>NC_090379.1:46177385-46781553 GCF_036365525.1 Heterodontus francisci | reverse complement strand
TAAGCAGCATGCAATAGACAGAGCTAAGCAATCCAATAACCAACGGATCAGATCTAAGCTCTGCAGTCCTGCCACATCCAGCTGTGAATGGTGGTGGACAATTAAACAACTAACTGGAGGAGGTGGCTCCACAAATATCCCTATCCTCAATGATGGGGGAGCTCAGCACATCAGTGCGAAAGATAAGGCTGAAGCATTTGCAGAATCGTCAGCCAGAAGTGCTGAGTTGATGATCGATCTCGGCCTCCTCCTGAAGTCCCCAGCATCACAGATGCCAGACTTCAGCCAATGCGATTCACTTCGCGTGATATCAAGAAACAACTGAAGGCACTGGATACTGCAAAAGCTATGGGCCTTGACAATATTCCAGCAATAGTACTGAAGACCTGTGCTCCAGAACTTGCCGCACCCCTAGCCAAGCTGTTCCAGTACAGTTACAACACTGGCATCTACCCTGCAATGTGGAAAATTGCCCAGGTATGTCCTGTACACAAAAAGCAGGATAAGTCCAACCCGGCCACTTACCGCCCCATCAGCCTACTCTCAATCATCATAAAAGTGCCATCAAACGACACTTGCTTAGCAATAATCTGCTCAGTGACGCTCAGTTTGGGTTCCGCAAGGGCCACTCAGCTCCTGCCCTCATTACAGCCTTGGTTCAAACATGGACAAGAGCTGAACTCAAGAGGCGAGGTGGGAGTGACTGCTCTTGACACCAAGGCAGCATTTGACCGAGTATGGCATCAAGCAGTCCTAGCAAAACTAAGGTCAATGGGAATCAGGGGAAAACCCTCTGCTGGCTGGAGTCATACCTAACGCAAAAGAAGATGGTTGTGGTTGTTGCAGGTCAATCATCAGAGCTCCAGGACATCACTGCAGGAGTTCCTCAGGGTCGTGTCCTAGGCCCAACCATCTTCAGCTGCTTCATCAATAACCTTCCTTCAATCATAAGGTCAGAAGTGGGGATGTTCGCTGATGATTGCACAATGTTCAGTACCATTCGTGACTCCTCAGATACTGAAGCAGTCCATGTAGAAACGCAGCAAGACCTGGACAATATCCAGGCTTGGGTTGATAAGTGGCAAGTAACATTCGCGCCACACAAGTGCCGGGCAATGACCATCTCCAACAAGAGAGAATCTAACCATCTCCCCTTGACATTCAACAGCATTACCATCGCTGAATCCCCCACTATCAACATCCTAGGGGCTACCATTGACCAGAAACTGAACTGGAGTAGCCATATAAATACCGTGGCGACAAGAGCAGGTCAGAGACTAGAAATCCTGCGGCGAGTAACTCACCTCCTGACTCCCCAAAGACTGTCCACCATCTACAAGGCACAAGTCAGGAGTGTGATGGAATACTCTCCACTTGCCTAGATGGGTGCAGCTCCAACAACACAAGAAGCTCGACACCATCCAGGACAAAGCAGCCCGCTTGATTGGCACTCCATCTACAAACATTCACTCCCTCCACCACAGATGCACAGTGGCAGCAGTGTGTACCATCTACAAGATGCACTGCAGCAATGCACCAAGGCTCCTTAAACAGCACCTTCCAAACTCGCGACCTGTACCAATTAGAAGGACAAGGGCAGCAAATGCATGGGAACACCATCACCTGCAGGTTCCCCTCCAAGTCGCACACCATCCTGACTTGGAATTATATCGCCGCTCCTTCACTGTTGCTGGGTCAAAATCCTGGAACTCCCTTCCTATCAGCACTGTGGGTATACCTACCCCACACGGACTGCAGCGGTTCAAGAAGGCAGCCCACCACCACCTTCTCAAGGGCAATTAATGCTGGCCTGGCCAGCGACGCCCACATCCCATGAATGAATAAAAAAAAGAAACTTCCACCTTGCTTCATCTCACCCGGACTTCATACCCTTCCTCCCTCATGTACTTATCTAGCTACCTCTTGAATGCATCTATGATAATCGCCTCAACCACTCCATGCAATAGCAAGTAACACATTCTTGCCATGCAGCTTCTTAATATTCACTCTACCTAACCCCTTCATAATTTTAAAGACCTCTATCAAGTTTCCTTAGACTTCTTTCCTAGAGAAAGACCTCCAGCTTACTCAATTTTTCTTGATAGCCATCGCATCCTTTCAATTCTGGTAACATCCTTGTAAATTATATTCTCAATAACTTGAATATCACTAGCATTTATAAAAATTCCACTCAGGTTCATACTTCCAAAAATCGGTCTTCCCTTAACTAAAACTTCAATGGCTGAATTTTGCGCTAATAACAGTGAAGTTGTTGGCGCTTACCATTGTAGCGAGGCAAGTCAGACAACAACTTGTGGAGCCTGCAAATGTCCACTCAAATGCAGAAATTGGAAGCTGCCGTCAGAGATACCCCGCTCCTCCACAGGGTGCACCATTATGTTCCTCGGCATTGAAATTATTGCAATGATGTGAACTTGCTGCACCTGCCCACTAGTTTCACACTAAAAATGACTGGGAGTTACAGCTGGTGCATGCGGGAGTAAATGAGTTTTTAAATAGAGTGATGTGATAATTACTGTCAAACAACCTCAGCAGGACTGAAAAATTAATTTCACAGGTGTGGAGTCACATTTTAATAAGAAAATTAGTGAAGATTTAAAAAAAAATCTTTGACTTCTTCTGTCTATGTTACGTCTCTCCCTTAATCCTATCTGTATTTCTCAATCTTTATTTTGGACTCTGTTTCAGTGCGGATTCTTCAATCTGATTGGTTGAAGAACTTTGCTGTTTCTTGTTCTCACAGATGTTATAGATCCCCTGTAGAGGACACCACGCTGGAAAAGACACTAGGTTAGAGGCAGTCCATGCTGAGAAGCTGACAAAGGCTATGGGTAAACAGTCAGCGTTGTTCCTTTGCCAACAGCAAAATCCAGGCCAATACAATCTCTTTAGCTGAACACATAAATGCACCCACTCTTACCACTAAATGAATAAAACATTTCAATTCAGTACAATATTTTCCCTAATTTCAGGGAGTGACTGAGAAGCCATAAATACAACTAATTTGGGAAATGGAAAAATTCACACTGGTGCATCCTTTGGATTTTTAGGTTAAAGTACACTGTTGGAGCAACGGACAGTGAGCTTTACTTTGCACCTAAGTTGCGAGTTCTAATGCTGGGTTCCCCGAGTGTAGATGTGTTCCAGTTCCCATCACAGACATTCTTTGCTGTAATAAGCAAAAAGTATATATCTTGTGTGCCTACCTGCTCTAGTGGCTCAATGGTTATCCAAGCAGGAAGCATCATGCTGGGATTCAATGGTTGTGTCCCCACACGGAAGTAAATAATTCCATCAACATCACAAGCCCACACATGCTGACCTCCACATGCTAAGCTTGCTAGTTTTATACTTCCTGAAGAGAAAAAAAAAACTTTTGCAATGAAGATTCAGGTTAGAAATACAGTCCAAAGTTAATGCTGATTGATTATTTTCATGCATCAAATTGTACTCGTGTCATCATCCTGAGGGACTGGACTGAAGGAGGTGGAGTTATGGCTCCTTCCAGCCTTGGAGAAGTGGAAGTTAAACCCACAAAGGCCTACAATTAACATATGCCCCTAGCAGATGAACTGAGTTATTCACAGCAAAATGAAAAGTGTGCCTGAAACAATGTAAATGAAAACCTCTTCAATTTAGTTTTATTCGAAACATCCAGTTTTCCTCAGAAATTAAAGATCAGTTAGCTTCACATCACTGAAAAAAAAGCAATTTCTGCACAGAAATAAAAGTTAGCTGATAAAGCAGACTTCATTTAACACTTTATTTGGATTGTGTAGAAGGCCAAGTGTTATGCTGAGCTCAATACATTCTATACATAGGCTTGGCCTCTTGCAGTGGTTTAATTTAGACCATGTTCATGAAATAGATCCAATTGAGCTAGCCAACTTTCATTCTTTTAAATAATACAAGCCTTGCTATAGTAATAGAACAGCTTAAGTAACAAAAAAAAAAACTTAACTATCCTAATAGAAATTTCATGCTACAAATCCTAGAATAGACATTACGCTGTACAATATTCCAGATGGCTTAGCTGGAGGCAGTGTCTCTAAACATATATACAGCTAAATATTTCAAGGTTAACATTCCATCAACAGCATTGTGCTTCAGCAAAGACAAAGCCCTTCCATCTGTCTCTGGAATATGTTTTATTCAACTATACAAGAAAGTGTGCAGAGTGACTTGTTAAGTAAACATAACTACATTATATAGCACAGATGTTTAAACAATGCATTTTTACCAACATAGAAAGCAAATCATTTAACGGAAGTACTTCATGGTTATACTAGTATAGCTAGTAGATTGCATACATTGGTTTCAATGTCATTCTTGTTTGAAGATAAATATGCATTTTTTAAAACTTTATCTTATACAGTATCTTATGATGGCCTCAACATCTCAAAGTGCTTCACAACTTATGAATTGTTTTTGAAGGGCAAACACCAAGGTGAATGCAGCAGTCATTCTGGGCACAGCAAGATCCTGTCAATAGAAATTAGATAAATTAGTGTGCAAATCGTTTTCAATAGCGTTGGTTGAGGGAGCAATGACGACTAGAATGCCACATTGTTCTCTGAATCTTTTACATGCACCTTAACTACCAAAGTAGGCAGACAAGTGGTATAATCTCTCAACCAAACGAAAGTACCACTGGCAATGCAGCACTGCACTGAAATGTCAGCACTGATTATTGTGCTTGTGGGAATTCAACTTAATTTTCTGACTCAAGTTATAGTGCCATCAACTGAACGAAGCTCCAGCGATGAACTGATCCAAGCGTGTGTGTAGGCAAATGCACCTGCACACATGCCGTACACACACACAATTTTCCCTCTCAGTGCATTCATTGATTTTACTGTAAGTGAATTCCTGTTCAGTTTAGAAATGTGTGCATTGTGTTGTGTTTTCCTTTTCTAGATTTACGTACAGAAATGTTAGGACTTTATTTCCAAGTGCTTGTAATAACACAGGATAAGGGCTTAAACTAATCAGGTTACTGTAATAAAATGACAGAGAAGGTCTCACAATAGCATATTCATTAATTCAACTTTAAATTACTTAAAATGCAAAAAAACTCAGTGAATATTAGCGACAACCTGGCATTTAGATTTTTTCACACAAGATTACTACATCAGCAGTCATCAAATGTCACATGTCATATGCTTTGGGTATCACTAGAGCAATCACATGATGACACAGCTGTTAAAATGTTTTGATTTTAAACAACGTCACCATGATCCACAACACAGGGTCAGATAACGCCTGCTCTGCATTGCTGTTTTCATTTTTCATCTGAGATATGTTCTAACATTCAGTAAGCTATCTTAATAGATAGAAGAGTATCCACAACTCTTCTACCTACAATTAAAATTGTTGACAGTCCAATGTAACCTACATTACTTTCATGGCTGCTCTTTTTATTGATAGATTTGAGTACAACATTGGAAATGGATTAATTTATGAATTCTGTGTACTGTATAGCCAGAAGGGTCATGACAAGTCTTCACTTGACTGGTTCAGGCAGAATTATGTAAGTTTAAAGTTTGTTTTTGCATTTTCAAATAGATTAAGGAGGCCATGACTAAGCTACGGAATTGAATTTGTTCAGTCTGTCATGACGGTTTCAGGATTATGACAGGCAAATCACCTCAAAGGATAGTCTAATGAATCTAAACTTGTGAAAAACAAGTGCTTCAATTTTGCTTTTTGAACACTATTTCTAATGGTTATACTAAGCTACCTACAAAGTGGCCATGTCCATCATGATCAAGTAATCTATGTTTTAAGTTGCATAGCTTGGCGATAACAATTACTCTACTTGGCAGCAACACTGCGCACTAAAATTTGCATAGTGGCTATTAAAATGGAAGCCAACAACTGTCAAGTATATTGACCTGTTTCATATAAGCTATAGCAACTAATCAAATTTATTTGGTCCTACAAACTGTTTAAGTGTAAAGATAATAGACAAATATATATAGCACAATAACTATGAAGTATCTAGCAAAGTCACAAGGGGTTAACTTATCCTATTCAAGTTTTCTCCAGGTGAAAATAGTTCAACAAAACATGTTAGACCTTTTCTAATATGCTGACAAATAAAAGAAATTATAACAGCGAATCTTCTTTTAATCTGTCGTCAACAGAATGTAGTCTCAAGTTGGAGATATTACAACTTGAGCCCCAAATGATCATGGAGTTCTCTGTATCCAGAAAGATCTCCGCTAGAACTTCTGAGGAGTGAAAAATCCTTGTAATTTGCAAATTCCTTTTTAGGTAGGGCTATTAACCACTTAGCACAGATTCTTATAATTTAAAAGTTACAATATCATGGGGGTACCACTGTGGAGTACATCATCTGGAATCCTAGTGTCCATGTCACCTTGCATATATAGGTAGATTTTTAAGTGGAGACAAAACTATACCAACGACACATTTCAGTCTGCCATCAAACCAATAAACCTCGAATTAACAACCCTTCAGCCACAAAAACCTGATAGCTGTGACAAGATACAAAATCTCAATACTGATGACAACCCATTTCTTACAAAGGAATGTGATAAAATATATTAAATGAAAACTGGAGTTTGAGCCCATTTGAAGTATAGATCAGATTAAGGCACCTTAACTAGAGATGTTGTTGCAAGTATATTTTTAAAAAAGCACAAATTATAAATTTGTGACAAAATCCTGAAAATGAGAAAACAGTAACATTAGAGGAATGATTGTAAATATTCAGTTTGAACTAAACTATTACCAATTTACAAGTATTTCACATTTGCATTATTGACATTTCAAAATTGTCAATTAGAACAAAGAACATGCTACATCATTCTATCTTTGATGGTTGAACTGCTTCAATGAGCCAACCAGATCTTTCTATTTTGACAGCTAACATGACAGATTACTAACTCGAGAAGAAATTTTCACTTTTGTACCCCATATTGTATTGGGAATACTCTAATTACAATGCTGTCAGATAACTAATTTGATATCTCTATCCTAACCTCCTCTAGCTCTAGCCCTACAACCCTTGAAATCTTTGTGCTCATCTAATTCTGGCCTCTTGTGCATCCCTAATTTTAACTCCGGCACCATCGGCATTGGAATCTTCAGCTGCCTTGGCCCCAAGTCCTGAAATTCCATCCCAAAACCCTGTTGCCTCTCTGCATCCCTCCTCTTCTTTAAGGATCTCCTTAAAACCTACCTGTTTGACCAAGCTTCTGGCCACCTGTCCCAATATCTTGTGGCTCAGAGTTGAATTTTGTTCGATAACGCTCCAGTGAAGCACCTTGGGACATTTCACTATGTTAAAATGGTGCTATTTAAATGCAAATTGTTGTTGTTACGCAAGTGTTGTAAACAAAAACAGAATTAAAGCTGTGGATTGGCCATTACCGCCAAGCAAAGACTTTTCTGCCACTGCTCACATTGAATAGTACTAATTAAACATTAGTTAGAGCCATTACATGAAACTTCACATCGGTTTTCCAAAAGAAACAAGGAGGTACCGGGTGATGTGCTCCATTAGAATGTGCCATTATGCAAGTGGGTCTTGGGTCTGATGCTATTTTACATTTTCAGCAGGACTAGAAGAATATGAATATGGAAGGTATCCTATCGGTGTTGAGAATGCATACGTGGAGGAAAAGAGGATCCTTTATGTAATGCAACTCCTCAGCAAATATGGTCTACAGCTTGCTCTAACAAAATGGTGTTTAAAAAAATGGCCTTACCTAACTGTGTACAATCCAGTTTGGTCCAGTGCATACCACTTGGGCAGTTTTCTGACAAAGTCCTTATATGAATTTTGCCCTTCAGGTCCAGACCCCATACAGCATCATGGCTGGCAGAAATTTGTACCATCTCCACATCAGGAGGTAACTGTACAGTAGAGGGCCGAAACTCAGGATTTTGATCACTGATGCAGAAGAGGTCCTTGTTGCTTTGTCCCAGCCACAGAAAACTTCCTACAGAAGAAATGATGATATAGGAAAATAGTTTTCATTATTAATGTAGTTCCAATTATTCAATGAGCTCGGATGCAGACAAAAAAGCACCATGGAGATTTCCATAAATTAGAGGGGCAGTTGTAACACAGATGGATTAGTCAGGGAAAATAGTAAAGGGATAAATAAACCATCTATTCAACAGCTATCATTGACTCATCTGTGAAATGCAAACCATTCATTTAAAAAAAAACTTTAAAAGTGAATTGTTCTGCTTGATGTGTTTACTAGAGAAGTTAATCATTTTGAATACTAAAAAGCAGCTGTTTCACTGCAGGTTAATAATTCCCATCACACCCACCTATTTTACAGTAAAATATGAGTACAGCCAGAGTTAATGCTAAGAACAGAACTTTCAAAGTATAGAAACAGGAATAGCTCATTCAGCGTCTTGAGCCTATTCCTTCATTCCATTAGATCAATTTTAATTTTCCAAAATTCCCTAGATTCGGGGAAGGTTCCATTGGATTGGAAAATAGCGAATGTAACTCCTTTATTCAAAAAGGGAGGGAGACAGAAAAAAGGAAACTTTAGGCCAGTTAGCTTAACACCTGTCTTAGGGAAAATGTTAGAAGCTATTATTAAAGAAGTTATAGCAAGGCATTTAGAAAAATTCAAAGTAATCAAGCAGAATCAACATAGTTTTGTGAAAGGGAAATCATGTTTAACCAATTTATTGCAGTTCTTTGGGGGAGTTACAGGTGCTGTGGATAAAGGGGAACTGGTGGATGTATTGTACTTAGATTTCCAGAAAGCATTTGATAAGGTACCACATCAAAGGTTATTGCAGGAAATAAAAGCGCATGCTGTAGGGGGTAACATATTGGCATGGATAGAAGATTGGCTAGCTAACAGGAAACAGAGAGTAGGCATAAATGGGTTGGCAGGATGTAACAAGTGGTGCGCCACAGGGATCTGTGCTGGGCCTCCACTTTTTACAATTTATATAAATGACTTGGATGAAGGGACCGAAGGCATGGTTGCTAAATTTACTGATGACACAAAGATAGATAGGAAAGTAACTTGTGAAGAGGACATAAGTAGATAGGTTAAGTGAGTGGGCAAAGACCTGGCAAATGGAGTATAATGTGGGAAAATGTGAAATTATCTATTTTGCAGGAAGAATAAAAAAGCATATTATCCAATTGGTGAGAGATTGCAGAGCTTTGAGATGCAGAGAGATCTGGGTGTCCTAGTGCACGAATCGCAGAATGTTAGTATGCAGGTACACCACATAATTAGGAAAGCTAATCGAATGTTATCTTTTATCGCGAGGGGAATTGAATATAAAAGTAGGGAGGTTATGCTTCAGCTATACAGGGCATTGGTGAGACCACATCTGGAGTACTGTGTACAGTACTGGTCTCCTTATTTAAGGAAGGATGTAAATGCGTTGGAGGCAGTACAGACAAGGTTTACTAGACTAAATACCTGGAATGGGCGGGCTGTCTTACGAGGAAAGATTGGACAGGCTTGGCTTGTGTCCGCTGGAATTTAGAAGAGTAAGAGGCGACTTGATTGAAACATAAGATCCTGAGGGGTCTTGACAGGGTGGATGTGGAAAGGATGTTTTCCCTTGTGGGAGAATCTGGAACTGGGGGTCACTGTTTAAAAATAAGGGGTCGCCCATTTAAGACAGAAATGAGGACAGAATTTTTCTCTCAGAGGGTCGTGAATCTTTGAAATTCTCTTCCTCAAAAGGCAGTGGAAGCAGTGTCTTTGAATATTTTTAAGGCAGAGGTAGATAGATCCTTGATAAGCAAGGGGGTGCAAGGTTATCGGAAGTAAATGTGGAGTAATCAGTTCAGCCATGAACTTACTGAATGGCAGAGCAGGCTCAAAGGGCCGAGTGGCCTACTCCTGCTCCTAATTCCGTACCTCAACTCCATTTACTCCAGTGTTATTGGCATCATAAAGGTTTTAAGAAATAATACTGGTGTACTGGCAGGCAAATGGACTTTTCAGCCTAATGCACGCTCCAGCAGACCAGGATCAACAGTGGACTGCTAATTCAGAATCTGAACTTGCACAAATGGGGCCTGGGAGAGGACGTCATGGCCAAGAGAATGTGTATCGAGCTTGGTCATTCTATGTGGCATCTTTGGATTTCTGCAGCAAACACTGGATTAAGTGCTTTCAAATCTAAGTTGAAATCATTATATGCTGTTAGGGAAATTTTAAAATATATAATGTAAGCAATTTTAAGACCTGCTTTAAAATTAGGTTTTAGAAGCAATAAATCATGCCTCACAAATCCACTGGAAGGTTTTGAAGTTACTAAATTTGTCAATGATGGCTTTCTAGCAGAGTTAATTTACCTGGACTGAAAACTTGAGGCTCTAATGGCAAGTTACCTTGCTGGTCTCAAAACTGATTCGGCAGTTCTAAGCAAAAGCAAGTGGTCAATAGAAAGGGTTATTTAGAAAAGGCAAATTAAAAAAAAAATTGTTCATGGGATGTGGGCAACATTTATAACCCATTGCAATATTTAGTGGATTTCTTCAGAGATTAGTTTCTGCATCCCCTGGCATTTAGACTATTCATAAATGATAGATATGGGCACATTATAAAATTTTTCACGTGATTAAAGCAGATTGATAGCATCCATAAGAATTTAGGACACCTAAAGTGAATGCAATTACATTCAAAATTTGGCCATAGGGGTGCACTGCTGTCCTGTGGCTCTTGACTGACTTGCTGCTCCCTGTGTTTTTGGATCACTGTTCAAAGCCTGCCCAACTGTACAGCATTAACAAAGTTTGAATTAGTACTGAGTCATTTCTTGCTGTGAAGCAATTAGTGACAAGTAGGCGGTTATTGGAAGGCAGGATGAAGCCTTGCCCCAAGTAGTAACATTTAATTAAAAATTGAACAATTTAATAGATCCATTGGTCCTTTTGTTATTTTCTTCCAGTAAGGGAGCATCTGCCCTCCATTTGTTAACTGCATAACTAAAAACAACAGCTCATTTTTTGGAAAATTTCAGGTACAGACCCTTATATCACCATTTCACAGTGCAGCATACTACAGCACTAGAGAGGCCTGAAAAAACATTAGATTGTTCAATGGGCTAAAAGTGCACAAAATGGTTTATAATGAAAAGTAGTGCGCACACAAATTTGAAAAATTAAATAATGCAAAATATGTACAAAGGTGAACGGATCCCATTTAAAATGGGTTGATAACTGTATGTTTGGGAAAAATCCAATCGTTTCCTTGAGAGCACGAGAGAATCAGGGAGGGCTTGACCATCCCAAACTGATATTAATAAGATTAAATTTAGATAAAATCAAGGGAAATAATATAGAAATGGCATGTAGTACCCACCAGTCATGGAAGGTATCCAGTGAGCTGGCAGACATTGTATTTTTGCACTCAAAGGTCATACATGCCTATTAGCAAAGGTGGAAAAGGAAAAAGGATTTAGATGTGTTTATTGAACATTCACTGTAAGTACCCAGTCACTGTGATGCTGTTAGTAACATGACGAATTAAATGATGGGATATATCAAGGGAATTTGATTCTAATTCAGAAACAATTGTTATAAATCATTCATACTCGTTGGAAAGTCTACATGTAAAATATGCAATTTTGGAAACCTGGACCAGGATTTTATCTTGGCGACGAGGGTCTTGACCACTGGCTAAAGCAGGGCGAGAGCACGGTGTTGCCTCCTCTGGGGAGGACCCGCCAGATTATGTGGCAACTAGACAGTGGACAGTGGTGGGCCTTGCCCAGCATTAAGGACCCTGGCGATGGAAGTCCTGCCTGCTGAAAGCTGTCGACCAGAGGCCAGCAGCTCTTTAACTGAGAAGCGCCACTGGGGAGGTGGTGGCTGTTGCCGATACTGGACCACCGGAGGATCTGAACCCAGGCCACAGTTAAGTCAGGGCGAATCAGGTCTTGGGGGTAGGCAGCAAGGGCAGTGGATGGCTCGCAGCATGTCCCCGCTTCCTGATGCGGGATCCCTCAATCAGGCACCATGTCTTTTAACGAAGGACCCCACCAACTCATGCAGCTGCCAAGCACCTGCATGGTTTTGCTTGGCATGCGCCCCATGCGACGATAGGCCTGCCCACCGCTGGGCTAATTCTGGTGGCGACGGGAATGAGGTCCTTAATTGGGCATTAATTGTCAACTTAAAGGCCTCAATTGGCAGCAAGGCAGGAAGTCCGTTCACAGGCCTTCCCTCCCTGGACTGAAGGGTACAGGCGGGACGGTGGTGGGGTCCCTCCCCCCCACCTTCGTCCTGCCCGATTAAAATGCTCTTCCCATCTCCAAACCCGACATGGGGGAAGAGCATAAAATTCCCCCCCTTTATTTTCAAAAGGACAACACTCTGTCACCATCACTGATTCCAACATTGTTGACATACTATTTAGCATTAGATCTTGTAAAATCTAAAATCTCCTTTATCTTAGCATCACAAAAACTGAACCCATCTTCTTCAGTTCATACAAAACTGCTCAGGCTAAACTAGACAGAAGACCATCTCATTGCTCTGCTTGTCCAAAAGCTGCTCTTCCGATCCCATTGTCAGTCAGTTGTCAAGGCTATAATTTTATACCTCCAGAACACTGCCCTATTGTGCTCCTACATTCCCATTTCTCACTCATCACTGCTGAAATCTGAATTCATACCTTCATCACCTCAAGAATTGATTTCTCGAAAACAGACACTAATCTACTTCCTCCATTCTTCATAAACTTCAATTAATTAAGAACTCTGCAGCCCAAGGAGACTCTTGGAGGAAGTTCTGAACATCCATTACCACTTATCCTTAAATCAAGACCCACTGAATCACAGAACTGTTAACAGCGCAGGACGCCATTCAGCCCACCATGTCCATACCAGCTCTCTGAAAGAGCAACTCCCTCAGTTCCATTCCCCTGCCTTCTCCCGGTAACCCTGCACATTCTTCCTTATTCCCTTTTGAATGCTTCAATTGAACCTGCCTCCACCACATTCTCAGGTAGCGCATTCCAGACCTTAACCACTCGCTGTGAGGAAAAACTTTTTCTCACATCACTTTTGCTTCTCTTACCAAATACTTTATATCTGTGCCCTCTCCTTCTCGATCCTCTCACGAGTGGGAACAGTTTCTCTCTATCTACTCTGTCCAGACACCTCATAATTTTGAATACCTCTATCAAATCACCTCTCAGCCTTCTCTTCTCCAAGGAAAACAGTCCTAACTTCTCCATTCTATCTTCATAACTGAAATTCCTCATCCCTGGAACCATTCTCCTGAATCTTCTCTGTACTCTTTCTAATGCCCTCACATCTTTCCTCAAGTGTGGCACCCAGAATTAGACGCAATACTCCAGCTGAGGCTTAACTAGTATCTTATACAAGTTCAACATAACTTCCTTGCTCTTGTACTCTATGCCCCTATTAACAAAGCCCAGGATACTGTATGCTTTATTAACCACTCTCTTAACCTTCAATGACTTATGCACATAAACACCCAGGTCCCTCTGCTCTTGCATCCGTTTTAGAATTGTACCCTTTATTCTATATTGTCTCTCGACTGCATCTCTAACACCAGCATACTGACTTAAAGATCATAACTCAACTTAGGTTTCCCAATCTCAAGGTCCTTACCCTGGCATCCACATCCTATGGTTTTTATCCACTTCAGTGCAACAATCTTACCCAGCCATATATCACAGCTTGCAGATTAATTTCTTCAATTCCACCATTAAAAGCCAGTCTTAGTCATTCCTCTTGTTCTTTAGAACTCTCCCAAAAACCACATCACCTTGCTATTCCTTCCTTTCCTTTGACAGTCTCTAGAAAAATATCATAAAGATTTGCATGCTATTCCCTTTCCACCTTCCCTTAATCCTTCCCATCTCTTGCTCAGTGTCTTCTCTCCCTTGTAAAGCGCTTAAGACTTTTCTCTACTTGAGGGATGCTTTAAAAAAGCATGGTGTTTCAAGCACTGAAAGAAAGTCTAGAGAACAGATACTAGGATGGTTGCAGTAATTAAAGCTTAAGGTTATGAAGAATAGAACAGAGCCCACAAAATGAACCTTGTTCTCATTGGTGAATCTTAGGCTAGGAGGAGGGGTCATCCAAATCTTTAAATAATGAGGATAACAAGGATGCAGGACAGTTACTTAACTTGGCTGCAGACACAAGTGCAAAATTTGCAATCTTCAACTCACACAAGGAAATTTAAGAAATCCTCCAAGCCCCCAAAAGTATGGTACGTGGAACAGCAAAATTAGTTAACATCGACAGGTTTGCGGCTGCCTGCAATGAATTTGGCCTAACCATCAGCCTCAAGAAAACGAACATCATGGGGCAGGACGTCAGAAATGCTCCATCCATCAATATTGGCGACCACACTCTGGAAGTGGTTCAAGAGTTCACCTACCTAGGCTCAACTATCACCAGTAACCTGTCTCTCGATGCAGAAATCAACAAGCGCATGGGAAAGGCTTCCACTGCTATGTCCAGACTGGCCAAGAGAGTGTGGGAAAATGACGCACTGACACGGAACACAAAAGTCTGAGTGTATCAAGTCTGTGTCCTCAGTACCTTGCTCTATGGCAGCGAGGCCTGGACAACATATGTCAGCCAAGAGCGATGTCTCAACTCATTCCATCTTCGCTGCCTCCGGAGAATCCTTGGCATCAGGTGGCAGGACTGTATCTCCAACACTGAAGTCCTCGAGGCGGCCAACATCCCCAGCTTAAACACACTACTGAGTCAGTGGCGCTTGAGATGGCTTGGCCATGTGAGCCGCATGGAAGATGGCAGGATCCCAAAAGACACATTGTACAGCGAGCTCGCCACTGGTATCAGACCCACCGGCTGTCCATGTCTCCGTTTTAAAGACGTCTGCAAACGCGACATGAAGCCCTGTGACATTGATCGCAAGTCGTGGGAGTCAGTTGCCAGCGTTCGCCAGAGCTGGTGGACAGCCATAAAGGCGGGGCTAAAGTGTGGTGAGTCGAAGAGACTTAGCAGTTGGCAGGAAAAAAGACAGAGGCGCAAGGGGAGAGCCAACTGTGTAACAGCCCCGACAAACAAATTTTTCTGCAGCACCTGTGGAAGAGCCAGTCACTCTAGAATTGGCCTTTATAGCCACTCCAGGCGCTGCTCCACACACCACTGACCACCTCCAGCCTATTGTCTCTCGAGATAAGGAGGCCAAAGAAGATTAAATTAACTCCTTTAAAAGACAGATGAATAAGTATCTGTATAAGAATGAAATTGAAAGAAACAGAAATAAGTGCAGGTAAAAATATTAAAGGCTGAGATCAGAGCAATGATTTTCCATTTTTTAAAAATAAGCCAAAGTCCATTTTTTAATGCTACGCCAGATGTTTCCTCACCAGTGTTTTGGGGACTGCATTCTACAATTCCATCTTTTTTTTAAAAAACATCAAAGTGCAAATCAGTGGCCTGAAACATAATGGCACCTGCCATGTACAGGAAAGCAAATGTAAAGCAAAGAATTATGTGGATAATAAGACTTCAATAATACCCTGGTGTTCTGCTTGATTAACTTCAGGGGGATAGAAGAAATTTCACATAGCATAAAAGCAAAATACTGCGGATGCTGGAAATCTGAAATAAAAACAAGAAATGCTGGAAATACTCAGCAGGTCTGGCAGCATCTGTGGAAAGAGAAGCAGAGTTAACGGTTCAGATCAGTGACCCTTCTTCAGAAATTCACATAGCATTTGCTTCCCAGAGGTTTTAACGATGATTGGGTATATCAGATAGAATCCATGTTATGGAAAATTATTTAAGAACCTTAGAAAAGTTACGGCACAGAAAGAGGCCATTCAGAGCAGCGTATCTGCGCTGGCTGAAAAAACTAGCCGCCCACTCTAATCCCACCTTCCACCACCTGGCCCATAGCCTTGCAGGTTACAGCATTTCAGGTGCATGTCCAGGTACCATTTAAACGAGTTGAGTGTTTCTGCCTCCACCACCAATCTGGCAGTGAATTCCAGACACCCACCACCCTCTGGGTGAAAAAAACATTTCCTCATGTCCCCTGTAATCCTTCTACCAATCACCTTAAATCTGTTCCCCCTGGTAATTGATCTCTCCACCAGGGGAATCAGGTCCTTCCTGTCTATCTGGGCCCCTCATAATTTTGTACACCTTAATTAAGTCACCCCTCAGCCTCCTCTGTTCTAAGGAAAACAACCCTAGCCTATCCAATCTTTCCTCAGAGCTGCCAATTTCAAGCCCTGGCAACATTCTCGTAAATCTCCTCTGTACTCTCTCCAGAGCAATTATGCCCTTCCTGTAATGTGACGACCAGAACTGTAATGCAATACTCCAGCTGTGGCCTAACCAGCGTTTTATACAGTTCCAGCATTACATTCCTGCTTTTGTTTTCTATACCTTGGCCAATAAAGGAAAGCATTCCATATGCCTTCTTCACTGCTCTATCTACCTGTCCTGCCACCTTCAGGGACCTGTGGACATGCACTCCAAGGTCTCTCACTTCCTCTACCCATCTCAATATCCTCCCGTTTATTGTGCATTCCCTTGCTTTGTTTGCCCTCCCCAAATACATTACCTTACAATTCTCCAGATGGAATTCCATTTGTCACTTCTCCACCCACTCAACCAAACCATTGACATCATTCTGGAGTCTACAGCTATCCTCTTCACTATCAACTATACGATCAATTCTTGTGTCATCTGCAAATTTGCCAATCACCCCTCCCACGTTTAAGTCCAAATCATTAATATATAACACAAACAGCAAGGGACCCAACACTGAGCCTTGTGGAACGCCACTGAAAACTGCCTTCCATTCGCAAAAACATCCGTTGACCATTACCTTATGTTCCCTGTCACTGAGCCAATTTTGGATTCAAGTCGCCGCATTCCTCTGTATCCCATGGGCTTTTATTTTTCTGACCGGACTGCCATATGGGACCTTGTCAAATGCTTTACTAAAATCCATGTAGACAACATCCACTGCACTACCCTCATCAATCCTCATTATTTCCTCAAAAAAATTCAATTCAGTTAGTAAGACACGACCTTCCCTGAACAAATTCATGTCGACTATCCCTGATTAATCCATGCCTTTCTAAGTGACAGTTTATCACATCTCTCAGAATTGATTCTAATAATTTGCCCACCACCGAGGTCAGATTGACCTGCCTATAATTATTTGGTCTATCCCTTGCACCCTTTTTAAACAATGGTACAATGTTTGCAGACCTCCAATCCTCTGGCACCTCGCCTGTAACTAGAGAGGATTTGAAGATGATCCTCAGCGCATCTGCTATTTCCTCCCTGGCTTCCTTTAACAGCTTGGGATACAATCCATCCACTTTCAAGGATGTCAGACCCTCTAGAATTAACTCTCTCATTATGCTTATCATATTCAATATTTCACACTCCTCCTCTTTAACTATAATGTTTGCATCATCCCTCTCCTTTGTGAAGACAGCGACAAAGTACTCATTTAAGAACCCTGCCCACATCTTCTGCATCCACGCACAAAAGTTACCTTGTACATCTCTGATGGGCCCTACCCTTTCCTTAGTTATCCTCTTGCTCTTAACGTACTGATAAAACTGCCTGAATTTTACCAGCCCCTTGATGCCGTGGGGAGTTACAGGCAGCGGTGTGGATCCCTACCGCTTGGCAGCGGGGCCTTCATTAAAATATTAAAATGAGGATAATTAAAACGCAGATGAGCTTACCTGCCAACAGCAGCCATCCCATGCTGATTTTATGGCCAACTGCCTGCAATTCGCGCGCCTTTGGAACTCTGTTGCAGTTCCGAGGCGAGACACTGGTGGGGAAGGGGAAGAATAAAATTATCAGGGTGGGGTGGGAAGGGTAAAAATTATTCCTATTGGTTGTGGGGATGCTGGGAAGGAGTCGAGAGTCAAAGATACTGAAGTTCAGGGGGAAAGTTTGGAATTTCAAAAAGTGTATTTTTGGGGGATGGGTCAATTTATGTGCTGAGGACTCAATGGGGGGATGGGAGAGGGGATTCAATGTTAAATTAATTAAACATTTATTAATTTTTTCTATCACACCCGGCACCATTAAATATACCCTGAAGGGTTTAAAAGCCCTTTAAAAATGGCATCTGGCGCCGGCGCTTACGTGGTGGCGCCAGACGCTATTGCCTGGGTTTGCAGTGGATGTCATCGGGGCAGCCGCTCTGCCCCCTCCATTTAGATGAGTCCCCGTGCGTAATATCGCGGGGGCAGTGCGGCGGTACTTCAGAGTCGGAAGGCTGCTGACTTCACTGCATGCCGCCGCAGGGCACAGTACGCTGATAAAATTCAGCCCAACATCTTTAGGTTTTCCTTGATTTTACCTGCCAATATTTTTCATGTCTTCTCTTTGCTTTCCTAATTTCATTTTTTACTTCACCCCTGCACTTTCTATACTCCTCCAGGCTTTCTAAAGCATTAATTTTTTTGTGACAGTCATAAGCTTTCTTTTTCTGCTATATCTTACCCTGTATGCTTCTCGATAACCAGGGGGCTGTAGATTTGGCAGTAACACCCTTTTTCTTTGTGGGGACATGTCTTCACTGTGCCCATAGAATCTTGCTTTTGTATGCCTCCCACTGGTTTGCCACTTATTTTCCTTCAAGTAGCTGTATCTAGTCCTCTTACACCAGATCACCTCTCAGCTTCGTAAAACTTGCCTTCCCCCAATTTAGAACTTTTACTCCTGTTCTATCCTTGTCATTTTCCATAATAATGCTAAATCTAACTGTATTATGGTCACTATTTCCAAAATGGCCACTCAATGCTACTTCATCCACTTGCTCAGCTTCATTTTCTAAGACTAAATCTAGAATTGCACCCCCTCTCATTGGGCTTGTTACGTGCTGGCTAAAAAAGTTCTCTTGAATGCAGTTCAAGAATTTTGTGCCCTCTGTGCTTTTCACACTGTGCTTATATCCCAGTTGCTATTAGGGTAGTTGAAAGCCCCAATTATTATTGCCCTATTGTTTTTGCCTAAATAGAAATTTGCCTAAATATTTTTTCTTCTATCTCCCTCTCACTATTTGGGGGTCTATAGTACACTCCTTGTAGTGTGGCTGCCCCTTTTTTACTTCTGAGCTCAACCCAAATGGCTTCATCTGATGATTCATTTAGCGTATCATCTCACCTCACAGCTGTAATTGATTCTTTAACCAATAATGCTGCATCTCCTTTTTTTTTATCTCCCTCTCCATCCCGTCTGTAAACTCTATATCCAGGATGTTGAGCTGCCATTTTTGCCCCTCTTCAAGCCAAGTTTCCGTTATGATATCATGCTGCCATGTGTCTATCTGTGCTGTCAGCTCATTGGCTTTATTTGTTATACTGCTTGTATTTAAATAAATACCTTTTAACACTGCAAAATGCCTGTGCTGCACACTTTTTAAACTTTTGCTTCTTCTGTCTTTCAGAGTCACTTGCTAACTTTCTGCCTCCCGTTCCCTGCTCTGAATTTGTCCTATCTGAAACTGCCCTCAGGTTCCCATGTGGCATAAAACAAAATGTGGTCAAATTATTTTTACTTTCCACCTAAATAATTCATTATTTACATCCTACATGTTGTCCAATATGCTTGTAGGATATGGGAAAGCACGTGAGAAAGTTTCTGATGCATCCACGAACCTACAAATGATCGGTGATGTCTCTCTTTGTCTCCCTTATGGCTCCATCTAAGGTCAGCACAAACAGCAGGTAAAGTCTCTCATCTTTCTCCTTGGCTCATTTGAAGTTTAACTTTTGAAATTTCAGACCTTAGGTATCTGTCCTCTTAATTTTTCCCCATTTTGGATCAGTGCTCATTTTTTTCTTGCCTTTCTAATGCTGCTGCACTTCCTGAATGAGATGTTTCTTGGATGTCATCCAGGCTTTTATTAAGCCTTTTGTAGCTTTAAAAAAAAAAATCTATTGGTAAACTATAAATCCGTTAATGACTTTCTTCCAATAGAAATTAGTACAGTAACTGTTCTCCTTGACCCTCGCTTAGCCCACTCTCCCCCACCATTTTCTTACACTTTTATTATAATCAGGGTGCTACAGCGAAGGAGTGAAACACTCAGTGTCAGATATAACACAGCTTGCTGCACAGATCACGTACAACTGTCTCCAACATGACCAATCTCTACTCTTCCCCAGCCCCAACTCACAACAGCACCCCATACTTGCACCAGTGTGTACTTTCTTTCTCCATTTCTATCAGCAACCATCCTTCAGTCTGTTAGAGTGACATTGCCTAATAGTTCCAAATTAAAGTTGGTTTTATATATGCCATATCCAACAGAAACTGTAATTAATTCATTTCACATAGGATCCTTAGTCAGCAGACAAAGAAGACATTCATTCTTCACTCTGGGCTGGAAATTAACCCAGATCCCAGTGTCTAACCCCACTGCATCATCCAATTTGTCACCTCCCCCTTTCAAATTTCTCTGCTTTGTCCTTTGAAGAGAGTGGGACTTCCCAGTTTCCAATTCTGATGAAGGATCTGCATCTAAAACAATAACCCATCTTTTCTCTTTACAGATATTAACAGATCTGTGTACTTCAAGCATTTTCAGTTTTCATTTCAACTTTCCCTTTTTTTCCTTTTAATCTTTTTCTTCACCCACGAACCACCCTGGGGAATATACCAGCATCTGCATTGGGCCACACAGGGATGTTACTTCCAAAGAATTCTGGAACCACAGAGAAAGGCTGCGGTAAAAGACAGAAACAGGAGATCTACTGCTGTCTTATATTCTTAAGCCCATATAATAAAGAAGGTGGTTTAGTCTGTGTGAAAGTTATAATAAAAACAGGATACAACTGCATGAACTATTTACAGAATTGAGTGCGGCAGCTACTAACCTTTTTTAGTAGGGGCCATGGAAGCCATAACAAAAGCCCATTTTATAGCTGATGCAGTTCCTCGAGGTATAACTGTCTTCCAATATGTAGCTATAAAAGCAAGTGAAATCATATTTTAATACCTTGCTGACATGGAGAGATGACTTCAGTTTGCATTGGTGACCAACTAAAATGTGATATACCGCAAGATTACATAACAGTCTGTTTAGGAACAAGTATTGAACTATAACTAAAGCTCTTTGGTTGTGATATATCATTAATCTGGAAAGAAATGCTACATTTCAGAGCATTTCTACTTCAATTTCCTCTCCTTCAGAGGTCAAATATTTTAGTCCAACATAAGATCACAATGAACAAAATTACATTAACTATACAATATGTTATAATTACAAACAGCTCTAACACTCAAAACATAAATGAATTTACACATGGAATATGAACAGATTTTCTGATACTCAGATAATTTCCAAACAACTGGGAAGTACCCATTTAATCTTAATTGTCATATGTATATATTAACATATTTAAGACAGTATCTCCGATTGATCTAGCACTAATTGCTGTGTAGTTGAATACTTCAGATAATGAAAATTATTTTCTCAGCATATTTTGCTTATATAGCTTTTATACAAGAAAAAAGTAGGTATTTACATTTCAATGTACGATATGTATTGCAAAAAAAAAAAGGGGGGCTGGATTTTATGTCAGGCGGACGGGAACTGGTCATCGATGTAAAATTCGGTGGCGAACCCACTTCCGCCTGGCCTGGGGATCCGTTCCATATTTTACATTTTCTGTTTTCTGCCCCCCCCACCTTCACCCTACGTAAAGTGGGGCGGAGGCGGGAGCGGGTCAGGAAGACCTCCCTGAGCCTCCCACTCCATTTTACGCCACCCCCTGCCACCATCTGACTTGCTGGGGTGGCATAGAATTCCGGTCCAGGTTTCATTACAAATTTTATATTATAGAAGTGTAAATAAACAGGCAGTTCAGCACACTGGCATACAGAGTGACCCCACTGGTTACACAAAAACGTTGTACCCCTTCCAATAGCTTGCATAAATGACCCTGGCAAAAGCAAAAGTTGCCTGATATCCTCAGTTAAAAATGGTATATTGCTGTAAGATCTGAGGGATGTCGAAGTGAATGAAACAACAGGACAAACAAAAAAATACCGAACACTGTTAAAGACATACATAATTTTCTTTTCTTTAAATTTGTTCAAAACAAATTTGGTCACTCGCAATGGAAAAACAATTATGACTTTGATTTATAATTCAAAAGGCCTACTAACCTAATAGATTGCCCTTTGCCACGTGGAACTCATTTTTCCCTGATGTAATCCATACCCCACTGCTGTTCAGACTGATGAGACTTGGCTGAGATGGAGGCTGTTGTGACCATAAGGCACCTCGCAGTTTGTCTGCTACTTTTTCTACTGGAGCCTGAGCAACTGTGGCTACAGTATGTGTTGCATGGATTATTGCCTGGAAGATGTTGCATTGATCGAAGACCACATAATCCGTAACGCTCACCTATAATACAAATGCTTTTTAAAAACAAAGTACTACATAACTTCCTCTTTTCCTCTTTCCAAAAAAAATCCAATTTGGAAAAGTACACTTTGATACTTGGGTTCTTTGCGAACAAAAATTTTATAAAGTATCACAAAAGCATTCCCCATGGTCCCCGTGATCCACAAATTAGGATTTAATACTGAATTTCTGTTGATAATATACTAGTCGAGAGTTTTATCTAAACAAGGTTTATATAACATAATAGGAGATCCTTTAGTTACTTTTCCAAAAAAGGAAAAAATGAATTTTAGGATTCAATAATTGATGCTGAATTGGGAATAGACAGCAACATACTAAACAACCATTATTTTCTTTTTATAAACTGGATCAGAATAATGAATGGTCTACACCAGCTAAGTTACAAGAGAAATATACTGTGGCAGCACCAGTCTCCTATTGAGGTACAGGAGGGAATTATAACTCCATTTACCCAGCTGAAATTGGCTGGTACAGGAGCTAAAATCAAGCAGCTCTCTATTTCTCACCTGCAACAGATGTAACCCTTCCATTTTGCCCAAGGTTAAGGCTTTTACCTGATTCAGGTGAAAGTTGCATTGATATTTCTTCATCAGGATCCTATGATGTACATAGGACCCTGTTGCCATTTTAACAGTTTATCAAGCAGGGTACTTACCCATCATGGGCACCCACACAGTAAAAGTGGAGGGGCTTAAAAGTTAAGTTTTAAACTTCTTTGTGCTGCCAGGATGAGGAGTACTCCTCTGAGCCCCACAAGGGAAGTCTGCCCTGGGTTGCCCCATCTCCCATAAGACCTTGCCAACACCCTCCCACACATAACAGAAGTATTAAGTGCAAGAGGTACTGAGCAAGGAGAAAATGCTCTACTCAAGTTGCTTATCTGAGCTGTGTAAAATTGAGGTTGTGACATTTCCCTGGAGAGATGAAAATAAAATTCGAGGAACCAATTACACTCATGGGGTCACTGGCAGCAGTATGAGAGTGAGCTAACCATTTGCCCTCTTAGCTGCGCAAACGTCAAAGTCAATTGGACCAAAAATAGGGAATATTCTAAAAACCGTTCAATGCAATTATGTACTGTAACATTCAGATACCAGAAGATATCAAAAGAGTACTATTTTGTTTAAACAAATCAAATTCCCCTTTTTAAGTGATACTGGTACAACATGAAATACCCTTCAAGTTCATTTCAACTTATTGCATACTAAAACATTCCACTGTACTTATCAAGGAATGCATAAAAATGCTTACTAGTACAATAAATAATTGATCCACTTTCTAACACCATTATTTTCTCTCACAAGCACAAGAAAGTAAATAGCTTTTAAAATATAGATACAATTATTTTCCCTCAAGACAACTGTAAACCGCAACAATTTGGTTTTGCACCTTTAGACGCTGGTATGATAGAATGGCAATTGGAAATTGTGTTCACTAATATTTGAGGATTATTAGCCACAATTATTAGTCATTAGTCACTTTAATCAAGTGCCATACTTTGAATATGCATTAAAAGATGATTCTAACAAAAAGTAACTGCCACTTCCAGAGGTCAGTACTCTAGATGGCTAAATTTACAGTCTAAGGGGCTGTTGCAGTAAAATGTGGGCCATTGTGTAAATGTCTGGTCTCAAAGTTCAGTTGAAATTAGAAGCACAACATTCACACAGACTTTTCTTAAGGAGCAGGCTTGTTTGTCTCTGCAAAGTAATAGGCCCGGATTTTGCAGTTGTAATGATGGTGCAAGTCAGTGCTCACCGGCATTATGACTGCGACACTGATAGCAGCTCCTGACATTCACACATGCACAGTTAAATCCGGAAGTTGTTTTCAGTGATTCCCTGCTCTTCCACAGGATGAGTAATGAAGACAGCAGAGATGGATCTCTTCATGAATAACTTGAATTGATGCGAATTTCCACTTTTTACACTCTAATCTCACTATAAAGATGCCTGAAATAGTTACGCCTTGTTGAATGGTGTATTGTGTCATAATTACTCAACAACCTCTCTGACCCTAAAAATCTAATTTTAGATTTTGGAATGTCGAACTTCATTATGAAAACTCCATAGGTTAATAATAGTTTTTTTTAAAATTTTATGAAAAGTCAGCTTCTACCTTAATCTCAAGTATATGTTCAATCTTTATTTCATTCCCTGCAAAATGATTAAAAAGTGACGGATATTCAGTCTATTTTACTTTCTAATTGTCTGAGAATTCTTCTACGTGACTGGCTGCTTAGCCTGCTGGATAACACTGTTGCTGGATGCTGGTGATGCCCTATAGTTGGTGCTAGAATCAAATTAACACCGGGAAAGATGATTACTGTAGGTAGGTAGGTGGGCTAAATGAACCAACAGTCTTCTCTGGTCTGTTACATTGTGATAGGTGAAATCTACTTCAGAGAGATCACCAGGTCTTTGTGGGCAGCTTTCTTTGAGGTCAGCACCATCATTGCACCGTTGACTGCAGTGTAGTTCTAATGCTGGATGTAAAATTAGTTTTACTATAGGTACAAATGCATGATAACTCCATGTAACATCAGCATAGCAACTACTTCATTAAAAACTTTGGAAAATACAGTTATGAACTTTCACATTCAATATTTTTACAGATTATATTTTACAAAATAGTATCAGAAGAGAACAATTTGATTCTCAAATTTACTAACATTGAAAAACTCCATGAAAGATAATTTTCATGGTGTAAGGTGTCAGCAGAATCTTTTAATTGAAGTTGCAAATCCCTCAGCAATTACTTTACAGGAAACCCTATTTAAGATGGTCACAAATATTTCTCTGTGGTTGGAATTCTACCCTTTCACAGCTACATTTGTTATACAGGTGGCCAACTTAAAATCCATTTAAAAGTTAAAAAAAAATATTTTATAATACACACTGTAAATACTCTACAGCAGATAGTATTTATAAAACAAGTCATAGATCAGCTTTTCTGATTGCCCATGTCAACTTCTTTTAAGACCAGGGCTCTACTTTTTGATATTTGTTATTTATGACAGAAAATATTTCAATATATCTGACAAATCTCTTACCTGCCACCAGTGGTCATCTTCACCTTGAGGTTTCTTTGAAGAGATGCCAGTACGGAACCAGAGGCTGCCATTTGTGTCTAAAGCCCAGACTGTCTGCTGCTCTCCCAATGCTATACACACTGACTCCAACATCTGCCTTTCACTATAAAAGGGTGAAAATTACCACTTTTTTAAATTCAATTTTTTTACAATCATATAACAGCAGAACTGATGAGAACTTCCAAACTGCATTTGTGAAAGCAAGTACTATAATGTAATAGGGCGCGTAAACAAGTCCATGAGCATCAGTGCAAGGGAATGATACTGGTAGTCTATTGTCATGCAGGCCACCCCCCCCTCCACCTGCCAAGAATGAGGCACATTAATTTTGCCACATGGACATTAAACTTCAAATTGTTGCTGGGAAGAGGAGAAGGCCTGTTACAAGGAATTGCCAGGCCCCCCCAGCCAGAAAGACATTTTTACATATTAACAGACAGCGTTGGAACAAAGGAGCTATCCCCTGTTCCCATACAATACACAGAAGAGACCTGGTCAAACCAGTCGGTCACGTGACCACCTGCTTGCCAACTTGGGGAGTTTTAAATTGGAGAAACAGTGTTTGAAGACAGAAAGCTATTTGCTCCTGGGCTGAGAAAACCTCTCTCCTGTCTGCTCCCATCTCGTTCTCACGGAACTCCAAAACCCACTGAAGACACATGAACCCCAAGAGAGAAAAGTCTCCTACACGGAACAAGGTTTAAGAAGAATACTAGGCCCCAACGAAAAGCAAGACTACCTACAATCAAGGACTCTACAGCGAGCTCGAAGCACAGCAACAAACTCCCTTCAGAGATTGCCTCAAATTTTTTCACTTTATTCTTCTGGTTTTTTCTGTCCCTATTTGCATGTATCGCATATGCATGCTAGCGTGGGCGTGTCATATATCCGTAGGCGTCAACTGAATTAGAGTTTAAGTTTAAATAAATTCCACTTTTCTTTTCTAAATCTAAGAAAGCCTATTTGTGTTCGGTTTTTTTTGCCTTACAATTGGAAAGCAGTGAATAAGGATTCACCAAGGGGGAGCTAAAATCTGTGTTTACAAAATCAAACCCTGTTACAGTAAGACCAGGAGAAGGCTGAGAGGGATCCCTAGACACCTTTCTCACCTGGTCATAACACTATTTTAAACGTAAGCTCCTCACTGCTGAGTACACATTTTGGTTTCCTCTTGATATACAAATCAGCAGCAAATATAACAGTTTACATTATGCCCATTTGCCAAAAGAATCAAATGACAGGACTCTTTTCGATGACTCTATAGTAAAAAGCATCTTATTACATCTCACCAACGTCTCAAAGTACTTCATCTACAGTGAATTACTCTTTAGGGCAATGACTATATAGGCAAACACAGCCACAATGTTTTACGCAGCAAAAGTAAACAGCAATGCACTAAACGATCGATTCATCTGTTTCTGATGGTGGCGTCTGTGGGAGGAATGTGGCTCAGGACACCAGGAGAACTCTGTTCATTTTTTGAACAGTGCCCTGGAATCTTTGACATTCTCCTGAACCAAGCAGAGGGGGTGACTTGGTTTAATTTTTCATCTGTAGCAGAGTAAAAGACTGGTTATTAAAATCAAATATTATAATAATGTATGCAAAACAGATAACTAATATATTTCAAATCATACCCATTTTTACACGAAATTACGATTTGAGGAAAAAGGCCACAGGATGCTAGCAATCATTCAATGGGAAACAAAATTCAGTTTAGAAAATAGGGTATACAGTGACAAAGATGGACATTTCAACGATTAGAAGATTTTTTGGGGGGGGGGGGGGGGGGGTCGGGGGTAATGAAAAACTTAACAAGATGTTTCAAATTTAGGGAAAAGTTAATGCCCTGGATTTTGCAGTCAGTAGCGAAGGGATGGTGCTTGCCACTGACCTTGAGAAAAGCAACCCACAAAGACTAAGCAAGCCCTGGAGGGTAATTTCCTCATTCCTGACATCAGTTTCAATTTGATGCCATCTACAGGCGATGTGTGGTGTCCAGCAACAGGGCAGGCAGAAGGCAGGCTGGTCAACTTTCATCAGATGAAAGGTCACAAACCTGAAACGTTAACTCTGCTTCTCTCTCCAGATGCTGCCCGACCTGCTGAGTACTTCCAGCACACTTTGTTTTTATTTCAGATTTCCAGCATCTGCAGTGTTTTTCTTTTATTCAAAAGAAAATGAACTGTACAGACCTTCACATCAACAAATAAATCTGCCTACCTTACAATATCAGGCATCCAATGTTCTCCCTCTGGACAAAAGCTGCTTATGCCATTTCGGAAGAGAATTGTTCGCTGCTCTGTCAGTGCCCATACCACATTATTCCTGGTAGTAATTTGCACTAGTGGTTCAGGGCAATCCACCTTCACTGCTCTCGCACAAGGTCGATCGGCACTAAGGCCTCAAGACAAGGAAACACAAAAGAAAATTTAAGCTGCATCCAATTATATTAAATATACAATGTTAGAAATGGTACAAGTTTTAAAGCATTATCAGAGCAAAAGATAAGACTGAAGCATTTGCAACAATCTTCAGCCAGAAGTGCCAAGTGGATGATCCATCTCAGCCTCCTCCTGAAGTCCCCAGCATCACAGATTCCAATCTTCAGCCAATTCTATTCACTCCAGGTGATAGAAAGAAACAACAGAAGGCACTGGATACTGCAAAGGCTATGGGCCCTGACAATATTCCGGCAATAGTGCTGAAGACCTGTGCTCCAGAACTTGCCGCGCCCCTAGCCAGCTGTTCCAGTACAGCTGCAACACTGGCATCTACCCGGCAATGTGGAAAATTGCCCAGGTATGTCATGTACACAAAAAGCAGGACAAATCCAACCCAGCCAACTACCACCCCACCTGTCTACTCTCAATCATCAGTAAAGTGATGGAAGGTGTCACTGACAGTGCTATCAAGCGGCACTTGCTTAGCAATAACCTGCTCAGTGATGCTCAGCTTGGATTCCGCCAGGACCACTCAGCTCCTGACCTCATTACAGCCTTGGTTCAAACATGGACAAAAGAGCTGAACTCAAGAGGCGAGGTGAGAGTGACTGCCCTTGACATCAAGGCAGCATCTGACCGAGCATGGCATCAAGGAGCCCTAGCAAAATTGGGGTCAATGGGAATCAGGGGGAAAACTCTTCGCTGGTTGGAATCGTACCTAGCGCAAAAGGAAGATGGTTGTAGTTGTTGGAGGTCAATCATCTCCGCTCCAGGACATCAATGCTGGAGTTCCTCAGGGTAGTGTCCTAGGTCCAACCATCTTCAGCTGCTTCATCAATAACCTTCCTTCAATCGTAAGGTCAGTAGTGGAGATGTTCGCTGATGATTGCACAATGTTCAGCAACATTCCCGACTCCTCAGATACTGAAACAGTCCATGTAGAAATGCAGCAAGACCTAGACAATATCCAGGCTTGGGCTGATAAGTGGCAAGTAACATTCGCGCCACACAAATGCCAGGCAATGACCATCTCAAACGAGAGAGAATCTAACCATTTCCCCTCCACATTCAACTGCATTATGATCATTGAATCCCCCACTATCAACATCCTGGGGGTTACCATTGACCAGAAACTGAACTGGAGTAGCCATATAAATACCGTGGCTACAAGAGCAGGTCAGAGGCTAGGAATCCTACGGCGAGTAACTCACATCCTGACTACCCAAAGCCTGGCCACCACCTACAAGGCACAAGTCAGCAGTGTGATGGAATACTCTCCACTTGCCTGGATGGGTGTAGCTCCAACAACACTCAAGAAGCTCAACACCATCCAGGAGTAACGAACCAAGGCTACACAGGCAGCACCTTCCAAACCCACGACCTCTACCACCTAGAAGGACAAGGGGAGCAGATGCATGGGAACACCCACCTGCAAGTTCTCCTCCAAGCCACACACCATCCTGACTTAGAACTATATCGCCATTCCTTCACTGTCGCTGGGTCAAAATCCTGGAACTCCCTTCCTAATAGCACTGTGGGTGTACCTACCCCACATGGACTGCAGTGGTTCAAGAAGGCAGCTCACAACCACCTTTTCATGGGCAATTAGGGATGGGCAATAAATGCTGACCTGGCCAACGATGCTCACATCCCAAATAATTGTTTTTTTAAAAATAAGCTATCATTCCTCTGTTTTCTTCTCCAGATTGCTATGTAAGCAAAATGTCTGCAAAGCAAAGAAAATGCACAGCTCAAGTTAGCAGTTACAGTCAAAAGAACAGCAAGCTGGAGAAAAGTGGGAGGAAAAACAGAGACAGAAAGATAAAGGGGAACAAACTTGCATTGATATAGCAGCTTTAAATGTCCTCACATATTCCACAGCACGTCAATTAATAACTTTTTGAAATTAGTCATTCTGTTCTGTAGGCAAATACAAACACCACAGTAAAATATGTCGTAATTCATTATGTAAAGGACATTTTACCCAAAACAAGAGTTAGATAGAACTACAACACAAATCTGACTTATTATGCGAATTATGTGCTCAACATAAAGAATGTCAGTATCTTCAGCTGCTTCATCAATGACCTTCCCTCCAACATAAGGTCAGAAGTAGAGATGTTCGCTGATAATTGCATAGCTTTCAATACCATTCACAACTGCTCAGATACTGAAGGAGTCTGTGTCTGCAGACAGCAAGATCTGGACAACATTCAGGCTTGGGCTGATAAGTGGCAAGTAGCATTGCACACAAGTGCCAGGCAATGACAATCTCCAACAAGATAGAATCTAACCATCTCCCCTTGACATTCAACGACATTACTGTCACTGAATCCCTCACTATCAACAGCCTAGGGTTATCATTGACAAGAAACTTAACTAGACCAGCCACAGCTACAATAGCAGGTCAGAGGCTGGGAATTCTGTTGTAAATAACTCACCTCCTGACTTCCCAAAGACTGTCCACCATTTACAAGGCACAAGTCAGGGGTGTGATGGAATACTCTCCACTTGCCTAGATGGGTGCAGCTCCAACAACACTCCAGAAGCTCGACACCATCCAGGACAAAGCAGCGTGCTTGATGGCACCCTATCCATCACCTTAAACGTTCATTCCCTCCACCACCAGCGCACAGTGGCAGCAGTGTGTACCATCTACAATTTGCACTGCAGCAACTTGCCAAGGCTCCTTCAATAGCACCTCCCAAACCCAGCTAGAAGAACAAGGGCAACAGACGCACGGGAACATCACTACTTTCAAGGTCCTCTCCAAGTCACACACCATTCTGACTTGGAACTATATCGCCCTCCTTCACTGTCACTGGGTCAAAATCGAGATGTAGATAAGTCTTGTTTTTAATATTTCTGTTTATTCCTTCCTATATTCACTCATTAACTTGCGTCTTTGACTATCCACATTAAAAGTTTTACCAAAAGCGAACAGAACTGGTGAGGCTATCTTTGAAATGAAGGATAAACTGCACCATCTTAAACTGGTCTGGCCTACATGTGACTCCAGACCCACAGCAATGTGGCTGACTCTTAAAAAATGCCCTCTGAAAAGTCCTAGCAAGCCACTTAGTTAAAGGGGAATTTGGGATGGGCAACAAATGCTGGCCGAGCCAGTGACGCCCACATTCCACAAACAAATAAAATCTGTCAGGAGAAAGGAGTTACTGGATGTACACTCGTGATTCATGAGATGGAAGATGATTTGGACAAAGGTGGAAATGATTGAGAACTCAAACAGGAAATGCTGCAGGACATTTTGCCTGTTGTGTGAATGGAATCGCTAAGTAATGAAATCAATATATCTGTCAGGGATGCAGAATTGGCATTGCCTTGGGATATTTTATGTAAAAGTGCTACATAAATGCAAGTTGTTTTTTTACTTAAAGGCCTCAGTTTCTTGCAAAAAGCTTGGGTTTAGACTTGAAGATAGATCTTGTAGTCTCCAAATGTGCAATGTACACTACTTCCTAAGATGCACATGTAGCATTTAGTTAGTCCAACTGATGTAATGCTTCTCTTCAGTCTCTAACAATATCTGGACAATTTTCAAAATTGGGAAATGCTAGAGGAAAAATTGCGATGTTTTATTTTTGAAAAAGGTTATATTGTAAGGTTTTACAAGAGCCTGACCATAAGTGAGAACGAGATTGACCCATTTCAAATACGACAGACTAGATTACACACCTATTGTAGATATAAAAATCATTCCAGGGACTCAACAGAAAACACTGATTTCAATATTTGCAAACATTTGTTGGAAACTTACAAGGATGTGCTGCCAGACTCCTGACCCCTTTCAGTGCTGTTCGACACATGCCTTCTTCCTCCTCCCCTCATGAGACACACCAGGGAGAACTCCCACATTCTAACTCCAATCCCACACGGCTATTCGGTTTAAGTAAATCAGGTTTTAACCCCAAAAAGATACCATATATGGAAACATGGACACTGAGCCAAAGGGGATGTCAAACGGTCAAAATGGTGGTTTTAGAGGCGGAGAGGGAGTTGGGGAGGTAAATAGGTGGAAGCATTTAGGCAGAGAATTCTAGAATGTAGGACTCAGGTATATGCAGGCAGAATCACCACTGATGAAAGTGGCGAGGAACGAGGAAGAAGGACAAAGAAAATGTTTATGCAGACCAGAGTCAGAGGAATAGTGTGTTTGGGGGCAGGGGAAGATTGTAGCACTGGAGGGAGTTAGAGATAGGGAGAGGAGAGGCTATGGATTGATTTAAATACTAGGATTAGAGTTTTAAATCTGAGCCATCATAGGAACATAGGAAATAGGAGCAGGAGACGACCATTCAGCCCCTCGAGCCTGCTCCTCCATTCAACCAGATCTACCACCTCAAAGCCATTTTCCCACACAATCCCCATATCCCTTGATATCTTCAATATCTAGAAATCTATCGAATTCTGTCTTGAACATACTTGATGCTTGAGCCTCCACAGTCCTCTGGGATAGAGAATTCCACAGAATCACTACTCTGAGTGAAGAAATTCCTCCTCATCTCAGCTTAAAATGGCCTACCTCTTACTCTGACACTGTGTCCCCTGGTTCTAGATTCCACCACCTCCCCGAGCCAAGGGAAACATTCTTCCTGCATTAACCTTGTCGAGCCCTGTACGAATTTTGTATGCTTCAAATGAGATCACCTTCCAAATTCTACAGAATACAGGCCCAGTCTCCTCAAACGAAAAGCCCATCGCAGGAATCAGTCTGGTGAACCTCTGTTGCACTTCCTCTGTGGCAAGTATATGCTTTGTTATGACCAAAGCGGGAGCAGTGCACTGTGATTTCTAGTTCCACATCTGCACAGGTCACACCGTATATTGAAATGCTTACCCAGATACCGATAAGGTCAATCATACACTACTCTTTATCCCAGAATAAAATACACCAACCAGATTTCTTTAACAAACACCAAAATTATCAATTTATTATAAAACAAATCTTAACTAGCAACGAAGCAAAGCATTAACACAGATTGAAATTGAAAGTTCCCTTTTTACCTTAGCCCCCCACCCCCACACACAGGTTAACCAGAAAATAGCGATGTTCTCTTTAGAGCTCTGTTACAAAAAAAAAAGAAAAAGAATACTTTGGACAAATACTTGCTCATTCTTGAAGAGGAGAAGATATGGAAAGATGTCAGATGTCCTTTTCTGTTTGTCTGGCGTCCGGGTATACGGTGGCTGGTCACTGGGATCCTTTTCTGGAGCAATTAGTTAGGCGGCGCGAGGATTTATCTGGCAGACTTTTCCAGCGTCTCAGGAGAAATGCAGCATTAGGGGTTTTAGTTCCCACACATTCGATACACAGGATTTCTTCATATATGGGAGAAAGAGGAGACTGACACACTGAATATGCAGGGTGTCTTTCAAAGAGAGAGAAAGAAACAAGCTGGTGTTTCTTTTCCTTGGCAGGCAAAATCAACTGGCTTCAAAACAGTTCACACTCCAAATCCCTGTCCAAAGCAAACCAAAAACAATCTCTCCAAAAGCAAAACTCCAAACAGCAGATCAAAAACCTCCTAACTCTCATAAATCTTGCTTTGTCACTTCTCTGTAAACAGCTTCCAGTAAATGTTGTGTCAGGAAAGCCACCCACCTGCCAAGAATGAGGAAAATTAATTTTGCCACATGAACATTGATTTTAAACTGCTGATGGTGACTTTGGCTGGAGAGAGACGTTAGCATGTCCACAGACAGTATTACAAAGGACAAAGGCGCTATTCCCTGCTCCAATTTAATCCGCAATGGACTTTTGATTACCAGAAGTTGAAGGTGGAAAGGCTAGCATTCCAGGTTAACTGCTAAGATGGCCGAATACACGAACAGACATGGTCGGACCGGTTTGGTCACATGGCTGGCTGACTGTGGAGTTTTTTGAATTTGAACTTTCAAGAAGGAATTGAAAATCAGAAAGCTGTTTTCTCCTAGACTAAGAACACCTCTCTCCTGTCTGCTCTCATCTTGCTCTCACCAGCTTCAGAAACCATTGAAGACACACGAACCCCAAGAGAGAAAAGTATCCTACAGTGAACAGGTTTAAGAATAATACTGGGCCCCAACAAAAAGCAAGCCCACTTACAAAAGGACTACAAGTGAGCTCGAAGCACAGTAAACAAGAAACTCTTCTGATATTGCCTCAAACCTCTCCATTTTTTTTCTTCTGCTCTTTTCTGTCCCTATTTGCATATATGTATTGTGTGTGCATGCTAGCGTGGGTGCATTGTATATCCGTAGGCGTTAACTGTATTAGAGTTGAAGTTTAAGGTTTAATAAATTTCACTTTTCTTCTTTAAACCTAAGAAAGCCTGTTTATGCTCACTTCTTTGCCTTATAATTGGAAAGTGGTCATTCGGGGGAGCTCAAAACACAATGTGTTTAAAATAAAACCTTGTTACAGTAAGACCAGGTGAAGACAGTACAAGACCCCTAGACACTTTTCTCACCTGGTCGCAACAGTTGTTTATTTATCTTAGCGGTGATCTCCAGTAAGGCTTGCTTACAAACTAAGCCCATAAGACCTCCCGATGACCTCATTTTAGAAAAAAAAGTCCAGCATCTATGGAATCCTTTTCAGCTTTCCCAAATAAAACGACCAGAATTAATATTCAGCAAAAAAATGGAAGCACTTTCGTAACACCTTCCTTAGGTAAGGAGACCAAAACTCTACACAATACTCCAAGTGCAGTCTAACCAAGGCTCTATACAATTGCAGCAAGACTTCTTTACTCCTGTACTCAAAACATCTTGTAATAAAGGCCAAGACACCATTAGCCTTCCTTGCTGCACCTGTATGTTAGCTTTCAGTGACTTATGAACAAGGACACACAGGTCCCTATGGACATCAACATGTCCCAAACTCTCAGCTTTTAAGAAATGCTCTGCGTTTTTGTTTTTCCTACCAAAGTGGATAACTTCACATTTTTCCACATTATATTACATCTGCCATGTTCTTGTCCACTAACTTAGCCTGTCTAAATCCCCCATCGAGAAACCCAAGGCAAAATTGGCTAAGCTTGGACAAGCGTGACTTATTGTTGAATAAGATATGAGAAGCAGAGTTTTGGATGAGTTGAAGTTTATGAAAGATGGAGAATGAGTCTGGAGAACTTGGAGGTGAAAAAAGGTATGGATGATGGTTTCAGCAGCACAAGCCCTGGGGCTGAGGCAGAGGTGAGTGATATTAGAGAGATGAAAGTGATCAGTTTTTGCAATAGAAAAGATATGCATTTAGGAGCTCAGCTTAAAAGTCAGTGTGCCACAGCTGGGAGAAGTTAGTACCTGCTGAAAGCACATCATATCTAACCAGTATTAAAAAAATGTTGACAAGGGACTATCAGTGAGATCAGTTTATTTTAATTAAATCAGTAAGTTTGGGGTAAAGGATAGGCATATATTGCAGAGAAGTAAATGTGAAAAAAGTGAATTGCCACCCATTTTGATAGTGAAAGCACAGACGCCCCATTATTTGTTCCTGGCGCTGCATGGAAAAAAAGAGTCTGATATGTGTGTCTCATATACGCAGAACAGGCTCTAAAGTGTACTTAAAAAAAAAAATAATTCATTCACGAGGTGTGGGTGATGCTGGCAGGCCAGCATTTATTGCCCATTCCTAATTGCCCTTGAGAAGGTTCTTGACTACTTGCGTTAAAAATAGGTTTATTGCTAAGCAACCATTACAAGAAACAAAAACATGAAATAGAAGTCAAATAATATCATATGTAAATAGTTGCTTGGTTGTACCAAACTTGAATATTGCTGAGGAAACATAGAAAATAGGAAGAGTAGGCCGTTCGGCCCTTCGAGCCTGCTCTGCCATTCATTATGATCATGGCTGATCATCCAACTCAGTAGCCTGTTCCCACTTTCGCCCCAAACCCTTTGATCCCTTTAGACCCAAGAGCGATATCTAACTCCTTCTTGAAAACATACAATGTTTTGGCCTCAACTGTTTCCTGTGGTAGCAAATTCCACAGGCTCACCACTCTCTGGGTGAAGAAATTTCTCCTCATCTCAGTCCTGAACAATTTAACCCGTATCCTTAGACTATGACCCCTGGTTCTGGACTCTCCCACCATCGGGAACATCCTTCCTGCATCTACCCTGTCAAGTCCTGTTAGAATTTTATAGGTTTCTATGAGATCCCCCCTCACTCTTCTGAACTCCAGCAAATATAATCCTAACCGACTCAATCTCTCCCCATACATCAGTCCCACCATCCCAGGAATCAGTCTGGTAAACCTTAGCTGCACTCCCTCTATAGCAAGAACATCCTTCCTCAGATAAGGAGACCAAAACTGCACACAATATTCCAGGTGTGGCCTCACCAAGGCCCTGTATAATTGCAGCAAGACATCCCTGCTCCTGTACTCGAATCCTCTCGCTATGAAGGCCAACATACCATTTGCCTTTTTTACCGCCTGTTGTGCCTGCATGCTTACCTTCAGCGACTGGTGTACGAGAACACCCAGGTCTCGTTGCATTTTCCCCTCTCTGTTTATAGCCGTTCAGATAATAATCTGCCTTCCTGCTTTTGCTACCAAAGTAGATAACCTCATATTTATCCACATTATACTGCATCTGCCATGCATTAGCCCACTCACTCAACTTGTCCAAATCACCCTGAAGCCTCTCTGCATCCTCCTCACAACTCACCCTCCCACCCAGTTTTGTGTCACCTGCAAATTTGGAGATATTACATTTAGTTCCCTCATCTAGATCATTAATGTATATTGTGAATAGCTGGGGTCCTAGCACCAATCCCTGCGGTATCCCACTAGTCACTGCCTGCCATTCGGAAAAAGACCCATTTATCCCTACTCTTCGTTTCCTGTCCGCCAACCAATTTTCTATCCATTGCAATACACTACCCCCAATATGCGCTTTAATTTTACATGCTAATCTCTTATGTGGGACTTTGTCGAAAGCCTTCTGAAAGTCCAAATAAACCACATCCACTGGCTCCCCCTCATCAGTTCTACTAGTTACATCCTCAAAGAATTCTAGTAGATTTGTCAAGCATGATTTCCCTTTCGTAAATCCATGCTGACTGTGCCCGATTCTATCACAGTTCTCTAAGTGCTCTGCTATAAAATCTTTGATAATGGACTCTAGAATTTTCCCCACTACCGACGTCAGGCTGACTGGTCTATAATTCCCTGCTTTCTCTCTACCTCCCTTTTTAAATAGTGGGGTTACACTAGCTACCCTCCAATCTATAGGAACTGTTCCAGAGTCTATAGGATCTTGGAAGATGACCACAGTAGGCATAAATGGATTGTCTTCAGGTTGACAAGCTGTAACTAGTGGAGTGCCACAGGGATCAGTGCTGGGGCCTCAACTATTTCTTATCTATATCAATGACTTGGAAGAAGGGACAGAATGTATGGTTGCGAAATTTGCTGATGACAAAAAGGTAGGTCGGAGACTAAGTTGTGAAGAGGATATAAGGAGTCTACAAAGGGATACAGATAGGTTAAGTGAGTGGGCAAAGATTTGGTAGATGGAGTAAAATATGGGAAAGTGAACTTGTCCACTTTGGCCAGAAAAACAGAAAAGCAACATATTATTTAAATGGAGCGAGACTGCAGAACTCAGATTCAGAGGGATCTGGGTGTCCTAGTACACGAAACACAAAGTAAGTATGCAGGTACAGCAAGTGATTAAAAAGGCAAATGCAATGCTGTCGTTTATTGCAAGAGGAATGGAATATAAAAGTACAGATATTTTGCTACAGTTGTACAGGACATTGGTGAGACCACATCTAGAGTATTGTGTACAGTTTTGGTCTCCTTACTTAAGAAAGGATAATAATTGCCTTGGAAGCAGTTCAGAGAAGGTTCACTTGACTGATTCCTGGGATGAGAGGGTTATTTTATGAGGAAATATTGGACAGCATTTCATTGGAGTTCAGAAGGATGAGGGGTGATCTTATTGAAACATACAAGATCCTGAGGGAACTTGACAGGGTGGATGTTCAAAGGATGTTTCACCTTGTGGGAGAGACTAAAACTAGGGGGCACAGTTTAAGAATAAGGGGTCTTACATTTAAGACAGAGATGAGGAGAAATTTTTTTCTCTCATGGTTGAGAGTTTGTGGATCTTTCTTCCCCAGAGAGCAGTGGAGGCAGGGTCATTGAATGTTTTTAAACGCAGAGGTAGACAGATTCTTGACAAACAAGGGAGTCAAAGGGTAGGCAGGAACGTGAAATTCAGTCCACAAACATATCAGTTATCATCTTACAGAATGGTGGAGCAAGCTTGAGGGGACGAATAGCCTACTCCCGCTCCTAGTTTGTATGCGTGAGTGAGTGTGAGAACAGCCAGAGAAGGTCTTTTTTAGCCAGAACAGCTGTGAGACAGTTCCAGCTAATCAGGAGTCCTGCTGGTAACATCTTTTAACTACTGCAGCAGAGAGACTGCAAGGTGACTTTGGAACTCCCCGTCTGCGAAAAGTGAACCAGAATTTCCACCATTGACTTCGGATTGAGGCTTAACCACAAGGAGCCTGCGACACTTCATCCTTTTCAAGACAAAGAACGTTCAGGCCTACACCGCTGAATGATTTCCTCCCGAAAAGCTTCTAAAAAGGTTTTTTTTTTTTTAAAAACAACTAACTCTTTTACAACAATTGAACTCTAAAATTGCATGCCACACTTTACTCTCTATCTTTTCACGTGTGTCTGAATGTGTGTGTGGGTGAAGTCACGAATATTTTTCAGTTATTGTAGCTATCTTTTTTTCTAACCGATGAGAAAACCAGTTTGTCTATTTATTTGACCCTTAAAACACTCAGGAACTAAAACACTATTTTTAAAGCACTATCTGCAGTCAGTTGAGAGGTGGGAAGTGGAAGTCACCCACAACACTTTCCATCTGTCCACAACAGTAGCTTCTAGCAAGCTTAAGTGAGGCACATTGCAAGCCCAACTGATAATCTTAAATTAGTTGTCAGTTTAATTCTTAGCATACTTGGGATTGTTCAGCAAGTCCTGTCCAATTACGGAATCACTTATAACATTAGACATTGCGTTCTGAGTTTTGCAACTATGGGCTGGTTGAACACGGTTAGTACTCTGCTTATTTCGAACAGCCGATGGGATGTACTGTTTGATACAATCTGCCAGTTGTTGGGATGTATGGCCTACATACATGGCATCACACTGGCACTGGAATTTACCACATTACTCATTCGTATGGTAGGCAGAATATCTTTTTGGCAGCATCCTGTTAGTGGAAAATACCACTTGTGTTGTTACTACAGAGTAGCAGCGTGAAACAGCTAGTTTCACCTGCTGAATTTGAGGTAGACCAAGCACTTTTTAGGTTTTAAAGTGCAGCTTCAGGCCCATTCGTGATTATGCATGATACACAACAAGCAATGCTCTGATCGGGGTAGCCATTATCCCACAGGACAGCTTTGATGTGCCCTATTTTGGCATCAAGCTTGCACGGTGAGAAAATGGTTCCGACCCCATTTACGACATTGCTGATAAGGACAATCTTATCGTGCGTGGAGCTGCAGGAATCTTAACACCTATATTGACCAGTGAAAGCGGCTTGTGGTAGACAGTAGTAGAGAACCCATTAACAGATTTCTCAACCAACACGTTGAGGAAAGGGAGCTCATTAGACTGCTCCATTTCAAAGGTGAATTTGAGCTTGGGATGGATCGCATTAAGGTGTGTAAGGAAATTCTTACATGCAGTTGCGGATTCAAATATACCAAACGTAGCACCTACATATTAGAAATATCCAAGGGGTAGGTGGTTAGGGGTCACTCCCAGAAAACCCGTTTCTCGTGGAAACTGATGAAAATGTTTGCGAGAGCTGGGCCTAGAGCGGATCCCTTGGCAACACCATCTATTTGGGCATACATGAGGTCATTAAAACTGAACTCAAATGCGCGTGTTGCTAATTTAATAAGTTCAATGAATACAGATTCAGAAAATGGCGGTGTGTCTGGATCCCCATGAAATAGTGACACAGCACAAATGTCTATGGCTTCCTTGAGTGGCACCTTAATGAATAGACTAGTAATGTCGAACGAGCATGTAGACACGACATTGCCATCGATATGCAGGTCACATATAATCTTCGCGAAGGTAAAGGAATCCTTCACCGTGTATGTTGAAAACTCATTTAGAACCGGTTGTAGCAAATCACTCAACCATTTGGCCAATTCATGTCGTGCAGAACCAGTCGTAGATAATATAGGGTGCAATGGGACATCACTTTTCTGTCTCTTGGGCAGCCAGTACATAAGTGGATGCAGTGAGCCATGAGGACGAATTCTATCATATATGCCATAAGGCAGCTTGTTATTTTTTCACAAGTCTAAAACGTTTTTGTAATTTGCTTTCGAGCAAGGCTATGTGGTCATGCTAGACTGCAGGTCTGATGGATACAAATACATGTCATATACAATGACTTACATCACGGTCAGTTCTATTATCCATTAACCTGTCAGCTCTGTCTTTACCATGCTCATTGAATCTACTAGATTACAGTGAGAATAATTTTAAAATATAAAATAATAAAAAATGAATACCTTCATTATCCATGTGCCCGAATTTTCAGAGAACTAAACTTTGCATGTTACCATCTCAATACAGATAGCAAACACCAACCTTATACCAACATATATCAACCTCTGAGCCAAAGAAAGATTAAATGTAATTTATTTTATTCCACTTTTCATCCTTCCTATGGATAGGTATTATTCCCTACATCTGGGGGAAGACGGTGGCGTAGTGGTAATGACACTGGACTAGTAACCCAGAGGCCCTGGTTAATGCACTGGGGCCTACACTGGACTAGTAATGCAGAAGCCCTGGTTAATGCTCTGGGGGCATAGGTTCAAATCCCACTATGGCAGATGGTGAAATGTGTATTCAATTAATAAAAAAAAACTGGAATTAAAAGCTAGTCTAATGGTGACCATGAAGCCATTGTCGATTGTTATAAAAACCCATCTGGTTCACTGATATCCTTTTCCCTTTAGGCAAGGAAATCTGGCATCCATACCTACCTGGTCTGGCCTACATGTGACTCCAGACCCACAGGAATGTGGTTGACTCTTAAAAATGCCCTCTTGAAATGGCCTAACAACTCACTCAGGGCAATTAGGGATGGGCAATAAATGCTGGCCTGGACAGGGACACCCACATCCCATGAACAAATTTAAAAAAACATCTGTACTAATGAAGAAAAGGCACTGTAATCCCAACTAATACGTTCACTTGGCCTTTGACAAAGACTTGAAACAGTTATTTTTTTAAACAATACAAAAACTACAAACTGTAAATTGGGAAGAGAACTTAGATAAGGTTTAAATGCCACAAAGAAATTAGATCACACTTTCCAAAAAAAAAAAGTACAATTCTCTGACTGAAGTACTAATACAGAATAGCACTTCATATAGAATGCATTTTCTCTATGTACAGAATTGCATAGAAATTACAGCAACAGAAAGAGGTCATTCTCCAACTAGCAGTTGTTCTAATTCCATATATTTACATGCTGTCTTCCCTTCAATCACCTAACATATTCTTAATACTTGACATTGATACTGCATTCCAGTGCCACAACTCTCTTACGTAAAAGCATGTTTTGCTTGCTGTGTCCCCAATCTCTTGCATTTAATCTCACATTCATGTCTCCTCATTCTAGGCTTCTCAACCACTGAAAGCAGTTTGTTCCTATCTACTCTGTCCAAAATATGTAAAGTTACTATTTCCCTGTAAAACATAATACTGCCTTACTACAGTCTGCATCTTAAAAGTACCAGTTGCCAACAGTCTCCTTGTATTCTGGTAAAGGGCAAGCTGATACTACGAGCAACATGTTCTGTTCATCCAATTTTAAACAGTAGCATGATGACACGAATTGCTTTAATCTTAGATATTTGTGAAAGGGCAAGTCAAATCAGAGCCTTCTATTAAAACTCACGGGACTGTATTGGCTTAGAACGCACTGCCACCACGATTAGAAAAAAAGACCATAAAATGCAGATAGCAAAGGTGCACAGTTTAAAGTCCATGGGCAAAAGAGGGCTAGGAGAAAGTAATAATTTAAAGGGAGAGGGAAGACTGCCAGAGAATCAAATCATAGATACTTGGTGATTTCCTATAATAATTAGGTGAAAATGTGCACAAAATTCAACTGGAGAAAAGGAGCAGGAACAGCTAAAGCGATTATGAGCAAAGAATTGAAATGTGTAACTATGGTGCCAAGTTAACTGCAGTCAGCCACGTTGTGGATACTACAGTTTGCCTCAATGCCATTGGGTTTGGGAGATGAAAACAAATCAGCCATGGTTCCTGTCAAGATTCCTGTCCAAAAGTGCATGTATACGACTGTTGGGTGATGCTTCCAATTGCCCGCTGATACCTATCTAGGCTCACATACGTATGGTACTGGTTGTGACTGTCACCTGTGGAAGGTACTATATAAATGCAAGTCTGACTTTCTTTTCTTTTAAAATATACCAAATTGTTGCAATCTGTGCAGTTCAGTAACAATGGAAAAATATGGGGTTGATGGAAACTACAAACTATTAATTGTACCCACTTATGGAAACACTATCTGCTGTAAGATTATTATTGCAATAATATGCATAATCCTGGAATACCTGTTTGCAGATAGAGTTCACCATTGGTTTGGATGATCCATGCAGTGTCATCACTTAATGCAACATATGCAGCATTTGGTAAAGCTTCATACCAATGTCTCTTCCCCTTCATTGTCACTTTACCACATGCAAAAGCTTTGCTTGATTTTTGTTCAATCTTCCATAACAGCACACCTGTGTATTGGAAAGTTAAAATAATCCCAAAGTTGTTAGAAATCAAACAGAACAAGTTTTAAAAGCTCCAATTTGAACAATTCATATTTTGCAAATAAGGCGCAAGAACAGTATATACAGAAACCATGTTTATCACATAATTAGTTAACCCTCTTCACACTTTCCAATGCACATTTTACAATTTACATGTACATAATTTATATTCTATTAGAAACTTACAGCGAGAAAGCTGCACAAATTGAAGATTGAAATTTAATAAACATTTGGAATTTTAGCTCTATAATTACTAGCAGTAATTCTGAACACGAAGTGACACCACCACATGTTCACTGACCTGATGGCGATACTGCCACCTGCTGGACACCATCTTCAAACTTCTGCCACCGCAGACTTGTACCATGAAAAGGGCTACAGTATAGCCCACCCTTGTAATCTAAACACCAGATATGCTTTTCGGAGACTACCAGGCTGAGGATACTATACCCAGGGCCAGAGTAACCCATCCAGCTCTCAGAAAACTATAACACAAGATAAAAGAAGTCAATGAACTTCAATAGTCTGACATTTTTTTGCTTGGATTTCAAGACCCATTAGCTAAATCCTCATTTCCAAAGATTTGTGCCAAGTTCAATAATTCAGAATTTTGCAGTTTCCATATTTAAAATATTAACAGATTCACAGAACTGACACCAAAAATATCTCAAAGTTTTGTTATTGACATCAAAGCTCTTTACCAATTATCTTGTACTTCACTGCTGATATGCTATTGTTTTTCACTAAAATGTTACATTAAACAGATGGTTATAATAACTGAAAAAACAGTACATATAAAAAGAGCAAGTTAAGAAATTAAGTCTAAGTAGCACTTAAGTTTAAGAAAAAAAAACGTAGTTTTTGCTTCACCTGATCTGATTTTGAAAGCTCCATTTCATCTGGAGCAGAACTATTCAAATCTTGAAAAACTGCACCGAGCGATTTTTCAGCATTGCAACGGAGAGAGAGTTCGGTCATGCTGGCTTCAGACAATGAATGAGGTCCTGCATGACCGTAAATATCTTCGTCATCACTGGATGATGAAAGCTGTTCTTGGGCACTCTTTTTTTCAGTGGTACCATTATCAATGCAGCAAACAGCCTTAAAAGTCTGTGCAGTTTCAGTTGGGTCTAATAAATGTGGCTCATTGTATGAAACATATAGTTGTGAAAACGCTTTGGTTTCTGGTTTGTTCTGATCCTTATCTGGCGAAAGAATTCTCATCAGTAGTGCATGCCGCTCATCCAAGAAAGATTCTGAACTTTCACTTAAAGATCCTTGCAAATTTAGGCCACCAGCCAACACTCCATTTTCTGGATCTTGAGACCTTGATTCAAAAGGTTCATTTATGCAGGCTACATCAAACATAACACTGTCTACATTTTCTTTTAGGCTCGTTTCTGGTTCGGAACAGTTTAACACTGAAACCTCGTCTCTGCAATCCACATTTTCCCTGCAGTAGTTGTCTAAAATTTCCAATCTGACAGAAGATACAGGGTCTAAACATTCTGTAAAGCTCAGACTAGAGGAATATATCTTTTCATTCACTGTACTTGTATTCTTCAAAGATCCTGGTAAACAGTCGGAAGGGAGACGATCATCCTGCAATGTTGGTACAGATTCAGGAGGCTGTATGGAGCCAAAAAGGTTGGAACTATTCTCCTCCTGCAAAATAATATTGAAGTCTGTACTAATCTGACTCTCTCGTTCAGGAGAATCGGTGGTCAAGTGATCCAGACTGCTGCTCAACAAACTCATTTGATCAGATAAGTCACAAGTTGTGGTTATGGAGCCATCAATAGCAAAGTCACTCAAATGTGCTGGCTCTGAACTTTGGGAGCTATTGGAACAGTCAATTTCATGTTTTGCGAGGCTGCCTTCTGATGCAGAACTTGCTGTACAACAGAGATACCATGCAATTATTGAAAAACAAACACAAGCCATTTGTCTGGGAAACAGGAAATCAGATCATACCAGATCAACAGAACATGTAATATTACATTTAACAATATATAGTTAGGCTATGGTATTACCAAGCATTAAGTAAAACTCTTAATGAACCAAAAGATTAATCCTTCCATTACAAAGGGACCATGAACATTGTTACAGGATTTCTTCTGTTTCTTTAGTAAAATATGTTTAAAAAAAACTTATAGTTGAATTATGGACATTGATTCATCTGGAGACTGCTGAACTGTGTTTTTTTTTTAAAAGGAAGGTCAACAGAAGATTTGGGACTGAGTGAAATGTAAACAGACTGGGAAGCACCCGTGTCCAAATAACCAAGCAGGGGTTGTGCTTTTCACGTGGGAAAAAAACATTTGCAAAAGGAGAGACAGGCCAAGATTTATGATTGTCATGCGAATTGCTTCTGAACAGTTTTGGTTTCATTTTAAACTGTTACAAAAAGTCAGTTGCTGCGTGTCTGCCAGGAGAAGACAGCTGATATCTCTCTTTCTTGAAAAGAATACCTGCATCAAGTGTGTTTACTATTTCCTCCTGTATTTGAAGAAACCGTTACTGCTACATTGCTGCTATAAGACCTACGAAAATCCTTGTTGCTGCTTCCTGCTGTAAAGCCTGACTGGAGCTTTCTGTGCTGCTTCCCTTGGAAAGCCTACCCAGACTGATCAACAACGTCGCCTGGAAAGAACTGTTCTAGGAAGATCCTATTGACAGCTGCTGATTTGCCTTTGAGACACCTTGCCAAAACAAAGGACTTCCTTCCATATCTTCTTTTCAGCCTAAGTGGCTTTTCTTTATTCCTTCTATTTCTTTCTAACAGCTGTAAACAAAAATTATTATTTTTTTTCCTGGTTAACGGGTTGTGTATGTATGAGTGCACGTGAGGGCTAGGATTAATAAGGGGCTTCAATATTTCAATTTGCGTGCATGTTTACTTTATTATTGGTTAAGACTTGGTTTATAATAAACAGATAGTTTTGTTGTTTATTAAAGAAACCCGGTTGGTGTGCATTATTCTGGGGAAAAATAGAGTATCTGATCAACTGTTTAGGTAAGTGGAAAAATCTAAATACATGTTGTAACCTGTGGAGAAGTGGGACTGAATTAACAGTGCACTACCCCCGCCTCGGTCGTAACACATCTGGAACAAAATTGTAAAATTTGGTCCACTGTGTAAGGCATTTAGATATCCCTTATATTTTTGTTATATTGTGAGGCATTTGTTAATATCTCTTGCATTTCTGTTCATGAGTAAAATGTAACCAGTTGTGGTGTGAACCAGTATGTGGAGCTCACCAATTGGTAAAAACGTGGAGGCGAAGGACATCCAGACAAAGGGAGAAGAATTCTGATCAAAGACATCATCGCTGGGGTTCATATTAGACTTTTTAAAAAGAAAAGAAAAGGCAACGTAACAGTACAAGGACCCCCACATACACACACATCAAACAGCCTGTCTACAACCACACTCAGACAATGGCCTTTTGAAATATGTGTGAATGGTTTCCTTCTTGCCTGATCAAGATGCAGATATTGAATCCGTGGGTGGTATGCACCTAAGAACTCCCTCTGCTGAGAGCAGGATATGACCACAGGAAGTCTTGCATTACCAGGATGGGATTGATAAGGCACTGAAACCCAATCGGATGACCCAATTCAAAACATTACCTTATAAGTCAAGGGGTCAGGATCATAAAGCCACAGTTCTTAAGGACATTGCTGCTGCAGCCAGGAAGCGTGACTTTGTCAGTCACTAAGTCGTGCCAGTGAAGTCGTTCAACAGACCTGACCGCCCGGGTATGAGCTCTATGCGCGGGTCTACTAAGCAACTGACATTCTAAGTATATACTATTGCTTGGTGAGTTAATAAAGGTGTTCGACATAAAGTGGAAACTGTATCCAAAGTCTGTTTTGTGCAATTGATACTCAGTATGGGGTCAGGACCTTAGAGGGAAGTGAGACATCCTTTTTAAGATAAAGTAAAAATAAAAAATTGCTGGAAATACTCAGCAGGTCTGGCAGCATTTGGAGAGAGAAGCAGAGTTAACATTTCAGGTCAGTGAACTTTCATCAGAACTGGCAAAGGTTAGAAATGTAACAGGTTTTAAGCAAATAAAGCGGGGGTGGGGCAAGAGGTAACAAAAGGGAAGGTGTTGATAGGACAGAGGGTCACAGAGAATAACTGGCAAGAAGGTCATGAAGCAAAGGCAAAGGGTGCGCTGAAAAACAAAGCATTAGTGCAGAGAGGGTGTTAATTGACAGAAAAATGAACAGCCCTGGCCAAAAGCACAAACATGAAAAAAAGTAGGCAGGCACATGGTAAAAAAAATGAAACAAACTAAAATAAAATAAAAAGAAAAAAGATTACTAAAAATAAAAAATGGGGGCCCTGTCATGCTCTGAAATGATTGTACTCAATGTTCAATCCAGTAGGCTGTAGCATGCCTAAATCGGTAAATGAGACACTGTTCCTCGAGCTTGCGCTGATGTTTACTGGAACACAGAAGCAAGCCCAGGACAGTTATGTGGGCATGAGAGCAGTGGGGAGGGGGTGTTGAAATGGTCCCCACTCCTCCATTACCTCCAACACCTCATCCCCTTCCTATGCAATCGCAGGAGGTGTAATAACTGCCCTTTTACATCCTCTCTCCTCACTATTCAAGGCCCCAAACACTCAATTTAGGTGAAGCAGCGATTTACATGTACTTCTTTCAATTTAGTATACTATATTCGCTGCTCACAATGCGGTCTCCTCTACACTGGGGAGACCAAACGCAGATTGGGTGACTGCTTTGTGGAACACCTCCGCTCAGTCCGAAATATGACCTCAAGCCTCCGGTTGCTTGCCATTTCAACATACCCTCCCTGCTCTCATGCTGCCAGACCTGCTGTGTATTTCCAGCATTTTCTTGGTTTTTATTTCAGGTTTCCAGCATCTGCAGTATTTTGCTTTTATTTCCCCCTTTTTAAGAATCTTATAGAATTCTGGCAATTCAAGAAGTACTAGTGTTCTGTCTCTTTACGAACCCGTGACTGTAGGCTGCAAAGGCTTATGTGCAAGCAGGCTTCCTTTCGTTTTGGACTAAACACTTTAAAGGTGTATTTTGGGAATTAACCTTTTGTTTGGAGTTTTAATTACAGGCACTTCAGAAGTTTAAAGATAAGTAATGTAATTTTTTTTTAAGCACGTGCTATTTTTCTCTGCTTGTGAGTGGAATAAATGGATTTTTTGCATGGCTGATGTTTTGTCTGCTTCAAGCTTCAGTATTTTTCTTCCCGAAACGGTGGTTTTGTGGCAGTAGTTTCAGCACTTTAAGTTTGAACCCTCACAGTAAAATTGTGAGATGGATTGGAAGGCATGTTTAAATTAACTGAAGCAGATATTGTAAGTTATGAGATTCCAGGTGGGATTGCTGGCCGGGATCCCAACTCGAATGGGGTTTATTAAACAGGTGGGGATTCTAATCCAGATATGAATTCACACGTTAGTATGGTGTGGTTTTAATAAATAGCGTAAATTGGAATTTGGGTTTGAAACTTTTTAACAAAAGTTAAAAGTTTCTTTTTGGGAACCACTGTAGTTCTTGCTCTGATACAATTGGGAAAATGAATTGATAAAAGTTTAAAAAAACCTTTCTTTGTTCAGAAGGAAACAGGTTGAACTGGTTTGTATAAGCAGGGAATGCATTTGTTGCTTGATTTTAAAACACAAAACAGAGCTTGAAGTTGGAGGGAAAAAATTCTGAAGAGTTTGGGAAAAAAAGAACAGTCTAATGGGAGAGATTCAGGTATTTTCTTTGTTTGAAAAAGACCCAGTTCAAACTAGCCAGAGCACATGGCAAGGCTTTGTTCGGTTAACTAGCCCATCAGAGTGCTTTTGTCCCACCCTCTTTCAAAGCAGCAGGGAGTTAACCTTTGCTGCTAGCAGTTTAAGCTAACCACACACTTTTACAGATATTGGGCATTATAAAAATTTTAAGCTTTTGAGTTGTCGCATATTAACCCATTTGGCCATCCGCAGAATGGATCCTTGGTGGGTTTTTTCAGGTTACAGGCAGCTGCAAGTCAACGGGATTTCCAACAGCTTTAAGGATTTAAGGCCATTTGTCACAGCATTGTGGAAATTGGGAATCTGGGAAGAAATTAGAGTTTAAAATTACATTCATATGTGTTGGTATTTTAAACATTGAAAGGAAATAACAAAAGGACATTCAAAATTTTGGTGGTTTTTATGGATAAATAAAAATGTTGAAGTTTTATTTAAAAAGAGTTAAATAAATTGATCTTAACATTAAGTGATCTGCAGGTGGAGGAACTAGTGTTGAACTGAAAGGAATATCAATCTATGCAATGCAAATTACAGAAAAAAGAAAAAGGGAAAATGTCCCCAAAGCTGTGAGTGAGTGAGTGTGTCAGGGATAGGGAGACCGTTAGACTATGAAAGGGTGGTATTGGTTGGCGACACCAGAGGAGACAAGACGACATTTTGTTGGAAGCAAAAGCCCCGACCTTTAATTGCACAGGTAGTACTGCGAGATATCTCGAACAGACCCCAGGCCCAAAGAATGTTTTAGTTTTGATACCTATTGGAAAAATGTTACATCATGATGTACATCATGAGGTGGCACTGGTGATGTGAATTCGACAGAGATAGGGCTGCCCAAGTGATGTGGGAGAAAGGAACAGAGCCTGTATGCCATGTTATTGGACAGCGTGTTGGTACACAGAGTAAGAACCAGCAGTGATGGGCCTGGTCTCTGGCGACAGGTATATCTCCCACTCGTAACAAAAGGGAGCAAGCCGAAGGAGGAGGCGAGGGCTGGTCAATGACACAGCTACCCTCTTTAATACTGGGACCTCGCTGGTGTATAGTTTGGAGCTGGCATCTCCAGAAGCAGAGATGAGGGATTTCAAGGGAAGGTTAAAGGATGTTCTTACAAATGAGAATACCAACTAGGAGTCACAGCTGAGGATAGGTCAAATTATGACAGTATCTTTAAAGGATGTAGCAGAGTGATTGGAAGACCATGCTAAAAATCAATAAATAAACTAATCTGGGAGGATGGGAATGCTTCTGACGAGGCTGCCCAGAATGTGAGAATTATGTATGGCTCCTGGTTGGTACAGCAGGCCAGGGAAAATAGAGTCATAGAGAGATACAGCACCGAAACAGGCCCTTCAGCCCAACGAGTCTGTGCCGACCATTTATACTAATCCTACATTAATCCCATTTCCCTCTCACATCCCCATCTTCCCTCAATTCTCATACCACCTACCTACACTAGGGGCAATTTCCAATGGCCAATTTACCTATCAATCCACAAGTCTTTGGCATGTGGGAGGAAACCGGAGCACCGGGAGGAAACCCACGCGGTCACAGGGAGATCTTGCAAATTCCGCACAGGCAGTACCCAGAACCGAACCAGGGTCGCTAGAACTGTGAGGCTGCGGTGCTAACCACTGCGCTGAAGCAAAAATCACACTGGGAAAGTACCCTCTCGGGTCACTAATAATCATCTGGACACATTGATGAGGGATAGAACAACATCACTGTGTGCCAACTCAGAGGTTTGGTGTGGGCATACCCTGTACAAACAGATTGTAAAAGGGAAGTTCTCAAAATAATAGGTTTGGTGATGTACCTTCTGGTAATGCCACATGGGAAGCACCGCTCCCGGTCTATAGAACAGAGAACGTAGGAGTCATCAAGGGGGAATAGTCATACTGACAGGAACTAGGTTAGAAAGGTGCAATGACAGAACAGGCAAGGTGGTACGCCCTATCGGTTGCAAAAGCATGCCCAGTCAACATGTGGATTCAACCTTACCGAGGCAAACTATACCATGGAGGCTGCATGGGTGGCTCTGAAGCCGATGCAGGCAGCCTATTCGAAGCAAGGGAATACAGTGCAACCACCAAGGGAAAGGGGTAAAAGCATGGAAGGAATTTATGGTGCCCGATATCCACAACCTACCTTCTGTTTTACTCCTGAAGGGCCTGCAGGGACAGGTAAGAGGGAGACTGTAAATATTTATAGCCCTAACAGTATTGAGCTTAAGGTGAGGGATGATTTAAAGGGAACTTTGAGACAGTATGTGGGCAAGTTTAGGTTTGACACACCAACGTTGCCGGAGCATTTGACTAAGTTGCGTGGGGAGATTGGTAAGTCGCTCAAAGCGCATCAAATCCAACAAATGAACCACCAGATTTTGCAAGAGAGTAATGACATTCCAGAAACATCTTGGTGGGATGGGATATGGAATTAGAGAGGTAATATCGAGATACACCCCTGGATAAGAATCATCTCCCACACACTCATTGTTGTACAATTGCTTATTGTTGTGTACCTGTAGTATAAACTGTCATTGGCGCAAATGTAGGAGAGCAGAACAAGAGGTGAAAATGTTACTGGAGGGACAGAATAAAGTGAATGGATCAGATTCAGAAGTGTAGTAACATTCACAGGCGAAATTATACACTTAAGGGTGGATGCTGTAAGGCATTTTTGTTACGTTGTGAGGCATTTGTTAATATCTCTTGCATTTCTGTTCATAAGTAAAATGTAACCAGTTGTGGCGTGAATCAGTATGTGGAGCTCACCGGTTGGTAAAAACGTGGAGGCGAAGGACACCCAGACAAAGGGAGAAGAAGAATTCTGATCAAAGACATCATCGCTGGGGTTCATATTAGACTTTTTAAAAAGAAAAAGGCAATGTAACAGTACAAGGACCCCCACATACACACACAGACCAGACAAGTCAGGACATGCCACGGATGTGGTAGCCTGAGCTGTTAAAACATCAAACAGCCTGTCTACAACCACACTCATAGACAATGGCCTTTTGAAATATGTGTGAATGGTTTCCTTCTTGCCTCATCAGGATGCAAATATTGCATTCCATGGGTGGTATGCACCTAAGAACTCCCCCTGCTGAGAGCAGGATATGACCACATGCAGGTAGTCTAACATAGCCAGGGTGGGATTGATAAGGCACTGAAACCCAATCGGATGACCCAATTCAAAACATTACCTTAAATGTCAAGGAGCCAGGGTCAGAAAAGGGTATAAAGCCACAGCTCACAAGGATATTGTTGCTGCAGCCAGGCAGTGTGACTTGGTCAGTCACAGGAAGTCATGCGGGAGAAGTTGTTCAGCGGAACTGACCACCCGGGAACGAGCCCTGTACACGGGTCTACTAAGCAACTGGTGTTGTAAGTACATACTATTGCTTGGCGAGTTAATAAACATGTTCCACATAAAGTGGAAATTGTATCCAAAGTCAGTTTCGTGTGATTGATGCTTAGTATGGGGTCAGGACCTTATAGGGAATTGAGACCCTCTTTTTAAGAGTTTTACAACTGCATCTATTATGGATTATGCTACCATAATTGCTTTTGGCAGAGCAATACCAACCCACTTTACAAAAAAAACTAACTTCTCTTTCTGCTCTTTCCTTAACAGTAAATTTATGCCCTCTAGGTACTCACTTAGCAACTAATTTTTCCACAGTTTATCGCATCAAAATAATCTACTTTTTGAAGTTCTGAGAATGTGTCAAACTATGATTAATAAGCAAAACCACCTGCAGAAATACTGCCCTAAAAAAATAGGCTCAAAGAGTAGCAGTTTCTACTGTATCTCAAAAACTTCTATGCCGCTCAGACTTTCTTCTTACCTTAACTTGAATGACTGTCACTAATTTGCTTGATTGGCACCCCATCCACAACCTTCAACATTTATTCCCTCCACCACCGATGCACAGTGGCAGCAGTGTGTACCATCTACAAGTTGCAATGCAGTAACTCACCAAGGCTCCTCGGACAGCACCTTCCAAACCCACGACCTCTACCACCTAGAAGGACAAGGGCAGCAGATGCGTAGGAACACCACCACCTGCAAGTTCCCCTCCAAGCCACAAACCATCCGAACTTGGAAGAATATCACCGTTCCTTCACTGTTGCAGAGTCAAAATTCTGCAACTCCCTTCCAAACAGTACTGTGGGTGTACCTACACCATATGGACTGCAGCAGTTCAAGAAGGTGGCTCACCACCACCTTCTCAAGGGCAATTAGGGATCGGTAATAAATGCTAGCCTAGCCAGCAATGCCCACATCCCAGTGAAAGAATTAAACACTAACAGAATCACTTCAGGTTTTCAGAAGTAGTCATTGAAATCCTGAGTGCACAAACCACCATTTGAGATAAAGTAAATGCCCCAAGTTTACATTATTGAAATTAATAAAGGAAAAAGGACAATAAAAACAAAGGTTACATGAAAAATACCTTGCTTTCGTTTCTTCTTTTTTACCGAAACGACGACAAGTTGTTGGTTGAATTCTTCCATGTTTATTGTCCTGAACCTTCCTGAAGAGTCTGGAATCTTTGTTAATGCCACAGATGAGGAAAGTGCTCCTACCTGCTGTTCTGGAGTTGTTATGTGGCTAAAAACACTATTAGCACTGTTTACAGAACTGCTTCTGCTCCTTGGCTCACTTGTTAGTGAATATCTTCCTTCTCTTGTCTCGTCCCATGCATGTCTTTGACCATCATTTCTGATATTCAAACTTTGCTCAGATTCTGAAGACCATGGATGCTGCACTTCAAAATTACTAGTTCCTGAAGCTATATTTTCACTTTGCATTTTTTTTGACTCCATGATTATTGTTTCTTCAACTGATTCACTACAGGTGGCTGTCAGCAGGGAGTTTAATGGTGAATGTACACCTGAAAATGCAATTAGTTCTGTATTAAATTTACATCAGATTTAGAAACTGCCCTGCAAAAAGGGAAAAATGTATTAAAGAAGTGAATTTCACCACTAAGCCCTAGCATTCAGCAAACCCCGTTGAGATAGACATCACGAAAACATTATTTTACCCCTCTTCGCCCTGAAGGCATTGACTCTTCACTGGACCTAGTTCAATATGTAGATAAAACACGTCAGCATTTGGTCACTGTCCACATGCATTTGAAGTGAAGTCTGAAAATAAAATCTTGTATACGTGAACTAACAAATTAATATACAAATTAAGCTGGGAAAAATGTATGGAGTTATCAAAAAACATGGAATCAGGGAATGACTGCGGAATTCCAGGTGCAGAAGGATCTAGGTGTTCTAGTGCATGAGTCACAAAGGTTAGTATGTAGGTACAGCAAGTAATAAAGAAGGTTAATGGAATACTATCCTTTATTACGAGAGGAATGAAAATAAAAGTAAGGATGTTATGCTTCAGTTATACAGGGCATTGGTGAGATCACATCTCGAATATGGTGTGCAGTTTTGGTCTCCTTATTTAAGGAAGGATGTGAATGTGTGGAGATGGTTCAGAGGAGGTTTACTAGATTGATACCTGGAATGAGTGGATTGTCTTATGAGGAAAGGTTGGACAGACAGAGCTTGCTTTCACTGGAGTTTAGAAGAATGAGGGGAGACTTGTTTGAAGTATATAAGATCCTGAATGGTCTTGACAGGGTGAATGTGGAGGGGATGTTTCCTCTTGTGGGTGAGTCCAGAACTAAGGAGCACTATTTTAAAATTAGGGGTTGTCCTTTTAGGACCGAGACGAGGAAAAAATTTCTCTGAGGGTTGTGCGACTTTGGAATTCTCTGTCTCAGAAGGTGGTGGAGGTGGGGTCATTGAATATTTTTAAGGCGGAGGTAGATAGATTCTTATTAGGCAAGGGAATCAAAGATTATCGGGGGTAGACGGGAGTGTAGAATGAGAAACAGATCAGCAATGATCTTATTAAATGGCGGAGCAGCCTCGATGGGCTGAATGGCCTACTTCTGCTCCTAATTCGTACGGTCGTATGGGTTTAGAAACTAAGGAACAAGAGGAGGCCATTTAGTCCCTTGAGCCTGTTCCGCCATTCAATGAGATCAGGGCTGGTCTGCGATCTAACTCCACATAGCCGTCTTTATCCTATAATTCTCACTACTTTTGGATAACAAAGATCTAAACATCAGATTTAAAATTAACAACTGACCTAGCATTAGCTGCCATTTGCAAGAGGGAGGGGAGGGGAGAGGAAGAGAGAGGGAGGAAGAGGGAGGAGAATGTGTGCGAGTGTGTTCCAAACTTCTACCACCCTTTGTGATCAGATATGTTTCCTAATTTCATTCCTGAAAGGCCTGGCTCTATCTTTTAGGCTTTGTCCCCGAGTCCTAGATTCCCAACCAGGATTATGTGAATCCTACAGAACCTCAAGAGAACTAAACAGAAACAAAAACAATGGATAAGTGCTGACTTACACCATGGGTCACTCAAACTTCACTTCTTCTCTTGCTCTCTTCATGGTTTAAATATAACTACAAAATATGACCTTTTGGGCCATAGAGCTGATAATCACCAACCTCACCCTCAAGGAATCAGGTGAAATCGGTAGTTTACATGCACTGGTTTTGGATCTCTACAGTATATTTACTTGGATATCAATTTAAATTCAGTATCAAATTATTAATGTATCAAATTATTAATGTATCAAGAGTATTATTGGTGTGAGAATGGTCATTAAAGGAGGAAGACGACAGAGGGTCAAGCAAGAGGTCTTTCTTTTAATGTTAAAAGAAAAGTTTAATTATTAAGAGATAAAATATCTTTCCAAACTGACTAAGAACATATCTTTGGAGAAGTAAACAATACGAATTCATGATAAATTAAATTAAAAATGCATACACATAAAAAAACTAACTGATAATAGTGACACAAGCTTTATGATTTGCTTTTGAAGCAAATTAGTTTGGACAGCGTCCAATGCAACTTCACAGACTAGCAATTTGAACCACATTGCACGCACACACTTATCTTTCAATAATACACCTACTGCACTTCACTTTCGCTGCAAATAGACCATCATTGGAAACAGGCCAATCGGCTAACAGGAAAAATGCAGAAATTCATTCCTCTTCCCATCACTGAGCTGTAAACATCAAACACCGAACAGTTCCCATTTTTACTAGGTAGACAGAATTACGGTATTTGTTTTGCATATATTGAACAATAGGCCAGAGCAAGGTGCAGGTTAGGTGAGAAGTAATTCTAAGAACCAGACTTTGCTAAGATTTTTCATATACACTCAGTTGCATTTGTCAATATGGGAAAACCAGGTGTGCAATATTTATCAAAAGTCTGGTGGTGTAGTAACAAATGTCCATTTTCAACTTTTTAAATATCTTATACAATTTACAAAAAAGAAAATTGATAATACAAATTATAACAGTAATTAATGCAACAGATGAGGGGTTAAACAGAAACACAGACATAAGAGATTAAACAGATGTCCCACGTTCCTACTCTGGCAATGTTTGTGAAATTTAAAACAGGCCAACATTCCTCCCTGAACCAATACCAGCAAGAGCATTAGCATATCTTAGTGCTTTTGTCGATATCTTGCTGGTGTTAATGGACTTCAAAGATACTACAATACAATTACAACCATCACCTTAGTTAAACCACTGCTATCAATCCAATAGTGTAGCAACATGGGGGTGAAACATTAACCGCTACCCCCCCCCCCCCACCAAAAATGGATGGGTTGAGGTCGGGTAAGATGAAATTATTTTTAAAAATCTCAAACTTGACCCAACCTGCTCACTTCCAGGTTTAACAGAGGTGGGCTGCCATTTAAATATTATAATAAGGCTGGATCCTTACACTTAAATTCTCTTGGAGGTTTACTCTGGACGGCTGGACCTTGGGAATCCCAGCATCTCAAGGGAGGTAAGGACAGTTTTGGGGAAAAGTTATGGGCCAGGAGGTGCAGGAGTGCCCCCCCACCGACTCCCAAGCTTCCCTGGCATTTGACAGCTTTTCAGAAATTTATCTACTCTTAACAGAATAAAAGAATTACTGATCAGGCCACTCTCTGCAATGCGAATCCAGATTGATCATGAATGACAATAGGCTCACCAGACACCATGTCACTAGAATATGCGACAGCACTGGTTAGACAAGAAATTGAGCAAGAAGTTCATGCCAGAATCAGGTGGAATCCTAAAAAAGTAGTGAGTTAATCCTCTTGACTATAGTTTCCCAGTATATACAAATCAAAGCACATGTCTAACATGTCTGCAGACGTGCTGAGGTTCTATCTGTCCCCGGTGTTGCGAAGGATGGGCCTGGTCACATTGCCGCGGAACGCTCCATGCAGTTGGGCCGTGCCGTACCACCTATCCTTCGTGGAGCAGTTTCTGCGGGAAAACACCTTTGACTACCGGTCCATCAGGTAGTGGTCTGCACGGAATGTCCTCAATGCCCTACGGGAAAAGGAGACGGTGGATCCTGTCGGATGGTTCCCCGAGCAGACCGTCAAAATCATTTGGCGGAATGCCTCATCACCAGAACTTTCAAACAAGCACCAAGACGTAGCTTGGCTGGTGGTGAGAAGGGCCCTCCCAGTCAGATCCTTCATGCACACCCGAAGTCTCGCCCCCTCCGCACAATGCCCCCGCGGTGGCTGTGGTGGGGAAGAGATGGTTGCCCACCTCCTCCTGGAATGTGTCTTCACAAAGCAGGTGTGGAAAGAGATGCAGTGGTTTTTGTCGAGGTTCATCCCAAGCAGCTCTGTAACACAGGAGTCTGTGCTCTACGGGCTGTTCCCAGGGACGCACACCGAGACAAACATCAACTGCTGCTGGAGGACTATCAATTCGGTGAAAGACGCCCTTTGGTCTGCCCGAAACTTGCTGGTCTTCCAGCGCAAAGAGTTGTCCACCACCGAATGTTGCAGACTGGCACATTCCAAGGTCCAGGACTACGTGCTGAGGGACGCACTAAAGCTTGGGGCAGCCGCAGCAAAGGCTCAATGGGGAAAGACCACAGTGTAAGGTCCCCCCACCAAGCTGAACTGAGGGGCTGGATCCATGGGAAACCCCTCGAACTGTATCGTTAATATTTGCATTTGCTGTAAATGTAAAACTGTAATTGGCATGACAATTGTGAAATGGAAGGGTTGTGAAGAAACTCATGATAGTATTGAAGGAAACTGATCTTCCTTGCAATGTTTGTATTTTTTGGTGCTGTTTGGCAATGTAATTTTTGCAGATTTTTATGAATAAAGCATATTTTGGAAATAAAAAAAAATGTCTGCAGACCATCAATTCCACAACAGATTCCAACATCCTCTGAGTTCCCCAAGATACTAATGATGCAAATACAAGACTTACACAGCATCTTACTTCGATATTCTGTTGGGTGCATAAGCTTGGAGTTTCCTGCACATCTACACCCAGAATCCGGATGCAAACAAATTATTTGGCTTAAAAGACAGTGGAACTTGGAGCACAAATGCTCTATGCATGCAACTACAATGCACCCAAATCTCCTCAATTTTATTATGTCTGTCCCTACGTTGGAATGAATCTCCGCCCATAGACGTTACCACATCCCTGACTCTCAATATCCTTCAATTGGGATTTTTCATGGGTCTTTCAACATTGTGAGCAAGTTTTCAGGCGCATCAGAAACCAAGTCATTTTTCTGGTATTTTAAAAAAAGACTTTGATTTATATAGCATCTTTCACAATCACAGGATGTGCCAAAGCGCTTTACAGCCAATAAAATAACTTTTGAATTGTAGTCACTATTGTAATGTAAGAAACGCAGCAGCCTATTGCATACAGTAAGCTCTCACAAACAGCAATGTGACAATGATCAGATAATCTGTTTTTTGTAACACTGATTGAGGGATAAACACTGGCCAGGATATCAGGGATAACTCCCTTTTCTTTGAAACAGTGCCATGGGATCTTTCACATCCATATTAGAGAACAGATCATGCCTTGATTTAACATCTCATCTGAAAGATGGCACCTCCAAAACTGCAGCACTCCCTCTGTACTGCACTCGAGTGTCAGCCTAGATTTCTGTGCTCAAGTCCTTGAGTAAGACCACCAACCTTCTGACTCAGAGGCAAGAGTGCTAACAACTGAGCCACAGTTGAAACATTTTAAACTGTAATTTTTTAGTGCTTGTAAAAAAAAATCCTAAGTCAAAAAGCTTCCCCAATTGCAAGTTCTTATAAATGATGGCTAAATGAGTTGAAACTTAAAATTTAAGGCTTAAAGAAAAAATATACTGTTGTGGATTCAGTGTTTCCTTGGGTCCGGATTGTTTGCCCCGATTTATTCCCAGTTGCACCCACTTTGAGTTTGGCCACATTCTAACGAGATCGGGAAGATACTTGGGTGCAAGTTGACATCAATAAAATTGGGGTAACATTCTGCATATTTTTGGGTCCAAGGAAGAAGCGGCAGATGTTCATAGAGTTCCAGATGATTAAGATGAAATAAAAGTAGGGTCATTAACAAATTTTTCTCAGAGATTTTCCTCAGTCAATGATTTTGAGGCTTACAAAAAATCCATTCTAATCTTCACCAAACTTTAATGTGAAAATCGACATGGACTTTGATTATCACAGTAGATAAAACATCGGAGGGGAAAAAATCTATTGATGCAGATATTATCATGTGTAAACCTTTACAAAATTGGAAAGCACAGCAAAACAGGATTATAAACCCTTATACCAAAAGAAGAAAACTCAATTTAGGTGACAGAAACCCACTAGCAATTTTTGGACTGTTAGTATGTTGTGCAACATGCTGGTCTCCATCAACTTTGTTGTCATCCAAACCCTCCCCAGAAACTGTTTCAAAAATGCATTTTAGCAGAATGCAATTCTACTAAATTTCCTTTCATCCGGTTTCATCCTCTTCTCTACTAAAGGCTGTGTTTCTGTGCTGGGCTTCAGTCCATAGAAATATGTCGCCCGTTGGTACTTACCAGTTGATCATGCTGCATGCATTGGCCTAGATAGTGAATATCACAAACTTTTTCAACTATTGAGGAAGTTGAGGGACAAATATACAGTAGAATTCAGTTTTTGTCGTCACCAGATAGCGAGACATTCTCCATTAAGGAGTGCTAGACTGCAGTCAGAAGCAGAGATTCACTTGATTTCCTCCCAACTTTGATCGTTCACAGATTATGGAGGCCAACTTCAATTCCCAACAGTCAGCAAACTAAGCGCAGACAAGGCATCTAATTTAGTATCTTTCTGATCTGTATGACTCAGTACTATGCCATATGGTGGATTCCCCACATAGTCTAAAATTCTGTTTTTTAATCAAGCTATCTTACCTGTTATGAAACCTTCTGGTTTGCTGGAAATCCGAATAATATCACGGTTGTCAATCAACACGAAAATCTCATCTTCTGTACAAGAAACAGACACAATGCCACTGAGTCCTTCCAATCCACCAATTAGAGCCTGCAAATGCCATGTATTAAATATTAAAAAGTTAAATTGTTACTTCATTGACAAAGTTCATAAAAAACATTTTGGTACTACAGAATATTTTTAGCTAGAAATTTAGTTTCACACAGGGTCTACGAACTTAATATTCAGTAGTAGAATCAGAAATGAACAAGTACCATCCAAAAACAAAAAAATTCTTCATTCACGCTCTAAAATATCACCATCAGATTATAATAGTAGACAAATATTCTACATCTCAAAATATGGTGCTCCAAATGATCAATAAAGTATAAGGCCCCTCTCAATCTATCCTTTGCAAAGGCCTCAGCTTCATCCCCTTTTGTCCTTACCTCAATGAATTTCAAGCTTAGCACAACACTGAGCTCTTCTCCAGTCGCCTTCAATTCTGTGCCCACTTCTCTGGCCAGCTGTCTTCTTCCTCCCCATCACACACCACCACCCCCCCCCCACCACACAGCAGCCCTCTTCACCCGCCTCCAGTATTCTCCCCCAACCTGAACCCTCGCCTCAGGCCTCTTACCCTCTCTAGATCTTTTCATTGTCGCACTGGCAGTCCACATCGGCCATCTCAATTTCTCTGCTCCCCTCACTCACTCTAATCAGTCTTCCTCCGAACTTATTGCACTTTGTTCTCTCGTCCAATCCTAACATTGTCATCAAACCCGCTGACAAGGGTGGTGCTGTTGTCGTCTGGCTAACCAACCTCTACCTTGCAGAGTCCAAATGCTAACTCTGAACTTCCTCCTATGGATGTGGACCATGACCACAGCACTGAACATCAAGCTATTGTTTCCAGGACTGACCACATCTCCTCTCAAGATCTTCCCTCCACAGCCTCCAAACTCAGTCCCCAACCCCATATACCTGTTTCTACCTCCTTCCCCAGATCCACAAGGACTACCATGTTCAACTCATCGGTTCAGCCTGTTCCTGCCCCACTGAACTGATTTCTTCCTATCTCGACTATTTTTTCTCCCCTTGTCCTGCCTCTTCCTACCTATATTAGTGACTCTTCGAAGTCCTCTGTCACTTTAAGTTTCCAATTTCTTGGCCCTAATCATCCCCTTTTCACCATGTATGCCCAATCTCTCTACACTTCATTCCCCCACCAGGACAGTCTTGGGGCTCTCTGCTTCTTGCTTGAATGGAAACCCAGCCAATCCCCCTCCACCTGGCTAAACTTGTACTCACATTGAACAACTTCTCCTTCAACTCCACTCACTTTCTCCAAATACAAGGTGCTGCTATGGATATTTGCATGGGTCCTAGCTATGCCTGCCTTTTTGTGGGATATGTGGAACACTCCTTGCTCCAGTTCTACTCAGGCCCCCTTCCCTCATCCTTTTTCCAGGACATTGATGACTGCATCGGTGTAGTTTCCTGTTTTTGCCCTGAAATGGAAAATTACATCAACTTTTGTTTCCAATTTCCACCCTTCTCTCACCTTCACATGGGCCATCTCAGGCTCTTCCCTTCCCTGACTGTCTGTCTCCAGCTCTGGTAGGCTATCAACAAATATTCACTATAAGCCCACTGACTTCCACAGCTACCTCAACTACACTTCCTCACCCCACTTCCTGTAAAGGACACCATTCCATTCTCCCAGTTTCTCCATCTCAGTCACATCTGTTCTGATGATACAATCTTCCAATACGACGCTTCCAATAAGTCTTCTGTTTTCCTCAACGGAGGATTCACAACACCCCTCTCCTCCACTGTGGTTGACAGGTCCCTTCACCCTGTCCACCCCATTTCCCACATTTTTGTTGCCTCCTTCTCCCTCCCAGAATCATGATAGAGTTCCTCTTGTCCTCACCTTCCACCCTAACAGCCTCCATATTCAGCAGCTCATCCTCCGCCATTTCTACCACCTCCAAGATGACACTACCAAACACATTTTTCCCTCTCCTCCCCTTTCAACATTCCAAAGGGACCATTCCCTCAGTGACATCCTAGTCCACTCCTTAATCATCCCTCTCCCCTTACCATGGCACCTTTCCATGCAAGTATAGGAGAAAGAACACCTGCCCTTTTACCTCCTCCCCATCCAAGGTCCAAGTGAAACGGTAATTTACTTGTACTTCTTACAATTTAGTATACTGCATTCACTGCTCAAGATGTGGTCTCCTCTGCACTGGCGAGACCAAATGCAGACTAGGGGACCACTTTGAGGAACACCTTTGTTCAGTCTGCGAGCGTGGCCCGGAGATTCTGGTCACCTGTCATTTTAATTCTCCACCTTGTTCCCATCTGACCTCCTGCAGTGTTCCAATGATAGAAGATAGGACTTAGGAGCAGGAGTAAGCAAATTCGGCCCTTTGAGCCTGCTCTGCCATTCAGTAAGATCACGGCTGATCTCAACATGATCGTCAATGCAAGCTTGAGGAACACCAACTTGTCTTTCTATTAGGCACTTTACAGCCTTCTGGACTCAACACGGAGTTCAACAATTTCAGACTGTAACCTCTGCCCCCATTTTGTTTCCTTTTTCTTTGCAGGTTTCGGTTTTATTGTCTTGTTTTTCTCTTTCTTTGTTTTCAGATGGCAGCTAATCATCACTTTGTCATTCACACCTCCCCGAGACACAACTTTTGTTTTCTTATGCCATTTAATCCTGAGAATGGCAGCACAGTGCTCAAATTGGTCCTTGAGTTTACACATTTCTGACCCTACTCAGAGTTAAAGATGCCTCAAGCATCAGTAGTTGTTTTTATGATAGGCTCTGAGGTTAGAACCATAGAAAAATTACAGCATAGGAGGTGGCCATTCATCAACCCATCATGTCTGTGCCGGCTGAAAAAACTAGCCGCCCAATCTAATCCCACCTTCCAGCACCTGGTCCGTAGGTTTCAGGAATTTATTCTACTCTGTCCTCAACATCTTTTTATACTAGTATCCTGCTGAGATGGTCTGGAATTTATAAGAATGATCTGAATTTATGACGCTTCTTTCAACAAATCAAAGTTGATGCATGACCCCCAAAGTTGATGCATGACCCCCAAAGTTCAACGGCATCCTGTTGTCAGGCTAGTTCTCCAATACAGGTATGCCTATATTTTTCCCGTTGGAAAAAAGAATATTTGACCCTTTTGACAACTGTGCTCTTTTTCTTTCACGGTTTTCTTCTATGTAGCTTTTACTCCAGTTTAAAAGCAATTTGGTCATTGTTCATTTAGGTCGTAAGTAAATTTTCTATTAGTTTCTTTCCATTTCCATAAGTGCTTTGTCAAATTAAAAAGTTAGGATGCTTTATTCCTTTAATTCATGTTTTTGGTTGCCAGCTTAGCCAAGAGCTTTCTTTATGGCTTCTTGAACTTAAGCATTTTGACAGAAACCATACATATCCTTTTCAACAGCAACTTTAATCTGCTCCCTTTCCCACAGCTCTCCGCCAATTTTTCCCCTCCTTTTGCTGAAGACATTCACTCTTTGCCCAGATATGGTGCCATGGCATCAGCAACCCCTTTGGCATTTGAAGGCAAAGGCATAGTGGTATTGTCACTTGACTAGTAACCCAGAGACCCAGGGTATTGCTCTGGGGACATGGGTTCGAATCCCACCACAGCAGAAGGTGGAATTTGAATTCAATTAATAAATCTGGAATTAAAGGCTAGTCTGATGATGGCCATGAAACCCTTGTTGATTGTTGTAAAAACCCATCTGGTTTACTAACCTCCTTTAGGGAAGGAAATCTGCTGTCCTTACCTGGTCTGGCGAGCAAGCCACTCAGTTGTATCTAACCTTTACAAAGTCAATAAAGAATAAAACCGGATAGACCACCCAGCATCGACTTCGGCACTGGAAACGACAAGAGCAAACTCAGCCCCGTCAACCCTGCAAGGTCCTTCTTACTAACATCTGGGGGCTTGTGCCAAAGTTGGGAGAGCTGTCCCACAGACTAGTCAAGCAACATAGTCATATTCAAGAAATCATACCTTATAGACAATGTTCCAGACACCGCCATCACTATCTCCGGGTACGTCCTGTCCCACTGGCAGGACAGACCCAGCAGATGCACAGTGGTATACAGTCGGAAGGGAGTTGCCCTGGGAGTCCTCAACATTGACTCCAGACCCCATGAAATCTCACGGCATCTGGTCAAATATGGGCAAGGAAACCTCCTGATTATCACCTACAGCCCTCCCTCAGCTGATGAATCAGTACTCCTCCATGTTGAATACCACTTGGAGGAAGCACTGAGGGTGGCAAGGGCGCAGAATGACTTCAATGTCCATCACCAAGAGTGGCTCGGTAGCACCACTACTGACCGAGCACTAAAGGACATAGCTGCTAGACTGGCTATGCGGCAGGTGGTGGCAGTACCAACGAGGGAAAAACATACTTGACCTCGTTCTCACCAATCCGCCAGCCGCAAATGCATCTGTCCATGACAGTATTGGTAGGAGTGACCACGGCACAGTCCTTGTGGAGATGAAGACCTGCCTTCACATTGAGGATTCACTCCATCGTGTTGTGTGACACTACCACTGTGCTAAATGGGATAGATTTCAAACAGATCTAGCAATGCAAAACTGGGTACCCATGGAGGCGCTGTGGGCCATCAGCAGCAGAATTGTACTCAACCACAATCTGTAACTTCATGGCACGGCATATCCCCCACTCTACCATTACCATCAAGCCGAGAGACCAACACTGGTTCAATGAAGAGTGCAGGAGGGCATGCCAGGCGCAGCACCAGGCATACCTCAAAATGAGGGGTCAACCTGGTGAAGCTACAAACCAGGACGATTTGCATGCCAAACAGCATAAGCAGCATGCGATAGACGGAGCTAAGCGATCCACTAAGCAACGGATCAGATCCAAGCTCTGTAGTCCTGCCACATCCAGCCATGAATGGTGGTGGACAATTAAACAACTAACTGGAGGAGGTGGTTCCACAAATATCCCCATCCTCAATGATGGGGGAGCCAAGCACATCAGTGCAAAAGATAAGGCTGAAGCATTTACAACAATCTTCAGCCAGAAGTGCTGAGTTGATGATCCATCTCAGCCTCCTCCTGAAGTCCCCAGCATCACAGATGCCAATCTTCAGCCAATTCGATTCACTCAGCGTGATATCAAGAAATGAATGAAGGCACTGGGTACTGCAGAGGCTATAGGCCCTGACAATATTCTGGCAAAAGTACTGAAGACCTGTGCTCCAGAACTTGCCGCGCCCTTAGCCAAGCTGTTCCAGTACAGCTACAACACTGGCATCTACCCAGCAATGTGGAAAATTGCCCAGGTATGTCCTGTACACAAAAAGCAGGACAAGTCCAACCCGGCCAATTACCGTCCCATCAGTCTACTCTCAATCAGTGAAGTGATGGAAGGTGTCATTCACAGTGCCATCAAGCAGCACTTGCTTAGCAATTACCTGCTCAGTGACGCTCACTTTGTGCTCCGCCAGGGTCACTCAGCTCCTGACCTCATTACAGCCTTGGTTCAAACATGGACAAAAGAGCTGAGCTCCAGGAGGTGAGGTGAGAGTGACTGCCTTTGACATCAGCCAGCATTTGACCAAGTATGGCATCAAGGAACCCCAGCAAAACTTAAGTCAATGGGAATCAGGGCGAAAACTCTCTGCTGCTTGGAGTCATACCTAGCACAAAGGATGATTGTGGTTGTTGGAGGTCAAATCAACTCAGCTCCAGGACATCACTGCAGGAGTTCCTCAGGATAGTATCCTAAGCCAAACTATCTTCAGCTGCTTCATCAATGACCTTCCTTCAATCAAGGTCAGAAGCGGGGACGTTCTCCGATGATTACACAATGTTCAGCACCATTCACGACTTCTCAGATACAGAAGTAGTCAGTGTAGAAATGCAGCAAGACCTGGACATTATCCAGGCTTGGGCTGATAAGTGGCAAGTAACATTCGCGCCACACAAGTGCCAGGCAATGACCATCTCCAACAAGATAGAATCTAACCATCTCCCCTTGACATTCAATGGCATTACCATCATTGAATCCCCCACTATCAACATTCTGGGGGTTACCATTGACCAGAAACTGAACAGGAGTAGCCATATCAATACCGTGGTTACAAGAGCAGGTCAGAGGCTAGGAATCCTGCGGCAGGTAACTCACCTCCTGACTCCCCAAAGCCTATCCACCATCTACAAGGCACAAGTCAGAAGTGTGATGGAATACTCTCCACTTGTCTGGATGGGTGCAGCTCCAAGAAGACTCAAGAAACTCGATACCATCCAGGACAAAACAGCCCACTTGACTGTTTGCAGACTCTCTCCACCACCGATGTACAGTGGCAGCAGTGTGCACCATCTACAGGATGCACTGCAGCAATGCACCAAGGCTCCTTAGACAACAGCCTCCCAAACCCGCGAGCCCTACCAACTGGAAGGACAAGGACAGCAAATGCATGAGAACACCACCACCTGCAAGTTTCCCTCCAACCCACATGCAATCCTGACTTGAAACTGTATCGCCGCCATTCCTTCACTGTCACTGGGTTAAAATCCTGGTACTCCCTTCCTAGCAGCACTGTGGGTGTACCTACCCCTCATAGACTGCAGCAGTTCAAGAAGGCAGCTCACCACCACCACCTGCTCAAGGGCAATTAGGGATGGGCAATAAATGCTGGCCTCACCCACATCCCATGAATGAAGAAGGAAAAAAAAAAAAGTGGTCATTATTCTTGCACGGGCTTTGGCATTATTGTTGGTAGAATATTTGGAGCAGGGGATAGCTTCACAGCCAAGCCCCATCAAGCCTTTACCAGATGTCCACATATGAACTTCCAGCAGTGGTCTTTAGATGGCAATCAGTAATAGAACTCTAGCCTAAACCCCTTTCCTAACTCAGGCCTTGAAGTCCATTGCGGCACTTCAAATGGCATTCTCATCCTTAGAACGACTAACTTGACAGAGACTGGGAATCAAGCTGGCTAGCTTATTTTCTAAACGTGCACAATGCAGTCTACTTTCCTAGTTTTCTAATGACAGTAACTTCAAATAATTTGCAGTGTTAGAAAAAGAATGCATCACAAAACAAGGTACTTGACAAGATCTCATAGCACCACCTGAACAGGAACTAGTAAGTTCTCCCAGTGAACATCAAACACCACCACTAAAAATGAATGAATTAGTCATGTTATCACTTGTTGGTCAGACCTTGCTGTGTGCACACTGGTTTCTATATCTGCCAACATCATAATAACCGCACTTCAAAAGTAATTAAATGGCTATGAGGAGCTTTTGAGCATCCAAACACGTGAAAAGAAATCAAAATTCTGTTTGTTTCATCACCCCTGTGCTTGCTGACCTGCATTGGCTCCTGGTTAAGCAATGCCTAGATTTTAAAATTCTCATTCTAGTTTTCAGAACCTTACATGACCTCGCCCCTCCCATCTCTGTAATCTCCTCCAATCCCACAACCCTCCAAGATACCTGTACTCCTCTAATTCTGGCATCTTCAACATCCCTGACCGTAACTGGTCCTTCAGCTGCCTGGGCCCCAAGCTCTGGAATTCCCTACCGAAACCTCTCTACCTCAATTTCCTCCTTTCAGATACCCCTTCAAATCAAACTTTTGGTCACCTGCCTTAATATCTCCTCATGAAGCTCAGTGTCATATTTTTTGTTTTATAATGCTGCTGTGAAGCACCTTGGGTATTTTATTACAATCAAGACACTACATAAATATAAAAGTTGTAGATATTGGATGCCACCTGGTGGCAGAATACCTACAACTACAAGCAAATACGCTAGTCGCTCACACGGAAACTTAGCTACAAAGACTCATGGACTGTCTCTCCCGTGCCTGTAACTTGTTCTCCCTGACTACAAGCATCAAGAAAAACGTGATCATGGTACAAGGTGTTGTATCTCTTCCCCTGATCACACCAAATAACATCCCACTGGAAGTGGTTCGCAAATTCTGCTACCTTGGGTTCATGGTGACAGACAATCTGTCCCTTGATCCAGAGCTCGATGCACACATAGGGAAAGCAGCTACCACCTTTGGCCGTCTTGCAAAACGCTCATGGATAACACCAAGCTGGCACTTAGGACCAAGCTGATGGCTTATAAGGCCTGTGTTCTCAGCACCTTGCTGCATGGCTGTGAAACATGGGCGACCTGCAGCGACCAGGAAAATAAGCTCAATAATTTCCATGTTTGCTGTCTGCGGCGCATTATGGGTATATCCTGGCAGGACAAAAAAAAAAATCACAAATGTGCCAGTCCTCTCAAAGGCCAAGCTCTCAAATGTGTTGGCACTAATCAAACAGAGGCAGCTTTGGTGGATCAAACACGCCGCAGAATGGAAGATGGTCACATACCCAAGGACCTTCTATATGGTGAGGTAGCAAGGTCCGGATGACCAGTGAAGCACCCAAAGCTCTGCTTCAAGAACGCTTGCATGTGTCACATGAAGGCCCTAAATGGCGACTAGCACACCTGGGAATCACTAGCTGGCGAAAGAGGGAAATGGCAACAAATCCTGTGGACTGATGTGCACTACCACGATGACCAGTTGCTAAGGCAGCTTGACAAAAGGCGCCAATGTCAAAAACAACAACTCAGAACATCACTTGGCAGCTTCACGTGCAGTACTTGTGGCAGAATTTGCCTCTCAAGGATTTTCCTTCACAGCCATCAGCAAAGGTGCACCAAGAGAAGACACCCCACCTAAATGGATTTGCTGCGTGTCCATCATCTTTTATAGATGGAAGGATGCCAACCAAGCATTACAAAGGGTTTATTTAGCATTTTAACCATTATGAATGTTCACATAAAATTGCAACACTAGGAAATATATTTAAGACCTTGCATATGTAGCATATTACTAGTCAGTCAACTTCACCTGGTTCTGCACATGGGAGTCAAGACCAATCGTACTCTTCAGATGAAATGGACTTAGATGGATAATTGGATTAGGCAGTGCAGATGTTCGAGTCCCCATTTTAAAATCATATGTTCTGTGCTTAATTTTGTATGCCATTATAAATTCACGTCAAAGTTTTTAATGAGAACTACCTTTGTAAACTTGTCACATTAATTATACCCTCCTACTGTGTCTACATTGGCAGGATGGTTTAATCACTGCGACAAGTTTACATAAGCAGTTGCAAAATGTGGACATAGGCATTTATAACAAAAGTTTTAAATTTATATCCTTTTCATGTAAATGTAGCAAGATTTTCAATTTAATAATCAAAATGTCACTTGATCCTCTGTCATTGTCACCTTCTGCACAGCAGAAGGGAGCTGAAGGAAGGAGAGTTCTGCACCTGCCATAATGTGGAGAAATGTCTGCATTTTTCCTGCAACATGGAACAGTTATAGCTTTTTAAAAAAATTTAAGATGTTGAAGTAATAAACAATTTTAATCTTTAAATTGTTAGTTCACCTAGCCATTTAAAAAAAAAATTCTTCCAAAATAAAATGGATCATTTTAACACACCTTCATAAGCATCACTAGCTTCTGTACAAGAAATCTTATTTGAAATTACTCTCTATTTTTTACTATACTTTCATCAGCAATTTTGTTTGCTTGCTTCAATGTGCACTTATAGTTGACTAGCAAGAAGTCAGTTCTAGAAAAGAGGGAACACCTTTTCCCAGGCAGGTATAACTATTCAAATGAAGCTTATATCATAAAATTACAAGTGCAGTTATACTTGCTTATTACACATGCCAGTCTGCAATTTATTATAAACAGGAGTTCAATTAACAGCAAGGCAGGAAAATCTTGAAATCTTCGTGAGTGGGGTTGGTAAAGAGAAGTAAGGAGAGAACACCTTATACTGAAAATTCTCTGCACAGAATTCTTCTTTAATGCAGCATTAATCAGTTTACTAACCATACTTAGAACTTCAAAGTAAAGCCTGTCTTGCATATTGTAGTTACAAAGAGCTGCATAAAATCTCTCAACTTGGAATCATGTTAATTTTCTTCAACTAGTACCCAACAAGAATTACGTTACCTTAAAACATATTTTCACATACACAGAATGAGAACTGATCAATACTAATGTTGATTAACACTAGTGAGCAACTTATAATTCATGTAAACAGAAATGCAGCTGCTTAGATTATACCAGCTTTGCCTTTTGCATACCTGGTTGACTGCGTCCATCACATAAATACTAATCTTATTCCAGCTCAGCACCCATCCATCATGTAGGAAGCACTTCACGAGCCCAAGGTTTCTCTCAGTTGGCTTAATAACACCTTTGCTTGCTGTTGCTGAACTCGCTCGAGGCAATAGTTCAAAAGGCTTCACTCCACTAGTAAATACATTCTTTAAAATGAAAGTTGACTGAACAACCCCTTGTATATCTGATTTCCACAGCCGAAGTCCAGGTCTTGAAGCATACAAATTCACATCAGTTTGTTTACAGAGGCCTGGTATGAAACAGGCTCCAAATGTGCCAGCACTAGAGACATGGGAGATTAAAGATATTTAAAGATGTTTTCATGTGAGTATAAAATGAATCTTCTAAAAAAAAAAATCAAATTTTCCATATAAAATTTTAGTTTTCTAACATAAACAGCTAATTTTCAATATTAATACAGAATTTGCACTTTAGCAAGAAATGTAGCATTCTATATCAACAACTAATTAAGAATACATTTGCTGATAATTATGGTATTACTAAGAAAAAATTGAGCTGCACATTTCCATGCAATTCATATCTTTAGCTTGAATAGATCAAATTGTTTGCCCACATTATTACTCAGAGAATTTTCAATATATTGGTGAAACACCTTGAAAGGAGAGGAAAAATCCATTTCAAGTGCCTTTGGGAAATCTTAAAGCAACCTCCAAAAATGTACAAGTACCGATTCACCTGATCCTTTACCACTATTATAGAAATACAATAAAAAAATTTACTCTACAAAATAAAAAAAACACACCCACACACAATCCATGGCAATGCCCACAGTGGGTCAGAAGTTATGCAGTTGACCTGCAGCAAGGGATGCAGCCAGGGAGAAATTCAGAAGAACTGGAGTTGGAACAATCCGAATGGGATTTGGACGGACAACTAATGAGGGCTAGGGTGCAACAGAATGACATGATGCATGAACTTAAAGTTATCCTATTCCTTTCATCCAGAGCGAAATGAAACAGGATGAAATCAATGGAGCTTCATTGCAAAACAAAAATACATAACTGGAGGAAAAAAGCATTCTGTAGTAATAAGAGCAGGATTTCTGACTGACAATGATGTGGATGCTGGAAGATTTGATGAAATGAAGGAGGAAAAGGAGCATATAATCTTGCAGCATGAGAAAAGTAGTGAGGGGCACAAAGCATACATGGTGCTGAGGGACAGAATCGTCATGCATATGCAGGATGAGGGAGAATGATTGGAGAAAGCCTCAAAAATCAAGGTTGTGATCTCCAGCCAGAGAGAAACACAGGCCTGTGGAGACAGGGACAAGCTCAGATAAATGTGATACAATTCCAACAAGTTTTGAGTGGTTTGCTTTGGATTATAAATTGTAGTTGTTAGCCATGCACTGAGGTGTGTGAGGAAGGAACTTGACTCCTGAAAGATGCTTGCAAAACGTTTGAAACTGGTTTGCTCAAAGTCAAATGTAATCAGAGTGTTTTCTGATTGGTTCAAATTTCCTGCGAACCAATTATGGACTCAAATGCTGCTCTCAGCGCACTACTGGCACAGGACAATTTGCACCATTAATGCACAGAAGAAGCCTCCATGTGTTTTATTTTTGAGTCATAGAGTCATTAATGGCACAGAAGGAGGCCATTTGGCCCATTGAGTCCACACCGGCTCTCCATGGAGCTATGCATTCAGTCCCACTCCCTAGCTCGATCCCCGTAGCCTTGCAAGTCTGTTATATTTCTGGGATTCCTTCATTAACACATGGCCGATGTCCTCCCAGTGCAACTTGCAACATGCGCTGGGAGAACAGGAGATGTTGGCGGATGTGGATTTTCTGGGCAGAGCCTTAAAAGTGCAAGAGCAGCATCTTAAAGCTATACTTGCTCTTCCTGCTATGGGAAAAGCACTTGTGGTCATGTTACTGCTGTAAGTCTTGAGGAAATAGTCTAACAATAAATGAATGGGGAAGCGGGAAAAAAAGAGGTAGAGAGATACGAGGAATGTTCCAGAGGTGGTGTTAAGGGAGACCCTGGAAATTAGCCACTTTCATAGATGGATGGTCACCTTCCTCAGTGAGCTACATTGACAGAAGAGGTGACTGAGGAAGAAAATGCAATTAAGAGATTGTCCTCTCAAATGAGAAAGAAATTCAACACTTTCAAGAGGCTTAGCACTGTAATTAAGTCTGAAGATGCACTTAAGGCTTTGCAATGGTAACGCTGCAATACACACACACTTCTGACTCAAACAACTGCATTTCATACTGATTTATTTGGCAAATGTCTCTTTTAAAGAAGCCAGCAGTACAAAAAAAATTTAGGCATTAGTCATCTTATCACCATCAGCAGAGTCCAGGAGCTAGCTTGAAAATCTTCTTGCAACAAGCGACCAGATCTATTACTGTCTTCTTGGCAAATCCTAATCTCCTGAGACATAACTCCGCTGGTATTCAAAGTAAACTGTTTTGGTCTATAATCATATCCTGGAATAGATCCAGGTGAACTACACTCTATATGATGGAGAAATAATTGCCTCTGCTGCTGCTGGCAGAATTCCCCTCATCCTTGACCTCACAAAGAGCCAGCAAAGCACCCAATGGTATGCCCATGGAGTGAGTAAACTTACATATGTTGTGCAAGATAGCTAGATAATTTTTGAGGTAGAGAAGTAAAGTTCAGTAATAAATGAATATTTTATATATTAAATGAATATTTTTCGTCAGTATTTACAGTAGAGAAAAAAAATGTTGTCGAGGAGAATACTGAGATTCCCTAGATGGGATTGAGGTTCACAAGGAGGAGGTGTTAGCAATTTTGGAAAGTGTGAAAATAGATAAATCCCCTGGGCCAGATGGGATTTATCCTAGGATTCTCTGGGAAGCCAGGGAGGAGATTGCAGAGCCTTTGTCCTTGATCTTTATATCATCATTGTCGACAGGAATAGTGCCGGAAGACTGGAGGATAGCAAATGTTGTCCCCTTGTTCAAGAAGGGGAGTAGAGACAGCCCTGGTAATTATAGACCTGTGAGCCTTACTTGTGGGTAAAATGTTGGAAAAGGTTATAAGAGATAGGATTTATAATCATCTTGAAAAGAATAAGTTCATTAGCGATAGTCAGCACGGTTTTGTGAAGGGTAGGTCGTGCCTCACAAACCTTATTGAGTTTTTTTGAGAAGGTGACCAAACAGGTGGATGAGGTGTATATGGATTTCAGTAGGGCGTTTGATAAGGTTCCCCATGGTAGGCTATTGCAGAAAATACGGAAGTATGGGGTTGAAGGTGATTTAGAGCTTTGGATCAGAAATTGGCTAGCTGAAAGAAGACAGAGGGTGGTGGTTGATGGCAAATGTTCATCCTGGAGTTTAGTTACTAGTGGTGTACCGCAAGGATCTGTTTTGGGGCCACTGCTGTTTGTCATTTTTATAAATGACCTGGATGAGGGTGTAGAAGGGTGGGTTAGTAAATTTGCGGATGACACGAAGGTCGGTGGAGTTGTGGATAGTGCCGAAGGATGTTGTAGGGTACAGAGGGACACAGATAGGCTGCAGAGCTGGGCTGAGAGATGGCAAATGGAGTTTAATGCGGAAAAGTGTGAGGTGATTCACTTTGGAAGGAGTAACAGGAATGCAGAGTACTGGGCTAATGGGAAGATTCTTGGTAGTGTAGATGAGCAGAGAGATCTTGGTGTCCAGGTACATAAATCCCTGAAAGTTGCTACCCAGGTTAATAGGGCTGTTAAGAAGACATATGGTGTGTTAGTTTTTATTAGTAGGGGTATCGAGTTTCAGAGCCACGAGGTCATGCTGCAGCTGTACAAAACTCTGGTGAGGCCGCACCTGGAGTATTGCGTGCAGTTCTGGTCACCGCATTATAGGAAGGATGTGGAAGCTTTGGAAAGAGTGCAGAGGAGATTTACTAGGATGTTGCCTGGTATGGAGGGAAGGTCTTACGGGGAAAGGCTGAGGGACTTGAGGTTGTTTTCGTTGGAGAGAAGGAGGAGAGGTGACTTAATAGAGACATATAAGATAATCAGAGGGTTAGATAGGGTGGATAGTGAGAGTCTTTTTCCTCGGATGGTGATGGCAAACACGAGGGGACATAGCTTTAAGTTGAGGGGTGATAGATATAGGACAGATGTTAGAGGTAGTTTCTTTACGCAGAGAGTAGTAGGGGCGTGGAACGCCCTGCCTGCAACAGTAGTAGACTCGCCAACTTTAAGGGCATTTAAGTGGTCATTGGATAGACATATGGATGAAAATGGAATAATGTAGGTCAGATGGTTTCACAGGTCGGCGCAACATCGAGGGCCGAAGGGCCTGTACTGCGCTGTAATGTTCTAATGTTCTAAAATACCTCCAATTCAATGCTCTACTCCAAATTGAACAGAGGTACACCAATTTCACAGACTCTCAGAGTAAAACCAAATAAACTACTAAAATGGAGAACAAATTTGGATTAAACGTCAACAGCAATCATTTAACAGTTCCTGGTGACTGCACACTGACATGCCTGTTCCATGTTGTTATGGCACATACATCAGAGTTTCCTGGTTTCAAGACACCCACAATGCCTACAGTTGAAATTTGTGTCACAAAGCAGCACAAGCCTCTACAATGAAAAGGATAGAGTCTTTGGGGCTATTTCAGGTGTATTTTTTTTTGGCCTTGCAGACATCAGCCACACCCTACGTTTTTTTGTCCTTCACACGCAAGACTTTTGATAGCAAATATCCTATGCTATTGCTCGCAGTAAATTAGACGGTATACTTTTTTTTTGGAAGGAGGACAGATGCATTATGCCACACTACAAAAAGGTATTATGATGCTGCTGGGATGGAGCTGCAATCCTTTAGGTCATAAAATTATTGCAGATGTGAAGGTGAGTTCATTCAAAAGGTTGATTATTATTCAGGCTGGAGATCACAATCTTCACTTCATTTGTGGCAAGTTAAATTAAGAACTTGCAGACATTCTGGCTCCGGCAATTTATTTTATTTTTTTTGCAGAGTGTTTCTATACACTGCGGATAACTGCCTTCATTTCTATATACTTCTTTTAAAAAAAATTAAAGACATTTGCATTATATTTTGGGAGCAGACAGTGCGAGCGAGTGAGCAGCTGGGAAGGTCAGTTTCAGCTTAAACTTAACTCCCTTTTGTTTTCGGCGGACCAAGGGGCTGCTGGGTAAGTAAAACCATATATATTTGGGCCTTTTCGGAACCCGAGAAACTACACATGTAGTGTCTCCCACCCACCCTCCTCCTCTAACCAAAAAAAAAAAGGACTCGGTGGTGTAGATAAGGTAAGGCTTTTTCTACTTTTTTTTTTAAATCGTGTGATTGGTAAAATCTTTTCGTTCCTTTTTCATTTTTTCTAAGTTTCAGACTAAGTTAAGCTTAAGATTAAAAATGGCAAAAGATCTCAGACCTGTGTTATGCTCCTCTTGCTCAATGTGGGAGTTCAGGGACACGGCTGATTTCCCTGACTCCTTCATGTGCAGGAAGTGTGTCCAGCTGCAGCTCTTGTTAAGACCACATGACGGCTCTGGAGCTGCGGATGGACTCACTTTGGAGCATCCGCGATGCTGAGGAGGTCGTGGATAGCACGTTTAGCGAATTGGTCACACCGCAGATTAGGATTGCTGAGGGAGAAAGGGAATGGGTGACCAAAAGGCAGAGAAAGAGCAGGAAGGCAGCGCAGGTGCCCCCTGCGGTCATCTCCCTCCACAACAGGTATACCGTTTTGGATACCTTTGAGGGAGATGGCTCACCAGGGGAAGGCAGCAGTAGCTAGGTTCATGGCACCGTGGCTGGCTCTGCTGTTCAGAAGTGCGGCAAAAAGAGTGGAAGGGCTATAGTCATAGGGGATTCGATTGTAAGGGGAGTAGATAGGCGGTTCGGTGGTCGAAAACGAGACTCTCGAATGGTATGTTGCCTCCCAGGTGCACGGGTCAGGGATGTCTCACATCGGCTGCAGAACATTCTGAAGGGGGAGGGTGAACAGCCAGTTGTCATTGTGCACATAGGCACCAAAGATATAGGTAAAAAACGGGATGAGGTCCTACAAGCAGAATTTAGGGAGTTAGGAGCCAAGTTAAAAAGTAGGACCTCAGGAGGTAGTAATCTCAGGATTGCTACCAGTGCCACGTGATAGTCAGAGTAGAAATGAAAGAATAGTCAGGATGAATGCGTGGCTTGAGAGATGGTGCAGGAGGGAGGGGTTCAGATTTTTGGGACATTGGGACCGGTTCTGGGGGAGGTGGGACTATTACAAATTGGACGGTCTACACCTGGGCCGGACTGGAACCAATGTCCTCGGGGGTGCTTTTGCTAACGCTGTTGGGCAGGGTTTAAACTAATGTGGCAGGGGGTTGGGAACCAAATGAGGTCGTCAGTGGACAGTAAGGAGGTAGTAACTAAAGCCTGTAAGGAACTAGATAATGAAGTCAGTGTGACTAAGGGGAAGAGTAGGCAGGGAGCAGATGATGAAAGCAAAAGGGACTGGTGGTCTGAGGTGCATTTGTTTTAATGCAAGAAGTGTAGTAGGTAAGGCAGATAAACTTAGGGCTTGGATTAGTACCTGGGAGTATGATGTTATTGCTATTACCGAGACTTGGTTAAGGGAAGGGCATGATTGGCAACTAAATATCCCAGGATATCGATGCTTCAGGCGGGATAGAGAGGGAGGTAAAAGGGGTGGAGGAGTTGCATTACTGGTCAAAGAGGATATCACAGCTGTGCTGAAGGAGGGCACTATGGAGGACTCGAGCTGTGAGGCAATATGGGCAGAACTCAGAAATAGGAAGGGTGCGGTAACAATGTTGGGGCTGTACTACAGGCCTCCCAACAGCGAGCGTGAGATAGAGGTACAAATATGTAAACAGATTATGGAAAGATGTAGGAGCAACAGGGTGGTGATGATAGGAGATTTTAATTTTCCCAACATTGACTGGGATTCACTTAGTGTTAGAGGTCTAGATGGAGCTGAATTTGTAAGGAGCATCCAGGAGGGTTTTCTAGAGCAGTATGTAAATAGTCCAACTCGGGAAGGGGCCATACTGGACCTGGTGTTGGGGAATGAGCCCGGACAGGTGGTTGAAGTTTCAGTAGGGGACTACTTTGGGAATAGTGATCACAATTCCGTAAGTTTTAGAATATTCATGGACAAAGACGAGAGTGGTCCTAAAGGAAGAGTGCTAAATTGGGGGAAGGCCAACTATACCAAAATTCGGCAGGAGCTGGGGAATGTAGATTGGGAGCAGCTGTTTGAAGGTAAATCCACATTTGATATGTGGGAGGCTTTTAAAGAGAGGTTGATTAGAGTGCAGGAGAGACATGTTCCTGTGAAAATGAGGGATAGAAATGGCAAGATTAGGGAACCATGGATGACAGGTGAAATTGTGAGACTAGCTAAGAGGAAAAAGGAAGCATACATAAGGTCTAGGCGGCTGAAGAAAGACGAAGCTTTGGAAGAATATCGGGAATGTAGGACCAATCTGAAACGAGGAATTAAGAGGGCCAAAAGGGGTCATGAAATATCTTTAGCAAACAGGGTTAAGGAAAATCCCAAAGCCTTTTATTCATATATAAGGAGCAAGAGGGTAACTAGAGAAAGGATTGGCCCACTCAAGGACAAAAGGAGGAAAGTTATGCGTGGAGTCAGAGAAAATGGGTGAGATTCTAAACGAGTACTTTGCATCGGTATTCACCGAGGAGAGGGACATGACGGATGTTGAGGTTAGGGACAGATGTTTGATTACTCTAGGTCAAGTCGGCATAAGGAGGGAGGAAGTGTTGGGTATTCTAAAAGGCATTAAGGTGGACAAGTCCCCAGGTCCGGATGGGATCTATCCCAGGTTACTGAGGGAAGCGAGAGAGAAAATAGCTGGGGCCTTAACAGATATCTTTGCAGCATCCTTAAACACGGGTGAGGTCCCGGAGGACTGGAGAATTGCTAATGTTGTCCCCTTGTTTAAGAAGGGTAGCAGGGATAATCCAGGTAATTATAGACCGGTGAGCCTGACGTCAGTGGTAGGGAAGCTGCTGGAGAAGATACTGAGGGATAGGATCTATTCCCATTTGGAAGAAAATGGGCTCATCAGTGATAGGCAACATGGTTTTGTGCAGGGAAGGTCATGTCTTACCAATTTAATAGAATTCTTTGAGGAAGTGACAAAGTTGATTGATGAGGGAAGGGCTGTAGATGTCATATACATGGACTTCAGTAAGGTGTTTTGATAAGGTTCCCCATGGTAGGCTGATGGAGAAAGTGAAGTCGCACGGGATCCAGGGTGTACTAGCTAGATGGGTAAAGAACTGGCTGGGCAACAGGAGACAGAGAGTAGCAGTGGAAGGGAGTTTCTCAAAATGGAGACGTGTGACCAGTGGCGTTCCACAGGGATCCGTGCTGGGACCACTGTTGTTTGTGATATACATAAATGATTTGGAGGAAAGTGTAGGTGGTCTGATTAGCAAGTTTGCAGACGACACTAAGATTGGTGGAGTAGCAGATAGTGAAGGGGACTGTCAGAGAATACAGCAGAATATAGATAGATTGGAGAGTTGGGCAGAGAAATGGCAGATGGAGTTCAATCAGGGAAAATGCAAGGTGATGCATTTTGGAAAATCCAATTCAAGAGTGAACTATTCAGTAAATGGAAAAGTCCTGGGGAAAATTGATGTACAGAGAGATGTGTGTGTTCAGGTCCATTGTTCCCTGAAGGTGGCAACGCAGGTAAATAGAGTGGTCAAGAAGGCATACGGCATGCTTTCCTTCATCGGACGGGGTATTGAGTACAAGGGTTGGCAGGTCATGTTACAGTTGTTTTGGACTTTGGTTCGGCCACATTTGGAATACTGCGTGCAGTTCTGGTCGCCACATTACCAAAAGGATGTAGATGCTTTGGAGAGGGTGCAGAGGAGGTTCACCAGGATGTTGCCTGGTATGGAGGGCGCTAGCTATGAAGAGAGGTTGAGTAGATTAGGATTATTTTCATTAGAAAGACGGAGGTTGAGGGGGGACCTGATTGAGGTGTACAAAATCATGAGAGGTATAGACAGGGTGGATAGCAAGAAGCTTTTTCCCCCCAGAGTGGGGGATTCAAATACTAGGGGTCACGAGTTCAAAGTGAGGGGGGGAAAGTTTAGTGGGGGTATGCGTGGAAAGTTCTTTACGCAGAGGGTGGTGGGTGCCTGGAACGCGTTGCCAGCGGAGGTGGTAGATGCGAACACGATGGAGTCTTTTAAGATGTATCTAGACAGATACATGAATGGGCAGGAAGCAAAGAGATACAGACCCTTAGAAAATAGGCGACATGTTTAGATAGAGGATCTGGATCGGCGCAGGCTTGGAGGGCCGAAGGGCCTGTTCCTGTGCTGTAATTTTCTTTGTTCTATTTCCTTCTTACAGTTTTCGCTCAACTCCCAGAGGGCAGGGACTTAATGTTCCAGCGGCACTGCAGTCCCTATCCGTTAGCACTTTATAAGCCTGGATAGCAAAATATCTTCAGGCTTTTCAACTACCAGAGGCATTACAATTGACTCCAGTCCTCTCCCTACAATTACCAACAAGGTTCACTGGATGACGACAATCAGGAACTGAATTTTTCCTCTCCAGACTAAAACGAACTATAGTCCTGACTGCGATCAGTAGAGCAAGACTCTCAGATTTTCCTTAATGGTACAACTCGAATATAGCACAAAATGATTTTGCCACTGAGCTAGCTGGATGGCCATTGAATATTACATTTAAAACAGTTACAATATTTTTTATACTCATGATCAAGACAGTATCACAACCATGGAAGAGTTAAGAAGTCTAAGTGAGCAATATTACGATTTTGATAACTCAGAAGACTCAAGCAATTTGATTGTTGATTTAAGACTTAGTGCACTTACCTTTTTCTTGGTTGGGTTCCAATCTGTTTGATAATGTTCTGCTCAGTATAAAGAAGAAGAGAGCGCAGGCAAGTTGAAACTAGCAGAACTTTTTGAGTATAGTCCAACTGTACTATTGGAGATGACTCTTCCAATATCACACTGGGAGTACAAACACCCTACAAGAAAACAGAACACAACAGTTAAATACAAAGGACAGAAACCACATCCTAATTCAAACAGTTTAATGAACATATTTTAACTCTGCTATGACCGACCGCTCCAGTCAAAGCCCCCAATCAAAATATACGATTATGATTGTGGTGGGAGAAACGCACTGTTAATTCAATCCCGTCCTTCCACAGATCGCCAACATATCATTTTAAACTTTCCAAATTAAAGACCGACCTAGCCAAATTGCACCATCTATTAACCCCTGAATGAGGCTAACTAAACCAGCTGTCTTTAAATCAACAAATTAACTGTTTAATTAGAAAAACTAAATTCTTAAACACTAAGATGACATGAACAAAATTTAAAATAGAAAAAATTAGAATCCTTGCAAATTTACAGTCCAATGTTGCTTGAAGTCCTCATAGCCGTCTGATTGGGGAAAAAAGTTCAACAGTAGGACAGTCCGTAGTCTAATTCCAGCAGTAAGTGATGCTTTCCTTTTCCAGCAATGAATTTCAACAATTAACGACTCGCAAACACTTTTAAATGAATCAATTTGGCTTTAGAATTTTTTTGAGGGATAAAATATTGTCACAGTCTAACTTCCCTTCCTTCAGTTTAAATTATCAGAGATCTCCATTCAGGTGCTAACACACAGCTGTCTGTCTGTGCCCTCTGTTAGAACAGTCTGTTTGCACTATAAGCCAGTTCAAAATTGAATTATAACAAATGTTTCTATCGATGCTCAGGCCAAGTGGCTGTATCCAAGGCAACGAGAATGCACCCTTTGAATCGCAGTCTCCGAATGGCTGTATTCAAGGCAATGAGAATGCAACTTCTCGGTAACTCCTGAGGCCTGCTTGTTCTCAAAGAAGCACTGATCCTTTGCTGTCTTAAAGACACCAGAGATATTTCCCGGAAAAAAAACTACAGGATCATAACAACTCTTACGGTCAATGTTGTTCATTCTTCATTACTGAAGAACACTGCCAGAATATTAGCTCATCCTTTGTTCATCAAAAGGCTATTGCATATGCTTATAAAATAATCGTGTATTCTTTTTACATATTCAAATCGACATGAGAAAACTCCACAAAATTTCACCAGTAGAATTACACCATACAAACTTCAGAATCAATGCTAAAAATTCAAATAAAACATTTGAAAAGGAAATGAAATTGAATACAGTTACTTTCAGTAACTAAAATACCAAGTGCCCTAGATTGAAAACTTAAATTTTAATATTCTTGTGCATAAGCTTAACTGTTGCCAGCTACATTTCCTGATATGTCATTCACGTACTTGTACATTTGCAGTCCAAACAGGATAGGTGGTGCACAGTTGGCAGTGAGAAAACAGAACAGCTGTGATACATAGTACAGGATGGAGATCGAATAGTCAAAATCAACATGAACCATCAGCAAGATAGCTCGCTATCAAGTTATACGGTCATGTATCAAATAAAATAAACCCACAGGGAATCCAATTTATATTGGCACCTGCGATTCAAATGACAGTGGTCAATGCCAGACGTTGGCTGCAGCAATTTCACAGCAGATCTTATTTTCACCAATATGCTAAAAGGCCTCCTTTAATGGCAATCACTGACAAAAGTACAGAAAAAAAAATGGGTATATACAAGAACATGCATGTGACATTTATTGCCCCAACTCCAAATCACTCCCTCAATAGTAGCCAAATGCCAGCATTCTTCATGTGCTAACTGAACATAAATGGGTCTTCCTTTCTTTTAATTGTACACACCAATAATGCCACTATTTTGCAAATGTTCTTCTCTTTCAAAATCCAACAGAATCTTTTTTTTTAAAAATAACTCCAACTTCAAAATGGTAGCCTATTTCCAAAGCAATGTTTTATAACAGTTGTATTTGCCATACATTTACAAATCTATAATCCTATCAGTAGAGTCATAGAGAGATACAGCACTCAAACAGGCCCTTCGGCCCACCGAGTCTGCACCAACCAACAACCACCCATTTATACTGATCCTACATTAATCCCATATTCCCTACCACATCCCCACCATTCTCCTACCACCTAACTACACTAGGGGCAATTTACAATGGCCAATTTATCTATCAACCTGCAAGTCTTGGCTGTGGGAGGAAACCGGAGAAGCCGGCAGAAACCCACGTAAGCCTACCTGTTCACAATTTATCATTTTAAGATTCATTACCTGATCCAAGTCCAGAGCAGCATACACTACTTTGCCTTGATCATCCCCAGAGAACAGTTTCATTCCATTAGTACTCCAAGCTAGTGCCGTAATATTACTTTTGTGAAAACCCACATCAAATCGGCGCAACTGTGGAACAAGAAATACCTCATAAAAGTCAAGAAAAAAAAAAATGGGTGTCTGCAAAATAGAAGGGCAATAACTTTATCAATACCCAAATAAAATTATACTGCTATATTGCAGAAAATGTAGAGGCTTTTTTTTCATAATTTACTTCTCAAATCTGTAGAAAATAAATGCAGAAGCAGCAAGATAGCTCTTTTTATTTTGAACTCTTAAACGATTGGCAGACAAATTAAAACAGACTACAATTTTAGAAGACCATGGATGAAACAAACAAACATTCTGAAAAGCTAGTTATTCATCAGTGCATTTTCTTTACTTAAACATATTAGACATCATGAATTAAAGTTACCACTATTTACTAAATACTAGACACCGAATATAACCAGCAAATCTGGTTAGTGAGGATTACAGAATAAAAAAGTTGCATTCCACTGAAAGCCATCTGTTTAACTAATTTTCTTATGCAAATTACAACATTAAATGTACAGTAGCAATATGGTGAATGCTTTCTATAGAATCAGGCTATTGTGAAATTTGTTTTGATTAGAAGATGACAGATAAAGATTTGTATTTGCATAGCACATCTTGTTGAGTTCAATGCATTATACTGAAGTACAATGACTTGGTTAGGCAAATACAGCAGCCATTTTACATACAGTGAGATCCCACTGACAGCAATGATTATTTTTTCTGGTGTTGTTAGGAAGCTACTCCCCTATTCTTCCTCAGAGTGCTAGGAGATAATTTTTTCCTGGTCTTGAACACAAGAAATAGGAGCAGCAGTAGACCATATAGCCCATCGAGCCTGCTCTGCCATTCAACACAATCATGGCTGATTTTTGGACTTCAACTCCACTTTCCTGCCAGCTTCCCATATCCCTTGATTTCCTGAAACATCAAAAATCAGTCTATCCCAGCCTTAAATGTATTCCAACGAAGGAGCATCCACAACCCTCTGGGGTAGAGAATCCCAAAGATTCACAACCCTTTGCATGAAGTAATTTCTCCTCATCTCAGTCTTACATGTTCGGCCCTTATCATGAAACAGTTCCACCATGTTTTAGATTATGTGACCAGCCCCTTCAGAATCTTGTATGCTTCAATGAGATCACCCCTCATTCTTCCAAACTCCAGAAAATATTGGCCAAATTTACTCAGCCTCTCATCAGAGGACAACCCTCTAATCTCAGGGACCAACCTAGTGAATCTTCGCTGTACTACCTTCAATGCAAGTATGTCCTTCCTTAAATATGGAGACTAAAACTACACATAGTATTCCAGATGTGGTCTCACCAAAGCCCTGCACAAATGTAGCAAGACTTCTTAATTCCTATATTCCAATCCCCTTGCAAGAAAGGCCACAGCAGCATGTGCGGACGTGACTCTCCTATTCTCCCTTAGGGTGCTAGATCATCAATATCGCCTGAACAAGAACAGAGGCCTTGGTTTCTAACAAGCCATTTGAAAAACAGTTTCTGTGACACCACAGCATTCCCCCAGCTCCACAGCAGTGTTTGAACCCACAACCTAATAACTCACTGTGGAGCAACAGAAGAGGAAAAAAAAACATAGGGAAAGTCAGGGCACTCATACAACCACTATCAGCAGCTGAAGGCTGCAGTCATTGCAAGAGACCTGGAAGCAGAAAACCCAACTGCACTTTCAGCTGTAGTATCCAACTTAAAGAGACCTCCAAAAGAGGAAAAAAATGGAAAATATTAGGAGGAAACAAACCCATCAAAAGATTTTTAAAAAGCATCGGAGAAAATGTATTCTTCCCCAGCTTAAACTGCACATTCAATACAGTGTCAAACAGTGCTGGTTACAGAAACAGTATCAGACTACTTTGGTGGCTACAGAAACTGATAAAATAACTTCTATTAGCTTTGCTGAAAAAGGAGAAAATCTGCAGAAGAGCAAGATTTTGCTCACTTGTGAAGAAAATAAATGTTACTTCTAAAGCTTTAATTTACCTGCTTGTTTCTTCCAGGTAGTGGGGAAACCAGCTGAAAAAGTACCACCCTTCCTGAAGCTGTCCCAACAGCAACAAGGTCATCAAAGCAGGCCAATAATTTCACCACTCTAATAATATCAGTTTTACCCTTAATGAGAAAAAAATGCATTTAGTGAGAAACTCAATCACAAGTTTTATGAAACATATACAAGGCTGATCAATCTAATTTAGCTTGAAGATACACTCAAGGTATATTTGGATACATCCATAGAAAAACACCAGAATCTCAGAACAGCGGGTCTGACTAATCATGGACATTATTCTCAATCCTTTTGGCTAATAATTAAATTCTTTATTGTTGGCAATATTTTGAGATGAAAAGCTAATATTTAACCCACTACATCACCTGGTCCCAAGCAACAGTTTTATTCACACAACGACAACAGGTGAATGTTCAAACATACCTCCAAATTATATTTTGTCATCTTGTTCAGCCGTCTGCAGTAAAGATAAAGCATGCCAATATTACTGCCCACGGCAATGTAGTCTTTATTGGCATCAAGTGCTGTGAGATGTACAAGTACATTTCGAAATCCTTTTTGTACTTTTGCTGGGATAGCATTCAGTAAGTAATATAATGGACTGAATTCTTTAAAAGTTGTGAAGTTCACATCTAATGCCATGGCATCAATAAGACACTGTTTTAATGGAAAAAAAAGGAAAACGTAATCAGAAATACTCATTAGCATCAGGCAAACAGACTTAAGACACAGTGCAATCCGCTTACACCAGACAAGTTTATATTTGTCGCAGATAACTGACTTATTAAATCCAAACCCAGGAAATAAAGTTCAAAAGTAATTTAATTGCTAATAATGAATGTTAATTTCACTTCAATTAGCTGCTGTCAGTAGTTAAACTATGGAACATCTTGGGACTTGCACACAAGTGTCAATAGTTGGATCTGATATAGCACAACAGGTCTACTGGCTGCAGCTATAATGAGATCAACATTATGATATAGCTGCAACTGAAACCTGACATGTTAGTATAGAGAAACCTACACCAAGAAAATACAAGGTATAAGTACGCATATCAGGAAGCCTCGTATAATAGACAAAACATTAACTGAATGACTAGCTTGTTAGAAGCAGCTTATACAGTAAGAAAATGTACCGAAGTATGCCAATATCACAAAATGACCATGGGATAAAGCTACAGTAAAACATTACTAGTAAAGGTTACAATGGGTCAACACAAGAGTGTAATATCTTAAAATTTGATGGCAACTTTTACTTTAAAAAATTAATCTCTAGGTCCCAGCTCCTGAGAAATACTGTAGGCAGGGATCATCCCACAGTCCCCATGGAAGAGAGCAGGCGAGAGACAAGATTAGGATAATGTTCCTATATTCTTATTCAGGCTGGAAGCAGTAACATGATGCAAGGTACTAGCCTTTCCTGTATTATTCAAGTAAACCAAGCCAGTGTTTAAAATGCAAACCATATTGAGCAAAGCACAACTGCTCCCCATGGTTAGGATAGCCTATCACAGGAATAATCTGGAGCCAGAGCTCCAATTGCTCCCATAGCTGAGCAGCAGACTATTATACCCGTTTTATAGTAGTTGGAGTGGTGATCTGCCAAAGTGCAGGTCTTCTGCTCATTTTTCCACATCTCTCAGTCCTGTGCTTTCCTCCTCAGTTGCTTGTAAGAGGCCTCTTTTTTTAAAAAAAAACTTCCATAAGAAATGAGCAATGTGACTCGGGAAAAAGTACATGAGGAGGTTTCCTGTTGGCTTCCTCATGTGTGCTTTAAAGGAAGTACAAGTCCTCTTCCCGAAGGATCCTCCGCCTGTAAGGAACCATTGTCCGTTGAGGTTCTAGCTCTTCCAACATCACTACCGAAAATTTGTTGTTTCCGCCGTTGGCCGTGGCTCGTAACCCTGAGAATGGGCCTGCTGCAACTCGCAGAAGGGCAGGGATGCCCAACCCCGGATGTCTCAAATGAGGACGGAAATGATTCCATAGATGCTAGAACTTGTTTTTTTTTTTAAAAAAAAAGTTCACCAGAAGCACTTTGGGGCTTGAGCTTTCTGTTTAAAAACACTTACTGGAAGTCACATGTCTTCAGCTAAGTAAACAACAAAAGCCTTGGTGACTAGGGGAAGTTATTTACAGGGAAATGACATGTCAAGATTTATGGTGGTCAAGAGTTGGTTTCATTTTGGACATTGATTAGATTTTTTTAGATTAGATTAGAGATACAGCACTGAAACAGGCCCTTCGGCCCACCAAGTCTGTGCCGAACATCAACCACCCATTTATACTAATCCTACACTAATCCCATATTCTTACCAAACATCCCCACCTGTCCCTATATTTCCCTACCACCTACCTATACTAGTGACAATTTATAATGGCCAATTTACCTATCAACCTGCAAGTCTTTTGGCTTGTGGGAGGAAACCGGAGCACCCGGAGAAAACCCACGCAGACACAGGGAGAACTTGCAAACTCCACACAGGCAGTACTCGGAATCGAACCCGGGTCCCTGGAGCTGTGAGGCTGCGGTGCTAACCACTGCGCCGTGTTTTGAGTCAGTTGAGGGTCAGCCTGCTATGTAAGCTTACATAGGCCATTTCCATTATAAACATGTACATTAGAATATACAATGAAAAAAGTTGCCACAAAATTATGATACAGCAAGGCGGCTTATTTCAGACAGGAAATGCATGCAGACTAAGATTATATTATAGAAATGACAATACTACACAATAAAAATGTTTAAGAGCAATTGCACTTAATTCATTTCTATAACTGTTGCACTCATCCCCAGGTTTTGGGGAGGTATTGTTTTTTCAAACAGTTCATCTTTTCTCCACCTCTCTGAGAAACACTGATCGCTGAAACCCTGATGCCACATTTCTCCTAAAAATCCTGCCAAACTTATTTTCAACGCTGCTTGAAAAGAACTGTTCCAGAAAGATCCCAGTGATAGCCGTATACGTGTATTTGGGACGCCAGAATAAAAGGAACACTGATATCATTCCAAATCTTCTCCTTTTCCTTCAAGAAGGAACAAGTATTTGGCCAAAGTATTTTTTGTCTTTTTTGTAAAAAGATCTTTGCAGAGAAAACTTCTTTATTTTTTTCTTTAATCGTTGTGTAGGTGTGTTGGGCTAAGGTAGAAGGGAACTTTCATATTTCAATCTGTGTGTTAATGCTTTGCATCTTTACTGAATACGTCTTGCTTTTATAATAAACTGATAATTTTGTTGTTTATTAAAGAAACCTGGTTGGTGGATTTTATTCTGAAATAAAGAGAGTATATAATTGGCCGTATCGGTAACTGGGTACACATATATGTTGCAACCTGTGGAACTAGAGAAAAAAAAACAGTGTACCCCTCCCACCTCAGTCGTAACAAAATGAAGTGAGGACAGGATCTGACCCACTGTAATAACCTTCACAGATGAATAGCCTACTGATACGCAACAGCCCATGCTCACACATAAAAGATGGATGTGGTACCAGAGGGCTACCAGTGCCAAAGAAGAGTCAATGCATTCTGAACACACGGACCTAACAATTGGCTGGTCAGTAAACAACCGGATTTCAATTACCACATAGTGCCAATGCTAGCTTTATTTCATATTTGGTGTTAGCATTGGTGAAACCCAACTTTTTTGTAATTAAAAAAAAAAGACATCAAATGGTTTGGCCCCACTGATTTAACTGGTGCGACAAATGAGTTGTTTAAAGACGCCTTTTTGCAACAAAACAAAAAGGCAAATCTTTGTTCTAAAATGTTTGATTTTAATGAGAATATATGCTGTAAGACAGGATACTTTTGAAAAGCAATTCCTAAAGAATAAGCTTAATGAAAAATTATGTAGCTTTAATTTTCTAGCAGACCACTCATGACCTGTGGAATGAATGTGAAACATTTCAATGGCCTAATATTTACAAATGTGGATACAAAATCTGTGAAAGTAAGGAAATCAAATATTTCCTGATTTACACTATTTAAACACTGACTGTCATAAGTTTATAATTTACTTTATGTTTTGGTAGCTTTGATTGGGTGTAGGGACAGCACTGCAGGAAGAACAGCAAAGCAATGCATTCATCCAGATTGTGTACATGAAGGAAGTGTCTTGCGGTTAAGAGATGAACAAAGAACAAAGAAAATTACAGCACAGGAACAGGCCCTTCGGCCCTCCAAGCCTGCGTCGATCCAGATCCTCTACCTAAACATGTCACCTATTTTCGAAGGGTCTGTATCTCTTTGCTTCCTGCCCATTCATGTATCTGTCTAGATACATCTTAAAAGACGCTATCGTGCGCGCGTCTACCACCTCCGCTGGCAACGCGTTCCAGGCACCCACCACCCTCTGCGTAAAAAACTTTCCACGCATATCCCCCCTAAACCTTTACCCTCTCACTTTGAACTCGTGACCCCTAGTATTTGAATCCCCCACTCTGGGAAAAAGCTTCTTGCTATCCACCCTGTCTATACCTCTCATGATTTTGTACACCTCAATCAGGTCCCCCCTCAACCTCCGTCTTTCTAATGAAAATAATCCTAATCTACTCAACCTCTCTTCATAGCTAGCGCCCTCCATACCAGGCAACATCCTGGTGAACCTCCTCTGCACCCTCTCCAAATCATCTACATCCTTTTGGTAATGTGGCGACCAGAACTGCACGCAGTATTCCAAGTGTGGCCGATCCAAAGTCTTATACAACTGTAACATGACCTGCCAACCCTTGTACTCAATACCCCGTCCGATGAAGGAAAGCATGCCGTATGCCTTCTTGACCACTCTATTTACCTGCGTTACCACCTTCAGGGAACAATGGACCTGAACACCCAAATCTCTCTGTACATCAGCAGTGGCCTGAAACATGGCTGTACCTTCATGCAGGGCTGCTGCAGTGCTGTGGCCTATGGGACAGTGCTGTACAGTGGTACAGAAGGGAAACTTCCTCCCAAGAAACTCATGCAGCACCACCTTGACATCAGCAGCCATCAAGGGGGAAGCTAAATGCTGGGCTGGAGCATCACTTCTGCAGACTCATACCTATGGGTCCCTGGCCTGCCATACCTTAATCTGCTGCCCCTTCAACCTTGCTAAAGGCTGCTGATGGGTCCAGATCTCAGTTGAGCACTATAAATTGTAATTCCCCTCCTTGTGGTACTTAATTCCTTTAAATTTCCCAATCTCTCTAAATTTGAGAAATATTATCTTCCTCAATGATCAGCAGTGTTATCCCGAGACCTCTGAATGTGCACTGGGAGCTCCAAGTCATTATGCCTCAAAGAGGATAAAAAGACTTTCTTTCATCCATCAGTGCAATAGAGTAATATCTTTTTAGCAATCACTCCCTGCTCCTCCTTATTCTCTATATTTGCACAAAACATGTATTGTTCAGGGGAGAAAATACTTTTGCACTAAATGTACTTTGCCTTACAGTGTACATGCTAGATCTATTTGGAAAGTTAAAGGCTGTTCTATAATGTCTTCAACTGTCAGCCACTTACTTCATTAATGAAATTCACAGAGATCATTCGGGGTTGTGCAGGTTGCATTAAGCAAAAGTGATACTACTCCAATAGTGAAGGAAGGAAATCATGTTTGCATTGCACTGGATTGAGGTGATTCACAGGGGACTGTTAGCAAGGGTCAAGCCATTTAATCCAGCATTACATGCCCAAATACAGAATTAGAATAACCCTGGCAAAAATCCTAAACAGGCGTTTCCTGTTGGCATTGAGACCCTATGGGATAAAAATAGCAAATCTGCAGACTGGTAGTGCTCGGTTGTCCTTTGATCCCATATTTCAACGTATGTTGAAAATATACTGTCAAATAGCTTGCGATTAGGCATCCTTGTACATCAGGATGGCCGAGCGATCTAATGCGTGGTGTTCAGATTGCAGTTTGGGCAGCACAGTGGCGCAGTGGTTAGCACCGCAGCCTCACAGCTCCAGCGACCCGGGTTCAATTCTGGGGACTGCCTGTGCGGAGTTTGCAAGTTCTCCCTGTGATTGCGTGGGTTTTCGCTGGGTGCTCTGGTTTCCTCCCACAGTCAAAGACTTGCAGGTTGATAGGTAAATTGGCCATTATAAATTGTCCCTAGTATAGGTAGGGGAATTGTGGGGATGTGGTAAGAATATGGGATTAATGTAGGATTAGTATAAATGGGTGGTTAATGGTCGGCACAGACTCGGTGGGCCGAAGGGCCTGTTTCAGTGCTGTATCTATAAATAAATAAAAAATAAAATCACTATTCTGTCCCAAGATATCAGGAGGAAGAAAGTTGGGACAGGGATAAGTGCTCTCCCCATAACGTTAACCCTCATGCCATCCTCTAAAAACAGTTTCAAAAAAGAAAATCAAAAGACAAATTGAGACAAAAAGACATCTCGTATTTGCCACTTTAGAGAAATACTTCCATTAAGAATTTTAAACTGTCATGAAAGACTTTTGCTTTTATCATTACATATTTTACTGTACTATGAAGCACATGAAAATAAATTCTTGCGTTAAGCTTGGGGAGGAGAAAGATTAAAGGATCAAATAGTTCATCAGTATTATTCAGAACTTAAACTCCAGCACCAAAGGAAAAATCAATATAGAACTGCAGGTTTAGAATGCAAAACTGAAAGAGTTGCATCTGTCTGAATTTTTTTTTTGTATTCATTCATGGGATGTGGGCATCATTGGCTAGACCAGCATTTATTGCCCATCCCTAATTGCCCTTGAGAAGGAGCTGCCTTCCTGAACCGCTGTAGTCCATGTGAGGTAGGTACACCCACAGTGCTGTTAGGAAGGGAGTTCCAGGATTTTGACCCAGCGACAGTGAAGGAACGGCGATATAGTTCCAAGACAGGGCGATGTGTGACGTGGAGGGGAACTTGCTGCCCTTGTCCTTCTAGTTGGTAGATTCGCGGGTTTGGAAGGTGCTGTCTAAAGGAGCCTTGGTGCGTTGCTGCAGTGCATCTTGTAGATGGCACACACTGCTGCCACTGTGCGTCAGCGGTAGAGGGAGTCGAATGTTTAAGGATGAGGTGTAAATCAAGCGGGCTGCTTTGTCCTAGACAGTGTCGAGCTTCTTGAGTGTTGTTGGAGCTGCACCCATCCAGGCAAGTAGAGAGTATTCCATCACACTCCTGATTTGTGCCTTGTAGATGGTGGACAGGCTTTGGGGAGTCAGGAGGCGAGTTACTCGCCGCAGGATTCCGAGGCTCTGACCTGCTCTTGTAGCCATGGTATTTATCTGGCTACTCTAGTTCAGTTTCTGGTCAATGGTAGCCCCTAGGATGTTGACAGTGGGAGATTCAGCGATGGTAATGCCATTGAATGTCAAGGGGAGATGGTTAGATTCGCTCGTTGGAGATGGTCATTGGCACTTATGTGGTGCAAATGTTAATTGCCACTTATCAGCCCAAGCCTGGATGTTGTCCAGGTCTTGCTACATTTCTACACGGATTGCTTCTGTATCTCAGGAGTCACGACTGGTGCTGAGCATTGTGCAATCATCAGCGAACATCCCCACTTCTGACCTTATGATTGAAGGTAGGTCATTGATGAAGCAGTTGAAGATGGTTGGGCCTAGGACATTACCCTAAGGAACTCCTGCAGTGATGTCCCGGAGCCAAGTTGATCGACCTCCAAGAACCACAACCATCTTCCTTTGTGTTAGGTATGACTCCAACCAGAGAGTTTTCCCCGATTCCCATTGATTTCAGTTCTGCTAGGGCTCCTTGATGCCATCGTCAAATGCTGCCTTGATGTCAAGGGCAGTCACTCTCACCTCAGCTTTTGAATTCAGCTCTTTTGTCCATGTCTGAACCAAGGCTGTAATGAGGTCAGGAGCTGAGCGGCCTTGACAGAACACAAACTGAGCGTCACTGAGCAGGTTATTGCTAAGCAAGTGCTGCTTGATGGCACTGTTGATGACACCTTCCATCACTTTACTCATGATTGACAGTAAACTGATGGGGCGGTAAGTGGCTGGGTTGGACTTGTCCTGCTTTTTGTGTACAGGACATGCCTGGGCAATTTTCCACACTGCAGGGTAGATGCCAGTGTTGTGGCTGTAGTGGAACAGCTTGGCTAAGGGCGCGACAAGTTCTGGAGCACAGCACTTCAGTATTATTACTGAAATATCGTCAGGGCCCATAACCTTTGCAGTATCCAATGCCTTCAGTCGTTTCTTGATGTCACGTGGAGTGAATCGAATTGGCTGAAGTCTGGCATCTGTGATGCTGGAGACTTCAGGAGGAGGCAGAGATGGATCATCAACTCGGCACTTCTGGCTGAAGATTGTTGCAAATGCTTCTGCCTTATCTTTTGCACTGATGTGCTTGGCTCCCACATCATTGAGGATGAGGATATTTGTGGAACCACTTCCTCCAGTTAGTCGTTTAATTGTCCACCACCATTCACGGCTGGATGTGGCAGAGCTTAGATCTGATCCATTGGTTATGGGATTGCTTAGCTCTGTCTACTATTGCATGCTGCTTACGCTGTCTGGCATGCAAGTAGTCCTCTGTTGTAGCTTCACCAGGTTGACATCTCATTTTGAGGTATGCCTGGTGCTGTTCTTTCATTGAACCAGGGTTGGTCTCCTGGCTTGATGGTAATGGCAGAGTGGGGGATATGCCAGGCCATGAGGTCACAGATTGTGGTTGCATACAATTCTGCTGCTGATGGCCTACAGCACTTCATGGATGCCCAGTTTTGCATTGCTAGATCTGTTCCAAATTTATCCCATTTGGCACGGTGATAGTGCCACACAACATGATGGACGGTATCCTCAATGTGAAGGCAGGTCTTCATCTCCACAAGGACTGTGTGGTGGTCATTCCTACCAATACAGTCATGGACAGATGCATCTGCAGTAGGCAGATTGGCGAGGACGAGGTCAAGCATGTTTTTCCCTCACCACCTGCCGCAGACCCAGGCTACCAACTATGGCCTTTAGGACTCGGCCAGCTCGGTCAGTAGTGGCGCTAGCGAGCAATTCATGGTGATCGACATTGAAGTCCTCCACCCAGAGTACATTCTGCGCCCTTGCCACCCTCAGTGCTTCTTCCAAATATTGTTCAACATGGAGGTGTACTGATTCATCAGCTGAGGGAGGGCGGTAGGAGGTAATCAGCAGGAGGTTTCCTTGCCCATGTTTGACTTGATGCCATGAGACTTCATGGGGTCTGGAGTCGATGTTGAGGACTCCCAGGGCAACTGCCTCCCTACTGTATACCTCTGTGCCGCCACCTCTGCTGGGTCTGTCCTGTCTGTAACGTACGATCCCGTGAGTATGTCTATGTCAGGCTGTTGCTCGACTAGTCTGTGGGACAGCTCTCCCAACTTTGGCACAAGTCCCCAGATGTTAGTAAGGAGGACTTTGCAGGATCAACAGGGCTCGGTTTGCTGTGGTCATTTCCGGTGCCTAGGTCGATGCCGGGTGGTCTGTCCGGTTTCATTCCTTTTTACTCACTTCGTAGCGGTTAGATACAACTGAGTGGCTTGCTAGGCCACTTCAGAGGGCATGCAAGTCAACCACATTGCTGTGGGTCTGAAGTCACACGTAGGCCAGACAAGGACAGCAGATTTCCTTCCCTAAAGGACATTAGTGAACTAGATGGGTTTTTACAACAATCGGAAATGGTTTCATGGCCATCATTAGACTAGCTTTTTAATTCCAGATTTTTTATTAATTGAATTCAAATTCCACCTCTGCTATGATGGGATTCAAACCCATGTCCCCATATCAATACCCTGGGTCTCTGGGTTACCAGTCCAGTGACAATACCACTACGCCACCGCCTCCCAGCTAACTGAGTATTAGATAAATTACCTGCTCCCCCTATAGGTCAATGAGTTGTGACGGAAGTATTTTTTTCTCCTCTGTTTAAAAACAGTATGCCTTTAAGACTCTGTCTAAAAAGAGCATACCTTTAAGAGAGAGAAGTTTTTTTTTCGATCGAGAACAATGCCACAGCCAACCTGTTCCCTAGGTAACAGCAGGAGATGTGCTATAATATTTCAATTTGACTGTATGCAGGGACTGGCTGAAACCAGTCTGATCCAGAACCCAACGAAGTGTGCTTACTGAAAAGAAGCCGTCTATATCTCAGCAGAGAAAATCTATATTGAGCACAGGCTGTGTTTGCCCAAGAAGGAACAAAAACCCTGGAAAGAACATTTTCATTGTTGGAGGTAGTAAAATCCATTTTACTTCGAAACTCTAAGAAGTCTCTGCTACAGAAGTAACTCTCTCTATTGTCTATTAGTGTTTGCTGGAATTCTTAGTGAAGTTTCTGCCGAAGGACTGCCAGTTTGAAAATCTAACTAGACCTATTGCTGTGCTCCTCGTTGGAAGAACTGGGTGACGCCTGCTGCAGCTGAAATACTTTGAATGCCTATCTATTAAAGACTGTTTTGTCGAATTTGCCTGGAGACTCTAAGTGGCATCTGATTATTCTACTGTGGGACACCTCATCAACCAGGAACATAACCCACCAGGACTCACAACCCAGCTCCTTACTTTATTTCTAAGAAACCCCTTTTTTTAAAAAAACCAGTTAACCAATAGTTTTTGAATGTACGTGTGAGAGAATGGGGGATTCGGTTAAGTAAGAAATTATAAGGTCTTTAGAGATAAATTTATCTTAATAGTCTTTAAGACTTAGTTTATTAATGAATAGTCAATTTGTTGTTGTTCAAAGATACTGGTTTGGTGTATTTTATTCTGGGAGTTAATAAAGTATTTAATTTGGCTGTTTTCCAGTTAGGTGGGAAAACTTTAATAATATGCTGCGACCGGTGGAGTGATGGGACTGAATTGACAGTGCATTGCTCCCGCCTCAGTTGTAACAGGGTTTATACGATGGGACAGATTACTCATGCAGACCACAAAGGTCGTAGATTTGATTCTATCCTCGTGATTAAGTTGGGTATCCATGTGTGTGTGAAAAACAGTCCCTGGGTGGAGAAAATTAGACAGGGTCTTTTGCTCCTGATGTCGATACAGCGACCCAGATTCAATTTTAACTCCCAGGCAGGAATGCAGTAAGAGGAGCAACATGCCCATTTGGGAGTAGTTGCACGGAGGCTCAGCCAGGCCTCATCAACAAGCTGCTTGCTGACTTCCCGAATGTAAAGAACGGTGGAAAGCGGCTCCCTGGCTATTCAAATCAGGTAGCAAAAGCATAGCTTTCTGGCACTGGCTGCTGCTCCCAGCAAGTTTGGCCTGGTGGGGGAAGGCAGCATTGCTCAGGCCTCGATTTAAAAATAGCAAATCGGAGCCTTTTCTGCATTTTTAGAAAAGACTCTGCCAGTTAAGGTAGATGTCCAGGACGCCTGCAATTTTAAACAGATCGGAACAGTAAAGGTCCCCTGCTGAAATTCAGCTTCCAATTCTACTTAGTCACCACCGGGTGGTGGGAATTAAAAGGGACACCATATATTAACATATGGGATGGAAAGGATGATACTTCATAAAATCATAAAAGGATACAACACAGAAGGCCATTCAGCCCATCATACCTGTGCTGGCTCTTTGAAGAATCGATCCAATTAGTCCTACTCTCTTGCTCTTTCTCTATAGCCCTGCACATTTCCTTTCTTCAAATATTTATCCAATTCCCTTTTTTAAAAAAAACTGAATCTTTTACACCACCCTTTCAGCAGTGCACTCCAAGTCATAACAACTTATGTGTAAATTTCTTTCCTCAAGCCACCTCTGGTACTTTTGCCAATAACCTTAAATCAGCCCTTCTCTGGTTACCAACTGTTCTGTCATTGCAAACAGTTTCTCCTTATCTACTCTGAGCAGGCTTCTTGTGACTTTGAACACAACCTGTCACTTTCAATTTTGGTTACTGCAAACCCACGATTGAACTGGCAGTTGAATTGACTACTTTGCATTCTAAAATATACAAATACACAAGACATAATAAGACCAGGTAGCCTTAATATGTTGTGTATTTTAATGGTTGCTCCCGAGAGACTTCTTGTTTTCGTTGTTGTGCGAGTGGTCAGTTAATTCAAATACAATTGTAAAACTATGTTCATAAGAATAAATTTAAATATTTCCGTATGCCTTACAAGATAGGAAGCTTCTTAAACTACTGAATTTTCTCATATTCAAGGACCAGAGGTGATGCTTTTTTTAAAATTAAGAACCAAGATGATGGAGCAAGGTTGAAAAAAATTAGTAGAGATGAGGTAGATCAAGAAATAATGATGTAACACCAAGCTTGAGTTTTAAAGGCCTAAAGGTAGAAGGAGGAATGCATTAATTCCCCAAAGATACCCACGATTTTGATCTTCTTTCAGTCAAGATCAGTCAAGTAACTTGTTCAGCACCATTTCCTGCTTAACTCATTCGCTGCAACTCAACTCTCAAATCTATGGAATGCCGCATCTCTTTCAGTCTTCCTTACCAAAACTGGAGGATGGACGGGTGGGAGAGAGTACTTTATTTGTGCACTGAACATTAACAGCTGAATTAAAAAAGGTAAATACTAAATTTCTTACCCTTTATTCTAACATTTTATCTTCAACTACCTGCAATAGTACAGTGCAACATTTCTACTATTCAATTATACTTCCTTGCAAGTATTTCCTGGTTTCCTTAGATTTAATTTAAATTCAACTTAGTATGCAAAAATAAAACTGAACTGATTTTCTATAATCTTTCAGTAAGCATGATCCAGACATCCACATGACTCACCATTTCAATTTCCCTCCTGTTCTAACTTTAACCCATCACTAGCCTCACCAAGCTTAATGCATACTTAAACAGGATCTCAGCTTACTTCTAGAGACTCTTCAATCTTCAGACCTGAACACTGACTCTAACAGCTTCAGACCTTAGCTGTCACTCCAGTTTTCTTGCTGATTTCTACCACTTATATTCCACGGTATTCCCTTCCATGTCATTACATATACCTGACAAAATGACATTTGCATAGTACGTCAAACTTCAAAACTTGTTTAAAGGCTTTTAAATCCATTGGCTGACAATCTGGAAGATTGAAAATCCATACTTGGTCTTAATTTTTCCTCTTTGCTTTATTTCAATTGTTTCTACAGAATTCAGTGAATATTAAAGCCTAATCTGTTGTTTTATTCTCTAACACATAATATATATATAAACTGTAGCTTATCCTTTTAAAATAAACACTTCTGGTTGCCTGCAACCAGAATGTTTGAAGTTAATCCAAGATTGCTTGAATTCCAATTTGTAAGAAGATAATCACAGAAATGTCTGTCCTTAAAATGTACTATAATTAACTTATTTTTAAATTTAAGTTTAACAGCAGCCAAAATATTTGTGGTCAGTTTCATTTGCTTCCATAATATTAGTTATACTGTAATGAAAAACAATGTGTTTAACAGATATCACCTAGTATTGTTTAAACGTTGGCGCGGTCGACATACATGGCGCCAAATAATTGTACTTCCATCACACGAAGAAATCTTTAAACATTCAACTGTCAGAATCAGAATGCAGTGATTCGACACTTATTTTTAAAAGTATAAACCGTTTAATCTACAGTTTCCTGTTTACAATCTAACATTTGTTCAATACAATTTCACAACACATTTTGCAAACAGTTCAGCCGATCACTGCCATCTCAGAGAGTCTCTTGTATTCTAAGCCGGCGCTGCTATAACGCTTTACCCATCACACTCCCCCGGCCTACCCCACCACGGTTCCCGAACGCAGGCCCGTTTAAGGCCTAGATGAGTGATGTGTTCCTGATGTCTGTCGGACAGGCTCCCACCATCACTTACTGTGTTCTCAGTTGGACCCTTCGAACTTCAGACCATCACAGCCTGGCTCCCCTATCCCCAGCTGCCATATTCTGTCGACGCCAAACCCACTTCAGATTCAGAACAACCACAAACCACGCCACTCCTTCCCGTCGACCGAACCACCCCACCAACCAGAATTCTGTCTGCCTCCGTTATCACTGGACCGTTCCACCAATCGGAGCTCGGTCTGCCTCCGCCATCACTGGACTGCTCCACCAATCAGAGCTCTGTTTACCTCCTTCAAAAGCTCCACCAATCAGATCCATGCATTCCTTCAAGGGACCGCTTCACCAATCATATCTTCAGCAGCCCTGTATCTCTTCGCCAATCTTCATCATCACTGGACCTCTCCACGAATCAGTTTCAGGTTAATTGACATTCTATTGAAGCCAATAAAGGCTCTACAACCAATCAAAATCATCTCCGACTCAATCAGCCATTCCTCCAATCATTCCCTGCTTAGCGAACAGACCCCGAAGTGACGTCAGTTCCAGGATGTGCTCGCTTTGTGAGTTGTAATGCAGATGTGGTGAGAATGGAAGGTATGGCTTAATTATTTTGGATTGGAGCTTGCTAGTCTTTTGTTTGACTTTTTGGGGTGCATTTAAAAACATTTAACGTTCATCACTTCACTCATTTTCAAACGCTTGCTGTCCAGTCACCTATTTTGAAATAGTGAAAAAAGACACGTGTTTTATTTTGAAGGATAGAAAAATACATTTTATGTAAAGAAATCCTTTGCGAGGCAATGTCTCTTCATTCAAAATGTAATGTGGTAAATATTAAGATCCGCTACCACATATGCGGTGCCCACTCCGGCTGCTCCATAACAACTACATGTATTTATATAGCGCCTTTAACGTCCCAAGGCGCTTCACAAGCGCCGTTGTCAGACAAAATTGCACTGTACTGTGCTCGGGGAATGGCATCTCCTTATTTTCCCTTATTAATTCCCCAGACTCACTTTCTGTAGGACCAATGCTCCCTTTGTTAACTGTTTTCTACATATGAATTAGGAGGAAGCCACTCAGCGCTTCGAGCCTGCTCCACCATTCAATAAGTTGATGGCTGAACAGATCACTCCACATTTCTGCCTACCCCTGATTACCTTTCACCCACTTGCTTATGAAAAATCTATCTACCTTTACCATAAAAATATTCAAAGACTCTGCTTTTACTGCCTTTTGAGGAAGAGAATTCCAAAGACTCATGCCCTTCAGAAAAAAAAATCTCCTTATCTCTGTCATAAATGGGTGACCCCTTATTTTTAAACAGTGACCCCTAGTTCTAGATTCTCCCACAAGGGGAAATGTCCTTTGCACATCCACCCTGTCGTGACCTCTCAGGATCTTGTATGTTTCAATCAAGTCGCCTCTTACTCTTCTAAATTCCAGCAGATACAAGCCTAGCCTGTCCAATCTTTCCTCGTAAGACAGCCCTCCCATTCCAGGTATTAGTCTAGTAAACCTTCTTTGTACTTCTTCTTCTTTGGCCTCCTTGTCTCGAGAGACAATGGGTAAGCGACTGGAGGCGGTCAGTGGTTTGTGGAGCAGCGCCTGGAGTGGCTATAAAGGCCAATATTAGAGTGACAGACTCTTCCACAGGTGCTGCAGAAGAAATTGTTTGTCGGGGCTGTTACACAGTTGGCTCTCCCCTTGCGCTTCTATCTTTTTTTCCTGCCAACTGCGAAGTCTCTTCGACTCGCCACTCTTTAGCTCCACCTTTATAGCTGTCCGCCAGCTCTGGCAATCACTGGCAACTGACTCCCACGACTTGTGATCAATGTCACAGGACGTCACATCGCGTTTGCAGACGTCTTTAAAGCGGAGACGTGGACGGCCGGTGGGTCTGATACCAGTGACGAGCTCGCTGTACAATGTGTCCTTGGGGATCCTGCCATCTTCCATGCGGCTCACATGGTCAAGGCCATCGCGAGCGCCGCTGGCTCAGTAGGGTGTATATGCTGGGGATGTTGGCTGCCTTGAGGACTTCTGTATTGGAGATACAGTCCTGCCACCTGATGCCAAGGATTCTCCAGAGGCAGTGAAGATGGAATGAATTGAGACGTCGTTCTTGGCTGAGGTACGTTGTCCAGGCCTCGCTGCCATAGAGCAAGGTACTGAGGACACAGGCTTGATACACTCGGACTTTTGTGTTCCGTGTCAGTGCGCCATTTTCCCACACTCTCTGGCCAGTCTGGACATAGCAGTGGACGCCTTTCCCATGCGCTTGTTGATTTCTGCATCGAGAGACAGGTTACTGGTGATGGTTGAGCCTAGGTAGGTGAACTCTTGAACCACTTCCAGAGCGTTGTCGCCGATATTGATGGAGCTGTTAACGACAAATTGTATTTATGTAGCAGTTTTAGAGGAATATAGGAGCAGGAGTTGGCTTTTCAGCCCAACAAGCCTGCCCCAACATTCAGTCTGATCATGGCTGGTCATCCACTTCAATGCCTTTTTCCCACACTATCCTCGTATCTTCATATGTAATAAAATGTCCCTTAGCACTTCACAGGAGTGTTATGAGGCAAAATCTGACATCTAGCCACTTAAAGTGATATTAGGGCAGATGCCCAAAAGGTTAGTCTAAGTGATAGGTTTTAAGGAGCATCTTAAAGCAGGAAAGAGAGGTTTCGGGCCCTGGCTGCTGAAGGCATGCCCACCAATGGTGGATAATTAAAGTCTGGAATGTTCAAGAAGCCAGAATTAGAGGAGTGCAGATACCTCGAGGGTTGTGGGGCTGATGGAGACTATGGAGATAGGGAGGGCAATGCCGTGGAGGGATATGAAAACAAGGCTGCCGATTTTAAAATCAAGGCATTGCTTGACTGGGAGCCAATGTAGGTCAGTGAACATGGGTGATAGGTGAAGAGGACTTGGTGTGAGTAAGAATATGAGCAGCAGGGTTTTGGGTGACCTTGAGTTTACAGAGAGTAGACCAGCCAGGAGTGTGTTAGAATAGTCTAGAGGTAATAAAACCATGGTGAATGTTTCCACAGCAGATGAGCTGAGGAATAGGTGGAATTGGGCGATGGAACTAGGTAGACTTTGTGATGGCATGGATGTGTGGTTAGGGTCAAATATGACATCTAGTTTGCCAACAGTCTGGTTCAGCCTCAGTTACCAGGGAGAGGGGTGGATTCAATAGCTAGGGAACAGAGTTTGGGGTGGAAACTAAAGACAATGGCTTCACTTCTCCCGATAGTTGGGAGAAAATCTCTGCTCATTCAGGACTGGATGTCGGTTAAGCAGTCTGATAATTTAGACGTGGTGGAGGGGCTGAGAGAGGTGGTGGTAAGGTAGAGCTTGGTGTCATCAGTGTACTTGTGAAAACAAACACTCTTTTCAGATGATGTTGCCAAGGGGCAGCATGTGGTTGAGAAATAGGTGGCTAAGGCTAGATCCTTGGGAGTGGGAAGAGAAATCATTGCAAGTAATTCTCTGGCTATAGTTAGATAAGAAAGAATGGAACTGAGTGCAATCCCACTCAACTGGATGACAAAATAGAGTGGTGTTGGAGGAAGATGGTGTGGTCAATTGTGCCAAAGGCTGCAAACAGGTCGAGGAGGAATAGTTTACCTCTGTCACAGTCACACAGGATGCAATTTGTGACTTTGAGAGGAGTTTTAGTACTGTGGCAGGATGGAAATCTGTTTGGAGGGATTCAAACATGGGGCTCTGGGAAAGATGGGCATGGATTTGGGAGGCGACAACACCATCAAGAACTTTGGACAAGAAAGGGAGGTTGGAGATGGGGTAGCAGCTTGCATGGACAGTGGAGTCAAGGCAATGTTCCTTCTAAGCTGTGCGGCCGCACAACAACCCAACTGTCACTGTGCAGGCTATGCAACAAAATTTAAAGGAGCCGCACACTGAAATCACCTGCAGATTCTGGAAAGAAAAATGAGCACGCGCTTTGGGGTAAGACTTTTTTTGAGGAAAGGGGTGATGTTGGCAGATTTAAAGGAGAGCGGGGCAATACCCAAGGAAGAAGCAATGTTCGCAATATCAGCTAACATGGGAGCAATGAGGGGGATCTTGGGTGGTCAGCAGTTATGGAGTCTGAGTCATTAGAACACAGAGGAGGCTGTTCAGCCCATCAAGTCCATTCCAGCTCTCTGTAGAGAAATCCTGTCAGTCCCATTCTGCCCTCATCCCAGTATTTCCCTTAAGTGCTCATCCAAATTTCCTTTTGGAATCATTGATCGTCTCCACTTCTACCACACTCTGGCAGCGAGTTCCAAGTCATTACTATTTGACGTGTTAAAAAAAAAAATCCTTCCTCACCTCTTCTCTGCATCTCATGCCCAAAACCTTAAATCTGTGTCCCCTGGTTCGTGTATCATCAGTTAATGGTAATAGCTTTTCCTTGTCTACCCTATCCAAACCTGTCAGAATTTTGTACACCTCTATCAAATCACCCCTTAATCTCCTTTGCTTCAAGGAAAACAACCCCAGCTTCTCAAACCTAACCTTGTAGCTAAAATCCCTCATCCCTGGAACCATTCTGGTAACTCTCCTCTGCACCCTGTTAAGGACCCTCACATCCTTCCTAAAGTGTGGTGACCAAATCTGGATGCAATATTCTAGTTGTAACCTAACCAGAGCTTTCTAAAGGTTCAGCATAACTTCCCTACTTTTGTACTCAATACCTCTGTTTATGAAGCCCAAGATCCCATATGCTTTGTTAATTAACCTCTTGCAGTGTCCTGCCACCTTCAAGAATCTATGCACATGCACCCCCAGATTCGTCTGTCCCCATATACTCTTTAGAACTGTGCCATTATGTCTGTATTCTCTCCCTATCCCTTCTGCCAAAATGCATCACCTCACACTTGTCTGTATTAAATTCCAGCTGTCACTTGTCTGCCTATTCTGCTAGCCTATCCATGTCCTGTTCCAGTCGATTGGTATCATCCTCACTGTTTGCCACACCTCCAGGTTTCTTATCGGCAAATTTTGAAATTTTACTGAATCCAATATCCAAGGCATTTATATAAATCAATAAAGCAGTGGTCCTAGCAGTGACCTTTGTGGAACACCACTGTCTACCATCCTCCAGTCAGAAAAACAACCATTTACCACAACTCTGTTTTCTGTCCTTAAGCAAATTTTTAAATCTAAGCTGATTCCGTGAGCCTCAATTTTGTTAACCAGCCTTTTATGTGGTACTTTATCAAATGCTTTCTTAAAGTCCATACAGACAACATCCATTGCGTTCCCTTCATTAACCTTCTCTGTTACTTCATCATAAAATTCAATTCGATTCGTGAAGCATGATTTGCCTTTTACAAATCTGTACTGGGTATCCTTAATTAGCTCAAATCTCTCCAAATGCCTGTTGGTTTTTTACCCTGATTATTGTTTAAAACCTTACCCACAACTGATGTTAAACTGACCAACCTGTAGTTACTAGGAATGTCCTTACACACTTCCTTGAGTAAGGGCATTACATTTGCCACTCTCCAATCATCTGGCACGTCCACCTGTATCTAGGGACGATTGGAAGATTATGCAAGCCCTTCCGCTACCTCTACTTCCTTTAGCAACCTGGGATGCAAGCCATCTGGACCAGGTGACTTATCCACTCTAAGCCAGCCTTTCCAGTACATCCTACCCATCAATTTTTACTCTATCCATTAGCTCTACCATCTCAGCTTCTACTGATGTTTTGTCAGCATCCTCTTCTTTAGTAAATATCGATACAATGCACTCATTAAGTATTCTAATCTTGCCCTGCGCCTTTAAACATTTTTAACCGTCTTTGTCGCTAGTAGGACTCACCCTGTCTCTCACTACCTGCTTACTATTTATATGCTGCAAGAAGATTTTTGGTTTCCCTTTTATGCTAGCTGCCATTTTATTCTCATTCTTTCTTTGCCAGTCTTTGTTTTCCTCTTCACTTCCCCTCTCAACTTCTTGTATTTGGCCTGCTTCTTGCTTGAAGAATGCAACTGACATGCATCATACCCCCTTTTTTGTTTCATCATATTCTCTATCTCCCTTGTCATCTAAGGAGCCCTGGCTTTGGTTCCCCTGCCTTATTCTCCCCATCTTGGAATGTACCTAGCCTGTACCTGAAGCATCTTCTCCTTAAAGATCACCCATTGTTCTGTTAGTTTTTCCTGTCAATCTTTGGTTCAGTCTTACCCTGTCTAGATCCCTTCTCAATGCATTGAAGTTAGCCCGCTTTCAGTTTAGAAGTTCTACTTTAGATTGCACCTTGCTCTTTCCCATGACTAATCTAAACCTTGTGATATGATTATCACTCTTACCCAAGTGTTTCCCCCACACACACTTGGTCCACTTTCTTTCCCCAGCACCAGATCCAGCAATGCCTCCTTCCTAGTTGGACTGAGAACATACTATCAAGGAAGTTTTCCTGAACACATTTCAGAAATTCCACCCCTCCTTTCCCTTTACTCTAACATTATCCCACTCTATATTTTTGTAATTAAAGGTCCCCAATCTCGCTGCTCTGTAGTTCTTGAACATCTCTGTGATTTCCCTACAGAGGTGCTCCTCTATATCTCTCTCACTATTTAGCGTTCTACAGAATACCCCCAGTAGTGTGATCTTATCTTACTTGCTTCTCAACCCTAATCAAATGGATTCTGTCTTTGCCGCATCAAGAACATCCTCTCTTTCCAATGCTACAATGTCTTCCCTAATTGGTACTGCTACCCCACATCATTATTTTTCCTTCCTTGTCTTTTCTGAACACTTTGTATCCTTGAATATTAAGCGGCCAGTCCTCACCATTTTTAAGCCATATTTGTCATTGCTACTGCATCATATTAGCAGAAATAGGGTTGAGAGAACAGGAGGTGATTCTCGAGGACAAGATGAGCTCTGAGAAGGCATGATGGGTGACAGGTGAGAAACTAGAGGAAGATGCGCATTTAGGATTGGGGGACTATTTAGAGGAAGTTTGGTCTGGTGCATTAGTAGAGGGCAGGGCGGGGGAGGTAGCAGAAATCAGGAGCTCCTTGCATTTATTGTTGGGGGAGACAAGGGAGAGGTGTTTAAGAAGACAGATTGCAGTAAAGAAAAGCTGAGGGTTGTCTTTGCATTTGAATAGTGAACAGCTTTAGCAGATGAGAGCAGGACCTAATGGTGCTTTATGTGGTCCAGCCAGATCTGGTGGTGAACTTCTAAACCAGTTGTCCACCATACCTATTCAAGTCTGCATTCCTTGGACTTAAGGGAGTGGAGATGAGTGCCATACCAAGGGGAATGGCCAGGGTGAGAGAGAGTAATTGTTTTATTGGGGATTAGGATATTAAAGGTGGAGAGAAGGGTGCCGTTGAGCAAATCAGCAGCAGAAATGTCTTGGTGAATGGAGTGCCAAAGACTAGACAGTTGGGATTTTGAAAGTGCTGTTTGTAAGTGATTTGGGGGATTGCTTTTTTTTCCCCAGGGATGGACACAGAAGGAAATCTAGTTGGTACATGAAAGGGGATGTGGTGGAGAGTAATACAGGGAAGTGATCAGAGATGGCCTTATCTGTGATTGTTACTGTTAAAATGAACCCAGCACATTGTTGAGGGGAATTTTCCATGTAAATCCCATTAAACTGGTATGAAACGGTTATTACCCCAACTTGAAATAATGAAAATATATCACCATGATTGTCCTGAGGCACCTAGTCTTGTATATACTTGTTGAGCTTTTGTCTCAAATATGTTATATTAGGATAATGCAAGAAGCTGACAATATGTTTGTGAAATAACTTTTGTAAAAACATTAAGGACTCTATCCCTCTCCCTGGCAACTGGCTGATAGTGAACCAGATTGTTTGCAACTGTGGTGTTGTATTTGACCCCGAGGTGAGCTTCCGACCATGTCGCTGCTTCATCACCAAGATGGCCTACTTTCACTTCTAACATCACCTAAATCTGCCCCTGCTTCAGCTCATCTGCTGAAATCCAGGCCATTGCTACCTGTGGACTTGACTATTCTAATGGCCTCCTGCTGGCCTTCCGTCTTCAACTTTGTGTAAACTTGAGCTCATCTAAAACTCTGCGCAGATCCTAACTTGTCCAAGTTCCATTCACCCTTCACCCCTGTACTGGATAGCTTACATTAGCTCATGATCTGGTAATGCTTCAATTGGTAAATTCTCATTCCTCTCTTCAAATCCCTCCATGGCCATGCTGCTCACTATCTTTGTAACCTCCTCCAGCTCTACAGCCCTTAAATCTCTGCACATCCCCAATTTTAATCACTCCACTGTTGGCAGCCATACTTTCAGCCATCTAGGTCCAAAGCACTGTAATTCCCTTCCAAAACTTCTCTGCCTCTCTATCCTCCTTTTAAGATGCTCCTTACAACCTATCTCTTTGACCAAGCTTTTGTTCATCTGCTCTAATATCTCCATATTTGACTGTCAAATTTGGCTTGATCATGCTCCTGTGAAGTGCCTTGGGATGCTAAAGGGACTGTATATATGCAAGTTGTTGTATCTATGAATAGATTGGTGCAAAGTTAAGCAATAGGTTTTTAATGGTAACTCTGTTAAGTTCTACTGCTTTCATTAATATTTTTTGTTGCTGATTTTAAAATAAACATTGTACTTGTGTTTCTTTCTAATAGCTCCATGTACTAGTTCAGCCTTAACGCCACGAAAAAAAGACTTGAACAGTGCCAGAAAAATTAAGGACAGTGCTGCAGACTGGCATAACTTCATGCTGAAATGGGAAACATTTAATGACACAGGATTCTTAATAGCAAATAAAATTGTTAACATTAAACTCAGCAACCAGTAAGCATTGCCTTTGGACAATTTTACATCTAGAAACCTTAGCTATTAAATGTGTTTTTTTTTTAAATTGTGTGCCCTTGATGATGAATTTATTCATAATGAATTCCAAATCTCATGTCTCTTTTCTATAAGATTCCAGTTTAAGCTATTGTGCTTTAAAGGGGTTATTGCATTCTAACAGTTTTTGGAAAATAACAAACATAACTCTTTACTAAAATTGTGAAAAATAATTTAGTTATTCTAAACATTGTCCGTCACTAGTCGCTCAGTAATATTTGATTTGTTTCCTCAATCAAATTTTAGGTCCTGTATCAATTATATTCGCTTCAAGACAATTAATAAGGAAACAACTGTAAACAAATAGATCTAAATTATATAACCATTCTCATTAGGGTACAGCAATGGTTGTTTTCAGGATCAGAAAAGGTACTAATGGACCTGAATTTTTGGTACTTATAAGGAGATATAATTTATTTGAGAAGACTAAATCAATAATATTCTTGGGTAGCTAGACAATAATGACCACAGGATTTATTCCTTGTATATTTGTAGTGTTTATTATTCAGTTGTTTTAAATAGAACATTTTCTCCACCATCTGAGTATTGCCTTTAAACTAGTCATAACGTTGACATTCTACTCATGTATTAACTTCTTTAGGAGAGAAAATCAAATCAAGCTGGAAACATCTGAAGGAGAGGATGCTAGCTGTAACCTTGGAAAGGCTAACATGCAGTATGACAAAGAACTGGAGGAATGTTGCACTGAGTTGCTCAATGTCCTTGGCAAAATGGTATGAATTAGAATGAACAGTGAAAAAACTTAATCACGCTTTGGTAAAGATAAGCTGTCAACATATGGTTGCAATTGGCCCAGTTGCTGTATTGGCGGAGCACTGGCCTTCCATCAGAAGGCATGAGTTTGAACCACAGCAAAGTCGTTTATCCACATTAGTTGAGCTTATTCACTTCCAAGCATGGTTATCTGAAAGAATAGTATATAGTAGTGGGCTGGGCAAAGTAATGTAATCTTGCACAAGCAATCATGGAGCCACATCAATGTTACCTGTAAGCAAATCTGTAGACTAAACCATCTCTCTACTTCCAGTAAGAAACAAGTTTTGTATTTTTTCAAAAGAAAGATTGAGGATGGTTCAGGCATCAGATTAGTGAATCTGGTGGTAGCTATAAATTCTTTACCTGTTGTGTGTCCAGCCTTGGTTTTACATCAGAAAGTACTAAGCTGAGGTCAAGACAATTTTCTTTAAACACCTGCAACCTCTGTACTAACTTAGAAATACAAACTGCCGGGCAAGTATACCATGTGGTAAATCATATTCAAGAGGACTTTTCTGGACTGCTGGTTAAGCACAATTACTCAGAACCAGATTATTCTTACAGCCTAGGGCAGAGAGAAAACTAACTGGATGATCTGGTAAATCAGATTATGCCAACCCTTTTTGCTGTGCTGGAATAAGCTTCTTTCACCATTTTGAAAAGCATGTAGCGGTAAAGACAATAATTGGATTTGGGGGACATCAGTGACCTTCAAACTGTAACATGGCAAAAACCTGTGGCTGCATCAACTGCAATTAGTAAGCCAGCAAAAAAGTTTTAATATAACTACCAGAAAGCTGCAATGGGTTTTCAAAACCAAAATTCATTTATTGAACTAAACTGTATATTTGTGACCTTTTAAATCACAGAAAATGAATAGTGAACATTCCTGCTTTTAAAAAAAAATGATGGAATGAGAACATGTTACATTCAGCCAGGTAGATTACCTTAAAATGACCTTACAATGTTGCAGATTTTTTTTTTTAGTTACTATGACCACCTACTTGAGGGAGAATACCTGCTAACAAAGTTGATATTTCTGTACCACTTAAACTGAACCATTGTGCTTTGACATTTGAAACAAAGGGAGATCATTAACCAATTGGCCAAAATCCTGCACAGTTTTCTGCCTACTACAGTGCAGTTTTGCATATTACTGTTTTGTTACATATCTTCCCGATTGACCACAATGACCTCAGCACAACTTTTCTGAAGTCATTCTTAAAATTGTACCTTTAACAACTTTTACATTGAAATAATTTCTCAAGATTTCTAGATAAATCATTCACAAATGTAAGCAGTATAGAAATGTTGAAGTAAACTTGTCAGGATTTTGAAGGTATACATCACTACTAACTTAATTTTCATTACGTACAATGGTAAGATCAAACCCAGTTATCTAATGGCCAATGTATAATTTAAATGTTATAATTCCTGCGTAATCTTTTTCAGATCAAACTGGCAGTAAAGATGGAAAAGCTATGTGCAACCATGAAAGGAATACTTGACCTCGATACCTTTCAATATGGTGAAACTGGAAGGGAAATGCCCCTCTTTCACACGTGGCCCACCAAATATTTCTGTATGGTTAATTTTTTACTTTTACAATCAATGTTCTCCACATTGGAATAAATTATAGAATAAGTGTTTCTTCACTACCTGCTTCCACTTCTGTCCTGAGAAAGGTGCAGACACTCTTTTCCATGATGAATGGTAACTCAATTGTAGGTGGTTATTTTGCAACTCTAAAGATGATTAATCTTTCTATTGATTTGTAGTTTAAATGAGTAATCTTACCCGACATTTGACGTGGCTTTAGCCTGAAAGTGAATCTGGGGAGTGTAAGATTTTTCCACTAAGTTGATGATCCATCTTTGCTTAGTGTAAACACTGGGGTACAACCTACCATTTTAAAATTGTTCATCCCCTCCCTTCTCTCCTTTTTCTCGTATCTGTGCTTAAATACAAGATCTCATTGCATTGTAGTTCCATAGCAATTAGTACCTTCCAGTTACTTACTTAAGACCTAACCAGTGATGATCAGCAGGCTAATTGACTGGCAGACAGGGAGATGGGTAAATTAAAATAATTTAACCCAATACTGCCCTATTATGACCACACCTACATACATCCAGCATTAATTACTGCATGGTGTTGGGCTTTCTCCTCCAACTGTATCACAGCTAAATTAGCACAGAATAGGGACTTTTAGGTCCAGCTATTAATTGCCTTTGCCAGCTGAATCACGAGGGAGATTACATAACTGTCAAGTTGTTCAAAAGCCTAATAATTGAACTATAGGCATATGCTTCAGCATTACATCATCACAATTTAACTTTTACATTTATGCAGTTACTGGAATTGAAGTTCTGCTGTAGATTTAAACACCAGAGAATAAGACTCATGTTACCCATTTGTAATTCTTTTCTGTTTCAGATGAAATCTCAGTTCAGTTAACAGAGATGTACAAAAAAGAACTGCAGCTAAAGAGCTTAATTGTTCAAGAGATCGCCCACACCAGTAGCTGTGATCTTATGATGGTGGAGCTGTCTGCCTGGCTATACCAGCCTTATATCGAAGAAAAAGCCAGACTTCTTAATGAAAGCATGCTATTGGAGACTGGGCACAGGATTCTGTAACAAAAACACTTGCATAGTAACTGGTACTGAGACACGTATCACTGAACTGCTGCAAAATCTGTACTTCCAACGTGAGAAAGCATGCATTTGCTTTTATAGTTTAGCACGAAGTTAGATATCCATACAGGCTTAATCTGAAATTAATTGGTTGGGCTCAACTTTGAAGATTGTGTGAATAGTTGGAACAGAACTTACATGAACAGCAAAAAGTTTCACCCATCAAATTTTATGCTTTAAGAGTAGGGTAGAATCCAGTAAGACAATAATTATGACAAAAGGCAAAGAAAAAATATATTTATTTCCTTTTTTAGAAACTTTGAAATACTTATGCTGAAAAAATAATTTTGTTGAAATTATTAACAATGGTCCTGAAAGATATTTAAAGTTGTATTTTGTCTTGCATTCTCAAGTGATGTAAAAATAAATACCAAAACTGCAAAAGAAATTGCTGCTGTGGTGGCGTATTTTAAACTGTTCCATATCGCTAGTGTTTAATGGAGCTTGATGGTAGAATTGTAAGTTTTTCACCTTATTAAAACAGCAAGGCAGCTTTTCATAATATATAGACCCACGTACTGAGAAAAGCACAAGTGCTCTGCATTAAATTCTACAGCAAATATTTATAACAGTTTAACAATGGCTCATAATACACTGTACAAGCAACCTTTGGCTTGTTACAAAGTTGATCCTTGACAGAGCAGTTCCATTTTGTAATAACACTAACAAGTAATTGTCATTTGTTTTAAGAGATTAACCACCAATCCATCAATGAAGTTGTCAGATGACCACAATCACCAGCCAATTGAACTGAAGAACATTACTGATGGCATTTTAACCACCCCATCAAATTAAGGCAACAAAACTGTCTGTCAAGATTACAATGTACTGATAGGTCAAGCAAGACATTACAAAGTATCTATATTATAATTAAAAATAGAAAATAAATTCTATTTTCTGCTATTTCAGTTTTTAAATAGTTTCATTATTTACAATAGTCAATTACAGCTCTTTGATAAAGGTTTGTTATACACTGAAGAAACTGGAATCTACTAACATGCACAACACAGTCTTAATACATATTTGATGAACAGCCTGCACAGGTAATGAGCTGATACGTACATAGCATAATAATGTAACTTTCCCATTTCCACATCCTCTCAAATCTATACAAAAGGACACCAAGTTTCACATTAAATGCATCACTCATCAGTTGTAGGAAAAAAGGAATGTGTGTGGGGCACTACTGAACACCTGCTGTACAGTTACAGCTTTATAGCGAGGAGATTAAAGAACTCACTTTAATCTTTGTTCTATCAAAGTTTCCATTTGGGCATTAACATTACTCCAACACTACTGACTGCAACTGTCCCATCTCAAAAAAAATCAGATCCTCCATTTAAAAACATGGATACAAGACTGCAAACCAAATGAAAGAGAGCAGACTCTTTAGCCAAAGTTTTGCACTAAAGGGTGGTACCCTTGTAGTTGAGTGGAAAGGAGGGAAATGTCAATTTAAAAAGCAAAACAGAACAGTACCTAAAAGGAATTTACCTTAAAGCAATATACTCCATACATTAACATCTGTCTACTAACCCTGAAATGAAGATAGAGATTTATGAACCCTATCAGAAAATTACAAAAATAGCCCAAATATGTGCTGGCACCATACTATTTTTGTAAAATTTCACTCAAGGTGAAACCCAAGCATTTCAGAACTAATATTCAAAAGCTCATCCTCAGTTATAGTATCCGCTAAAGGTTTTTTCTTTTAATTGAACATTTGTAGGCTATCTAATTAATTTAATGCTGGTATTAAACGCACTGTGCTGAGATTTAATTACAATTTCTTTGGCCGGGAGTTCTTAAAATGAATGATTAAGTTGGGTAATGTTAAATTTTCTACATCAGTGAAACAAATGCAGAAAGAACAAAACACAGCCTTGTACTTCAGAACAGTTTTCAAAACTGCAATTTAAATTTACTTTTAAATAGAAACCAGCAGTGCCTTCTGCAAATTTAAGGGAATTAAAGATTTGTATCATGTCCAACTGATATTTTGTAACAAAACATTTTAAGTATGGGTTAATTTTAACATTTTCCTGTTTTATCAGATAATTACAAATGTTAAATAATTAAGATTTTATCAACTTTCAATTAGCAAAGCATCATGAGATTTATATTTATTATAAATGTTTCATGGAATTACAGTTAATCTTTTAATGGCAGTTTCAAAAATCGGCAGTATACTATATTGGCAAAATAGTCATTTCCAATAAGCAACAAGGAGTCAAAGATAAAGATGCAAAAAAAAAACATTCAAATTCGGTGCAGCAACATCACATTTTCTGGTCTATTGCAGTCACATCCATGTCCCAGAGTACAAACTTCAATAAATGTACCTGGATTTATTCACTCTTTCAAATATCGTGCCAGGCATAATGCAACATTTAGGGTAAATCACTCTTGAAACTTTACACCCACTTTTTAACCAGACTTGTTAGCTTGAGGGATGATAAATTTCAATACAAAATACATTAAGTAATAAATGTTCACTGTAACACAATAGGAAACAGAAGTCTTAAGTTTCTTCTAAAAGAACTGACCAGCCCTGTTTTTGTATTTTAGCAGTAAACAGCAAAGTTCCTTGTTGTTTTAGCTAATTTTTGAGATGGGGTGAGGACAGCCCAGTTATTGTTCCACTTCAGTTTGTGTTTGTGAAACTAACAGGCCTTCACTTTGTCCTTCTGAATCCATTGCAAGAAGTGCTTCTACAGTTTCAAAGGGAACACCATCAGGTGTCCGTATGTGCATTGTAGTACCATCAGCATTAGTTACTATAACAATGCCTTCAGAGGTCTGTGACACAACCGCAGTTCCTTCATGTGACACAATTAGGCCCTCGGAAGTTTGAATGAATATCTGTTCGTGTCCCTGAGCCAACAATTCCTGACTTCCAACAGGTAGTTGAAATTCTAATGCTCCATCTTCTGTCACTGTGCTTTCCAGAATATCTTCTGAACCCTCCTGATTTCTTTGATCAGCATTCTGTTCATCAAAGTGACCAATTATTTTATTTTGATTGGCTACTTGCAATCCATTCATCTCTTCAGGAGATACCTGACCATCAAGATCTACTTCAGTAGAGATGTCAGTTTCAAAAGTCTGTTCAGTTATGTGCTGCTGTAAATGATTACTTTCAGTGACACAAACCTGTCCTATAGGCTCCACATCCCGAGACAGAGCCTTCTCAAGCTGCTGCATCTGGTCTGCTATGTCAGAATCATTGAGTTGCTCAGTCTGTTCCTGATTGCCAAGTGGATCCTGGCTGCCCATCTGATGCTGCAAATCCTGAACTGAGTCGCTTGCTTCAGGACTTTTTTGGTTGCCCTTAGCCATATCTGAAAGAAGTGAATTCTGACTGGTCATTTCATCCTCTGATTGCACTGTGGAGGTTAGTTCAGTATCATTCAGCTGCTCTGGCATATTTTGACTAGACAACTGTTCTTGAACCAATTCCTCTGCTGTAATATCTGTGTCCATAGCTAAAAAATCATCTTGTCCCTGAATACTATTACTTAGGACTTCATTGTGTGGCTCCAACAAAGGGAGTTGAGTACTTGACAGGGTTACTTGAGTTACCTGATAACAAAATTCCTCAGAAGTAGATTGTTCCACAGAACTGGAATTTTTAATATTCCCAGAAAGTAATACTCCATCATCTGTATGCTTATCTACTGCCTGAACAGCTTCTGGTCCATACATTGCATGTGTATCACAAGTATTCAGTGTTGGACATTCAGTTTGTTTCTGACCTGCAAAAAACACATGCTGGTATAAGTAAACACATCAAATACAGCATAAAATCTAATATAGCTGCACGTATACAATGACATCAAGAAAGTTCATACAACTGGAAACACTTTAACATACAAAGATCGCTTTCTCTGCCATTTCCTACCCGTCCAAATAAAAATTCCAGTTTACCAAATTGGTATTTACTCCTTAAAACATCTGAGACAGTATTTCATTTCTGGCCACTTACAGGCTATGAAGCTAGCAATAGACAAAATTACTTCCTTTTTGTAAAAATGTTTCAGGTCTACAAGTGCAAATGCTTTTCCTGCTTTGGTTTAAGTAATTCCAATTACTAACATTTTGAAAGATATAGAACATTTCTAAAAAAAAATTAAAGAATGGATGCAATACAGTGTTTTCTAACACTATTCTATACCTTCTGGGAGAATCCAACACAGCCTAATGTGCAAGGGTCCAAAGGGTAATTAGTTTGGGCAGCCTCAATCCAGCTCCTAATAGGCACAATTCCCCAGTATGGTTGACTCTTTCTGCATCAAATTGGAATTCTCCCTTAAAGGTGTCATAAGGATGTCACACTGATTTAGTAATGTGCTTCTTAATGTGATTAAGACACGTTATTTCTGCAGAGTGCGGGTGCTTTATCCTGCATCTAATCCAAGCTGGGACTGCTTGATAGTGACAATGGCGCAAAATGTAAAAAAAAGTATTCACGTCCCAGCATGAAGGCTCTTTGAGAAGTCAAAATAAAATCATCCCAAAGTTGTTGACAATAACAAAACGATGACCAGTGAGCAACAGAAATACCAATACAGAGACGTTATTACAGAAACATTAAAAGGTATAAGATATAAAGTGGTGATTAGAATTAAAATTGCTGGATAACAGAAATAAAAACATATTGTAAGAGAACTTTATTTTTCTTGAATGCTGCAATATCAGCTGTAGTGATGATCAGCTGTACCATTTAAGAAAATTTTGTTTTCCACCAACATAGATTTACACACTGCAATTATGAGAGAGGAAGTACTAGAGGGTCTGACATCCTTGAACGTGGATAAATCGCCAGGGCCAGATGGATTGCATCCCAGGTTGTTAAAGGAAGCCAGGAAGGAAATAGCAGATGCGCTGAGGATCATCTTCAAATCCACACTGGATACGGGCAAGGTGCCAGAGGATCGGACGTCTGTGAGCGTTCTACCATTGTTTAAAAAGGATACGAGGGATAGGCCAAATAATTATAGGCCAGTCAGTCTGACCTCAGTGGTGGGTAAATTGTTAGAATTGATTCTGAGGGACAGGATAAACAGCTACTTAGAAAGGCACGGATTAAACAAGAGATAGCATGGATTTGTTAAGGGAAAGTCATGTCTTACTAACTTGATTGAGTTTTTTGAGGAAGTTACAAGGAGGATTGATGAGGGTAGTGCAGTGGATGTGGTCTACATGGATTTTAGTAAGGCATTTGACAAGGTCCCGCATGGCAGACTTGTCAGAAAAATGAAAGCCCATGGGATACAGGGGAACGTGGCAGATTGGATCCAAAATTGGCACAGTGGCAGGAAACAAAGGGTAGTTAGTGGTCGACAGATGTTTATGCAAATAGAAAGTGGTTTCCAGTGGCGTTCCAAAGGGCCGAGTGTTGGGACCCTTGCTGTTTGTGGTATATATTAATGATTTGGACTTAAATGTGGGAGGCATGATTGGGAAATTTGCTGATGACACAAAAATTAGCTGTGTAGTTGATAGTGAAGAGGATAGTTGCAGACTCCAGAAAGATATCAATGATTTGGTTGAGTGAGCAGAAAAGTGGCAAATGGAATTCAATCCAGAAAAGTGTGAAGTAATGCATTTGGGGAGGGAAAACAAAGCGAGGGAATACACAAAAAACAGGAGGATATTGAGAGGGGTAGAAGAAGTGAGAGACCTTGGAGTGTATATCCACAGGTCCCTGAAGGTGGCAGGACAAGTGGATAGAGTGATAAAGAAGGCATATGGAATGCTTTCCTTTATTGGCCGAGGTATAGAAATCAAAAGCAGGGATGTAAAGCTGGAACTGTATAAAACACTGGTTAGGCCACAGCTGGAGTATTGCGTACAGTTCTGGTCACTTTACAGGAATGACATAATTGCTCTGGAGAGAGTGCAGAGGAGATTTACAAGAATGTTGCTGGGGCTTGAAAGTTGAGGCTATGAGGAAAGATCAGATCTGCTGGGGTTGTTTTCCTTAGAAGAGGAGGCTGAGGGGTGACTTAATTGAGGTGTACAAAATTATGAGGTGCCTAGATAGAGTAGACAGGAAGGACCTACTTCCCCTAGCGAAGAGGCCAATTACCGGGGGCACAGATTTAAGATGATAGGTAGAAGGATTACAGGGGACATGAGAAAAAACTTTTTCACCCAGAGGGTGGTGGGCGTCTGGAATTCACTGCCAGGAACGGTGGTGGAGGCACAAACCCTCAATTCTTTTAAAAGGTACCTGGACATGCACCTGAAGTGCTGTAACTTGCAAAGCTACAGACCAGGTGCTGGAAGGTGGGGTTAGATTGGGCGGCTAGATTTTTCAGCCGGCGCAGACATGATGGGCTGAATGGCCTCCTTCCATGCCCTAATGTTTTTATGGTTCATCATGGAAACCATTACAGAAAATCAGATCCAAACCATGGATTATCTAAAAAAAAATCTAAATAAAACAATTAAAATCCAACAGGAACATTACCAAAATTTGACTGAGCCAGATAAGGAAATATTAGGACAAATAACCAAAAACTTGGTCAAAGAGGTAGGTTTAAGGAGCGTCTTAAAAGGGGAGAGGGAGATAGAAGGCCAAAGGGTTGAGTGAGGCATTTCCAGAGTTCAGGGCCGAGTCAGCTGAAAGCACAGCTTCCAATGATGGAGCGATTAAAATACGGGATGTGTAAGAGGCCAGAACTGGCGGAGCAGAGAGATCATGGAGGGTTGTAAGAGGCTGCAGAGATAAGGAGACAGTGAAGGGATTTGAAAACAAATATGAGAATTTTAAAATTGAGGAGTTGCCAGACTGGAAGGCAATGTAGGTCATCAAACACAGGAGTGATGGGTGAACAGGATGTGGTGCAAGTTAAGGTAACAGCAGCAGAGTGTTGGATGAGCTCAAGTTCACAGAGAGTGGAAGATGGAAAGTTGGCCAGGAAACCGATGGAACAGTCAAATCTAAAGGTAACAATGAATGAGGGTTTCTGCATAGATGAGCTGAATTGGGCAGTGTTACTGAGGTGATGGAGGTAGTCTTGATGGCACAAATGTGTGGTCGAAAACTCAGTTTGGGGTCAAATAAGACACCAAGGCTGCATACAGCCTGGTTCAGCTTCAGACTGTTGCCAGGGAGGGATGGATTCGGTGGCTAGGGAATGGAGTTTGTGACAAGGATTGAAGACAATGGCTTTGTTGTTCCCAATTTTTTTAGTTGAAGGAAATTTCTACTCATCCAGTACTGGATGTCAGATAAGCAGACTGATAACTTAAGAGACAGTTGAGTGGCAGAGGTGGTGGTGAGGTAGTGCCGGGTGTTGTCAGCGTACATTTGGAACCTGATGTGTTTTCAGATGATGTCGCCAAGGGCAGCATGAAGATGAGAAATAGGAAGAAGCCAGGATATATTTTAGGGGGACTTCACAGTAATAATGCGGGAAGCCACTGAAGGTGATTCTCTGGCTACGACTGGATAGATAAGAAGAGAATCAGGCGAGTGCAGTTCCACCCAGCTGGATGACGGAAAATAGGCACTGGAGGAGGATGGTGTTGTCACCTGTATCAAAGGTTGCAGACAGGTCGAGAAGGATGAGGAGTGATAGTTTACCATTGTCACATAGGATGTTGTTTGTGACTTTGTTAAGGGCTTTTCATTATTGCGGCAGAGGCGGATAGCTGATTGCAGGGTTTCAACCAAGGAGTTCCTGGAAAGATGGGCACAAATTTGGGAGACAAAAGCACATTCAAGGATTTGAGAGGGTTGGGAGGGTGGAAATGGGGTGGTAGTTTGCAAGGACAGAGTTGTTATGGATGAGTTTTTTGAGGAAAGGGGTGACAACAGGAGATTCACCACTGCACTAAATTAACCACTTTTAATTGGTCCCACAGGTGGTCAACTATGTGAGGTTTACTGAAATAATGTTCCATTTCTTTGTAATGTCTTATATGAAGCTGTGACAGTACTCAACTTTGGAGTTTCAGGAAAGCTAGCCAGTCTTGATCCACATCTAGGCTATTAACTATAAAATGGTTGGGACCAGTTGCTGATATTATTTCTGGGAAACAAATCACATTGCTTGAGTACCAAGTGCATCCATCCAAGCTGGGCTTCATATCCTGCCCTTCCCAATTAATGATAAGGGATGACAAGATGTTATACCAGAATGAATGGCTAAATGTAAAAGGATTGACAATATAAACAGTGTTACCTGCTTCACTAGTTAAGCTTCGTAACTGTACTTCTCCAGTTATCTCAATTCCATTTTGGTTGAAGTTATTTTCAGTTCCTGCTATAGAGTCATCTATTTTCATTCGTTTTGATGAAGGAGATAAGGTTCCAAAGTCTCTCTGGAGAAGAGAGAACAGATCATTTTAAAAGGAAATAAATATAATTAATTGAAAGTTTCTCAACAAATTTCTCAAGAGAGGTACATCAGAAACAGTATTTGAAGAAACAGGCTGCTCATGCTGCCAATTAATGCTGAAACAAACGGTTCTGTTGAGTATGCAAGCCCAAACATAGATTCTAGTTCAGTTATTAAGAACACTGTACTGCTGAAGAGAGAAATGTCAAAGGTTGAAAGTCTAAAAGTGGCACAGAAGAGCAAATTGCCATTTCTTTGTTCCTACTACTGTTTTTAAAAAAAGCAACACCAGCTATTATCACACAACGATCATTTAACTAGTTATATCAGAAATGATAATATGTATTCATTTATATTAACATTCTTTGAGGAGATCAAGATACTCCTCCATGTGTTTAAATGAAATGCATCACAAGAAAGCATGGAAGTGGAGACGACCATTTAATCTATTAAACCAGTTTTCTTGCACGGACACAATTTGTCTCATACAATGAAGTCACCCCACTAAACCTCCCAGGAGATATGACTAACTGCAACAGCTTGCATTTACACTGTGCCTTTACAGAGGGGAAAAGAGAAACAGGTGTCAAGCCATAGTGAGATCTCTATGATAGGTTTTCAAACTGTTGTCCAATTCTTTCCTAAAATAATTCAGCGAATCTATAGGATCAAATGAATAATAATAATGCTTACACTGTTCAACCCCAATTAAATGGAATTTCACAGGCAAGGTGGGTCCAGCAGCACAAGAACCATCAGGTTTTGTGGAATATTTCACATTTATATCTATCCTTATTACTTTCTATGGCATTCTTAGATATTTTAACCAGCTTTTTAAGGAGGAGTGAATAACTTGACCTCAATTTCTGACAGTCTCCTCCATACATCGACCAATCTGTGGCATTACCAAAAAAGTGCAATTCTACTCTGGCTTGAGGTATTTTTGATTTTGTATAATCTCCTCTAGCTTTGCAAATGTATAGCATGTATGATTATTTGTTTTAAAGACCTGGATTACATCCTTATTTAATCTTGTTTTGCCAATTAAAATAAGTTCAGTCTTGAGTGACAAATCCCAGAATCATTCTAATCACTTTCAATGAACTCTCTTGAATATATTTATCTTTTTTTTTTGAAGGCAGGATGTCCAAAATCTCACAAAGAAAAACATGCATTTATATAGCATCTTTCCCGAGCACCACACATCCCATGAATTATAGTCACCGTTATATAAGAAAATATTTTAAATTTGGTATTTTGTAAACAAAGTATCAAAATGCATCATACTACTTAGTCAGCATTGTTCAGAAGAGCTCTGCAATGGCAGAATGGTACCAGCAAGTGATCCAACATAATTTGTATTTTACACTTTTATCCCCAGTTCTGAGCACCGCACTTTAGGAAAGACGTGAGGGCATTGCAGAGAGTACAGAAAAGATTCACGAGAATGGTTCCAGGGATGAGGAATTTCAGTTGTGAAGATAGATTGGAGAAGAGAAGGCTGAGAGGTGTCTGATAGAGGTATTCAACATCATGAGGGATCTGGACAGAGTAGATAGAGAGAAACTGTTCCCACTCGTGAAAGGATCGAGAACGAAAGGCACAGATTTAATGTATTTGGTAAGAGAGGCAAAAGTGACATGAGGAAAAACTTTTTCACGCGGCAAGTGGTTAAGGTCTGGAATGCACTGCCCTGAGAACGTGGTGGAGGCAGGTTCAATTGAAGCATTCAAAAGGGAATTAGACAGGTATATGAAAAGGAAGAATGTGCAGGGTTACGGGGAAAAGGCAGGGGAATTGAACTGAGGGAATCGCTCTCACAGAACTAGTATGGACACGATGGACCGAATAGCCTCCTTCTGCATTGTAACGATTCTGTGATTCTGTACACCTTACTAAATGAATGTTGACATTTCACTTGTATTCTAGCGTGCATCTTCTTACATTTATTCACAGTAAAAATCCATCTGCTATTCTTTAGCCGACCATATAACGTACCCAATTCTAGAGTCCTGTGGGGCACAGCGAGAAACATCCCAAGGTGCTTTACAGTAGCATCAGACAAAATCTGACACTGAGCTGCAAAAGGACATACAAGGACAGGTGACCAAAAGCTTGATCATAAAGATAGGTTTTGAGGATGTCTTAAAGGAGGAAACAGAGGTAGAGAGGCAGAGAGGCAGAGTTTCAAGGAGGGAATTCCTGTGCCTAATGACTAGACAGCTGAAGGCACAACCACCGATGGTGGGGCGAAGGAAATCAGGAATGCACAAGAGGCCAGTGTTGGAGGGAAATAGAGTTCCCAGAGGGTCGTAGGGGTGATGGAATTTACAGAAATATGGAAAGAGAAGACCATGGAGGGATTTGAACCCAAGTATAAGAAGAACTTTAAATTTGAGGCATAGCAACACTAGGAGCCAATGCAGGTCAGCAAGCACAGAGGTGACAGGGACTTTGGGAGAGTTAGGGAGCAAAATTTTGGATGACCTCAAGTTTCCAGAGGGTGGAAGATGAGACGCCAACCAGGAGAACATTGGAACAACCAAAAACCCATCAGGTTCACTAACATCCTTTAGGGAAGGAAACCTGCAGTCTTTACCCAGTCTGGCCTGCTGTGATGCCAGACCCACAACAATGTGGTTGACTCTTAACTGCCCTCTGGCTTGCTAGGCCATTTCATTCAGTTGCTTCAGATTGCTATGAAGAGGTTTTTTTTTAATTTCACGAGATGTGAGCATTGCTGGCAAGGCCAACGTTTATTACACATCCCTAATTGCCCTTGAGAAGGTGGTGAGCTAACTTCCTGAACCACTGCAGTTCACCTGGTGTAGGTACAGCCATGCTGCTGTTAGGAAGGGAGTTACAAAACTTTGACCCTGCGACAGTGAAGTAACAGCAATATATTTCCAAGTCAGCAGGTCTGGCAGTATCTGTGGAGAGAGAGAAGCAGAATTAACGTTAACTCTGCTTCTCCCTCCACAGATGCTGCCAGACCTACTGAGTATTTCCAGCAGTCTTTGTTTTTATTTCAGATTTCCAGCATCTGAAGTATTTTGCTTTTATTTCCAAGTCAGGATGGTGTGTGATTTGGAGGGGAACTTACAGATGGTGGTGTTCCCATGTGCCTGCTGCCCTTGTTCTTCGAGGTGGTAGAGGCCTCGGGTTTGGAAGGTGTTGTCGAAGGAGGCTTGCTGAGTTGCTGCCACTGTACACCAGTGGTGTAGTGGGAATGCTACTGGACTAGTAATCCAGAAGCCCTTACTGATGTTCTGGGACACGAGTTCAAATCCCACCACAGCAGCAGGTGGAATTTAAATTCAATTTATTAATAAACCTGGAATTAAAAGCTAATCTCAGTAATGGTGACCACAAAACTACCAGATTGTCATAAAAACCATCTAGTTCACAAATGTCCTCTAAGAAAGGAAATCTGCTGCCCTTACCCAGTCTGGCCTACTTGTGACTCCAGACCCTCTGAAACAGCCTAGCAAGCCACTCAGTTGTACCAAACAGAAAAGTCAAAAAATAATAAAACCAAAAAGACCACCCAGCATCAACCTAGGCACCGGAAGTGACAACAGCACACCTTGCCCAGGCGACTCTGCAAAGTCCTCCTCTCTAAAATCTGGAGACTTGTGCAAAAAATTGGAAAAGCTGTCCCACAGACTAGTCAAACAATATCCCAGACTCTTCAATCACCATCGTGTATTGCCTGTCCTACCATCAAGACAGACCCAGCAGAGGTCGCGGAACAGTGGTATACAGTCAGGAAGGAGTGCCCCTGGGAGTCCTCAACATTGACTCCAGACCCCATGACGTCTCATAGCATCAGGTCAAACAGGGGCAAGGAAATCTCCCGCTGATTACCACCTACTGCTCTCCCTCAACTGATGAATCATCATTCCTCCATGTTGAACACCACTTGGAAGAAGCAGTGAGGGTAGCAAGAGTACAGAATGTATTCTGGGCGGCAGACTTCAAAGCCCAACACCAAGACTGGCTCAGTAGCACCACTACTGAACGATCTGGCTGAGTCCTGAAGGACATAGTTGCCAGACTGGGAATGCAGCGAGAATATCAAGAAGAGGGAAAAAACATACTTGACCTTATCCTCATCAACCTACTTATCACAGATGTATCTATTCACGATAGTATTGCCAGGAGTGACCACTGCACAGTTCTGTGGAAACATAGTCCCGTCTTCACACTGAGGATATCCTCCATCATTTTGTGTGGCATTACCACCATGCGAAATAGGACAGATTCAGAACAGATGTAGCAGCCCAAAACTGGCACGCATGAGGTGCTATGGACCATCAGCAGCAGAATTGTATTCCACCACAGAATGCAACCTCATGGCCCAGCATATTCCTCACTCTACTACTGCCATCAAGCCAAGTAACCAACCCTGGTTCAAATGAGAGGTGTAGCAGAGCATTCCAGCAGCAGCACCAGGCATACCTAAAAATGAGGTCCCAATCTGGTAAAGCTACAACACAGGACCAACATGCATGCTAGATAGCAGAAGCAGAATGTTATCGACAGAGCTAAGCGTTCCCACAACCAAAGCATTGCAGTCCAGCCACATCCCCAGTCGTGAACGGTGGTGGACAACTGAACAACTAATAGGAGGCGATGGCTCAATAAACATCCCCATCCTCAATAACGGAAAAGCCCAGCACGAGTGCAAAGACACCGCTGAAGCGTTTCCAACCATCTTCAGCCAGAAGTGCTGAATGGACGACCCATCTCAGCCTCCTCTTGACAGCCCCAAACATAGATGTCAGTCTTCAACCAATTCGATTCACTCCATGTGATATTAAGCAGCGACAATGCACTGGATACAGCAATGGCTACAGGCCCCAACATCATCAGGACTGTAGTGCTGAAAACTTTTGCTCCAGAACTAACTGACCCTCTAGCCAAGTTGCTCCAGTAGATCTAGAACACCGACATCTGCTATCAATCGTGCTGTGTGGCACTACCACCGTGCTAAATGGAATAGATTTCAAACAGATCGAGCAACTCAAAACTGGGCATTTATGAGGCGCTGTGGGCCATCAGCAGCAGCAGAGTTGCATTCAACCATAATCTGTAACCTCATGGCCTGGCATATTCCACACCCCAACACTGCCATCAAGCGGGGGGCGCGCGGGGGCGTGAGAGCGAGAAGCAACATCTAACAGCTTGTGTTCCAGCAATCCAGAAGGCATTTGCCCTGCTGAAAAATCCTACATCTACATTAGGCAGCACTGACCCAGATATGTGTCTCACTATCTTCATTTGAACTTTCAATCAAGAGAGAAATCCACAATCATCTCAGGTCTGCACCCATCAAGAACTTGATTTCCAAGAGATATCAACAGATTTATCATGACCTCTTCACCACCACCACCACCCCCCACCAAATCACCTTCCTTTTTTCCCCAATTGCGAATGCAATTGTGACAATCTTAGGATAAGGCATAGTGAGCAATAAACAACTGATTTTCTGTTTTTTAAAACTTTCAAGGAAACCTGTCGCTGTCTATTTGAAAAACAAACCATCAAGAGGTTAAACCTAATAACAAAACACTTGCTGCAGTCAGGTGGGGAGCTGAACAGTGGAACCATCCACATCGCACCACATGACCATAACAATTCACTCCTTTCATATCTGCGTACTAGATCTACAAGATGCGCTGCAGCAACTTGCTAAGGCTCCTTCGACAGCACCTTCCAAACCAGTGACCTCCACCACCTCCGGGAACAAGGCCATAGTCACATGGGAACACCGTGAGAGAGTGGATAGAGAGACGGCACAGTGGCGCAGTGGTTAGCACCGCAGCCTCACAGCTCCAGCGACCCGGGTTCAATTCTGGGTACTGCCTGTGTGGAGTTTGCAAGTTCTCCCTGTGTCTGCGTGGGTTTTCTCCGGGTGCTCCGGTTTCCTCCCACAAGCCAAAAGACTTGCAGGTTGAAAGGTAAATTGGCCATTATAAATTGCCCCTAGTATAGGTAGGTGGTAGGGAAATATAGGGACAGGTGAGGATGTGGTAGGAATATGGGATTAGTGTAGGATTAGTATAAATGGGTGGCTGATGGTCGGCACAGACTCGGTGGGCCGAAGGGCCTGTTTCAGTGCTGTATCTCTAAACTAAAATCTAAACAATGTTTCCACTTGTGGGGAAGAGCATAATTAGAGGCCATCAATATAAGATAGTCACCAAGAAATCCAATAGGGAATTCAGAAGAAACTTCTTTACCCAAAGAGTGGTAAGAACATGGAACTCACTAGACAAGCATACGAGGGAGAAGAGGGTTACGATGATAGATTTAGATTTTAGATTTAGAGATTTAGATATACAGCACTGAAACAGGCCCTTCGGCCCACCGAGTCTGTGCCGACCATTAACCACCCATTTATACTAATCCTACACTAATCCCATATTCCTACCACATCCTCACCTGTCCCTATATTCCCCTACCACCTACCTACACTAGGGGCAATTTATAATGGCCAATTTACCTATCAACCTGCAAGTCTTTTGGCTTTAGATGAGGAAAGATGGGAGAAGGCTCAAGTGGAGCATAAGTGCTGGCATGAACTGGTTGGACTGAATGGCCTGTTTCTCTTCCATATATCTTATAGGAACATAGGAGCTGGAGTAGGCCATTCAGCCTAATGAGCCTGCTCCGCCATTCAACATGATCATGGTTGATCATCCACTTCAATGCCTATTTCCCACACTATCCCCATATCACTTTATGCCATTGGTATTTAGAAATCTGTCAATCTCCACTTCGAACATACTCAATGACTGAGCTTCCACAGCCCTCTGGGGTAGAGAATTCCAAAGATTCACTACCCTCCGAGTAAAGAAATAACTCATCTCTGTCCTAAGTGGCTTCCCCCTTATTTTGAAAGTGTGTCCCCTGGTTCTAGACTCCCCAACTAGGGAAACATCTTAGCTGCATCTACCCTGTCTATCCCTTTAAGTATTTTGTAGGTTTCAATGAGATCACCTCTCATTCTTCAAAACTCTAGAGAATACAGGCCCAGTTTCACCAATCTCTCTTCATAGGAGACTCCTGCCATCCCAGGAACAAGTCTGGTGAACCTTTGTTGCACTTCCGCTATGGTAATAATATCCTTCCTAAGGTAAGGGGACCAAAACTGCACACAGTACTCCAGGTGCGGTCTAACCATGGTTCTATACAATTGAAGCAAGACTTCACTACTCCTGTACTCAAAATCCTCTCGCGATAAACGCCAACATACCATTAGCCTTCTTAATTGCTTGCTGCACCTGCATGTTGGCTTTCAGTGACTTATTGCCGAGAACACCCAGGTACATGTACGCTTTCTAATCTCTTACCATTTAAGAAATACTCTGCACATCTGTTCCTTCTAACAAAGTAGATAACCTCACATTTTTCCACATTATACTCCATTTGCCATGTTCTTGCCCACTCACTAAGTCTGTCCAAATCTCCTTGAAGCCACTTTGCATCTTCCTCACAACCTAGTTTTGTGTCATCTGCGAACTCGGAAATATTACATTTGGTCCCCACATCCAAATCATTGATATATATTGTGAACAGCTGGGGTCCAAGTACTGATCCTTGTGGTATCCCATGAGTCACATCCTGCCAACGTGAGAATGACCTGTTTATTCCTACTCTCTGTTTTCTGCCTGTTAACCAATCCTTAATCCATGCCAGTATATTACCTCCTATCCCATGTGCTTTAATTGTGCTAACCAACCTCCTGTGGGGGACTTTATCAAAAGCCTTCTGAAAATCCAAGTATACTATGTAATCCTATGTATGCAAACCATTACCTACAAGTTCCCCTCCATATCTCACACCATCTTGACCTGGATATGTATCATTTCTTCTTCGTCGTTGGGTCAACATCCTGGAACTCCCTACCTAACAGCACTGTACCAATACCACGTGGATGGCAGAGGTTCAAGATGTCGGCTCACCACCACCTTCTCAATGATTCTATGATTCTAATTAGGAATCGGTACCAGCAGATAGGCTGAGGCAGAGATGGATGCACACAATGTTATGGAGGTGAAAATAGGCAGTCTGTGAAACTATGAGGTCCAAAACTCAGCTAGGGGTCAAACAGAACACTGAGACTGAACAGTCAGGTGCAAGATGCTTTTTTTAAGGTACAGCCAAAGAAAAACATACATGTATTTAGAGAAGGGATTATAAAATCCACAATATTATTAGTTCAGAATATTCAACTCACTAACCCTTTCACCTGTAGTTACTGTTTCACTGAACCTGAATTCCTGTTTCAGATGTCAAATCTCATTGTCTATTTAAGCAACGGTTAATATTTAATGGCGGAGGAGCGTTTGATACTGCAACTCTAGCTGACTGAAGCCAATATGTATATCATTGTATTGCATCGAATGTTTCATTTTCATATACCTCCATGCTATGCTTTGCTCCAGATGAATTTAGATGGTTTTGGTCATCCACAGTTACTAATCTGCAGGTCAGGGACATGCTTGCATCTTGCTGGTTTTCTTTGCTCATATGCTCAGTTATTCCTAATGACTCAGCAACCTGGAATATTTATGGGAAAAAAAAAGACATGAATGAGCTATAATTGCCTTCTGTTCAATTCATAAAATTATTGCAATGTTTTACACATTAACACACTACTCGTGAACTCTGGCAATATACTGAAGAGGTGGTCTCACTTCCACTAAGCACTGTGGCAAATAGTAGATCTTTAATAGAAAGCCTTAAAATCATGTGAAATATCTTTAGCTAAGTTTTATTAATGTTAAGCAGGTGTATCATGCAATGTGGAAAGATGGTAACGGGGGTTTGCTGGAACTCTTGTGAAATAGCTAGAATACCAAACTATGAAAGGTAACCAAGACCTGTGTAACGAATGAAGTAAGTGTTATGATGGTTTAAGTGAAGAGAGGAGTCCAACAAGATTGCATTTCATCATTTATCTTGGACTATAAATTTTAACCTCGACAATGGATATAACCAATGAGGTCTAAATTGCTAGGTATCTAATAAGGATTTGTGGTAACAGACATCCTTGTTGGATCAAAAATCGACCTGAAAAGTTAACTGTTTCTCTCTCCACAAATGCTGCCAGACTTGCTCAGTATTTCTAGCATTTTCTGTTCTTATTTCAGATTTCCAGTATTTTGCTCTTGTATGCTTGCTGGATCTTTGGTTAGTATTGCTAAGAAAAACAAGTGGGGCTCCACTTCAGCTTTGAAAGGCCAGAATATGTAGCTAGTACAGATAAGAACTTAGAAGGATAAAAGAACATTGAAGACAAAGTGGTTTCAGTGAATGGAGTTCATCCAGGATGCAATGAGGTGAAGGTGAAGTTAATTTACCTGGAAAGTTGTATGCTGAGTAAAGGGGAAATGGAAGAAAACAGTGAAAAGACAGGTTATTCTATCTTGAAAACCAGGAAACAAGCAGGGGAGTGGGTTCAGATTAGACAGTCCATGTAGGGAGAATCACCAGCACAGACTTGCTGACCCAAATGGCCGATTTCAATCCTGGAACATTCTATGATTCTACCAAGGAATGTTTCTGACAGAAGTTCTTATTCTCTACTGCCCTCCCAATTATGATAATAAATTTTTTCACTGAAGTATCTTCACTGCTTTCCTCCCTCAGCCTCTGCATCAAACGACTTTTCATCCTCAATAATTTCAACCTCCATCTCAACACATGCTCTTTCTCCTCCGAGTTCACTGCCCTCATCCTCCCTAAACCTCTCTCTCCAAACAAACACCCCAAGTGATATTCACAGTCACCCGTTGATTCTGCCATCTCATGTGGTCTCACCACTCCCATCATATCAATCACAGATAATGCCATCTCTGATCACTTCCTTAAATCACTCTCCACCTGCATCTCCCCTTCCACGCCCCAACACTATCTCCTTCTCTATCTACCCCTGGAAAAAACTATTCCCCTATTCACTTTCAAAATCTCAACAGTCTAGCCTTTGCCACTCCATTTGCTCCAATTTTACTGCAGCTACTGATTTGCTCAACTGCACCCTCACCTCCACCTTTGATGCCTTAGTCCGCAATAAAACTATTATTCTCTCTCACCCTGGCTGCTCCCTAGGTGCAGCCCTCGTCTCTGCTCCCTTAATCCAAGGGACGTAGACTTGAAAGGATATGGTCGACAACTGGTTTAACCATTCACCGCCATATCTGGCTGGACCAGAAAGAACCATCAAGTCTTGCTCTCATCTGCTAAAGCTGCTCACTATTCCAGGATCATCCCACAATGCAAAGACAACCCCCGGCGCTTTTTCTCTACTGCAAACAGTCGTCTTAAACTTTTCTGTCTCCTCCACCCTCACCTCCAATGATAAATGTGAGCTCATAGACTACTTTGTCACTAAGAATGAGACCATCCAATCAGCTGCCTCTGCCAATTCCCTCCCTTCCACTAGCCCATTGGGCCTACCTTCCTCTAAAGCTACCCCCTGCCCTAGCCCTGAAATTGCATCTTTCTCCAATTTCTCCCCTCATGTCCTCTGAGCTGATTTTTTTCCCACAAGACCCACTTCCTTCTCTCTCTCAACACTAGTCCCACTAAACTGCAGACCACCCAACATCCCCTCTTGGTCTCCATGTTCACAGCTATTGTTAACGTTTTGCTCTCTTCAGAGGCTGACCCGCTCTCCTTTAAATCTGTCATCACCCCTCTCCTCAAAAAAGCCAACCCTTGACCCACCGTCCTTGCAAACTATTGTCCCATTTCCAACCTCCCTTCCTTCTCAAGCCCTCAAATGTGTTTCTGCCTCCCAAATCAATACCCACATTTCCCAGAACTCCATGTTTGAATCTCTCCAATCAGGTTTCGACCCCTGCCTCAGTACCGAAATGCCTCGTATCAAAATCATAAATGACATGCTGTGTGACTTCGACAAAGGTAAATAAACTATCCCTTCTTGACCTGTCTGCAGCCTTTGACATGGTTGACCACACCATACTCCTCCACCACCTCTCCGCTATCATTCAGCTGGGTGCACTCACCTGGCTCCACACTTATTTATCTAATCGTATCAGTTGTAATGGCTTCTCTTTCTGCTCCCGGACAGTTACCTCTGGTGTCCCCCAAGGATCTATCCTTGCCTACCACCTCTTGCGCACATCCCCCCACCTATCCGCCCATTTCTCATCGACACGTTGCCCCTCGATGACATCATCCAAAAGCACAGGTTAGTTTTCACATGTACACTGACTACACTCAGCTTTACCTCACCACCATCTCGCGTGACTCCTCCACCATTGCTAAATCAGACTGTTTATCCAGCATCCAGCACTGGATGAGCAGAAATTTCCTCCAATTAAACATTGGGAGGACTGAAGGCATTGTTTTCACTCCACGCCATCTTTAGCCAATGCCGAGTGGATGATTCATCTCAGCCTCCTCCTTCTGCTCATCCTGATGTCCCCGGCATCATAGCTGCCAATCTTCAGCTAATTCGATTTATTCCACGTAATATCAAGAAACGGCCAAAGGCTGTGGGCCCTGATAACATCCTGGCAGTAGTACTGAAGACTTGTACTCCAGAACTAACCACACCCCTTGCCAAGCTCTTCCAGTACTGCCACAGCACTGGCACCAGACAATATGAAAAATTGCCCAGATATGTCCTGTACAGAAAGTACAAGGCAAATCCAATCCCGCCAATTACTGCCCCATTAACCTACTCTTGATCATCGGCAAAGTGATGGAAGGTATCATCGACAGCGCAATCAAGCAGCACTTACACAGCAATAACCAGCACCAATGTTCAGTTTGAGTTCCAACAGGGCCACTCGCCTCCAGACTTCATTACAGCCTTGGTTCAAACATGGACAAAAGAGCTGAATTCCAGAGGCAAGGTGAGGTGAGAGTGACTGCCCTTGACATAAAGGCAGCATCTGACTGAGTGTGGCATCAAGAAACCCTAGCAAAACTGAAGTCAATGGGAATGAAGGGGAAAACTGTCCACCGGTTGGAATCATACCTAGCACAAAGGAGGATGGTTGTGGTTGTTGGAGGCCAAACATCTAAGGCCCAGGATATCACTGTAGGAGTGCTTCAGGGTAGTGTCCAAGGCACAACCATCTTCAGCTGCTTCATCAATGTCCTTCCCTCCATCATAAAGTCAGAAGTGGGGATGCTCGCTGATGATTGCACAGTGCTCAGTACCATTCGCGACTCTTCAAATAATAAAGCAGTCGTGCCCACCTGGATAACATTCAGGCTTGGGCTCATAAATGGCAAGTAACATTCGTGCCATGCAAGTGCCAGGCACTGACCATCTCCATCTAGAGAGAATCTAACCATCTCCCCTTGACATTCAATGGCATTACCCTTGCTGCATTCCCCACTAGCAACATCCTAGGGATTACCATTGACCAGAAACTGAACTGGAGTAGCCATATAAGTACTGTGGCTACAACAGCAGGTCAGAGGCTAGGAATTCTGCAGCGAGTAACTCACCTCCTGACTCCCCAAAGCCTATCCACAATCTACAAGGCACAAGTCTGGAGTGTGATGGAATACTCTCCACTTGCCTGGATGGGTGCAGCTCCAACACTCAAGAAGCTCGACACCATCCAGGACAAAACAGCCTGCTTGATCAGCACCCCATCCACCCTTAAACATTCACTCTCTCCACCATCAGTGCACAGAGGCAGCGGTGTGTACATATACAAGATGCACGGCAGCAACTCACCAAGCCTCCTTCAACAACACCTTCCAAACCCACGACCTCTACCATCTAAAAGGACAAGTGCAGCTGACACATGGGAACACCACCACCTGCAAGTTCCTCTCCAAGCCACACACCACCCTGACGTGGAACTATATCACCATTCCTTTACTGTCACTGGGTCAAAACCCTGGAACTCCCTTCCTAATAGCACTATGGGTGTTCCTACACCCAATGGAATGCAGCGCTTCAAGGCAGCAGCTCACCATCCACCTTCTCAAAGGCAATTAGGGATGGGCAACATATGCTGGCCTTGCCAGTGATGCTCATATCCCATGAAAATTTTTTTTTAAAGCTCCAAACTCCACTTTCGTAGCTACCGAATCCATCACTCTACCTGGCAACTGTCTGAGACTAAACTAGACTGTTCACAAAGTTGATGTTATATTTGACCATGAGATAGGCTTCCAACCACATATCCATCCCATCACTCATTCATGCTTTTGTTACCTCAAGACTTGACCTTTCCAACACACTCCTGGCTGGTCGCCCCCATTCTACCCTCCATAAATTTGAGGTCATGCAAAACTATGCTACCCATGAGCTTACCCGCACCAAGTCCTGTTCATCTATCACCCCTGTGCTCACTGGCCTACACTGACCCCTGGTCAAGCAATGCCTTAATTGTAAAATTCCCATCCTTGTTTTCAAATCCCTCCATGGCCTTGCTTCTCCCCATGTCTGTAATCTCTTTCGGCACCACAACCCTCCAAGCTATCTGCCCTCATCTAATTTTGGCCTCATGGGCATTCCTGATTTGAATCGCTCCATCATTGGTGGCTATGTCTTCAGCTGCCTTTGCCCTAAGCTCTGAAATTCCCTCTCTAAACCCTTCATATACTCCATCTCTCTCCCTTCTTTTAAGATGTTCCTTAAAACCTATCTCTTTGATCAAGTTTCTGGCCATCTGCCCATATATTGCTCAGTGTATAAATTTGCTCTATATGCTCTGTGAAGCGCCTTGGGACATTTTATGATATCAAAGGCACTATATAAACATAGGGTGTTGTAGCTTAGAAATCAACCTATGGAGACAGCATCCATCATAGGATTTGAAAAAGGATGACTGAACAAGGAGAGTGCCCTATACCTCTGGAAGTTGCTGAGAGTTGGTCCCCAATGATGACGGCACAGAACCAAAGGCTACATGCTGTTGGACAACATGATGTAAGTAGATGCTTCTTTTCAGATGGGAGAACAGAGTGGCCAAAGTTGGGTGTATCAAATAGTGGCAGGACGGCATTAACAGAACATGCTGCAACGAGAAGAATGCAACAGGCAGGGCATGTATGCCATATAACCAAAGATAAGTATTCTTGGAAAGTGGCAGAACTGATTCCACATGGGAAAAGACTGAGTGGCAGACTAAAATGGAGATGGTGGTCAGCCATTGTCACCTCCAGACTTAACAATTCTAATGCCAGCCGGGGCATTCTCCTATCTTCCAACCACCATAAGCTTGACCTCATCCAAAACTCTGCTGCCCATATCTGAACTCACAAGCTCTGTTCACCCATCGCCCCTGTGCTCGCTGACCTACATTGCCTGACTGGGAGCCAATGTCTCCATTTTAAAATTCTCTGCCATATTTTCAAGACCCTCCATGGGCTCGCCCTTCCCTCTGTAACCTCCTCCAGCCCTATAACCACTCCCTCATTGATATCTCTACGCTCCTCCAATTCTGGCATCTTGCACATCCCCAATTTTAATCCACCATTGGTAGTCAGACCTTCAGCTGTCTCGACCCTAGACTCTCGAATTCCCTCCCTGAACCTTTCAATCTTTCTATCTCTCTGTCCTCCTTCAAGATCTTCCTTAAAATCTACTACTTTAACCAAGCTTTTGGTCACTGGTCTTAATATCTCATATGGCTCAGTATCAAATTTGTTTAATAACGCTCCTGTGAAGCGCCTTGGAATGAAAAGGAATATATAAATACAAGTTGTCACTGTTAAAGAATTGAGCCGCTAACTGGACTGCCTAGACTAACAGTTAACAAGTGGCTACTTGGGTGAGCAACTGAAGTACACCAACAACCATAATTCACTGCTTTCTAGACAGGATGGTAAAATAATTAGAAAAACAAAACCCATTTGTGTTTCAGAACAGCACAGCTTGTAATTTTGTAGCACCTTTAATTTCAAAAATACTCGTGTTTAAAAAACAAGGATAGCTCCAAGTGCAGTTTAATGGAAGTTTTCCAAAGCAATTAATTTATGGTTGGTCTAAAATGTGGTTTTAGAGTGAGTCAAATGACCCTGAAAAACCTAAAGGCGCCCCTATTAGAACAAAGATTGAGTGCTTTATTCTCACTTAATCTGTCCTTTATTTGGATACTCAAGTACATAAAATGGAACACTTTGCGAATCTCCTTAATTACTAGTTGTATATTTGAATTGCTGGAAAACAGCATAAGGCAGGCTCTATTAACATAAAAAGGGCCAGCATTTTTGATGTGCATGTAAACAATGAATTCGCACTGATGGCTGGCAAAAAGTAAAAATATTCACCAACAAAATAGGTATCAGTAGCTACCAATAAAAGGCAACCGCCATAAATCCAGAAGGATTTATTTCAGAATTAATTATTTGATGGTCCTTAAATACATTCATGCAAAAAATAGACAATGGCAAAATTTCTCTTTCACCAATTACAAAAAAATCTTTTATTTTAATGTTTTCTGATCTACAAACAAAAATATAAAAGCATTTACCTGTAGACAAGAGATCTGTAAGGGATGCTGAGGATTTATCATCCGATTAGAACTACTTAAGTGCTCTTCAGCCATTTTCTTCACATGTTTATGCAGCATCTCAAACTCTTTATACACATCTGGAAATTGTGGTCTGGCAGGCCGTCCCTTTTCCACCTAGGAATTCAGCACTAAACATGAAAACCAGCTCTTCTGCAGAACAAAACCTTTTGCTTTTATGACTTGAGTGTCTAAAGATCCAATTGTTTAATTGTTATAACACACAACACAAAAGAGTAACTGTAACTATTGTACAACATAAGAGCATTTCAACGTTATTGCTCAAGTGAGAATTTTGTTATGTATACGCGTTTCACAACAGGCCAAAGTTCTTGATTCATAGCACATTTTCTTCCAAACCTACAAAGTATTCTTATTACTAAAACAAAACCTTGGGAGATGTATGAAAATCTTAAAGGAGCATTCCTTCATAATGGGCTCCTAGATATCAAGACCATTAATAATTTGGGAGTATATAGTTCAACTGCTTCTACTGTGGCAACCATTATATTTGTAACTCGAAATGCAAGCTCTTAAACATTCTCTGTCAAAAAAAAGAGATCAAATAAAAAGAAAAAACCTGCAAATGTAGGAAATACAGATCAATTCGAATCTGGAAAGGGAAAAGACTAGTTAATGTTCTGGGTTTAATTGTTCAGAGCAAATAAAACCTAAAACACTAATTTGCCTTTTCTATTTATATCTAATAACTGATCTGCTGTCTATACCTTTCATTTGTTTCTAATCCATCTACCCAAAGACTTGTGAAGGTGTCAGTGTATATATTCAGAAGCCATTAAAATCTGTGAACACAAACTTGTCACAATATTAAAAGGTTTCTGTTCAGAAAATTTTTTTGTGCTGGAGGCGTGGCAGTACGAGGACAGAGCGGCACTGCAGAACAATCATCTAACAGTGTGGTTTGCAGCCAACGGGGCTATCAGGATGGAAAAAATTCATCTACAAGGAAGGAAATTTAAGTAATTCAAAAATTATCAACACAGACCATTTTGGCTGTGGATAGGTTTGCATCCAAAGCCAAGGTAAAAGGAAATATGTTCATATTTTAGCCAAAGGCAAGGTCATATACTGGAATTACAGACAGACTGTACACATTATCCCCCTGCTTTTGGCAGATTTTTTTTTTGAAGGGGTGGGGAGAGAAGCAGTTAGGAAGAAAAGTCAGAACTCCTCACCTTAATTACTAGGTCCACCATTTTGAGTACAGCACCACAGGGTGGCAACTTTCATGAAACCATCACAGCTGACGTACTGCTAACAATTCTCACCGAGGATTCTGTTTCGGTCACCATTATTTCCAGTTTGCGATAGGGGTGGAAAGACTTGCAAAATGGTGGATTTATGAATAACTTGTGAATTGAGGGAGGTTACATGCACACATATACACATGCACACTTGAAGTTTTTAAATAAAAAGTAGATCTTTGTTTCGGGTTCTCTAGTGCCTGGTAAGTCTGCATTATCATGCAGTACTTAATTTGTCTATTTCTAGTGGAGCCAGGAAGGAATGCATCTTTAAGCAACCAGGAATACCTTCAGACTTTCAAGTTTAACAAGTAGACCCAACAAACAGAAAAAAATGTTATACTCTCTGAAACAACATAATGCATCTGTTAAAGTTTCCTATGATTTGCATGCTACTGTATTTATAATGTTGGATGAATAAAATGATCAACTGCAGATTATTGGCATGGATTTTGTAGTCACAATGACAGTGAAAAATTCAGTGTTCGGCATCATTATTCCAGTGAAACTGACAGCACAGTCGCAGAATAATGCAGAAATCCAAACTGACTGTCAGTGATTTTATGCTTCTTCAGAGGGTACGGCTTTTGAGGCTCCTCGAATGCAATCCCTAAGCAATCTGTGAATTGTCAAAAATTTCCATTTTTACACAGTTACTCAAAAAAGATGCAACTTGTTCAACGAAGTGTTATTTTTTTTTTAAAGAGATACAGCACAGAAACAGGCCCTTCGGCCCACCGAGTCTGTGCTGACCAACAACCACCCATTTATACTAACCCTACAGTAATCCCATATTCCCTACCTACACTAGGGGCAATTTATAATGGCCAATTTACCTATCACCTGCAAGTCTTTGGCTGTGGGAGGAAACCGGAGCACCCGGCGAAAACCTACGCAGACACAGGGAGAACTTGCAAACTCCGCACAGGCAGTACCCATAATCGAACCCGGGTCCCTGGAGCTGTGAGGCTGTAGTGCTAACCACTGCGCCGCCCATTACTGAGATTTTAACAGCGTACTAACTCATAATTACTGCTAAAAACCTTCACTGGCCCTGAAAGCTAATTTTATATTTTTGGAATGTCAAATTTCCCCATAATGATAAAATTACCCAAAAATTTTATTATTTTAAATATTTCATTTTAGCTTCTACCTTAATCTAATCATACTCATTTATTTCACTATCTGAAAATTTAAATTAAAAGTGAAGAATTTCAAGTGCTTTTAACTTCCTGGTTTGCTACGTGCCAAGACATCCCTAGACTTGCCCCAGATTTAAACTATCTTCAGGAAAGCAGAAAGCCAAAGATATTGCTAGACCTTTGTGGGCAGCTTTCTTCGAGATCAGCAGCGAGCAGCCTTGTTTCGCCGTCAACCACAAAATCTGGGTAATAATTTTCTAAATAGCTTCAGATTACATGGCCTATTGTGCATCATCATGCACTTCAACAAACTTTGACAAATTAGCATATGAAAAGAAAATAGCTGCATGCTTGCTTCTTTTGTGAGCAGATTTGCTGAAACATTATAATTGCCAGATTATTGATAGCCATAGTTTTTCTACGCTAAAACTACAATAGCTTTAAGAGAGTTCTGAATAAATTTATAATTCAGTAATAAAATGTACAAAAGAGCCTGCATCAATTATATTGGAAAAACAATCTGTGCAAACGTCAGAATGGCAGTCTGCAACGGTTGAGTGTTCTGAGAAATACAAGAGTTTATTTTGGGCTGATTAAGTGTATTCTGGTCATTTTGTTTTTGTGGATCAAATATTATGAACTGGACTTGAATATTCATTGGTTGGTTGTGCGAAACTTAGTATTATCCTGCATTAATACTCAAAACAGAGTTATCCACACTTGCTTTAAGGATAATGTGGCTTACCTTCATCAACAGAAATTCCCAGAGAGTAATGACTTTTGTAAGCCTGGGGAGAGCCAATTCCATCAGTTCCTCATCATCACACTGTTTTAGAAGCTAGTTAAAACATAATTTTAATTACTGCGCTGGACAGAATACATGATATTTCGTATCCTGCAATGGAAATACTTTAATTAGAATATTGAGAGATTCATATTTTAACTGCATTAGAGTAACATCACTTATAGTAGCTAATGCAGGTTGAGATTTCATGATCTTATTGCTTTGAATATTATGTTCTTAACCCATTCAAACTAGCTTGATCTTGAAAGCTGCAACAGACCTTTGAACAAAGCAGTCTTGCAATTTCAATAGGTCAGTTCCACAGCACCAAAATGAAAAGACTACGTTTTAAACTTAAAAAAGAATTGACTGGGATTTTACGGACCCCGTCTGAGGCAGATTCGCAGGCAGGTTTGGCGGCGGGTTGGCAGAGAGCATCGCGACGGATGAGGGACAAAGGGCCCATCCCCTCCCCGTTGCCAAGCAATCTTCCCGGGGATGGGTTAGTCCGACAACTGCCTTCCCGCCCAGAGGTCAATTGGGCCCTTAAGTGGCCTATTAACAGCAAATTAAGGGCCTCTTCCCATTGCCGCTGGCATCTTATCAGCAAGGGGGGGGGGGGGGGGGGTGCAGGGGGAAGGCATGCAGGAAGGACACCTTGCAACACGAGGCACACTCCCTGCGGTCTTTGGGGGGGGGGGGGGGGTGGGGGGGCACCTCCTTCGTGGGCAATCTGTGGCTTGCAGAGGACCCCCACCAGGAACCACTTTACTCCCTGCGACCACACCAACCACCCTCATCAGGGCCCTTCAGGCTGGCTCTGGCAACCCCGCCTCACTCACCTGAGGTCCAGGGTTCCACTGCTGGGCCTGGGTCCAAGGCCTCTGCAGTACCGGCAATGGCCACTGCTCCCAGTGCTGCTACCGATACTGCTGAGCTGCCAGCGCTGTGATTGACCAGCAGTTTTTGGAGGTGGGATCCCCATCTTTAAAAGGGACTGGGATCCTGGCATGGGACGCAGGCAAAAAAAAAGACAACTGAGGATCACTTTCGTGGGCGTGAGGGGAGGAATGGAGACATGAAAAGGCAAAGGCAGGCTTTTCCCTGCTTCCCCACCATTTCAGCCCGGCACGGGAGCCCTGCCTCCAGCCCAAAATCCAGCCCGTTGGGTGCGTTTGGAGTCAAAATGTAACTGGCTAATTCGACAAGAAGAAACAACAAGGCTTGCGTAATGGGGAAGAGGTTAACTATGCCAGAATTGTATTGGCACAAAATGCAATGTGATGCTGGAAAAAAAACCCTAGTTTCCAATGTGTTACCCTTTCCCAATGTCTTTCAGATGCGCCAAGTGTAAAAGATCAGATGGCACTATTTGAAAAAGAGTAAAGGAGAAATCCTGGTGCCCTGACTAACATTCATCTCTCAACCAACACCCCCAGAAAAATACCAGTCATTCCTCTTACTGCCATTGTGGGACCTTGCTGTATGTAAAATGGCTGCTGCATTTGACCACATTTCAAAAATAACGTATTAGCTACAAAGTGCTTTGGGAAGTCCCGAGCATGTGAAAGGCACAATAAATTACAAATTCTTTCTTTCTTTCTTCCTACAATGTGTACAGGATTCATTTCTAACTCGATATCTAAGAAGCCCAACAATGGAGAATTCACCACTGGATCTAGTAATGGGAGAATGAACTAAAGCAGATAAGAAACGTAAAACTCGGGGAACGTCTAGACATCAGTGACCATAATATAATGTGCTTTCAGATAATGATTGAGATGGACATAAACATTACAAAGACCAGGGTAACAGATTGGAGAATAGCCTATTTCAGAGGCTGAAAATAGAACTTAGGAAAGTAAAATGGATCATATTGGCAAAATATGTAGAACAGCATTTAAAAATGTATGAACATAGCCTAGGGAAGATATATTTTGCTTAAAAAAAAACCACTAATGAGGCACCATGGATGAATAAAGGGGAAAAATTAAGAATAAGGAAAGAGACGTACAACATGGACAGCAGGGGAGTGCATGACAAGGGAAAATACGACGAGATTAAGAGAGAGGTCAAGCAAACAATTAGGAAGGCAAATAGGAACTTTGAAATTATCAAGGAACAAAATACTAAATTATACTATTGGCATAGAGATAAAAAAAGAAAAGTCAGGCCTCTTGGAAACAAGCAGATGAAAACACAGGCAGCAACAGTGAAATGGAATAAATTTTAAACAATTAATTTGCTTTATTATTTACTAAGGAGACGGATCAGGTGGACATCAGAAGATGCAATTAGAAATGATTAAATAAAAAAGGGGAGGAATATTAAATAAACTAATCAAACGCAAAGAGAACAAAACCCCTGGTCCGGACAGCCTGCATCCACACATTTTAAAAGAATCTAGGGTAGGGAATAGCAGGAGCACTATTACACATAATTAATAATTTGTTACAAAAAGGTACAGTACCAGAGGACTGGTGGACAGCTAACATTCTAACTATAAATTGGAAGATAGAACCTGTCCAGAGAACTACAGACAAGTCACAGAGTCACACAGCATAGAAACAGGCCCTTCGGCCCACCGTGTCCATGCCGACCATAATGCCTATCTATACTAATCCCACCTGCCTGCATTAATTCCATATCCCTCTATGCCTTGCTCATTCAAGTACCTGTCCAGATGCCTCTTAAATGTCGCTACTGTTCCTGCCTCCACCACCTCCTCAGGCAGCTCATTCCAGATACCCACTATTCTTTGTGTGAAAAAATTACCCCTTTGGTCCCCATTAAACCTCCTCCCTCTCACCTTAAATCTATGCCCTCTAGTTTTAGTCACCCCTACCATGGGAAACAGACTCTGGCTATCTACCCTATCTATGCCTCTCAATTTTATATACCTCTATCATGTCCCCTCTCAGCCTCCTTCGCTCTAGGGAAAACAGACGCAGGGTATACAATCTCTCTTTATAACTCAAGCCCTCCAAACCAGGCAACATCCTTGTGAATCTTTTCTGCACCCTCTCTAGCTTAATCACATCTTTCCTGTAGTGCAGTGACCAGAACTGCACACAGTACTCCAAATGCGGCCTAACCAACATTATGTACAACTGGAACATAACGTCCCAACTCTTGTACTCAATGCCTCGACTGACGAAGGCAAGCATCAACTTATCAGTGATAGGAAAGATAATGGAATGCCTACTAAAGAAGAAAATAGGAAAATATCTCGAAACCAAAAATCTTTTAATGAATAGCCAGCACAGATTTCAAAAGGGAAAGTCTTGTTTGAGCAACCTCTGAATTCTTTGAAGAGATTAGAGAGAGCAGACTGGTGACTTAGCTGGAGAGAGAGTTGGCAGCAGGGGCAGACCAGAAAGGAAAAGCAAACAGTGGGGAGAGGATAAATTGAAGCCCAGGCTCGGGGCCCATCACTGACCTGGAGAGAGAGCTGGCAGCAAGAGTAGACAAGAGAGGAAGCGAGAACAGCGGGGAGAGGATAAGGAGAAGGGCTTGGTCTAAATTACCTTCCAGTAAGATAAATAGCTTGAAGGTTATCAAATACATTGAAGTCTATAATTAGACAACTATGCAACCCAACTGTACCTGAGGAACACAGCTGATTAATATACTTACTGTTTTATTTATCAATGAGTATTGCGATTATATCTGGTAAGTGAGTTAACCTAATAAATAGATGTGGCAGGGCACCTCAGACCCATGGAATGCACATCCTGTGCCACATGGGAACTCTGGGATGCTTCCATGTCCAGGACAACCACAGCTGCAGTTAAGTGTTGTCAGCTCAAGCTCCAGGTTTTGGGGTTTGAACAACAGCTGATGTCATTGCTCGATCGATTGTCCATCCTCGAGGGTGAGTATTTCATGGATAGCACATTTCAGGATAGGACCACACAGCCTGAGAGTGCAGACAGAGGGACTAGGTGACTGCCAGACACACAAAAAAAGGGCAGCCAGGTAGTTCAAGAGACCCCCGAAAGCATCTTGCTCGCTAACCAGTATTTGGTTCTGATGGGGGAGAGGGTTCCTCTCGGGAGTGCAGCCATAGCCAAGACCATACAGGGAGGGAGGAAAAAGGTCAAGAAAGTGATAGTTATAGGGGATTCCATAGTTAGAGGAGCAGACAGGCATTTCTGTGGTAGCAAACGTGAATCCAGGATGGTATGTTGCCTCCCTGGTGCCAGGGTCAAGGATACCAACAACAGCTGCAAAAGATTCTGGAGGAGGTGGATGAACCACAGAAGTCATAGTCCATATAATAACCAATGACAAATAGAAAAAGAGTTGAGCCCCTGCAGGCAGATTTTAAGGAGTTAGGAAAGAGATTAAGAAGCAGGATCTCAAAGGTAGTAATTTCAGTATTACTCCCAGTGCCACGCGCTAGTGAGTACAGAAATAGGAGTATAGAGCAGATGAATGCGTGGCTGGAGAGATGGTGCAGGAGGGAGAGCTTTAGATTCTTGTGGCATTAGGACCAGTTCTGGAGAAAGTAGGATTTGTACAAATCAGTCAGGTTGCACCTCAACAGGGCCAGGACCAATATAGACATGGGTTGGTTTGCTCGTGCTGGGGAAAGTTTAAACTAGCTAAGCAGGGGGATGGGAAGCTGAGCATGGATTCGGAGGGGAGAAAAGCAGATCTGGAAATGGAAGGCAGAAAATTAGCAGAGAATTTGGAAGGCAGAGCAAACAAAAGTTGGAAAATAGACAAGAAAGGAGTCCGGTTGTGCTTAATGGTTTATACCTAAATGCAAGGAGTTTAGTGAATAAGGCAGATGAGCTGAGGGCACAGATTTTTTTTTAATTTTTATTTGTTCATGGGATGTGGGAGTCACTGGCTAGGCCAGCATTTATTGTCCATCCTTAATTGCCCTTGGGAAGGTGGTGGTGAGCTGCCTTTTTGAACCACTGCAGTCCTTGGGGTGTAGGTACACCCACTGTGCTATTAGGAAGGGAGTTCCATAATTTTGATCCAGCGACAGTGAAAGAACGGCAATATGGTTCCAAGTCAGGATGGTGAGTGGCTTGGAGGGGAACTTGCAGATGGTGGTGTTCCCATGCATCTGCTGTCTTTGTTCTTCTAGGTGGCCGGGGTCACGGGTTTGTAAGGTGCTTTCGAAGGAGTCTTGGTGAGTTGCTGCAGTGCATCTTGTAGATGGCACACACTGCTGCCACTGTGCTGCAGAGAGTTGAAGGTGGTCAATGGGGTGCCAATCAAGTGATCTGCTTTGTCCTGGATGGTGGCGAGCTTCTTGAGTGTTGTTGAAGCTGCACCCATATAGGCAAGTGGAGAGTATTCCATCACACTCCTGACTTGTGCCTTGTAGATGGTGGACAGGCTTTGGGGAGTCAGGAGATGAGTTACTCGCCGCAAAATTCCCAGGCTCTGACCTGCTCTTGTAGCCACAGTATTTGTGTGACTGGTCCAGTTCAGTTTCTTGTCAATGGTAACCTCCAGGATGTTGATAGTGGGTGATTCAGCAATGGTAATGCCATTGAACATCAAGGGGAGATGGTTAGATTCTCTCTTGTTTGAGATGGTCATTGCTTGGCACTTATGTGGCACGAATGTTACTTGCCACTTATCAGCCAAAGTCTGGATGTTGTCCAGGTCTTGCTGCATATGGACACGGGGAAGTATGTTTTTTTTAAAGCTATTACTGAAACATGATTTAGAGCGCTACAGGACTGGCAGCTTAACATTCCTGTTTACAGGGGTTTCAGATAGGATGGGGGGGGGGGGGGGGTGGTACAAAAGGAGGTGGGGTGGCAATATTAATTAAAGGAACAATTACAACTGTGAGAAGACATGATACGTTAGAGGGATCATCAATGAGGCCATATGGGTTGAACTAAGGAGCAAAAAAAAGGGCAATCACATTGCTGGGAGTGTACTATAGACCTCCCAAAGATCCAAGGGAGTTGGAAGAGCAAATTTGTTAGCAAATGCAAGATCGATAAAGGCAGTAATAGTGTGGGATTTAAACTGCCCTAATATTAACTGGGATACAGTCAGTGTAAAAAAGGAATAGAGGGCATGCAATTCCTAAACTGCTTTAGGAGAATTTTTTTAGCCAGTATGTGGAAAGTCCAATAAGACTGGAGGCAACTCTGGATTTAGTTTTAGGGAATGAAGCTGGGTAGGTGGAAGTAGCATCAGTGGGAGAGCACTTTTGTGGTAGTGATCATAATTCAGTTCGATGTAGCATAGTCATGGAAAAGGACAAAATAAAAGAGTAAAGGTTCTAAATTGGTGGGAAAGCCACTTTTACTAGGCTGAGAAGCAATTTAGCAATAATGATCTGGGAACAGCTACTTGAAGATAAATTGGCGTCACACCAATGGGAGGCAAGGGTTCAGGGTAAACATGTTCCCACAAAGAAAAAGGGTGGAACAGCCAAATCTAGAGCCCCTTGAACTGCAAGGAGCACAGAGGGTAAGATAAGGCAAAAAGGGGAAGCTTATGTAGACACTAAGAGTTTAATACTAGAGTGCCCGAGAGTAGAGAAAGTGTAGGGATGAAATTAAAAAGGGAAATTAGGAAAACAAAGAGCATGAAAAAATACTGGCAAGTAAAATCAAGGAAAATCCAAAGATATTTTATAAGTACACATAGAGCAAGAGGATAACTAAGGAAAGAGTATGGCCAATGAGAGAACGTGGGTAAGGTTCTTAATGAATACTTTGTGTCTGTCTTCACAAAAGCACAAAAGAACATAAGAAATAGGAGTAGGCCCTTGAGCCCGCTCCACCATTCAATAAGATCGTGGTCACAACTTTCCTGCCTGCCCCCATAACCCTGGACTCCCTTGGAGATAAAAATCTGTCTAATTCAGCCTTGAATCTATTCAATGACCCAGCCTCCCTTGCTCTCTGGGGTAGAGAAGTCTAAAGATCAACAACCCTGAGAGAAGGCATTCCTCATCTCCATTTCAAATGGGCAACTCCATATTCTGAAACTGTGCCCCCTAGTTTTAGATCATCCCACGAGGGGAAGCATCCTCTCAGCATCCACCCTGTCAAGCCCCCTCAAAATCTTATACGTTCCAATAAGATCACCTCTCATTCTTCTAAACTCCAAAGAGTATAGGCACAACCTGCTCAACCTTTCCTCATAAGACAACCCCCCCCCCCTTCATCCCATGAATTAACCTAGTGAACCTTCTCTGAACTACTGCCATTGCAAGTGTATCCCTCCTTAAATAACAAGACAAAAACTGCACACAGTACTCCAGGTGTGGTCTCACCAATGCCCTGCACAGTTGGAGCAAGACTTCTCTACTTGAACACTCCATCCCCCTTGCAATAAAGGCCAACAGTCTATTTGCCTTCCTAATTACCTGCTGTACCTGTATGCGAACTTTTTGTGATTCACATACAAGGACATTCAGATCCCTCTGGAGTGCAGCATTCTGTAGTCTCTCTCCATTTAAATAATATTTTGCTTTTCGATTTTCATTACCAAAGTGGATAACCTCATATTTTTCCACATATACTCCATTTGCCAAGTCTTTGCCCACTCAATTAACCTATCTCCCTTTACAGACTCTTTGGGCTGCATTTTAAGAGTCAGCTGCCGAAGTAGGCAGCAGATGTAAAAAATAAAATGCAGCCTGCCACGATTTCAAACACGACGACTCATTTGCATAGCCACGGCATCCGCTCCTGTGATGACATTAGATGGAGGGGCAGGAGAGCCGGCAATGGCATCCAGTGCCAACACGCAGGCGCCAATGGAGATTTAAAAATTTTAAGGGCCAGGTAAGCTACATTTTCACAAAACAGAATTAAATGACCTTTCCATGCATTATAACCCCCCCGCCCCCCCAATGGCATTTCCAAACATTCCTGCTCTTTTCACAAGAACACAAGAAATAGGAGCAGTAGACCATATGGCCCATCAAGCCTGCTCCGCCATTCAATACAATCATGGCTGATCTTGGGCTTCGATTCCACTTTTCTGCCCGCTCCCCATATCCCTTGATTCCCTGCGAGACCAAAAATCTATCTAACCCAGCCTTAAATGTGTTCAATGTTGGAGAATCCACAACCCTCTGAGGTAGAGAGTTCCAAAGATTCACAACCCTTTGAGTGTAGTAATCTCTCCTCATCGCAGTCCTGAATGATTGGCCCCTTAACTTGAGACTATGTCCCCATGTTCTAGATTCCCTGATCAGTGGGAACATTCTCTCAGCTTCTACCCTATCAAGCCCTTTCAGAATCTTGTATGTCTCAATTAGATCACCCCTCATTCTTCTAAACTCCAGAGAATATAGGCCCAATTTACTCAGCCTATCATAGGACAACCCCCTCATCCCAGGGACCAATTTAGTAAATCTTCGCTGCACCGCCTCCTGTGCAAGTATATCCTTTCTTAAATGTGGAGATCAAAACAGCACATAGCATTCCAGGTGCGGTCTCACCAAAACTCTGTACAATTTTAGTAAGACTTCTTTATTCTTGTACTCCAATCTCCTTGCAACAAAGGCCAACATGCCATTTGCCTTCCTAACAGCCTGCTGCACCCGCATGTTAACTTTGTGCAAGTACCCCCAAGTCTCTCTGAACATCAACACTTACCAGTTTCACACCTTTTAAAAAATATTCTGCTTTTCTATTTTTACGACCAAAAGGGAACAACTTCACACTTCCCGACATTATACTCCATTTGTCATGTTGTTACCCTCTCACTTAACCTGTCTATATCTCTTTGCGACCTCTCTACATCCTCTCCACAGCTTACCTTTCCACCAAGCTTTGCATCATCAGCAAACCTAGATACATTACTCTCTGTCTCTTCATCCAAGTCATTAATATAGAGTGTAAATAGTTGAGGCCCCAGCACTGATCTTCGCAGCACCCCACTAGTCACTGCCTGCCGACTTGAAAACGCCCCATTTATGCTCACTCTCTGCTTCCTATCTGTTAACCAATCCTCTAACCACACTAATATATTACCCCCAACACCATGAGCCCTCATCTTGCCTATTAATCTTTTATGTAGCAACTTATCGAATGCCTTTTGGAAATCCAGGTATACAACATCTACTGGTTCCCTTTTATCTATCCTACTAGTTACATCCTCAAAAAACTCTAATAAATTTGTCAAACAGGATTTCCCTTTAGTAAAACCATGCTGACTTGCTCTAATCATGCTATGCTTTTCCAAGTGCAATGTTAAAACTTCTTTAATAATAGTTTTCAGCATCTTCCCAATGACTGATGTTACGCTAACTGGCCTGTAGTTCACTGTTTTCTCTCTACCTCCTTTCTTGAAAAGCGGCGTAACCTTTTCCAACTTCCAATCTGACTGGACCATTCCTGAATCTAAGGAATTCTGGAAGATCATAGCCAGCGCATCCACTATCTCTGCAGCTATCTCTTTTAGAACCCTAGGATATAGGCCATCTGGTCCGGGGGACCAGAGATCCACCCTGGAAGTAGAATATTGCAAATTGGACCACCGCATCCCCCCCACCCCCCATCTCCTCCCCCCACAAAGTTCGGCAACTTTGCCCTTTACCCCTTCCCATCACCACCCCACCGGACCAATCCGCATTGTTGTCACCCCACAACCCACCTCCCACACAGAGAAACATTCCTCCTCTCCCCACAGGTGTCGTGCCACGATTCCCCCAATAAGGATTCAAAGGGACAGAATTGCGGCTGCCCGAATGAAGATTGGTGTGGCGATTACAGAGGCAACAGCACCCTCATGAAATCAGGTATGTAAATTAGTTGACGTTTGAAATGGAGGTCCCGTCGCTGAGTCGCATGGCAGCCACCACAAGGCCTCGCCACCGCCGAGATTGGTACGGGGTCTGCCACCATTGGGGTCGGTGGCGGGCCTCCGCTGTACCGATCTTCATTGCCCTGCCCCGCCCCCGTTCCCAACGGTGGAGGGGCTTTAAAACCCAGCCCTTTGTGTCTTCCTCACAACTTGCCTTCCCATCTCTCTTTGTATTGTCAGTAAATTTGACTACAACACAGGGCGGTACAGTGGCGCAGTGGTTAGCACTGCAGCCTCAGAGCTCCAGCGACCCGGGTTTATTCTGGGTACCGCCTGTGCGGAGTTTGCAAGTTCTCCCTGTGACCGCGTGGGTTTCCGCCAGGTGCTCTGGTTTCCTCTCACAGCCAAAGACTTGCAGGTCGATAGGTAAATTGGCCATTGTAAATTGCCCCTAGTGTAGGTAGGTGGTAGGGAAATTGAGGGGATGTGGTAGGGAATATGGGATTAATGTAGGATTAGTATAAATGGGTGGTTGATGGTCGGCACAGACTCGGTGGGCTGAAGGGCCTGTTTCAGTGCTGTATCTCTAAAAAAAAACACATTCTGTCCCTTCATCCATGTCTTTAATATAGATTATAACTAGTTGAGGCCCCAGCACTGATCCCTGTGGCACCCCACTTGTTACAGTTTGCCAACCTAAATGAACCACTTATCCTGACACTGTTTCCTGTTAGTTAGCCAATCATCTATCGGTGCTAATATACCAACCACAACATCATGAGATCTTATCTTGTGCAGTAACTTTTTATGTGGCACCTTATCGAATTCATCTTGGAAATCCTCAAAGAACTCGAATAAATCTGTCAAATATGATTTCCCTTTCATAAAACCATGTTGACTCTATGCTCACCTTCATAGAGTATACTTTATACTCCATACGAGCCTGCTCCCACTGTATTTGATAAGGTAGACTTAAAGATGATTCCATTTGTGGGTGAGTTCAAACCTAGGGGCCATCGATATAAGGCAGTCACTAATAAATCCAGTAAAGAATTCAGGAGAAACCTCTTTACCCAGAGAGGGGTTAAAATGTGGAACTTGCCATCAGGAAAAGGTACTTCCTTCATAATGGATTCCAGCATTTTCCCAATGACAGACATTAGGCTAAGAGGGGGGCTGACAATGTCATCGTAGTTAAGGAGGAAGAGTGTGAAATATTGGATGGGATAAACATTGTAAGGGAGCAAGGGTTTGACATCTTTGAAAGTAGCTAAGCTGCCAGGCCCAGATGAAGTATATCCCAGGTTGTTAAAAGCAGCAAGGGAGGAAATTGCAGAAGCTCTGACCATCATATTTTAACCCTCTCTGGCTATTGGAGTGGTGCCAGAAGATTGGACAACTCCCAATGTTGTACCATTGATTAAAAAGACAGGAAGGGATAATCCAAGTAATTATAGGCCAGTTAGCTGAACTTCAGTTGTGGGCAAATTATTGGAATCAATTCTGAGGAACAGTATAAACCTTCATTTAGAAAGGCATAGATTAATCAAGGAATGTCAACATGGTTTTGTTAAGGGAAGATCATGTCTAACTAACTTAACGGAATTTTTTGAGGAGGTGACCAGTAGAGTTGATAAGGGCAGCGCGGTGGATGTGGTCTATAAGGATTTTAGCAAGGCCTTTGACAAAGTCTCACATGACAAGCTGGTCAAAAATGCAAAAGCCCAAGGGAGAGTGACAAATCAGATTCAAAATTGGCTTAGTGGCAGGAAGCAAAAGGGTAATGGTTGATGGGTGCTTTTGTGACCAGAAGGCTGTTACTAGTGGGGTCCCTCAGGGCTCAGTATTTGGCCCCTTGCTTTTTGTAGTTTATATTAATGGTTTAGACGTAAATGTAGGGGGCATGATAAAGAAGTTTGCAAATGATATAAAAATTGGCCTTGTGGTTGAGAGAGGGAAGGAAAGCTTTAGACTGCAGCAAAATATAGATGATCTGGTCAGTTGGGCAGAAAAGTGGAAAATGGAATCTAATCCGGAGAAGTGTGAGGTAATGCATTTTGGGAGGTGCAACAAGGTAAGGGAAAACACAATAAATGGGAGGATAGTGAATAATGTGAAGGAGCAGAGGGACTTTGGAGTGCATGTCCACAGATTCTTAAAAGGTAGCAGGACATGGTCGATAAGGTGATAAGAAGGCATATGGCACACTTCCCTTTATTAGCCGAGGCATAAAATATAAGAGCAGGGAGGTTATGCTATAACTCTATACAACACTAGTTAGACAACAGTTTGTGTACTGCGTACAGTTCTGGTCACTACATTACAAGAAATATGCGATTGCACAGGACAGGGTGCAGAGGAGATTTATGAGGATGTTGTCAGGACTGGAAAATTTAGCTATGAGAAAAGATTGTATAGGCTGGGGCTGTTTTCCTTGGAACAGAGGAGGCTGAGGGGAGACTTAATTGAGATATATAAAATTGAAGGGCCTAGATATAGTAAATAGGGATTACCTATTTACCTTAGCGGAGGGGTCAAAAACCAGAGGGTATAGATTTAAAGTAATTGATGGAAGGATTAGAGGGGAGATAAGGAAAACATTTTTTTCACCCAGAGGGTAGTAGGGACCTGGAACTCACGGCCTGAAAGGGTGATAGAGGCAGAAACTCTCACCACATTTAAAAAGTACTTGGATATCTACTTGGAGCCGTGACCTGAAGGGCGACAGATCTAGTGCAGGAAGGTGGGATAAGGCTGAGTAGTCCTTCGTCAACCAGCACAGATATGATGGGCCAAAAGGCCTCCTTCTGTGATGTAAATTTTCTAAGGTTTTAGCATTCTACAAGGGTAATGCAGTAGATGCAATATATCTAGATTTCTAAAAGGTCTTCGATAAGGTACCTCATAATAGACTAACGAATAAGATCAGAGCACCCAAAGGCAGGGGACAAGTAGCAGAATGGATAGCTAACTGGCTGCAAGAAAGAAAGCAGAGAGTAGGTGTTAAAGATAATATTCAGAATGGCAGAAGGTGGAAGGTTGAGCCCCACAAGGATCAGTGCTGGGACCACTATTGTTCACAATTTATATTAGCAATTTAGACTTTGGAATCAAAAATGCAATTTCTAAATTTGACAACAGAATGGCAGGAGTAGGGGAGATAGTTATACTGAGGAGGACTGCAACAAGACATTAATAAATTTGCAGTATGGGCATATAATTGGCAAATAGATTTCAACGTAAATAAGTGTGAGGTAATACATTGTGTTAAGAATAATGAGGTTGCATATTAGGTGGAAAATAAAATCTAAATAGCCTAGAGGAGCAAAAAGATGCGAGTACAAATGCATTTTCACCAAAAGTTACAATGCAGGTTAAGACGACCATAAAAAGGGCAAACCAAGCACTAGGGTTTCTAGAGTAAACATAACAGAAAAATGGAGAAGTTATGCTAAACTTGCATCGAGCTTGGTTAGACCACACTTGAAGTACTGTGCACAGTTCTGGTTGCCGTGTTACAAAAAGGGTATAGAGGTACTGGAGAAGGTATAAAAAAAGATTTACAAGGATAATACCAGAACTGCGAGACTATACCTATCAGGAAAGAATAAGGTCTCTTTTCCCTTAAAAAGATAAAAAGAGAGAATCAAAAAAGGTTTTTAAAATTGTAAAAGGAGCAGACACTTTCATTTGTGGGGAAGACCAAAACTAAGAGGCCATCAATGCAAAATAGCCAGCAAGAAATCAAACAGGGACTTCAGGAGAAATGTATTTTCTCAGAGCGCTGAGAATGTGGAACTCAACACAGAGAGTGAGTGAGACAAATATTATAGCTGCATTTAAGGGGAAGCTAGATAAGCATATGGGAGAGTTGAATGGCAGGTTAATGCTGATGGAGTTAGATGAGGGAAAAAGGGGAGGAGGCTCAAGTGGAGTATAACGCTGGCGCAGACTGGTTGCGTGAGTGGCCTTTTTCTGTGTTGTATATTCTATGTTATTCTTGACACGGAACACAAGTCAGAGTGTATCAAGCCTGTGTCCTCAGTACCTTGCTCTAAGGCAGCGAGGCCTGGACAACGTATGTCAGCCAAGAGCGACGTCTCAATTCATTCCATCTTCGCTGCCTCCGGAGAATACTTGGCATCAGGTGGCAGGACCGTATCTCCAACACAGAAGTCCTCGAGGCGGCCAACATCCCCAGCTTATACACACTATTGAGTCAGCGGCGCTTGAGATAGCTTGGCCATGTGAGCCGCATGGAAGATGGCAGGATCCCCAAAGTACATTGTACAGCGAGCTCGCCACTGGTATCAGACCCACCGGCCGTCCATGTCTCCGCTTTAAAGACGTCTGCAAACGCGACATGAAGTCCTGTGACATTGATCACAAGTCGTGGGAGTCAGTTGCCAGTGCTCGCCCGAGCTGGCGGGCAGCCATAAAGGCGGGGCTAAAGTGTGGCAAGTCGAAGAGACTTAGCAGTTGGCAGGAAAAAAGACAGAGGCGCAAGGAGAGAGCCAACTGTGTAACAGCCCCGACAAACAAATTTTTCTGCAGCACCTGTGGAAGAGCCTGTCACTCTAGAATTGGCCTTTATAGCCACTCCAGTCGCTGCTCCACACACCACTGACCACCCCCACCCATTGTCTCTCGAGACAAGGAGGCCAAAGAAGTATTCTTTTTATAAACATGCTTGGTCATGTTATTATATCATAAGTCAATTATATATGAAGATATTATGTGCTATTACATACGAAAAATACTGAAACATGATTTTTGTGATACAGATAGTTAGCTCCATGAAAACTTCCAATCGTAAAGGCAGCTGTTGGAATTCAAATGCCCCAAGTTCATATACATGAACGAATATATATGTACCAAAAGCTGGTGGCACCTCCGCCCAACACCAAGCACCCCCCTCCACCCCGTGTCAAAATAGTATCAGCCTGACTTTTACCCCATGTTTAAAATCCAGGTAACATATTGAAACAAACATTTGGGTATTTGGTAAACATTTGGGGTATTGGGGAGAAAAACTGCTAAGAAATAATCGATCATTAACGTAGTAGAAATCTTGCTTCCAGCAGACACTTCCAGTAAATGACACAAATACTCCCTGTAACACTACCATACTTTGTTGAAAAACTCCTAAACTAAAACTCATAACACTGCAAAGGTATTGCACCTATAGTCGGCGTGGCAAATATAACGTTACATAACCTAATGTTATGGGAAATGTCACGGAAAGATTGGAATCCCATCTTTGGAAACAAATTGGAAAAAACCTGGAAAGTTTCATTAGAAAACTGAGGGACACTTAAAAAAAAAAGTATGAAGAACATTTTAAGATTGAAAAAGTCAATAGGAGCAAGAAGGAACACAATCGAATACTGCCTTGTAAAATAATTTGATGATATTGCCATATCTGGATTAGGGAATGAAGCAGTACTTCTGAAAGAATACAATGCCTCTCTGGTGTCTGCAGCATCGACTAATAAATTTAACAAAACAGTGAAAACAAATGCTCATGAGCTTATAAGCTATATCACCGATTGTGAAGGAAAGCAGGACAGCCTTGACAAAAGTAGGCCACTGGCAAGGAAGACTGCAGCTCATCTGCTGCTAAAGCCCTCGTAACCCTCATCTATGCATTTGTTACCTCTCGACTTGGTTATTTCAATGCTCTGCTGGCCGGTTTCCCATCTTCAATGCTCCATAAACCCGAGCTCATCCAAAGCTCGGTTCTCTGTATCCTAACTTGCACCAAGTCCCATTCACCCATCACCCCTGTGCTCCATGACCTACACTGGCTCCTGGTGCAACAACGCCTTACCTTTAAAATTCTCATCCTTGTTTTCAAATCATGGCCTCAAAAATTCTCATCCTGGTTTTCAAATCATGGCCTCACTCCTCCCCATCTCTAACCTCCTACAACCCTGCAAGATTGCTGTGCTCCTCCAATTCTAGCCTCTGACACATTCCTTAATTTAATTGCTCCAGCATTGCAGCCATGCTTTCAGTCTCCAAGTTCTGGAATTCCCTCCATAAATCTCTGTGCCTCTCTACCTTTCTCTCCTCCTTTAAGATACTCCTTAAAACATATATTGTTGACCCAAGCTTTTGGTCCTCTGTCCTAGTATCTCATGTGGCTTGGTGTCAAATTTTGTCTGATGATACTCCTGCGACCTTAGGACATTCTACCAAGCTAAAGGTGATTTATAAATGCAAATTGTTGCTTACGTTGAATCTCTCATAGTTGCTGAAACAGGAAGTGGTGCAAACCTATCACAGGCACCCAGCTCTGAAATGCAAACTGGTGTTCAGCATGCCCACATTCTTCCAATGGTCAGCATGTCCCACCACCCCCACCCCGCTAAAAGTAAATTCAATGGCAAGCATGTCCCCACTCCCCTAGGAGACTAAAATTAGCAACTGCTAAGTCCTCAATCCCCTCCCCATGTGACTAAAATCAGTGGCTGCCACGTCCCTTTCGTCTCCACTGAAATCCCATGCCAATTCAGGAATCGAATTCTGACCACCTACCCCGCCTCCACCAGCCCCATCTCCCCAAAACCCCTGAATGAAACAAATCATAGGCACACCATCCATGCTCAGGCAAACAGTTAACCTGCCTGATGAAATTTATACCGTACCCCCACCCCACCCACTCAGCTGAAGCAAATCTCAAATACAGAAGCCCCATCCCTTATCTCCTCATCTTTTCTCTCTCCATCACCCTCCTTCTCTTCCTCTGTTTCTCCTTTTCTCTGACCCACCACACCCTCCCCTGCTGCAGCACATTTAGGAGCCCATCACCCACCACACCACTGAGTTAAAGGTCAAGCTCAGACCCATCTGCCCAACACCCCCACACCCCATTCCCACAACCCTGCTCAGGCTTTCTCCACACCCCTCCTCATCGCCACTCTCCCCCTTTCACTCTTCCCAGCTCTACCACCCATTCCTCCCTCTCTGACTCCCTACCCCTATCTTCCCTCTCTTGCACCTCCTCCTCTCGCCTCTCATTCTTTCCACCCTTCTCTTTTCTCTCCTTCCTGTTCCTCCAGCTTCTCCCCGACCCTTTCACTTCTCTTCCCCTTTCTCTAATTTCCCCTCCACGGTCTTCTGCAACTCCCCTAACCCCACTCTTCTCTTCCTCTCTTCTCTCACCTCCCCACTCTTCAACTCCAAACTATGTTCCATATGTCTGGTGGAATGGAGATAATAAGACCACTTTACATATAACACAATGTTCTGAAGAATTTTAAGAAAAGGTGTGCATCATACTCAAGTTTCAAGGAATAATTAAACATTTTGAAATAAGTACATTTTAGGTCCAATCTAGTTTTAAAATCTGCACCTAAATTTATCCAAGCCACATGTAGAAAAACCTAATACCTCTTTTAGCCTTGCTTTCCTTTTCATGACCTGCTCTTGATGATAAGTATTGTTGTGGTGTTTTGGAGGTCGGCCACGACGTACAGTTCGTCGGCGTCCAGGGAAATGTCGTGCTAACGTAACCTTTTCAGTCTAGAAGAGAAATAAAACTTGTGTATTTTACCTCAATTTACCCCGAATCAATTATTTTCCAATATGAGTATGGCTAATTCCAATTCTAAATAAAGTATAATACAGTTATGGGGTACAAAGGCAAACAGATAAAGTATAGAGAGATGAATAATGAAATAGTTTGTCAATAAGTGTTATACTTGGGTCAATAAATAACCAACTTAAATACATTTATACAAATCAGTGTAAAGCCAAAAGCAGATTACATGTAAATAAATGCAGGATGCAGTATACTCTTCCTCCAAAGCATCCTAAATATAGAATATATTCTACATCAGAGTAAGTTATACAACACTCATACCTATTCAATCCTTCTCACAACACAATGGAACTCCATATTCAACATCTTGAAAGCAATCTTTGAATTAAATCTTAGAAACACTATAAATTACAGTCAAAAATACACAAGGGCAAGGAATATTATAGCCAAGTAATAAAAGTGACATCATAATAAAATCATACTGGGAAATAAAACAATAAAGTGGACATAAACTGCATACTGGACTCATTAAATACATCTATGAATATATCTTTTCTTTCCTGCTACCCTCTTACCAAAATAAAATTTTTGAATTGGCACAAAGAAAAGTAAAATAGCAAGTAGTGTAAACACAGGCAAATTACCACCCTAGCGGTCAACTCTCGATCATCAGTAAATTAATGGAAGGTGTCGTCGACAGTGCTATCAAGCGACACTTGCTTAGCAATAACCTGCTCAGTGACGCTTAGTTTGGGTTCTGCCAAGGCCACTCAGCTCCTGAACTCATTACAGCCTTGGTTCAAACATGGACAAAAGAGCTGAACTCAAGATGTGAGATTGACAGCCCTTGACAGCAAGGCAGCATTTGATCGACTATGGCATCAAGGAGCCCTAGCAAAGCTGAAGTCAATGGGAATCAGGGGGAAAACTCTCCTTAGGTTGGAGTCATAGCTAGTACAAAAGAAGATGGTAGTGGTTATTGGAGGTCAATCATCTCAGCTCCAGGCCGTCACTGCAGGAGTTCCTCAGGGTAGTGTCCTAGGCCCAAATATCTTCAGCTGCTTCATCAATGACCTTCCTTCAATCATAAGGTCAGAAGTGGAGCTGTTCACTGATGATTGCACAATGTTCAGCACCATTCGTGACTCCTCAGATACTGAAGCAGTCTGTGCAGAAATGTAGCAAGACCTGGACAATATCCAGGCTTGGGCTGATAAGTGGCAAGTAACATTTGTGCCACACAAGTGCTGGGCAATGACCATCTGCAAGAAGAGAAAATCTATCCATATCCCCTTGACATTCAGTGGCACTACGATCACTGAAGCCCCCCACTAACAACATCCTGTGGGTTACCATTGACTAGAAACTGAACTGGAGTAGCCAGATAAGCAGGTCAGAGGCTGGGAATCCTGTGCGAATAACTCATCTCCTGACTCCCCAAAGTCTGTCCACCATCTACAAAGCACAAGTCAGGAGTGTGATGGAATACTCTCCACTTGCCTGGATGGGTGCGGCTCCAACAACACTCAAGAAGCTCGACACCATCCAGGACAAAGCAGCCCAATTGACAGACACCCCATCCACAGACAGACATTCACTCCATCCACCACCAACACACAATGGCAGCAGTGTGTACCATCTACAAAATTCACTGCAGCAATGCAACAAGGCTCCTTAGACAGCACCTTCCAAATCCATGACCTCTACCAACTAGAAGGACAAGGGCAGCAGATGTATGGGACCACCACAACCTGCATGTTCCCCTCCAAGCCACACATCCTGACTTGGAACTATATCGCCAATCCTTCACTATGGGTCAAAATTCTGGAACTCCCTTCCTAACAGCATTGTGGGTGTACTTACACCACATGGACTGCAGGGGCTCAAGAAGTCAGCTCACCACCACTTTCAAGGGCAATTAGGGATGGGCAATAAATGCTGGCCTAGCCAGCGACGCCCACATCCCATAAATGGAATAAAAAAGGGGGAAATTATGTTTTGTATATTAAATGTAAAGCAATCACAAAGTTAGTTTTGTTTTGGATTTGAACACTACTTGGTCGGGCTTTTCTTTCAATAAATGGAGATCATTCAACAACAATTTGCAATTAAATAGCATTTTTAATGCAGAAAATAATAGCCCAAGGTGCTTTAATAGATTTGAGAGAAAATGATCAAAGCAAAGAAAAGGTTATTCGGATGGGTGACCAATAGCTTGGTTAAAGAGGTGGATTTTAGCGGGGGCTCAAAGGAGAAGAGGGAAGAAATCAGAGGATGGGGTTAAAAGCACAGGTGCCAATCAATGTTCTCGCTAAGCTGCACTTCTGTACAGTAGGCTGAGAATTGCCATGCAGGCCTTATTCTGTGAAAAACAACACGTATGCAAGACCACCCACAAAATGTAAAGGGACTGCACACTGGGAAAAAAAAAAGCTGCGCACAACAACTAAATTTTAAAGGTAACATTGGTGCCAGCGGTAGTGAAGACAGGAGGGGAATGCAGAAGAGACAAGAGTCAAAAGAACGGAGAATTCGGCCAGGCAAGTCTATAAGGGATTTAATAATAAGCATTAGAGTTTTAAGTTTGAGATGTCAGGGAACCAATTTAGGTCAGAATAGGAGGATGAGGTTGGAACAATCTGGTTTAACCCAACGACAGTGGACGGGGTAGATGGAATCAGTGGCAAGAGAATGGAATTTGTGATTGGGTTGAATGCAATGATTTCAGTCTTAGCATGCTTAGCTGGGGAACTCAACCAAGACTGAATGTTAAACAATTGTGGAGAGAGAGAGAGAGAAAGCGAGAGCTGATTTTGTTAGCATAGTTGACCCAATGCCTGTGAATGATGTAGCCAAGTAGTCCAAGAAGAGGAAGGAGCCAAGGGTATATCCTTGGTTGGAAGGGAAGTCACTGGCGGAGATACTCTAGCTATGATCACATAAATAAGAATTGAAACAAGCGAGAATAGTCACACTGAGCTCGACACAGAATAGAGGCAGTGGAAGAGGATGATGTGGTTGATCACGTCAATGGCTGCAGAGTGGTTGAGGAGGTCTAATGCACCACCGTCACAGAGGCTGTCATTTGCAACCCAGGTTAGGGTCTTTTCTGTACTGTGGCAGGGGTGGAATCATAATTTGAGAGACTGAACCACGGGTCTGAATTTTCCCTCCATAGGCTGGAAACAGAAGTTGGGACTGTTTCCGGGTCCAAAACCTACCCCGGGGTGGGATTTTCACGGAGGTGTCCCCTTAATTGGCGTGGAAACAGGCTCTCTATACATTTAATGGTGGTGGGTGGGCTCCCAAAGCTGGAGGGCCCAACAGAGGCCTGCCAGTCCGAGAGGAGCAGCAGACTGTGATGCAGGTAAGTAACAGAGAGGGCACTTCAACATGGTTGTACCCTCTCATCAACTTTTTTTAAAACTTTAAAAAATGGTTCTTGCAGCCAAGCCACCGCCACCACGGTCCAGGGGGGTTTTGGGGTAAGTGGGGTGGGGGGTGCAGCGGAATCCCTCAAGGACGGCACAGTGGCGCAGTGGCTAGCACCGCAGCCTCACAGCTCCAGCGACCCAGGTTCAGTTCTGGGTACTGACTCTGCAGAGTTTGCAAGTTCTCCCTGTGACCGCATGGGTTTCCTCCGGATGTTCCGGTTTTCTCCCACATGCCAAAGACTTGCGGGTTGATTGGTAAATTGGCCATTGTAATAAAAAAAAATTGCCCCTAGAGTAGGTAGGTGGTAGGAGAATTGATGGAAGGTGGGGATGTGACAAGGGAAAAATGGGATTAAGGTAGGATCAGTATAAATGGGTGGTTGATGGCCGGTGCCGACTCGGTGGGCCAGAGGGCCTGTTTCGGTGCTGCATCTCTCCATGACTCTAAGGTGTCCAGTGCCTGCTCTCATATCCAGGCAGGCAGGGGGTGGGGGGGGGGGGAGGGAGAAGCTCTGGCCCTGCCTGGAGCTAAGGACCCCAGCCCGCTGCCTGCCTCCAGGCACCTCAACTAGCCCCCACCAATGTGGGAAACTGGAGGCTGACTGGAAAATTGACCTCCTGTGATTGGCCTTAGGAAGGCTCTTAACGAACCTTACCGGCTACCTGCTTCATGGAGCGGGTAGCTCAGCCGGCCCCAAATCCTCCTCCGCAAAAACCAAAATGTCAGCGGGCACCAATATTTGCGGTCCCTGTCCACCTCTGTTCCTGCCCGAGGGCCAAAAATTCAGCCCTTGGAGTTGTGGTGAAGATGGGCACTTCGGGAGCTGTTGTTCATGAATCTTATAAGAAAGGGGGAGTAAAGGCTTCACTGGGGACATAGGCATCAAAGGTGCATGTGAGGGAGTGATTGAGCAGATCAACAGCTCAAGAATCGTGGCAAATGGAGAGCCAAAGGCTAGACAACTGAGAGCTCGAAAGTGCAGTTATAAATTACTTGGGGGAAGTATTGACTGAAGTATCGAAAGCAGTATGCATTTGATTGCATTTTAATCAAGCTGAGCAGGAATTTATTTTTGGGGCAGAAGGTTAGCATATATTTCCACTTCAAAAGCTCCTTAGATACCAGAAACAGACCTACCCTGGGGTGGCATTTCAGCAGCTGGGCCTCAAATATTAACATTCACTTGCACAGCTAGAAACGTACGAACACAGACTACTGTTACTGTCAGAATTTAAACTGTTACTACATGCAATCTGATTATCTATTATTTCTTTCTCTCAACTACAAGCCTGCAAATATCTGCCTCTGCAAAATCCAATTTCAGAATAGAGGAATATTTAAAATTTTAAACCCAGTAAGCGCACAATACAAAACAAACTACTTATATAAGTTACTAAATGAAAAATAAAATTGAATGGAACTGCAGCATATAATTTATTTGCTCCTGAGGCTGGTAGTTTATGAAATCTGTGATTACAATTTACTTTGTCATCTCGCTTATTCTCCACATTTGAAATATTCTTCCAAATAGGTTTTAAACTGCAATTGCTTCTAACAAAGGCTAGTTTTGTTAACTTCAAACAAAATAATAAATGCTCCTTTTTTAAAATCCTATTCTTTAGTAAGTGCATTGGTTTTCTTTTCTCCCCTTTATATTTTTTGCAGAACATCCACCGGACATCGGCTGAGAGAACAATCAACTATGGATTCCTCCGTTGCCTCCGTGGTCAGCAGGCAGGGGTGCTGAATAATGTCGAGAAATAGAAATCTGTCTTTTTTATGTGACATCTACAAGGAATTCCATACCTTAGCTATAAATATGAAACCACTTACAGAACCAGAAATAAAATGCATCTTTCCTGAACACTTGTGATAATTTAAACCTTTAGAGCATCGTTTTTCAATGTCATTCAACAGAATTACACTATCAGCATTTCATGGAGATTACATTATCCATGTCTCCTCCAGTACAACTGTTTAAAATGATTGTTCAAGAGTTAACTGTTTTTGCCACAAGCACTGACAAAGCAGCATTAAGAAAAACATTGAAATACTGAGCAAACATCACAGAACCACAAAAAGTGACACTGCTTTGAAACAATATTCACTCAAAAATCAATAATTACAAATACCTAAAACTACCAGAATTTAGATTCTTGAGCTATTATTCTTAACAGTATGTACCTTTCATGTTGCATTCCACTTGTCAGTGCCAACAGTTTTGAAAATTAATGCTTACTGTCAATATCTCAATCAATAAATGCATTGCATGGTGTTGTACTTGGCCACACAGACCAGGAAGGTCCTAAGTTCAATCACTAATCTGTTAATTAAGTCAGTCTGATGGTGATAGGGATATTACATTGGCCTCAGTGGCCTAGTGCAAGGATGGATGAAAATGTTTAAAAGGTCACACTGCCTTCTACGGATTATTGAAAAGTATGTGGGTCCAGTTGCAAGGAGGAGGGGGAAAAACAGAAAGATAGCCACAGGGCAAAGAGTGAATCTGCTATGATGCCCCTCCATCATACCCAGTCTCAACACACACACATAAAAGAATGGCCACTTGAGCAAGGTATCCAGAGCACTGCCACTACCCTGGAACCATACTCTAGCACATCACCTTCAGGAGAGAGAAGAAAAAAATCTGAATGCTGTGTTTCATTACACACCTGTTGGAAGTCTTGGGAAGATGGGGCTGTGCTCCCCACCATTATGGATGTAGTGTCAGTATGTGTAGCTGATATCTCGAGTCCAGGAGCTACTTTGCCATTTCTATCACCACCGCCTCCACTGTCCCCAACAATCACATTGCCATTGGATTTGTTCACAGAAGTCCCCTGTTCCTCACAGACAGAAGCCAGCTGTCCATGAGATGGGTTGAGTCTATAATGCCGGGCTAATCCTCCCCTTCCAATGTAGGACTTTTCACAAGTGTCACATTTAAACTTTTTGGGTTTGAAAGAGCAAGGCATTGAAAGGCTCGAATCATCCACTTTTGTTTTTACATCTTCTTCTTCAAAACTGTATTCAGAATAGTCATCGGAGTCCGACTGATGGCCCTCTGCCAAATCTTCAGTTTTTATAAACTTGTAGTCTTTAACTTTATATTTTGGAGGTCGCGATATTCGACCAGATCGAGTTTTAATCTTGACAGGTTTTTTCTCCTTTGATTTATCACTAGCTTCGTGCTTCTTGGCATGGCTGAAGGAAACTGAATTTGCTACAGTTGTTGTGATGGCAGATATACTGCTAGTTACAGTATTAGTTAAATTGCCAGAATGCCCACTGATGCTCACTCCAGGAATCACACGAATGGAGTTTACTGGTGCAAGTGGAGGAGGCTGGCGCTGAACAAGTAGCTGAATTGGAGGTTCAGAAGAGCTATGCAAAATATATTGCTGTGGTCCAGATGTAGAAATTGGCTGGATTCTAATGATCTGAGGTCCAGAAATATTAACTCCTCCTGAAACAGTGGTCCTTTGGTTAGCCAGCTGACCAGATGCCGCTGTTTTGGGCTGCACTACTGCTAGAGGCGGCATAGGCCTATCCTTTTCCTCCTGCGACTGGACTGTCTGTATATGAACTTGGACAGCTTCTAGTTGATGCTGCAAGAAAATAGAGACAACTTAGCATTCACTAGCTTAAAGTTCACAACTACAGCTCATTTATTCAGTGAGTAGCTGAGTCAGCTTATTTCAGTCAGGGTACAACAATTTGTATTTATATAGAACTCTTACATAACAAAATATCCCAAAGCACTTAAAGAGCGGGAATAAAATGTTACAATTGGCATCAGATACCTCGTGTTAGAGGGCAAAATCAGTCAAGGTTCCCGCTGCTAACTGCCATCAAATGACCTCTGCTAGAAGTGTGCCTGTGGATGGTGGATGAGAACAGAAGAGGATTTGGATGAGACACCTCCCACCTTCGCTCACCACCACCCCACCCCACCCATCAGCTCTACCGGTGAAAAATCCAAGACTTTGTGTTAAGGCCTGCATACAAACAATGGCCACTTGGAGTTCAATAGTGAGCAAGAGAGGAAGAGAGAAAAAACTGGTGGGGAATTAAAACATTACTATTCACAACCATTACAGTTTTGGATTAAATTTAGCTGTCTAATATTAAAAGCCCTTTTCAAAACAGAACTTAGAATATTTCAGTACATGATATCAATATTTGGTATATATTTCCAATTGTTTTATTCAAATGCATAATTTACAATCCTATGAAACATTAAAGCATAAAAAGTATGGATTGGGTTCGCCTATGATTCAGCTGTTAAGGCAGTGAGTCACTAAGCTGCATCGACGAGGAAGGTTCTAGATTTGATCCCTTGTCTGCACTGACTTAGCTGAGCCACCTGGGATATTTGTAGGTGGAGCAACAATTGACCCCAGCCCATCTATGAGAAGAAAAAAAGTAAATTAAATACGTGGCAGTCAGGTTCCCACACCTGATCACTATCCAGCAACTACTGTTGGAACTGCACTACATGGATGCCCTCTGAAGTCAAATAGCCCACTAACATTTGCTATCTAAGTCATAAGAATAGTCACATGGGTAAGGTACCAGATGGTGTTGATGCCTTCAGGAGAGGAGGAGAAAAAATTGTCACGCACACCAGAATTCTGATGATACAACAATTATGGATTAACTCTGAAGAGTTACAAAAAATGGACTTCGTCTTTAAAAAAAATCCTTTATTTTGAAAAGTGAACAATGGTCCAAAATGGCCACTGAAGAAAAAAGGGATTGGCCTTTTGTGTATTTTAGCTATGACGAAGACAAAGGGCAAATCTTCAAAGCTAAGAGGTGTCAAGTGAGCCCATCCTATACCTAACCTAAAACATTCCAGAAACAGAGGAGATTTGCAGTAGCCACATCCTGGATCATTGTGTGATCACCATGGGAAAGAAACCAGAGCACCTCCTAAGAGGTGGCGAGAGATAGCAGCTTTACCTTATAAAAAGGAGGCAGCGAGCGAGTGAAAGAGAGAGAGCGAAAGAGAGAGAGAAAAGCAACATCCTAACAGCTTGCATTGCAGCCAAGCCAGAAAGCACATACCCTGCTGCAGAATAGGACATCTACATTATACAGCAGTGAGAACTAGGAGCAACCTGTCATCTTCAATTGAACCTTCAATCAAGAGAGAAATCTACAATCATCTCAGGCCTGCATCCATCGGGAATTTGATTTCCAAGTGAATTCAACAGGTTTATCGTAACCTTTCTCCTACTAAAAGTTACCTTTCTTTTTCCCTTCTCTATGTGTGTGTGTGTGTATGCACGCGAGTGATATGGTTGCGACAATCTTGGTATAAGGTGTATTGATCAACAAACAATTGATTTCCTATTTTTAAAACCTACAAAATAACTGTCACTGTCTGTTTATTTGAAAAACAAAACACCAAGGGGCTGAACTCTAATACAAATACATTTGCTGCAGTCAGGTGGGGAAATAAACAGTGGGAACCACCCACGTCACACCAGTGATTAAAACTTTTTTTAAATTTTGTTACATCAGTCTTGAGTACTTGCTGAGAAAATAAAAGTTAGATTTGCACTGTAACATTAAAAAATGAATAAACAAGAACATTCGCTGGACAGGAGGTATTTTAAAACTTTTTAAAAATTGAGTATTCAAGGGCCAAGATGGAAAGCGTATTTTGAAATGATTATACTTTGAAGCTTACACTGAAGTGATTATTAATGCAGCATGAATTTCATGCGTTAAAGCTCAATTTTAGAGTACCGTGCAGTTGGTTGCAATTTTAAACTCAACATCACCTCCACAATCCTTTGTTTGCAACATGGAAACCAGCATATAATTTAGGAGGTTATCTCACTTCATACAAAAATCTAAATAATTTTAAGTTCTTCTGAACATTTTGCAGCTTGATTGGCACAACTGTGCAGCTGTCCAGGCTGAATAAGAGGTTGGAGTAGGGAGAAGTAAAAAAAACATCCTGGACTCGTGGGAAAATGAAATCAAAAGCAATATTACAAAATAGAATGTAAAGGTTAGGTAAAATCATACTTCAGAAAACGTGCATATTTTCACCACCAGTTTCACAATCTCATACATTTCAACTTGATGAAGAAAAGCTGAAACAGGCACATTTCAAAATCAAACAAAAATTAACTTTGAGTTCACTATATAAATGCTCAACCTGAATTGGTTCAATAAAGTTACAAAGCAGCACTCTTGCTCTCCCAACATAGCCCATGTTTCAGCAGCAAAAATTATGTTACGCATCTGAAGGAAGACAAAGACAAAACAATCTATTGCACATTTTAAAACAAGTCTGTGGCTGCATATAAGATTAAACTTTTTAATTATAGATATACATTGCACAATTTTGATCATGTTCTCTAAAGGTGCCCTGGAATATTATGTAATATGAAATGAAAATAAAATATATCACTGGAAATATTAATTACAACTTCATTTTAATTAACTTATGAACCATTTTTCTAAATTGAATTGAATTTTTCATGCCCATTTTCATGCTAATTTCAGCTTGCTTGGCTCCACAATTCTGTAACTTCTGTCATAAATAGACAGCCAATATATATTTAAAAATCTGCATAGCACAAACTGTAAAAGTTGCAATTTGATGACTGGAAGAACATTCATGCTGAATCAAATGTGTTGCAACAGTTTGATACAAGGCTTGAAAGTTTTCAAAATTGACAACATCTAACTTGTTACCTACTGAGGTCTATAATGTCATGTGGTCACTTGCATTACATTAATGTGACTCTACTTTAAAGTTGCTTTTCCACATGCCAGCAATCTAACCCATATATTGAATGCAACTCTAGAAAAAAAAAAGCTCTTTTCAGTTGGATCTGCTTCTGAAGCAAATGAACAGAAACAGGGATGGGGTCAAGCATGCATTATATTGGTACACCAATGAATGGAAGTTATACTAAAACTGCAAGCATCACCCTTTCTCTCCTAAAGGTAATCACACATGTTGGGTAAAAAAGTACAGCTCCTTAAAAAAAATGATCAAAATACTTCTTATACATGGTTCAATGTTATGCAAACATATTACTCTTCAGATGAGTTTTCCAAAGAATACTTACGCTAGAGTAACCCTTCTTGTGATTGCCCGCATATGTTTTATAACGTTTGGCATAAAAGTTACAATAAATTTTCTGAAACCCTGAATTTTCATCTAGGTGTCCAGTTAATTTGAACTGCAAACTCTATCTAATAATGTAGGCCTGTTATAACTGCTGCAATAAGACTATTTACTAAAATGAAGCTTCAGATCTTGAATTCATGAAACTCTGAGGTCAATGAAATATAAAGCTGTACAGTGTTGATGTGAAATCATTTCACTTTTCAATGATTAAGTTGTAATGTAAATGGTTGTAGGGCCAAAAATGCATACGTATGGATAAACACAAAATGCACTGCAGGTGTGCTATACAATCAGGTCAGGCCCGATTCCACATTTATACTACAAATTCTTATCACTCATCCAAAATGAAAAAGTACTGCATTGATGATACAAATGTGATAAAAATATAACCAATTCAGCTTTGAGTCTCCACAAGCCATGTTGCGTACACTATGTTGTCAGAAAGAATAATACAGTGCAACAAATCAAAACTACGGCTACTGATCAACTGGATACTCAGTTAACTTTACAAAAGTTCACATTAGGACTAGCTCTGGTGTGAAGCTCTTCACAATGACCCAACCAATTTAATTCATTTATGGGATATGAGCATCGCTGGCAAGACCACCATATATTGCCCATTCCCAATTGCCCTCAAGAAGGTGGCGTTGAGCTGCCTTCTTGAATTGCTGCAATATACGTGGTGTAAGTACAACCAACTGGGGGGGGGGGGGGGGGGTGGTTCCAGGAGCCTGACACAGCAACAGTGAAGGAGCAGCAATACATTTCCAAATCGTGGTGCGTGACTTGCAGGTGGTGTTCCCATGCGTCTGGCGCCCTTGTCCTTCTATGTGGTAGAGGCTAGAGCATGGCTACCCGACCTGAACCCAACTGGATCCAACGACATGTGTCGGGTTCAGGTCACTCTACCGGGTCTGGCATTCGGGCTCAGGACGAGCCGGGCCAGACGTCAAGGCAGGAAACACTTTGCACTAGTCTGCAGTGAGCAATTCCATCCAAGGTAGAGCACAACCTCTTTAATATAAGCAACTTTATTCCTGTGGTCGGGTCAGGCGTGGGAAAAAAGTGAAAGGACCTGGGCCGTGTTGGATATGGCTTTGTCGGGCTTAAGTCGGGTTTCATTTGCAGACCCGAGCAGGCCTTTAGTACAGGCTGTAGGTTTGGAAGGTCTGTCGAAGGTGCCTTGGAGAGTTCCTGCAAAGCATCTTTGTAGATGGCACACACTGCAGCAACTGCGCACCAGTGGCAGAGGGAGTGAGTGTTTAAGGTGCTAAACAATTGGGCTGTTTGGCCTGGATGGTGTTGAGCCTCGAGTGTTATTGGAGCAGCACTCATCCAGGCAAGGTGGAGAGTATTCCATCTCACTCCTGATTTCTGTCTTGTAGATGGTGGACAGGCTTTGGGGAGTTAGGAGGTGAGATACTTGCCAGAGAATTCCCAGCCGCTGACCTGCTCTTGTAGCCACAGTATTTACATAGCCGGTCCAGTTAAGTTTCTGGTTAATGGTGAGCCCCCCGCAGGATGTCGATGGTGGAGGATTCAGTGATGCTTATGCCACTAAGTGCCAAGGGAGACGGTCAAATTCACAACAAGCATTGTGGTAGTAGTTTTGATTATTGCAACCAAGTTCCTCATAACTGATCAGAACTAGCTAGATCTGATGAAGTTATACGAAACAGATCTATCTTCATACGCTGGTTGACTCCTTGTGCATTTTTAGCTTTTATTGCAAGTTCTCAGCAATTGTGGTTTCCTCTTAGCCCTAAAGTTTTTTTTTAGTACTCGTATGAACCCATAACTGAAGAGAAATATTAAGGTGCATTGAATAACTTACATCTGATTTAGTCTAGTGTGAACTTCTGCAAAGTTAGCCTGGTATATCTTCTAATGGATTAGCAGCAGTAGGTTAAATGATTGCACTTCTATTATGGGAGCTTTCAATGAATTTCAAAAGCATCCAGGCCTAGAGTTATGGAAAAATTGCATACTTTGGATTTGCACCTAATAATCATGCCAGCACTGTGCCTTTTTAGCCTTGTAACAGCTTTCATTTTCAAAGAAAAAGGACAAATAGTAAAAGTCGAGCAAGATTGTGGGAGTGGAGACATCGGGTTGGACCCTGACTTGACATCTTGACAAATTTCATAGTATACGCTAATCATTTAGAAGTGCAGAACTAGATTATAAATAGCACTTGTATACATTGAATAAAACGTTATTTTCAGCTTTTATCTATGTTCATTTCAAGAAATCACAGTTAAGGTACCTAAAATACCAGTACCTGCTTTGAGGGTGTTACTCGCAATGGGGCCATCTTTTGCTGTACGCGTGCAATGCTTTGTTGTAGATTCTGCTGAAGGACAGCCTGATGAGCAACATTTTGCAACTGTCGCGCTGCATTGTGAATAATTGTCAACGGCTGAGTAAAAACGGCCTGCTGCTGTGAAACTGCCGTTGGGATCTTAGGCTGACTATGCCGGTTCACTGGAGAAGGTAGTGTGGAAATATTTATTTGCTGAACTTGAGAAGGGTTGCATGAATCAATCCTTTGGACAACCTGACTCGGATGAACCTGCTGCATCATAGCATTGCACTCAGGCACTTGTAACATCTGATGTTGATCCGTGGAAAGCCCCCGTGTTTCTGAAGGAACACATGATACCAAACTGCTCTTCTGGAGAATTTGATTTTCAGTAGGTTCGGAGTTCAATTGCACAGCGTTGGTTTTATTGAATTGCGTCGCATGTTGCTGAGACTTCGTAACATGAGCGATAACTTGCTGTAGTTCATCTGTCAGGCCCACATGTTGTACAAACTGAGCATGTTGTTGCTGCTGATGATGATGACTACCAAACATTTGAGCCGCTTCGCTTTCGCTTACTTCTACCAGTCCCTGTTGCTTTGCTAACTGCTCGACCAGTTGTTGCTGTTCCTCGGGGGTCAGTCCCGTGCCCTCAACGAAAGTGCCATCAGGCTGTACATAAATAATGGTATTGGGGGTGGACTCGATGGAGATACTCTCCAGCTCCTCCGGCGCCACTGTGAAGTCAGCCGCACTCACCGCTGCCATGGTGCCGGGAACTGGAGATGCCACCGCCAAGGAATTCATGATCCCGCTGGCACCCAGGAGGCCGTCCCCATCATCGGGTAAAGTGCTGACCGCCTGAGTCGCCCCTTCCTCCACCGCTACCTGCACATATTCTGACAGCACCTGGCATGAGTGGACCTCGAACTGCTTGCAGCCACTATCCGCCGCAGGGTCCTGATGTCCCAGAGTCTCAAAGTGCTTGGTGCCATGTTGCTGCTGGGGAGCAGTCCCCTCCTCTGTTGTCAGCCTGCTCTCCTCCTCGTCCGCCATGTTGGCGTCCCTGTTCTCAGGCAGAGGGAGTCGGGAACGCCAACACTAATTTCTCAATCGAGCTTTTTTTCACCCCGAAGCCGGTGCCGAGACTGAAGTAGGAAAAAACAACCCAAAAATAGCGACTTAAATCGAAAAAATCGGTGAAAGCAGCGCGGAAAAGATTAATCCCCTTCCACAAAAAAAGCCGTGGTTATGCAGACGTCACGGGCCTCGACACAAGATGACGGAAAGCCAGAGTACGGGTGCCGGCAAAACTTAAAAAGAACGCGGCTGGTGACGTCAGGTTTCGCGTTTGCTGGAGGGGAAGCAGAAAGCACAAGCGGAGCGGCATTGCGGGTGGATGCAGGAGCCCAGATATGTCAGTCTGCAGTAAAAGCTAAAATAGCTGTGTCCCCCGGCCTGTTATTAAACATTAAAACAGGCCAGCACATTTTCATAGAATCATACAAAGTTTAAGGCACAGGAAGAGGCCGCTTGGCCCATACTTTGTTTTAAAACCGGTGAAAAATGATGACTGTGAAAGGACAAAAATTTCGCGAAAAAATGTAATTTAAACGCGCGTCACCGGTACATTAAACCTTTGCAATTCAGCACAACAACAAAATATACAATGAAAGTAATAAAATCTTAGCAAACTGAAATTATGAAAAGATACCGCCCAACGTGGGGCTCGAACCCACGACCCTGAGATTAAGAGTCTCATGCTCTACCGACTGAGCTAGCCGGGCGCTGTGAAAATCTGCTCACATTAACTCATTAAAATGTAAATCCACAATGGTTGTTGAAATCTAAAATTTTTAGCAAATCAAAGGATTTGCACTCTGTGATGACAAGAAGTTCTGGAGACATTTCACACCAATTTTTATTTTCAAAAGTAGAAATTCATCAATGTTCAAAATTCCAGTTCAGTCCACATGAAGCACATGAGTATGGATACAAAGTTAGCTGAGTAACAGAGGAGTTGTCATTGAGTAGTTGCGAACTGTCGTTTCTAATTGAAGGAAGGTATATACTGGGGATCCCCAGGGCTTAGTGTTAGGAACTCTGCTTTTCTTGATACATATTAATGACACAGACTTGGGTGACATAGCACAATTTCAAAATTTGCAGATGACACAAAACTTGGAAGTCTTGTGAACTGTGAGGAGGATGGTGATAGACTTCAAGAGGACGTAGACAGGCTGGTGGAATGGGCGGACAAGTGGTCGACAAAATTTAATGCAGAGAAGTGTGAAGTGACACAATGAGGAGAGGCAATATAAATTGTAAGGTATAACTCTATAACAGGCGCAGGAGCAGAGGGACCTGTGGATACATGTGCACAAATTATTGAAAGTTGCAGGGCAGGTTGAGAAGGCGGTTGATAGCACATTGGAACCTGGGCTTTATAAATAGGGGCACGGAGTACAAAAGCAAGTAAGTTTTGATAAACCTGTATAAAACCCTGGTTCAGCCTCAACTGGAGTAGTGTTTCCAGTTCTGGGCACCATACTTTAGGAAGGATGTGAGGGCTCTAGACAGGATGCAGAAAAGATTTATGAGAATGGTTCCAGGATAAGGAACTTCAATTACGTTGATAGGTTGGAGAAGCTGGGTCTGTTCTCCTTGGAGTAAAGAAAATTAAGAGGAAATTTGATAGAGGCGTTCATAATCTGAGGGGTCTGAACAGATTGAATAGGGAGAAACTGTTCCCGTTGGCAGAAGGGTTGAGAACAAGAGAACATTGATTTAAGATGTTTGGCAAAAGAAGCAATGGTGTCTTAAGGAAAAATGTTTTTATGCAGCGCATGTTTAGTATCTGAATGCACTGCCTGATAGTGTAGTGGAGGCAGATTCAATTGTGGCTTTCAAAAGAGAATTAGATAATTATCTGAAGAAAAAATATTCGCAGGGCTACAGGGTAAAGGAGAGGGAGTGGAACGAGGAAAGTGACTCTTCCAAAGAGCTGGCACAGACACAATGGGCCAAATGGCCTCCTTTGATGCTGTCAGTTTCTATGATTCCATGATTTTGCTTCTCTTCCCAGGGGCTGGAATACGCTCAATATTTACAGCATTTTTTTGTATAATTTGGGATTTCTGAATGTATGAGTTAGTGTACTTAACCGTCACAAATGCCATAAGTTTGTTGCACTTGGAAAACCACAATGTAATCTAATTAATGAAAGGATCAATAAATTATTTCTAATACAGATTTTAGCACTATAGTACCACATACTGCATTGAGGTCCATTAAATCTATACTCTTTTTAAAGAAAGTACATTATAGTAAAGATAAATTGAGATTTTATTTTTCACTAGAAGTTATGTAAGTAGCATAATTTGTTAATTTGCCACTTGTGATTTGATTTCAATCCATATGTTTGATTTATAGGAATACTACATTTTGGAAAAGATTATTTGATACATATATGAGGAAACAGAAGAATACATTAATGGCAGTAAGAATTTCTTCCGGATGCAAAAGTCTCTAGTGCTGTTTTCAAATTTCTGTCACATCTGTTCCAAGTAAAAAAGAGCACATTAAATAGGCATATTTTACTCAGTATCTACAAAGCTCAATCAGTAAAGCACAATATTCTTTATCTGAGGACAGTGACCTCTACAACGACATAGGGAACACTATTTAATGCTCTACTTCACTGGATTCCTGATATCGGTGGTGTTGCCAAGGGAGAAGGAAAAACATCCTTACATGCTTCATTGTAGTCAGTACCAGAGCATCACTGGCACAGGAATGAGAGGAGGTCATGCACACTCACAACCATATGGGGCATGCAGCGCTTGTAAATTGAGAGAGAATAAAGAGAGGTTCTTCACAAAAATGCGTACAGAGTGAGAGTGAGCAGGGCTTGCACCTGGTCAGCAGAATTGTGGATGAGTTGAGGATTACAGAAAGTGGAGGACGGGAGACAGACCAAGACAGCATTGGAATAAGAATAGAAGATGCAGAAAATACTCATCAGGTCAGACAACATCTGTGGAGAGAAAAGCAGAGTTAACTTTTCAAGTCAATGACACAGACGTTGCCTGACCTGCTGATTATCAGCATTTTTTGTTTTTGTTTCAGATTTCCAGAATCCACAGTATTTTGCTTTTGTAAGATCATTGGAATACACAGATTTGGAACTGGTAAAAGCAGGCATGGGGGTTTCAGCAGCAGATAGGCTGAAATAGGGGTGGTGACAGGTGACATTACAGAGGTTGAAGTAGGCAGTCTTACTGAGGGGATCAAAGGTAACGGGAGAATAAAGAGTACATATATCACAGTTTAGATAAAATCAGCACACGTCCAGAAGCAAGATGGTGTGAGTGCCAAGCATATAAGAATTTAAAACTCCTCAATAACCTATCAATTTATTTATTCATTTTGGAATTTTATTCCATTTGCCCCTTGGGAACGAGATTTATCAAATTATAAAAGGTTTTCAGTCTAGATATACATTATATTTGGGTGAATGATGTTTACTTTTTAATGACACTATAAGCCATATTTAAAATTATAATATTACATAGAATTTCACATCACAGTAACAGGCCATTCAGCCCAAAAGGTCTATGCTGGTGTTTATGCTCCACACAAGACTCCGCCCACCTTACTTCATCCCACCCTTTATCATCATATTATTGCTGCTGATGATAAAAATCGGGGAAGTCATGACAGAAAAACTGGCTTTGACAAAGTGACAAAATAAATATTTTGGTGTGACCTTAAACACCATACAACGAATTGAGCATCGGTATTAACACAATGACATCAGCAACATAGTCCCGATGCTACAGGAACTTATATATATCTATATCCCTGATTTTAACTTGGCATGGGAATCGGGCGGGCAGGGACTGAGGCAAGCAGCTAACTATCCTGACCTTGGTAGTATGAGGCCCATGAGATTTTAACTCCTGTGCCTCATTTGCATAGGCCAGAGGGAAATAGCAGCTGGCTGGCAGGCAGGAACAAAACATCGGCTTAGGTCACAAAAGGAACAGTTCCTGGCACTGAAATCAGTTGCAGGGAGGTAGTTCAGGAGGGCCTTGTGATCAGGTGGTGGTGGGGAAAACCCACGGCAGATGAAGCCTAACCGTTCCTTGTGGGACCCAGAATAAAATCAGTACCTGCAGGAAGAGAATTGGTCCTGGGATCTCAGTAGGTAAGCCCCATGGGTAATTTTAACTACCTGTCCACCCTGTTTCCACTGGAGAGATGGGGGGAATATTAGCAAAAAAAAAAGGCACTTATAACTCAACAACAGGATCTCTCAAAGACTGTGCCAAAGCAAACAGTCTACTGACATTCGTATAATTTGCAAATGACTATACTACAAAAGTATTTTGTTGGCTGTGAAATGCCTGGGAGGTCCTGGGGATGTGAAAGGAGCTTAAATAATACAAGTTCTTTGTAAAAGAGTGATGCCAGTTGAACATTCTGCAAACTATTTTGAAGGAAAATAGATAACCTTCCTCAGACTCCCTAAATATATAAACTGGTGGTTAGCAGCTGCTAACAATCCATGTAACAGCAAGAATGGGCAGAAGAATCAAATATCGGTACAATTGTCTCGGAGATGTACTCAATATCATTAGCTCACATCCCAACCTTCCTTTCTTTGATATGATGCATGTTAGCACACTCTCAACCAACATCAGAAATAGTCTTTTCCCTTTGGATCTGAGAGAACAGCCATATTAAATCTTTTGCAATGACCAGGTTCTTATTTCTGTTCCTGGATCATTCAGGCATTTCTGGGCAGGTTCATACAAAGACTATCTAATAGTGTTTGGGTTGCCAACCCTTCAAGATTGTCCTGGAGTCCCCAGGAATTAAAGATTAATCTCATTTACACTGTTAAAAAAAGACTTTTGTTTTCATTTTCTTTGAACATTTCCATTTATTAGTTATAGAAGTATTGGAGATGGAAGAAGGTTGTTTGACTGGACTGGAGTCGAGAGGCCATATGCTCAATGAGATTTGGAAATCCTATATAATGTTTGAAATTAATGGCCCATAATCTGATAAAATAATAACAGTGTGTGAACAATGTGCACCATTATTAATGAGCAAATCAGCAAGCAATTTGTGGTGAGGAAGAAATACCCAGTGGATTGTACATCGCGACAAGCTAAAGGCTAATTAATGCTGTTCTGTTGTTAGCTTTCTGAAAATAGCATCTCCTCCATAACCCCCCTGTGATTTTCATGAAGTTGCTGCATTTTTACATTAATTGCTTATTAAACTTGTCACAGAAAGTTAAATCTAGTAATCAACAGCATAAGTATCCTTTTAATGATTTGATTGTTGTTAATGACTACAAAGCGACCTCCCTTACCCAGAAAATGAAAAAATAAAAGTTACCTTAAAATTCTCATCCTTGTTTGCAAATCCCTCCACAGCCTCGCCCTTCCCTATCTCTGTAATTTCCTCCAGTCCTACAACTCTGCAAGGTATCTGCACTCCTCTAATTCTGGCCTCTGGAGCATCCATGATTTTAATTGCTCCACATTGGTGGCCATGCTTGCTGTCTCACTTCCCTCCTTTAAGACACTCCTTAAAACCTACCTCTTTGATCAAGCTTTTGGTCATTTGCCCTAATCTGGCTCAGTGTCGTATTATGTGTTATAATGCCCCTGTGAAACACTTGGGGTGTTTTATTATGGTATGCTATATAAATACAAGTTGTTGTTGGAGATTTTACAAATATCAAATCTTAAATTTTTTATTGCCCTTGCCATGCCGTTATCAGCTGGTTCTTTTGGCAACTTGTGCGCAAAAATATTTAAAATCTAAATGTACACAAACAAATCTAACCCCCTCCAAGCTACACACCATCCTGACTTGGAACTTTATTGCCGTTTCTTCACTGTCGCTGGGTCAAAATCCTAGAACTCCCTTCCTAACAGCGCTGTGAGTGTATCTACCTCACATGGACTGCAGCGGTTCAAGAAGGCAGCTTACCACCACCTTCATGGGCAATTAGGGACGGGCAATAAATAATGGCCAGGCCAACAACGCCCACATCCCATAAACAAATTTTAAAAAACTGACAGAGCATGTCATGAGATGCATCAGGTCAGCAATATCTGGGCTATACATTCCTTACAGAACCAAAGTGACAGTTGCCATGCTGTCAACAGGTGGCGCTGTAGCTTGTTTTCATTTGACAGTAGGCACGATGATTTGACTTCTGTATGAAAAGAGACTGAGGGGTCCCTAACAGTTTGACCCTTCCCCCACAGCCCGCAGGAAAGCTGCTTGGTATTACTGGGTAGCTCCCCACATAGTGGAGGGCCCTCTCTACCCCCACTCCCACCCCTCCCCCCCACTGGTAAAATGCCAGTGGCGGCAAAAAGAGGTAATGGCTACTTAAGGGCCTCAGTTGGTCTCTGGACAAAATTGAATGGTGTTGGCAAGGCAAGGGGCATTCCACCCCCTGCCTTTCCTCACTATTTTATGGACTCCCCCCTCCCCTCAACAACCAGACCCCCCCGCCCCCCCGCCCCCCCCCCCCCCCCCACCATCTCCCTGCCCATCTCTAGAGCACTGATAAAATTCAGTCAAAGGTTCCAGAAACAGCAATGAGATATTTGTTTTAGTGATGTTGTTTAAGGCTTTGCTCCATGACCTTCCGGTCAGTTATTCTCTGTGACCTTGTCCTATCAACACCTTCTCTTTTGTTATCTTTTGCCCCACCCCCTGCTTTACTTGCTTAAATCCTTTTACATTTCTAATATCTGCCAGTTCTGATGAAGGGTCATTGACCTGAAACGTTAACTCTGCTTCTCTCTCCACAGATGCTGCCAGACCTGCTGAGTATTTCCAGCATTTCTTGTTTGTGTTTCAGATTTCCAGCATCTGCAGTATTTTGCTTTTATTTTGTTGTTTAAGGGAATGTTGGTTAAGTGGCCAAGGTGCCAAGAGAACTCCACTGCTCCCTCTTAGGTGGACGTAAACAATCCCATGACATTATTTTGCAGAATTGCTGGGGAGTTAACCTCAGTATCCTGGCCAATATTTACCCCTCAATCAACATCACAAAAACAGGTTATCTGGTTAGCATCACATTGCTTTGGGCAAATTGGCTGCCACGCTTCCTATATTGCAACAGTGACTACACTTCAAAAGTACTTTGTTGACTGTGAAGTGCTTTGGGACATTCTGTGGTCATGAAAAACACCATATTCAGGCAAGTCTTTTTTCATTAAAATAGCGTCATGGAATTTTTTACAGCCACCTCAGCAAGCAGACATTTCATCTGAAAAACAACACCTCTGACAGTGCTGCACTGAAGTGTAAATCTGGATTTTGTGTTCGAGTATTGAAGCAGGTCTTAAACCTACAACATTCTGAATTAGTGGTATGACTAGAACTACTTAACCAAGGCTGACAGCTAGGATATGTGACTGTATTTTAAAACATTGTGCTGAGTTTTATAAGCCCGCCACCGAAATTTAAATAGTGGCTCATTTAAATAGTCGGGATGGGCCACCCCCGATCACATGGAAAGGGCAGGTTGCCCATCCCCAGAAATGACGCCAGCTGCCCTTGCACAAGTGCTGCCCCCATTTTTAAAAGGCTGTCAGCCCTAGCAGAAAATTTAAATATTTAAAGTTAAATGGAATTTTAAAAAAAACATCTCTTTTGCCCCTTTCTCACCCCTCCATTAACAACTAAATTAATTATTTGCCCTTCCCCCCACAAACTTTCACCTACAACCCTTCCCACCATCCCCTACACTCATGACGCTAATTTGACTCCGATCCCCCACCCCCACATTGATAAACTTACCTGCCCCACCCCCACCCCCACAAGTATTCCGCCTCATTTCCCCAGACGGGGATCCGAAGGCATGGCAGTGCCAGCCACCGAGGTGAAGATTGCGACGGGACTTTGGGAGGTGACGTGAAATTAATTAATTCAGGTATTTTATTTTATTTAAATATTTAAATTGTGGTCCTGTCGCCACCGGTACTATCAGGCTGGGCCCTGTCAGCATCGAGGTCCGTGGTGGGACTCATCCAGGGCCATCTTCAGACCACGCCCCCCCCCCCCACCCCCCGCCACCAAGGAACCTGACATCGAGGGCTCCTTAAAATCCAGCCCATTTTTATTAATAATTTATAGCCCAATATGGTAGTCTTAACTACACAAATGATTGTGATAAGACTATTCGCAATAATAAAACAATAATAAGTAAACAAAAATGTACAAGAACATGGAAAATAATTGTAGCCCAGGTTTATCGAATGAAAGTTCATCTCTCTGCTGGCTTTTAGGAAATGGGTTCTGGGGCGTCTCAATCCAGTTTCTAGTGAGTATGGATCCACAGCACAAAAGTGCCCTAACTTATTTCTAGTTGGCAATCTCACACATAAAGGCAAATTGGAAAATTGCCAAGGCGGCTTATGCTCTTCTGAGTTTGAGGCTGAGTCTCATTATAGGAGACACAATCAAGGTTATACTTTGCAGAGTATATGCTGCACCCAACCTTGAAGTTTTTTAAAATCAACACAAGGGGGTGAATTTTACTGGCCCTGTGGTGGCAAGCTTGGAGGCTGGGAAGTCAGGAAAATATGGGGGAGCCACAACAGAATGGCTTCCTGTCGCATTTCCGTTGCCGGGGAACCTCCCCAGGAGCGGGCTGAGAGTAAAATGTTTAAGATATTTAAGGCCCCTTTTAGAGGTGATTTTGTGGGCTCACCAGCATTTTGCCAGCGGCAGAGTGGCCCACATGGCTCACCATGCGTGAAGGCCACTAGCTCAATGGAGGCTGCCTCCCTGTGGCAGGCCAGGGAACCAACATGCCCCAAAGAGGGGGCCGTAGGCAGGAAAGGTTTTGATATTCCAGAATTCCCTCGATTTTAGAATGGATTGGAAGATAGCAAAGGTAATCCCATATTCCAGAAAGGAGCAAGAGAGAAAGCAGCGAACTATGGAGCAGTCAGCCTGATGTTATTAGTAGCGAAAATGCTAGAATCTATTATTTAGGGAAGTGGTAACAGGGCACTTAGCAAATCCTAATATGATCAAGCAGAGCCAACACAGACTTATGAAGGGGAAATCATGTTTGATAAATCTGTTAGAGTTTTTTGAGGTTGTAACTAGCAGGGTGGCTAAGGGGGAACCAGTGGATGCAGTGTATTTGGATTTTCAAAAAGCATTCAATAAAGTGCAACAGAAGAGGTTATTACACAAAATTAGAGTTTATGAGATTGGGGGTAATATATTAGCATGGATTGAGGATTGGTTAACAAACAGAAAACAGGGAGTAGGGATAAACAGATCATTTTTGGTTTGGCAAGCTACTCTAGTGTTAGGGAGTATCAGTAAATAGCTGGGTTAATACACTACTGTTAGGGTGCGTGTGTAAATAGCTGCGTTATAGCATCTCAACAACTGGTAGACTAAGAAAGAGTATAAATTAAGTATTAATAATAAGGAACAAGTGAGTATCTGGTGAGTTTTTTTAACTAAGGTTTATTTTAACTAGTGAACTGTATTGATTTTTAGTAGGAATTATCAGTACTAGTAAGGTTTTATTAATAATTCTAATGTGTTGTAGTATTGGTAAGGTTTTTTTTTAGCAATAGCAAAGGGTCATCTAATAAATAAAGGAATGGTGCATTCTGGAGAACTATTTGTGCAGAAAGTGTTGTCAATTGTGGCAGCTTGAGCTCCGGGTTTTGAAACTTGCGCGGCAGCTGGCGACACTGCGATGCATTCATGAGGATGAGAGCTATGTGGATAGCACGTTTATAGATGTTGTCACCCCACAGCTTAAGAGTATGCAGGGAGAGAGGGAATGGGTGACCACCAGACAGTCTAAAAGAATCAGGCAGGTAGTGCATGAGACCCCTGTTTGCATCTCACTCTCCAACAGGTATTCAGTTCTGAGTGATGCTTCACTTGGGGAGTGCAACCAGAGCCAAGGCCCTAGCACCACAGGTGGTTCAGCTGCACAGTGGGGTACAGGGAAGACTGGAAGAGCCATAGTGATAGGTGGATTCAATAGTCAGGGGAACAGACTGGCCGCGGACATGAATCCAGGATGGCGTGTTGCCTCCCTGGTGCCAGGGTCAAGGATGTCACTGAGCGGCGATGCAGCATTCTGAAGGGGGAGGGTGAACAGCCAGCAGTTGTGGTCCACATCGGAACAAATGACATAGGTAGAAAGAGGGATGTGGTCCTGCAGTCAGAATTTAGGGAGCTAGGTAAGAAATTAGCAAGCAGGACCTCAAAAGTAGTAATGTCCGGATCACTCCCAGTGCCATGCGCAAGTGAGTATAGAACTAGAAGGATAAGTCAGATGAATGCGTGGCTGGAAAGATGGTGCAGGAGGAGGGCTTTAGATTCCTGGGATATTGGGACTGGCTCTGAGGAGATGGGACCTGTACAGGCCGGACGGGTTGCACCTGAACAGAGCCGTGACTGAGTTCCTTGTGGGACATTTTGCTGATGCTGTTGGGGAAGGTTTAAATTAGTTTGGCAGGGGGATGGGGACCTGAGGGTAGACTCAGCTGGGACAAAATCAGAAATAAAAATAGAAGGCAGAAAATTAATGGATGAGTCTTGAAGACAGAGGAAACAAAGGTTAGAAAATAAATAAAGGAGTTTGGCAGTGCTCAAGGGTATCTATTTCAATGCAAGGAGTATAGCAAATAAAGCAAATGAGCTGAGGGCACAGACAGGCATGTGGCAGTATGATATCATAGCTATTACAGAAACATGGCTTAAGGAGGGACAGGAATGGCAGCTCAACGTTCCTGGTTACAGGGTTTTCAGACATGATAGGGAGGGGGATAAGGAAGGAGCAGGAGTGGCAATTTTGGTCAAAGAAACTATTACAGCTGTGAAGAGGGATGATATGTTGGAAGGTTCATCAAATAAGGCCATATGGATTGAGCTAAGGAACAAAAAAGGGGCAATCACACTGCTGGGAGTGTACTATAGACCCCCAAACAGTCAGAGGGAGATAGAAGAGCAGATACATAGGCAAATCTCTAAGAAGCGCAAGAACAATAGGGCAGTAATAGTAAGAGATTTTAACTACCCCAGTATTAATTGGGATAGTTTTAGAGTGAAAGAAATTGAGGGAGCAGAATTCTTGAGGTCTATTCAGGAGAACATTTTGCCCAGTATGTAGCAAGTCCAACAAGAGAGGGTGAAGTTTTAGACTTAGTTTTAGGAAATTAAGATGGGCAGGTGGAAGGAGTGGCAGTGGGAGAGCATTTTGGTGGTAGTGATCATAATTCGGTCAGTTTTAGCATAATTATGGAAAAGGACAGAGATAGAACAGGAGTTAGAGTTCTCAATTGGGGCAAGGCCAATTTTACTAAACTGAGGAGTGAGTTAGCAAAAGTGGACTGGAAATAGCTACTTGAAGGTAAATCAGTGTCAGAGCAGTGGGAGGCATTCAAAGGGGAGATTCAAGGGGTTCAGAGTAAACATGTTCCCACAAAGAAAAAGGGTGAGATGTCCAAATCTAGAGCCCCATGGATGTCAAGGAGGTTACAGGGTAAGATAAGGCAGAAAGGAAAGCTTATGTCTGACACCGAGAACTCAATATTACAGAAAGCCGAGAGGAGTATAGAAAGTGGAGGGGTGAAATCAAAAAGGAAATTAGGAAAGCAAAGAGAGGACATGATAGAATATTGGCAAGCAAAATCAAGGTGAACCCAAAGATGTTTTATCAAAACATTAAGAGTAAGAGGATAACTAAGGAAAGAGTAGGGCCCATAAAAGACCAAAAAGGTAACCTATGTGTAGGGGCGGAAGATGTTGGTATGGTTCTTAATGAATACTTTGCGTCTGTCATCACAAAAGAGGGGAACGATGCAGATATTGTAGTTAAGGAGGAGGAATGTGAGGTATTAGATGTGATAAACATAGGGAGAGAGGAAGTATTAATGGGATTAGCATCCTTGAAAGTTGATAAATCACCAGGGCCAGATGAAATGTATCCTAGGCTGCTAAAAGAAGCAGGAGAGGAAGTAGCAGTAGGTCTGACCATCATTTTCCAGTTCTCACTGGATACAGGTGTGGTGCCGGAGGATTGGAGAACTGCTAACGTTGTACCTCAGTTAAAAAGGGAGCGAGGGATAGACCGAATAATACAGGCCAGTCAGTCTAACCTCAGTAGTGGGCAAATTATAGGAATCTATTCTGATAGACAGGATAAACTATCAGTTACAAAGGCATAGGTTAATCAAGGATAGTCAGCAAGGATTTGTTAAGGGAAGATCTTGTTTGACCAACTGGATCGAATTTTTTGAAGAAGCAACAAGGAAGATAGATGAGCATAGTGCAGTTGATGTGGTCTACATGGATTTTAGCAAGGCTTTTGACAAGGTTCCACATGGGCGGCACAGTGGTGCAATGGTTAGCACCGCAGCCTCACAGCTCCAGCGACCCGGGTTCAATTCTGGGTACTGCCTGTGTGGAGTTTGCAAGTTCTCCCTGTGTCTGCGTGGGTTTCCTCCGGGTACTCCGGTTTCCTCCCACATGCCAAAGACTTGCAGGTTGATAGGTAAATTGGCTATTAGCAATTGTCCCTAGTATAGGTAGGTGGTAGGGAAATATAGGGACAGGTGGGGATGTGGTAAGAATATGGAATTAGAGTAGGATTAGTATAAATGGGTGGTTGATGGTCGGCACAGACTCGGTGGGCCGAAGGGCCTGTTTCAGTGCTGTATCTCTCTAAATTAAACACATGGCAGACTGGTTAAAAAAATAAAATCCCATGTGATCCAGGGAAATGCAGCAAGGTGTATACAAAATTGGCAGGAAGCAAAGGGTAATCGTTGATGGGTGTTTTAGCGACTGGAGGGCTGTTTCCAGTGGCATTTCACAGGGCTCAGTACTGGGTGCCCTGCTTTTTGTGGTATATATTAACGATTTGAACGTAAATGTAGGGGGCACGATCAAGAAGTTTGCAGACAACACAAAGATTGGCCGTGTGGTAGATAGCGAGGAGGATAGCTGCAGGCTGCAGGAAGATATTGATGGTCTGGTCAGATGGGCAGAAAAGTGGCAAATGGAATTCAGCCTGGAGAAGTGTGAGATGATGCATTTGGGGAGGTCAAACAAGGCAAAGAAATACACGATTAATGGGAAAATACTGAGAAGTGTAGAGGAAGTGAGGGACCTGGGAGTGAATGTCCACAGATCCCTGAAGGTAGCAGGACAGGTCGATAAGGTGATTAAGAAGGCATATGGAATCCTTTCCTCTATTAGCCGAGCTATAGAATATAAGAGCAGGGAGGTTTTGCCGGAACTGTATAACTCATTGGTTCGGCTACAACTTGAGTACTGTGTGCAGTTCTGGTCACCTCGTTACAGAAAGGATGTAATTGCACTAGAGAGGGTACAGAGGAGATTTATGAGGATGTTGCCAGGACTGGAAAAATGCAGATATGAGGAAAGATTGGATTGGCTGGGGTTGTTCTCCTTGGAACAGAGAAGGCTGAGGGGAGATCTGATTGAAATGTACAACATTCTGAGGGGCTTGGATAGAGTGGAGGTGAAGGGTCTATTCACCTTAGCAGAGAGGTCAGTGATGAGGGGGCATAGATTAAAAGTGATTGGTAGAAGGATTAGAGGAGAGATGAGGAAAACTTTTTCACCCAGAGGGTGAAGGTGGGGCGGGGGGGGGGGGGGGGGGGGGGGAGGGAGGGGGGATCTGGAACTCACTGCTGAAAGGGTGGTTGAGGCAGAAACCCTCAACTCATTCAACAGGAGACTGGATGTGCACCTCAAGTGCTGTAATCTGTAGGGCTACGAACCAAATGCTAGAAGGTGGGATTAGAATAGGCGGATCGTTTGGCGGCTGGCACAGACACGATGGGCCAAGTGGACACTTTCTGTGTCTTAAACTTTCTATGATTCTATAACTGAAAGTTAACATACAGGTACGGCAGGCAATTAGGAGGGCAAATGGTATGTTAGCTTTTGTTACAAAGGAATTGCAGTATATGAGTAAAAAAGTCTTACTACAATTATACAGGGTATTATGAGACCACACCTGGAGTACTGTGTACAGTTTTGGTCTTCTGACCTAAGGAAGGATATACTTGCCTTAGACAGACTGCAAAGAAGGTTCACTCGACTATTTTGTAGGATGGGTGGATTGTCCTATGAGGAAAAATTGAACAGAATGGGCCTTTATTCCCTAGAGTTTAGAAGAATAAGAGATGATCTCACTGAAAATAAAATTCTTAGAGAGTTATACAGGATAGATGCTGGAAGGATGTTTCCCTGGTTGGGAGTTTAGAGATAGGGGTCACAGTCTCAAAAAAAGGGTTGGCCATTTAGGATTGACATGAGCAATTTTCATTTTGGCAGTATTTGATGTTTAAGGATTATCCAGATTCATAACATATTTGAAGTAACCATTAAACTCTTTTTGAAAAAAAAAAGTTTTTAACTGCAATTTTCAGTGAAACATAAACAAGACATATCTCTTCAAGGGCACGCTGTCATGTTAAGTGTAATGTAATCATAATATAGCAAGAAACGAAATATGTACGTTACAATTAAACATCAGTTAATTGGCTGTACAATAGATAGGATTAATATCACGTCCAGTGTTGTGCCCAGATAATGATATGTGTGCAGTATTGGGGAGGGAGGGGCAAGTCAGGGGCACGCCTCTAGTGTGTTGTTACAAATATCTGCTACCTGGCATGGACTGAGGACAGTTGGGTTTACTGTGACAGGCGGTTACAATCAGATACAGTGATACCATTTCAGCGGTGGCTCTGTATAGGATTGCCATGATGAGAAACCTTTACATCGTGCCTCTTTCTGCAGCTCTCATTTTCACTTTAACACTTCTCATTCTGCAATTACCCGCCAGCTCTCACCGGCGAAGGGGTAACGCGCAAAGAAGTTGGGCTTCTGGCCAACATGAGTCGCTTTTTAACCCTCGGCAACGTGAGCTGGTGGACGAAATGGAAGAAAGAGTAGAAGAAATTATTCGTTACCAAGACGCTGGTCGCCGAGCACAACCTGTGTTATTTTCCGCTCCCTATCAGGTTGGAGAATTCGGAAGATCTCACACTGATGGCGATGTCTTCAGTGTTTTGAAGGAGAAAACGCGAAGAGCTGTTGGTAATCTCAACAGGGGAACTATCGGGTGCAGTGACTTTGGGAATATCACAGGAATTGAATTCCTGGGCTCTGGTTATACGAAAACTGTTCTCAAAGGGACTCTGCAGGATGGCACTGCCATCGCCCTGAAAGTTGTTAACAGGCAGGGCGAGGAAGTAATGCGCTGTATTCGGCATTATGGGCAAACTAGGGATTGCTACAAACTGGCAGCTTACAAAATCATCAAGGAAATTACTCTGCTCCAAAAGCTTCAGCATCCCAATATCGTCCAGGTAACTTGGGCTATTACTGAATTGTGGCACAAATTTATTCTCATTAAAATCAGACTGAACCAAATTCACTTTATCTAACCGTCCCCATTTGTAAAGCGCTTGGGGGCATTTTTTTAAAAAGTTAAAAGACAGTTATATATAGAATTTGTCATAATTGATTTACTTAAATTGTGTAGACGTAATATTTTAATTTAACAACACAGCGAGGCAGTTAGCAGATTTCATAGTGAATATCATTCTGTTTCTAGGTTATATATTGTATAACTATATTGCCATTTTTCAGGAGTAGTGATGGTGACAGTGATTGGGCTCTATTTACTAAAGAATGAGTTGTGAGGTACATAACTTCATTTGTCATTGCGCTAAAGATCAGGTAACACATTGCCTACGTTCGCAATCCTTTACCTCATACGTTAAACTTTCAGGAATGATTTTTACACAAAACAATGAGCCAATCACAGCATTCCATCCCAGAAATGCCGGTAAAAGTCTCAGACTCAGAATTTAACTTCTCCAGCTTCTCTCTCCACAGATGCTGCCAGACCTGCTGAGTATTTCCAGCATTTTCTGTTTTTATTTCGGAATTCAACTTATTCAGTCACTATAAACTAATGGCGCTAACTGTAAACAATTAGGATGTAATCCCCAAGAGACGAAAAAAAATCCATCTATCTTGTACAATAGAGATAATTTTTTTTTGTTATTTGTTCAATGGATGTGAGCATCACTGGCAAGGCCAGCATTTGTTGCCAATCTCTAATTGCCCTTGAGAAGGTGATAGTAAGCTGCCTTCTTGAACCGCTGCAGTCCATGTAGATACACTGACAGTGCTGTTAGGAAGGGAGTTCCAGGATTTTGACTGATAGTGAAGAAGTTGCTATAATACTTCCGTCAGGATGGTTTGTGCCTTGAAGGGGTCATGGTGATGTTTCCATACATTTGCTGCCTTTGTTCTTCTGGGTGGTAGAGGTCATGGGTTTGGAAGGTGCTGTTGAAGGAGGTAAGCCTCATGGGCCAGTGCTTCTGTTGCTCCTAAAACAGTATTCTGGCTTTGCTTTGGTGAGCTACCCACCTGTTACTACAGCTCTGGAATAAACTAATTACAAACCAATATCAACAACTCCTTTCTTATCCCTCTTGTGTTTGAACCCTGATTGGTTTTAACTGGATGTCTTTAATAGAAACCTTGGTGATTTTTTTTTGTATTGTATGTGATCATTTTTATTTGAGTATGGTTGCATTCGAAAGGAATTCAACCTCACAAAAGGTTTTGATGGTTTGTAATTGGGATTAAAGCTCAGAATTTCCCTTCGGGGCGCAATCGGCAAATTGCACTCAGAATGCGCCAGACACTACGCTAGTTTTGCCGAGGTGAAGTTACGTCCAAGTTTCCATGCAAATTTATTCGCTTAATCCCAGACTTAAAAATCGCCATGAATCAATGCAATCAAGCAACATAATCAATCAATTGGGATCGTGTAAAAAATAAGGGGAAATCCATTCATGGTGAGGCTGGAGACCATAAGGTAAGCAGTACTTTTCATCTTGTTTAAACGAATTGATATTTCTCCAGCAGCGGGACAGTGGCATCAATTGACTGTTGATCATGTGATTAACGTTGAATTAATATGACCACGGACGCCTGTGTACCTGAGAATCTGGCGCAATGTAATGAACCTCCTTAACGACTGCAATTGGCAGAAACTTACCTTTCCAACTGGGACATGGTCAGCTTTGTGGTTGAGGACTGGTTCAGGTGTTGAAGTAGTGTAAAAGATGGCAGGTACTTGAGCATAAAGTAATTACAGACGCAACTCATTTATGTTTAAAATTCTATGATCTTTTGCACTATGTAATTTGATTCTGCGCAGATTATGTTATTAGTCGGCAGAAATCGTACAGAAACTCTGTTTTCATATGGTCTCTGTGTTTAGGCCTGTGCTGTAACTGCCTAAATTCTCAACCTCCCTCTCCTCCTTTAAGATGCTCCTTAATACCTACCTCTTTGAACAAGCTGTTGGTCACCTGTCCTAATATCTCCTAACTTTGGCTCACTATAATTTTTTTGTCTGATTGAGGTCCCGTGAAGGCCTTGGGATTTTTTTAAACAATGTCTAAAGGTGTTATATAAATACTAATAGTTGTTCTGTGTTTGCTGAAAACAACCCATAGGAGGGGTGAAGTTTATCATTGCTCTCTATGATGTTGACATGAAAGCATTGCATAGACTTTATGTCCTTTATAGTGTCTTCAGCATGTAATTCCTGTCTAATTTAGCCTTTGTCCCCATATAGTTATATGGTCAGTGCTACTATGGTAGTTTGGAAGATGGGCCTGTAATAACCGCAATGATGGAACTGGGAACTCCAGTGGAAATGATTCAGCTTTTGCAAACTCCCTGGGAAGAGAGATTTAGGGTAAGAAATCAAAACCTAATTATCAATATGTTTTAGGCACTAAACTGGGCAAGACTGGGTTTGCCCTGTGTGTCAGTGGCCTGGAATAAATGTCTGTGGAGAGAAAAGTTCTCCTTTAAAATATCGCAGAGAAAAGACATGCAGGAAAATTCACATTACTAAATCCACTATAAATGAGGGCAATGTGGTAACACAAGTGACCATTTGAGCCATTAGATGTCAGTTTCACAAAGTCCAGTTGAGACTGGCCCGTTGCGTAGGCAGAGCTGGAACCAGCAGGTGAAGGTTAGTTATTGAAATGGATTCTAAATTATTATTTAGTCAGGCAAACGCACTAACAAAATTCATTGGATAAGAATACCATTCATGCAAGTGTAATAATACAGCAAATCAATTTAAATGTTGTTGAAACTCTAATTGAGTCTGTTATGTTTCCACGTCACACGTCCCTACAACACACTAGAATGCTAATTTCCCACGGAATTTCTCACTTCCTCATAAAGAATACGATTTTCTTCTGGCCCATGGTTCCCTCTGGTATCTGACCCAACTGCCTATTCTACATGCTTGAGCCTCCACAGTGAGCATGGGAACCTACAGCTATCCTAGTCTGCTCTGCTCAGTATTCCACTCAGAAGATACACTTAACTACTGGGCCACAGCTAAGAAGAGATTTTATTAGTGTCATCCCACTATTAATATTAAAGTACGGCAAACCAAAGCAATGAACGGACCACTTACTGACCCCAAAAATTCTCAGGCAGCACTTGTGCTTCTAGATGCCAATGAATGCCCAGGGGTGTTTTGCAGATGTTTTGACTCCTGTACTTTTGCGGGTAGACGGTTTTGGTCCCAGAAGGGTAATGTGTTGTACTATGCTGTGTTGTGTTTGTTTCAGATTTGTCTGAGTCTAGTGAAGCTGCTTCATTATTTAGCTCACTCGCCTCTTGGATCATTGCTTCTGTTGGATTTCCAACCGCATCAATTTGTCATTGTGGATGGAGAGCTCAAAGTGACCGACTTGGATGATGTCAGTACGGAAGAACTCTCCTGTAAGACAGACAGTGACTGTATACTGGAGTTTCCCACCAGGAATTTCAACCTACAATGTACAGCAGAAGGGAAATGTCAAAAAATAAATGAAAAAAGAAACCTTTACAATGCATTCAGGTATTTACACAGCTGGGCATTGTCTAGGACATATTGGAAGTTAACAGATTTCCAGAATATTTTTAACTTATGAAGTTCATTTGTCATTTTAATACAGTCCTTAAAATGGAAATGGTAATTTCTATCTGCATAACGGCCTGGATTTTGCAGTCAGCGATGAAGCGATGGTGTTGACTGCTGATCGCGAAGAAAGCTGCCCAAAAAGAGGTAGTGATCTCTGTGGCATGTTTCTCCCTTTTCTTGATGGCAGATTAAATCTGACGGCAAGTCAAGGGGATCTCCAGGCATGCAGCAGCAGTGATTTCAGCAAGCAGGTAAACAGCAAATTATATTGAAGTATTCTCGCAGACAGCAAACCAGGCAGTTAGAAGCACTGACTCTCTTCACTTTAAGTTTTAAATAGCAAAATAAATCATTATGATTGGATTAAGATAGACGTTTAAATATAGAAAAACAAACTTTAGAAAATAATTTTAAGATCTTTGGATTTTGTTTATCATTATGGAGAAATTTGACATTCCACAAATATAAAATCAGCTTCTGAGGACCAGTGAGGGTGTTTATCAGTATTTATGAAGTTAGTATGCTATTTAAAAAGATATTTAACAAGGAACAACTTTTTTTCAAGGGTTTTTACAGCGAGATTAACAGCATAAGATTGCAAGTTCTCATCAATTCAGTTGATTTCCCATTGATGGTCATCTAGGGGTGGGGGGGGGGGGGGGTTGGTGGGGGTGCGGATGCAGGGTAGGGGGCTGCCTCAACACCAGACCTCTGGAGAAGCATTGAATCAGTGACAGAAATGTATGGGTCATCATGTAATTGTGCATATGTGCAGACTCCCAAAGTTGCTGTCAGTTTCACTAGGCAAATGACAGCAGAAAACACTGACAGTTTTGTTATTATTACCACTGCAAAACCCAGGCCAATGATTAAATTCTCTTGCATTAAACCTGCATATCAATAATCTTTTCATGCTGTGTTGTTTTGACTGCAGTTTTTCTATTCATGTTTTCTGTTTCTTTTTAAAGATATTTCTTTATATACCTGCTGCCCTACAGTGCACCCTATGCCTTAAGACCTCTCCTGTGTGAAATTATGAATGCAACAGGTAATTATTGCCTTTACTTGCTTTTATTCCATGAAGTAGCAATAATATCAATAATTGACTATGATTTATATTGCCCTCAGGGGACCTACGATATGGGATTAATAAAACGTTAGAAGCTTTTGAAGAAGTGTTGCATCTTTATAAATCTGGATTGCATAGCATTAATCGTTCTCGGTCTTGGCTGGAAGGTACTGCTTTAGATTTAATACTCTTAAACCCCTCCCCCAATTTATTATTCCTTCAGTGGGTACAGCAAGAACCTCTCATACAAATCCTCCATGCAGCTGATCTCAGTATGACTTGTGGTGGTATGAATCAACAATATAATTCTGGCCTCTATAAGCGTATTACACTGGACAGACTTGGATGGAAGGGAAAACAAATTTTGTTTGTATTGGAGCTGATGTGAACTTACATCATTACACATGGGCCAAATACATATTTGCAACATCAATAAATTTTTAACATCGATCCCAATATTTCTTATGGGGATAATTGGCTCAAGCATTTGATGCAGCATTCTATGAATGAGATTCATCTCCATCTGCCCCGTCTAAATAATTTATGGAACTCTTTTTAAGTGCGATAAAAATAATCTGTAATGACTCAACAGGTTTTCTCTATATCCTTTGCAATGTTTTCAGTGTATTTTCACTTCATGTCCATATCAATTTTATATCTGTGCTGCCAAGAGGACAAGGAGGCAGTCTGTTTCCACGCTAGTATCAAATCTCTGTTTGGATAGCTACAATGAGGCAAAAGGTACCGTCCAGACAACACAAACCTATTTTCTTGCTTTTTTTTCCTCATACCTTTACACATAGATGCGACAGCCTTTGTTGGGCACTTTGCCCTTTGTAGCTCAGATGATGAATTGAACAATGTGGGGAAATAGAATCTGGTTTATTCATATCAGGCACTGTGTGCTGGTGCTCCAGTAAACAGTGCTGTTGTGCCTGCCTATTATATGTGTTATTTTTTTTCTGTTTGGAATTTACCAATATGAGGAAGGAGTAAAATTTCACTGAGTTCAGGGAAGGCTTTGTGGCATTGCACTGACTATGTAAGTTGGAAGTTGTAGGATTTCTTTCTTTCATCCCACATACATTTTATACTTGAATTTACATTTACATATCACAAAATAATTTCCATATCAAATCACTAACTATCAACTGGTCCATTTATAAAACAAATGTGTAACTTTTGTCAAAGGTTTTAATTTGGAGTAAGAGTACATGTGTGGCACCATAGCTAGTGGTCAAGATGTAAAATGCAAATAATGGAGTTTGATATGCTGTACTTTTATTTGCAATACATTTGATAAATCTACCCGACTGACCAGATAAATGTAAATACTAATGTGTTTCTGTTATAATGACTGACCATGCTTGAAATAAAGCAGCAAAATTCAGTAACTTCAGCATTTGGAGTACCTGAATAGATTACAGTCCAGAAAAATCTGAGTTTGAATCCTGAATTTATTTATTTCAGATTTTAATGTAACATCAGAACTCAATCACATGAAATGTAAATTGTGTAGGATGTAACACTTTTTCTGTTACTGTCTTTCAGATTATAAGATATTTGAGGGATTTCGCATTCAAGACAATTCAGACTACAAATGTTGGCCATCTTACAACCACCGGAGTTGTTTGTTATCTGTCCATAATAGAGAGGAGGCTGCAGCAATCTGCCATTCTCAAAAACAGTGCCAAAGCTTCATTTTTACCCGCCAGGCAACATGGCCTGGTATAGTTATATTGTTTTCCACTTTGGTGCATATGATGACAACTGTATTAAGGACCAATGTCTCGTGAAATTGGTCCTACTGGTTACTGCTAGCAGAGAGTATTTGATTAATTTGGAATGACATCTGTACAAAAGTGTAGACTAACATAACAGCTGCTATAAAATGGAATACTTTAAAAAAAAAATAGAACAAATAGCATGAAAAGTCTGGATCCATTGAACTGATCCCAATTTTGAATGTGTTTTAGTGATAATTTATTTACTGCAGGGGACTGATTTTTACCAAGTGCAAGTGAGTTTCACAGGATGGCAGCAGAAAAGACAATGATGGATCTATTAACAATAAAATGGAGGCAGGAATAGAGCATGCAATTAGATTATAGTTTAATGACTCTGAACAGGAATACTTATCTTATGACTTTGCACCCAATTACTTTAATGGTCCAGCATAGTAGTTTGGCAAACATGGAGCTTAAAATGAGATTTCTAATTACAGCTTCCAACACCATAAATACAGCCAGGAGACCCTTTGAAAAGGGTTGAATTTTATTTTTAGATATAGGGACTGAGCACATAGGAGATGAGTGAAAAGAGAATTCAATATTGGTAGTACGCTGATGCATGTAACTGTTCAGTAGTTCCACCCTTAGCATTGCTACAAACTGGTTCCTACTTCACTACGATGCTGAAGATGCTGAGATAAAAACGTGGATCCAATTGATCTCCCAGCCTGACCTTGGAACCTGACTGGTGGTTCCGAACCCACACTGCAAATATTAGGCAGCATTGTAAAAACTATTTTCTGCAATTGAGATTCCCAAGGGCAGAGTCAAACCAGGATAAGGGAGAAAAAAATCATTAAAAATGTCTGATAACAATAATTTGCATTTGTGAGATGATTCCCAAATTGGTTGTCTCTCCTGGGTACAATATTAAAAATATTTTAATGGCCATACAATTAACTGAACCGTTTAGTGTGCATACATTGTGACATCATGCCGTGAATCTAAGAAATCTTTAGCTGAGATTGGTTTTGGAGGTGGCAGTATAAATCAGTCCTCCAAACCTAAGTCAAACCTGTGAACAACTCATTAGTTTAATGGATAGCGTTTCAATGTGCTGCAAGTAGCTAAAAATATTCAAAGTCAGAGATTTATAGTCCAGGTATTCAGCACCAAACTGAGCAATGTAAGGTAGGAGCAGTGGTCGCACTGCATGATCGTGCTTTTCTTGTGTGCAGGAAGCCAAAACTCCAGACATATATGCTCAAATGTATTTATGGTGCAGTGATTACTGGGCTGCAACAATTCTTGGCATTACTCAATGAATGATTGCTCAAGCTTGTATGCTTGCTTTAAAAGTTTAGGTAAAGTTTATAAATTAGAATGGTTAGTGGCAATTGCATGGTGTTACATAGTCAAGGCCATGTCCTCTGGACAATCGTCTCTTACACATGGCAAACTTTTGATTTTTATAATATCAGGAATGTTAATACTAAGTAGGACATAAGTTAATATTGGGGCTTAATATAACCAGATTAATTTTATTTTTTCTACAGGGTGGTACTTGGTGTCATTCAGAAGCAGCACTGAACTGATATTGGATATTAATTCAACTGTCTACATGAAGTCTAGTAGCTTAAGGGCACTGATGTGAAGAATCAAGATCATAAAAGTAGTTCATCTTGTAAGAAATCTGAAACTAATTACAGTTTCAAGAATTAAATGCTATTTCAGTTATTCATACAACTGCTGTTTGATCAATATGCCAGGTTTTCCAAGACTTTTGGACCTGAATGTGAGAATGTTGAAATTATCCACTCTACTTATAGAAGAATGTGATGTGATCACCAGTCTTGGGACGCTTACTGAAATATTAATTGATAATATGACTCTTTGGGGAATATTTCTTAATTGGCATAGGTGATAGATTCAAACTATTAATATTGTAATAATGTTTAAGACTTCTGTATAAAAATTATTTGTAGCAGGCTAGCATTTCTGCTTTCACCACATTTTCAATATGTTAGTTGACCCGGCTACATTTGCAATCTGAGGTTATTTCAGAGATTACCCTTGAGACAGCATCAGATGAGGTATTCAATTTAGTTAATCGGTTAATGTACCTTGTGAGTTGGTGCTGGATCCTACAATCCCGGTTTTGATCCTTTTCCTGTGCTGAGCTATCCAGTCTAAGATGGGGGAAGTCTGAGTGCTACAGTTGATCTCAACATCCTCAACTAGAGAGGGGTATTGCCCAGAGTCCCCAAGCTCAAGTGTCATTCAGTGAGAACTGTGAATATCCAGTCGAGGATGGGGTTGGACTTATCTGTGATGGAATGGCCTAGACACACACTTGCAGAACAGTCATATGGATACAAAGGGGCATAACATCATGCAAAGTGTTGGAGGGTAACAGAATGAGTATTTCTGGAACTTGGAGGAGACAGGGAAGAGTGGATCATAACCCTTGCCAAACCAAATTGAGGGGAGAAGAAACATTGCCACTTCTAGAAATGTACAAAAGTATGAGTTTTCAGAAGGAAAATGGGAAGTGGAAGAGGCTTGAGTTCTGCAGGAGATTTTCAGAAAAAGTTACCGGTATGGTATTGAATAATGACCTTACAGGTTACAGACGTATTTTCAATGAAAAAGTGTAATATGTTTACAGTTTTCATTTCAAACTGCTATGTTATGCTTTTCTGACTTCCACAAAAATAAAAGCAAACTCACAAAAGCAAAGACAAAAGGGAGTTTTTGCTTTGTTGCAATCACCATGAAAGCACCCCTTGTCAAAGAATCACCTAATATTACTAAATATTGAAAAATGTAACTTTTAACTTGAAGTCTGGTAGCAAACTTAACTGCATTCACTAAAATTGTATAAAATAATTTCTTATCATTATAAACTATTCTAGTCATAGTTGCACTTTATTAAAAAGAACACAATATAATTGTAATAATTGTCACAAATTGTCATCCACTTGGCAATTCCACCTTCCTCAGAATGGAGCTAAAACTGTTCCCAGAGGGACGAGAGGCTGTTGTCAGCCCTCTTAAATTCAGTTGCTTTGAAATAGGCTGGTAGGGGGGACAAGGACACTAAAAACACTTTATGGAGACCTGTATATCTGGGAGAAATAAACTGGGAATTTTGTGATAAGAATCCACTAATTAGTTCATAAAATGCCTCTGCTCATCATCTGACCTTTTTTAAAGTGCTCTTTTAAAAGATGCTAAAATAAATTGTTTAAAATGCATACTTGGTTGGATGTTTTCAGTAGGTTGGTATTTCTGGAGGAGATGGAAAGGCGAAGGGAAACTCTCTTGGAGTTACTGAGGCCTCCAAGAAATTAATCAACTCCAACCCCTTGCAAAGAATAACTTCATACATTGTCCCTGCTGTAACACATCGTAATCAGTTTGTTGAACATCCCATGGTTAGATGCTACTGTGGGTATAACCTTTAATAATGATACAAGCATAGAACATAAAGGGGAAGAAATTTGTTTGCAAAATTCTGCTTCATGATATCTTAGAAGAAAGCCGCATAAGCCACACAGGTAATGACCGGTGGCACTGTCTGCCCCGGGAAATTGATGTAAAGATGCTACATGAACAAATTTCTCCCCCAAAGTAACAGTCACTGCACTTCAAAAAATAATTTGTAGTCAGAAATGCTTTGCAATGTTCCAACATAAAGTCCCATATATAATGCAAGTACATGTATCTCAAGGCTCTGTTTTCATTTCAGAATTATAATTTGATTTGTATTTAATCCCTAGTACTAGTAGTTACTATTGTCTTAATAAAAATAGAAACACCAACAACTTGCACCTTTAATGTAAAAAGATCCTAAGGTACTTCACAGATGTATGAAATACAGAGGCAAAGGAGAAATTAGGAGGAGTGAGCTAAAGCTTGGTGAAGAGTGGAACTTTTAAAAGGTTTTTAAAGAAGAGAAAGGTGGAAAGATACAGCAGCTTAGGCAGGGAATTCCAGAGAAAGGGACCCAGGTGGCCCAAGACCATGCCACCAGTGGTGAAGCAAAGGGAGGGTATGCACATAAGGCAGAATGGAGTGTTTGGTGGGGGCAATATAGGGTGGGACACAATTGCTTACCGATATGGTGGGCAAGGCCGTAGAAAAATTTAAAAACAAGGATGAGGATTAAAATTTAATGTATTGAAGCACTGGGGTCCAATGTAGGCTTTTGAAGATAGGTTGATAAGCAAGCAGGCCTAAGTACAGAGTAGGATGTGTGTGGCAGAGTTTTGCGCAAGTTGGAGGCCAGCAAAGGCAGCATTGGAGGATTTGAATCTGGATATAAAGTTATTCATAAATATAAAAGGAAATACAGAGAACAAGGTAAACGTTATTCCAATTAAAGGCCTGACCTGAGATCTTCTTGGATCCAGAAAAGAGTGGTGCTACTGATTGATGGAACAAGTTTGCTCTGGTCCACATAACCTGTAATCAAGAAAAAAGAGTAAATTATATTGATCTCTGAAGCACCTTGGGATGTTCTTCTACATTAAAGGCTGTGTATAAATACAATTTGTGGTAAATATCTAAAAATGCAGAATGATTAATAACTTTAGAATTCACATCTGTTTTCCTTTTGCTACATTGTTAAAATGGCTGATCTTATTATCAACAACTTGTATTTATGTAATGCCTTTAATGTATTTGGCTTTGAGTTTTTGACACTCGCATGTTTTGCCACAGGGAACGACATGGTAGGCGTTGTAAAGTACTTGGCAAAGGTCTTGTTTTCTCTGGACAATTCAGATATTAGTTTGATGTTAGCTTGTAGTATCTCCAATAAGTTTAGAACAGCAGATAAATGCTTCCCTAAGTGTTCCAAGAATAAAAAGTGTTCCAGAGAAATTTTCCCTCTTTCCTCCCCAGACACTTGGAAGCATGGATTGCCTTGGAAAATTTCCATCCTTCCCTCCCAGTGTTCTTTCCCTTTCTTTTGTGCCAAAAACATTGTAGCCTTACTGCTTATTCCATCCCCCTCCCAGCCATTGTCTCAGGTTGAACCAGACTATTCACAATCTCGGCATTGTATTTCAACCTAAGCTGAGCTTCTGATCCCATGTCCGCTTCGTCACAAAGACTACCCTATTTTTACCCCCATAACATCGTCCAACTTCATCCCATCTGCTGCTGCAACCCTCATCCATGCCTTTGTTAACTCTGATGCAATCATTCTAATGCTCTTCTGGCTAACCTCTAATTCTCCATAAATTTCAGTTCATCCAACACTCTGCTGCCCAAATCCTGTCATGTACCATGTCTGCTCACCCCTCAACCTGTGCTCATGATCTATATTGGCTCCTGGTCCACCAGCATCTCAAACATAAAAATTCTCATTCTCATGTTTAAATCCCTTCATGGCCTCCTCCCTCCCCACCTTTGTAACTCCTGCAGTCCTACAACCTTCCAAGAACTTCCTTTCCCCTTCTGCTGAAGGTTATAAAGTGTACCCAGTTTCATACTGTATTGCAATATTGTTGATCATTCACCATTACTGATTGTTGTGCATAGATTACTAAGTCTTCTAGAAGGTTTGTAGATCTGTAAGTCGCCATAATGATGATAATATAAAGTCAGAATTCAATCCAAGTCTATATATTGGTGCTGCTCAATGTCAAAGGAGAAGCAATGCCAGTTGAATAGCTAATTGCCAATAAGGTGACTTCATGAAGTGTTCCTCAGAATAAATGGGGTCAACATGTGTCATGAATACAAGCTATAAAGGAAAAAATAAAAGAAATAGCTCCATTATTTCTTTCCTGGAAGCAATTTGGAAATTACTTTCTGGTGCAATATTTATCAAATTCTAACAATGAAAAAAGCTGTATTTCTTTTCTGGAAGCAATTTGGAAGTTATTTTCTGGTGCAATATTTATCAAATTCTAACAATGCAAAAAGCTATTTATGTTGTTAACCTGTATAATCTGTTTTTTCACATCTTTTGTTATATTTATTTCATTAATTACTGCTTCAATCTGGCAACTATTCTGTCTTGGGCTGATAAGTGGCAAGTTATATTCGCACCACACAAGTGAAGGCAATGACCATCTCAAACAAGAGAGAATCCAACTTTCTCCCCTTGACATTCAATGGCATTACCATTGCTGAATCCCCCACTATCAACATCCTGGGGGTTACTGTTGAGCAGAAACTGAACTGGAGTAGCCATATAAATATTATGGCTACAAGAGCAGGTCCAAGGCTGGGAATTCTGTGGCGAGTAACTCATCTCCTGACTTCCCAAAGCCTGTCCACCATCTACAAGGCACAAGTCAAGAGTATGATGGAATACTCTCCACTTGCTTGGATGAGTGCAGCTCCAACAACATTCAAAGCTCTACACCATCCAGGACAAAGCAGCCCACTTGATTGGCATCCCATCCACAAACATTCATTCCCTCCACCACCAAAGCACAGTGGCAGCAGTGTGTACCATCTACAAGATGCACTACAGTAACTCACCAAGGCTCCTTCAATAGCACCTTCCAAACCCGCAACCACCTAGAAGGGCAAGGGCAGCAGATGCCTGGGAAACTGCCATCTGCAAGAACTGCAAGCCACACACCATCCTGTCTTGGAACTATATCGCCATTTCTTCATTGTCGCTGGGTCAAAATCCTGGAACTTCTTTCCTAACACCAGATGGACTGCAGCAGTTCAAGGCAGCGGCTCACCACCACCTTGTCAAGGGAAATTAGGGATGGGCAATAAATGCTGGTCTAGCCAGCGATGCCCACACAATGTAAAAGAATAAAAAAAATTCTCACCCCCCAACTTTTTGAAGGCATGACTCCCTGCAAGGGTGCCCTTGATGATGCCGTCTGGTAGCTGCCAAATGGGCAATCTTCATGTGTGTGCTTACAGTGTACATCTAGGCAGACTGTTTTACCATGGGAGATATTTCAACAATGCCCAGTCCTATCCTCTTGTCAACACAGACCAGGGATCAGATTTGGACCTTCCAGATCCGCACACTTCTTTGACTTATAACATATGACATATGATATAACCAACTCAGCCATCAGGAGACCTTAGAAAACCAATTCTTCATTAATATAATGCCACATTTCCTTTTTACAATATATGGAAGTAAAATAAGAGGGGTTCTGTTTCATGTGTCCAATTCTCCCTGCCAGAGTTTTTTCTTTACAATCCATCCAGGCAATGTTTAACACCAAGGGGTAAATATGAAAATCTACCAATGAAACTTTGAATTTCTACCATTGTTAATAAGCATTCTTTTCTACAAGGTGACCTGTTTGATGCACTAGTTTAGTACTTTGAACGTTCTTCAGGGCCTGAGTTCAAATGCAGTCTAGACTGGTGGGATGAAAGTATTTTGCCCATCAGCTGTAAGGGTTCTTTGTGAAGTGAGTTTGGGAAGTCTCAACCTAGTATTTTGGTATCGGTCCGATGTACCTACTGCAATCTCACTTAGAGAGCCCATAGAACAGTTGATGTTGGAAATAAGAAATATTGAATTATAGATTTAAGTGATATTTCTTTAAGTGTTGTTGGGATAAAGGGATAATTTTTAACTTCAGCAGGGGTGGAAAACTGCCAGAGGTGGGTTAGTGGTCTGTTACTCATCCACTCGGTTTTCATTTCCCTTCCATTGAATTCAATAGAGAGAAAACTATTCCTAAAATAAAGGAAGATTATCTGCAGTTCACTTGACCTGGGATTGTTTGAAATGAGAAAGCATTTAATTTCCCAGTGCTGGCATCTCTCACCTTGCTGAATCCAAAAATTCACCAAAGGAAATTATTTCCTTCTGGTTGATTGACCTAGAAAATCTGTAGGGTGGAATTCTCAGAGTTACACTGGGATCATGGCCACCACAAAACTGCTTCAGTGACCTCACTGGATTTGCAGATTCAGCAGGAGGGATCTCCAGGAGCACATCTGTGACATCCTGCTACTCAAAATGCTGGCAGAAGCTGGCTCCCTTTGTCAGGAGACTGCTTTAAAAATTGAGCAGGTATAAATTTTTCTCCATCCTCATTTTCAGAGGGTCCAACCTGGACTTGCAGTTGGGCTCCACTTCTGGTTTTGGCCAAGAGGAGACCTGCACCACTGTTTTGTTGATTCCTGACCGAGGGCCTAGGTGCAGGAACTTGCAGCCTAAGGATTTCCTGCACAGGTCCTGACTCCTCTTGTATTAATGGCATCATAGGGATGGGTGAAAGTTCGACCCACACAGGCACTCGTCAAAAATGTAGCCCTTTTCTTTGTTTACATCTTTTTCTGTGGTATTGCCTGAGCCCATTATTGCAACCTACTCCAGTCCCACATCTCAGCTCACACCCTACAATATCCTACTCTGCCCTCCTGTGCATCCTCTATCCCCCCCCGTACCAGCCCCTACCACTCTTCACCCCCACCAACCCGCATTCTTCATTTGACAGCAGAGTTTTGAGGCGTTTAGGTCGCACCCTCTGGAAATCACTTGTTAAACTCCTTCATCTTTAAATAAACACCTTGAAACTTGTCTTTTTGATAAGTAATAGTAAGGACCCCTAATTCTCCACTACTGCTCGGTCCACTCTCTCCTTTGTGAGTTGCATTGAATGTTTTATTACATTAAAGAAGCTAGAGAAATACAAGTAGTTGTTCCAGACAGTGAGTGCCAGCAACATAAACAGCAACAAGATCCATCACAGCCAAGTCTGACATTTTATTTCACTCAAAAACTGTACAAATATTTTCAAGATGGGTCTCAGGAGAACAATCAGGCATCAGAACACTGGGGCTGGATTTTGTGCTGGAAGCGAGGCTCCTGGTGCTGGGCCAAAAAGGCCTGGGTGGGGGAAACCTGCCTCTGCCTTTTCATGACCCCCACCCCCCTGGAGCAATCCTCTGATCTTTTTGAATCAAAGTTTCAGGATGCAGCATTCCCTTCCCTTTAAAGTCTGCCTCCAAGAGCTGCCGGCCAATCAGAGGGCTGGCAGCTCAGCAGTATCGGCTGCGCCACTGAGAGCAGTTTATTTTATTTATTTATTTTGATTTAGAGATGCAGCACTGAAACAGGCCCTTCGGCCCACTGAGTCTGTGCCGACCATCAACCACCCATTTATACTAATCCTACACTAATCCCATATTCCTACCTCATCCCCATTTTCCCTCAATTCCCCTACCACCTACCTATACTAGGGGCAATTTACAATGGCCAATTTACCTATCAACCTGCGATTCTTTGGCTGTGGGAGGAAACCGGAGCACCCGGCGAAAACCCACGCGGTCACAGGGAGAACTTGCAAACTCTGCACAGGCAGTACCCAGAATTGAACCCGGGTCGCTGGAACTGTGAGGCTGCGGTGCTAACTATTGCGCCACTGTGCCGCCCAGTTGTTCCTGGTGGGGGTCCTCCGTGGGCCATAAATTACCCATGAAGGAGGGACCCCCCTCAAGCCTGCAAGGAGGGCATCTCGCTTTACAAGGCATCCTCCTCGCCCGGCGGAGGCCCACCCGCTGCTGGTAAGATCTCAGCAGGGGTGCAAAGTGGCCCTTAATTGGCCATTAATAGGCCACTTAAGGGCCTCAATTGGCCTCTGGGTGGGTTGGCCATCGTCGGCCTATCCCGCCCCCGGCAAGACTGCTGGGCGACGGGCCCTCCACCTTGCTGCCCCCACCCCTCAACCCCCATCGCGATACTCTGTGGGCCCCCCCCACCTCCAACCCTGCCTCAGGGGGCCTCAAAAAACCCTGGCCTGGATGGTTCTGTATCCCATCTTTAAACCAATGACACTAAGGAAAATTGTCACACTACCCTGGGGGTGATCAGCCAAGTCAGAAAAGACAAAGGGCTGAATTTTATAAGCCCCCCGACATTGGGGGTTGTGGCTGGGGTTCCCAGAGAGGCCCACCACTGGCTGAGCAGCGGGAAGGCCCCGCTGCATTTTACCAGTGGCGGCGAGGCCTCAGGGCGGCCCTCCCGCTGTCTGGCGGCAGAGCCTTCATTTAAATATTTAAATACATTTAAATACATGCAAAAGAACTTACCTTGTCCCGACGGCCATCCAATGCTGGTGGCCAGAACTCCAGCAGCTCTGTTCGGAGATCTGAGGCGTGACATTGGTGGGAAGAGGGGAGGATTGAATTTTTCAGGGTGGGGTTGGGGGGGGGAAGAGATGCAAAAATCAATGCAGTTGGTTGCGGGGATGGTGGGAAGGGGTTGAGGGTCAAAGGGAATAAAGTTCGGGGGAGAGAGGTCGTGAGTGAAAACTTACTTTTTTGGAGGTGATAGGACAAATAATAAACAGATTATTCATTGGGGGGAGTGGGAGAGGGGATTGGAACTGTGAGCATAATTTTATTTTAATCTTTTGCCAAACCTGTCCCTTTAAAAATTAAGTCAGTGAATGAAGCCCTTTAAAAACGGCGCCTGTGCTTTGGGACCGGACGCTGTTGCTAGGGATGTGGCACGTCTTGCACGTGCGCCGCGCAATTATTGAAGCTCATCACTGTTCTCGGCAGCGAGCAATAAAATTCTGCCCTAAATGTTAAACCTGGCACCTTTGTGATGAAAACAGAAAATGCTGGAAGTACACAGCAGGTTAGGCAACATCTGTGGAGAGAGAAACAGAGTTAAAATCTCGGGTTGATGACCTTTCAAAATTGTTCTGATGAAGTGTCATTCACCTGAAACATTGGGTTGAATTTTCCCAGCCCTGAGGAAACGGATTTGGAGGCGGTGAGGGGGCTGGGAAATTAAAGGGAGTTCGTGTTGCAATGGCTCCCTGACACCTTCCTGCCTCCGGGGAAATTTTCCAGATGTGGGCTAAGAATGGCAAAGATGGCATTCCTCTCCACAGAGGTGGGCAGCTAATTAAGGCCCTACTTACAGGTTATTTTCCAAAAGCGACAGCAGTTTCCCACCATTGGAGTGGCCCCACCCGCTGCCAAGTGTGAAGCCCACCAGCTTCTTGGAGGTGGCCTCTCACTGGGAGGTCAACACGCCACCATAGGCTACATTAAATGACTGCATCAGGGGGCTGTGTAGGGCATGAGAGTCCCCTGCGGAGTCTCACTTAGGTTTGGAGCTGTACTCTAGATGTAACAGGAATGAGTGACTCAACACCAAATAATGTGTTAAAGCAGTAATTTTATTGAGCAATTAATAAGTAATTATTAAACAATTATTAATGATAAAAAAGGAAAGAAAGATAACTTTATTAAAAAGAAAAGAAGGAAAAGGTTATAGAAAGACAAAAAAACTTATAGCACAACTGCTCTAACACCAAATTAGTCTGTTCACGACAGCTCCCTAAAATGGTACCATTCTGCCTTAGTACATACGTCACCAAGTCTGTGAAGAACCTTGCATTGGGGTGGACTCTCTGGTCAGTCACTCCATCGCTGTCCTGTCCTCCGTAGTCTTCAGTGGTCGACTAGTCCACTCTGGCTGCAGCCCCGAACGCTGGATACGGTGCTCTTTTAAGTCCAATTTCTGGCTCCATTCCAACTTTCCAAGGTTTCCATCCAGACTTTCTTAAAACAAGAGTCCGAAAACCATGAGTGTTTATCAAATTCTTCTGTTGACACATTCTTTGATGGTGTCTCTCACCTGCCATCAATTAAACTGCATCTTCTGATATACTATAGTGGACCACTCCATGTGCAAGGTTATCCATTGTCCTGGCTTGTAATTCAAGGGTTATCGAATACTATAAGAACTGACTTCTGTTTAAACAATGGGAAAGCAACTGTTATTTTCAAGAAGAGAAAAGCAGTAATTTAGTCAAAAAAACGTATGTGTATGGCCTGGCCTGACCAGCATGAAAACAAAAGGAGAAAGTTCTTGGGGAAAAACAAGTTCATAGTTAATATTACTACTGATTGCCATTGATTACATAATTGATGAGTTACTTAACTTACTCAGAGTACAATCACACTTAGTTTTAAATCAATGTCTACAAAGTAACCATTAAAAATTAATTACAGGTTTAATACAGGTTTTTAAAAAAAATCAAAAGCAAAACAAAAGCAAGGCAGAAGTAAAATGCAAAAACATAAGAAGTACAAAATGTAGTGGCTGCAAGCCCCAGGCCTACAGCCATAAGGCTTACGGGGGCCCAGGAGCAGCCACAGGCATTCTTGCAGCGGGGATATCCCTCCACCCTGAGGCCCCTTATTATTTCAGCTGAAGAAGGAAGCCTTTGTGAGTGCCTCCATTTTGAGGCTCCCCCTAGGTCTCCCTCTTCTCCAGCTGATTCAGCTCTCCTGGTGGGGCTACCAGCTGGACTTCGCTGTGGGCACTCTGATTGGGCCTCCTGCTTCCACCCTCTGTCTGCCATCTTTTGTTGGACAGAGCTCTTAGAGGTGGCTTCTTAATTGGCTTCCTCCAGAAAGATTATGGCCAACATCCCACCATAGCCATTTCTGGGTTCCCAACCTGGAATGGAGGCTGACATTGAGCTCGCAACCCAACTCCACTAACTTTGTTCCTCTCTCCACAGATGCTGCCAGACCTGTTGAGTATTTCCAGCATTTTCTGTTTAATTTCAGATTTCCAGCATCTGTAATATTTTGCTTTTATCTTTCTGATGGGTTGTGCAACATAGAGCAGCGTGTGTTAATTACTGAACCACCAGGGGATCCACCTGTTATTTATTCTTGCAATAGATTTAAAATCCATTATACAGTGCAAACACCATATGCACCATTACAATTAGGCAATAATTGCTCTGTATACTATATATCCCACTGTAATTTCATGAATGTGTAAGAGTATATTTGTCAGTGGCAGTTATGAAGAATAATGCTCTTCTCATCTTTGCACTATTGTTGCTAAAATATACTTTCACCTGACTGTTTAGTTTAGAGATACAGCACTGAAACAGGCCCTTCGGCCCACCAAGTCTGTGCCGACCATCAACCACCCATTTATACTAATCCTACACTAATTCCATATTCCTACCACCTCCCCACATGTCCCTATATTTCCCTACCACCTACCTATACTAGGGGCAATTGCTAATGGCCAATTTACCTATCAACCTGCAAGTCTTTGGCATATGGGAGGAAACCGGAGCACCTGGAGGAAACCCACGCAGATACAGGGAGAACTTGTAAACTCCACACAGGCAGTACCCAGAATTGAACCCGGGTCGCTGGAGCTGTGAGGCTGCGGTGCTAACCACTGCGCCACTGTGCCGTTTTCAGGCTGTTACTAAACTCCCTTTTCTGAAAGGTCATTTGGAGTTGGATTTTCTTTTGCTAAGAACCTATTAGGGATCATTGGCAAGGATTATATCAAATAAGATTTTTTTCTTATCTCCATCAAAGTACTATTGATTCTTGTAACTATTAACTCTATTAAGCTTACAATGAATAAACATCAAATTACTTGAAAAGAAAATTCATTTGCTTCATCTTTGTAAATGCTGACATTATCCTGTCCCTGTAAATCATGCATAATATTTATTTTGTATCAGCTTACATCCTTGAGATGCAATTTCACTTTTTGATTTATAGCTTTTAAGTTCTCTACTCTCATACCTTTCTTTGTGAAGCAAGAGAAGTTTTCAAAGTAGGTGAATAAGGAGGTCCTAAGTGTAGCTCTTTATAAACATTCTCACAGTAGAAAGTGGTTATTTGTCCTGTTTTAGTGCATTGTCAAGTGATGTGCATGTACTCACTGTCATCCTGTCAATTCCACCTTGAAACTAGAGTTCTTTGTAATGCTTCATTGTTGGTCTACTTCATGTTAGTCTATAAATATTCTCATTGCAAGTAATTAATGTATCCTGCTTAGAATGAAAAGGAATAGTTTAGGGGTTTTCAAACATTTCCGCCTTTCTCATCACAAACCTGTGCTTTCACCCACTGAGTCTTTGGAGCTGTATGATAATGTGCAAACTTCAGAATTTCAATTCATGAAAAGTTTAACGAGCTCCTGTTTTTGTGTTCAATTAACCGTAAAACAAATCAATAGCACATTATACAAGTATTATTAAGAAAGCATTAAAACTGAGATTCTATGAGTGTGTTAAACCCAGAGAGTTAATTACAATGATGATGGAAAAGGTTCCCTGAGAACCATGGCAGCTCATCAGAAAGTTACATCTTTAGCAAGTGGACTCTTTTTGAAGAGATGAGATCCATCAGTCCTCTCTAGCTTAACAGACAGTTCCAAGACTTAATATGTAGATTAAAAGGATGATAATGGCCTCGAGAGTATTCCTGGACATTCTAATACAGGTAGTAGGGTTTGTGCATCAACAAGCTGTAAAATCTTAATCCTTATTCTGATGAAAAAGTTTGATGGGGATTTAATGGGACACTGGAATACCACTGACAATTCAAGTATTTTACTGTTATGCTACATTCAGATCCTGACATCTTGACTATTTTGCTCATTAAAGTTCTTGCTCCAGTTTGCTCATAATACTTTACTAACATATAGTACCCAAGTGTTGAAACTCTTGTTAAGCCTTATGTTCTTTTTAATTAAAAACACGGTATTTGTCTTCATGTACCATATTCAAACTGTCACAGAACATGAATTTTATGCTGCACAAAAACACAAGTAGCTGAACTACTTTATAAATATGGTGGCAATGAATAATAAAGTTGTAATTTAATGAAGGGAATCAGATTATAGCAATAACCACAAGAACTAACTTGATTGAATTATCTAACTAACTTGATTGAATTTTTCGAGGTGGTGATGAGATGTGTAGATGAGGGTAAAGTAGTTGATGTAGTCTACATGAACTTCAGTAAGGCTTTTGATAAGGTCCCGCATGGGAGATTGCTTAAGAAGGTAAGAGCCCATGGAATCCAGGGCAATTTGGCAAATTGGATCCAAAATTGGCTTAGTGGCAGGAGGCAGAGGGTGATGGTCGAGGGTTGTTTTTGCGAGTGGAAGCCTGTGACCAGTGGTGTACCGCAGGGATCGGTGCTGGGACCCTTGCTGTTTGTAGTGTACATTAATGATTTAGATGTGAATATAGGAGGTATGATTAGTAAGTTTGCAGATGACATGACAATTGGTGGTGTCGTAAATAGTGAGGAAGAAAGCCTTAGATTACAGGACGATATAGATGGACTGGTAAGATGGTCAAAACAGTGGCAAATGGAATTTAATCCTGAGAGGTGTGAAGTGATGCATTTTGGGAGGCCTAACAAGGCAAGGGAATATACATTGGATGGTAGGACGCTAGGAAGTACAGAGTGTCAGAGGGACCTTGGTGCACTTGTCCATAGATCACTGAAGGCAACAGCACAGCAAAGGTGGTTAGGAAGGCATAGAATACAAGAGCAGGGAGGTTATGATGGAGCTGTATAAAATGCTAGTTAGGCCACAGCTGGAGTACTGTGTACAGTTCTGGGCACCACACTATAGGAAGGATGTGATTGCACTGGAGAGGGTGCAGAGGAGATTCACCAGGATGTTGCCGGGGCTGGAGTATTTCAGCTATGAAGAGAGACTGAAAAGGCCAGGGTTGTTTTCCTTAGAACAGAGAAGGCTCAGGGGAGATATGATTGAGGTATACAAAATTATGAGGGGCATTGATGGCTTAGATAGAAAGAAACTTTTTCCCTTGGCGGAGGTATCAATAACCAGGGGGCATAGATTTAAGGTAAGGTGCAGGAGGTTTAGAGGGGATTTGAGGAAAAACTTTTTCACCCAGAGGGTGGTTGAAATCTGGAACACACTGCCTGAAGAGGTGGTAGAGGCAGGAACCCTCACAACATTTAAGAAGTATATAGATGAGCACTTGAAATGCCATAGCATACAAGGCTACGGGCCAAGTGCTGGAAAATGGGATTAGAATGGTTAGGTGCTTGATGGCCGGCACAAACACGATGGGCCGAAGGGTCTGTTTCTGTGCTGTATAACTCTATGACTCTAACCCTGTTAAGGTATGTCACCTGAACCTAGAAATAAAGTTTCAGCCTTTTAGCTTCTATCCAGCATCCATCTGAACCTTCTACCCTTTCCTCTCCTGCAATTATTCATTGGATACAGGCTGTCCTTTCTTAATTCGCTGAAGTGGCAGTATTACTCACTTGTATGTCTTGATAGTGAATTTTAGCAGCTATTCACCACAGAACAATTGCGGCGAAGCCTGATCCTGTCCTGTTGAATTTTGTATTTCCAGCAAGGATTACTGAATGAGATCCTTGGATATTTTTCTCTTTCCTAAGTGAAAGCCACTGAGGCCAATTTTACTGCCCTAACTTTGTCCACCAAACTCAGCACAAACCTCAGCTTGGAACCTTTCTGCTCCACCTAGTTCACATACTCACTGGATAAACTCACTCAGTCATTGATGAAGTTCTTCATTAGTTTTAATATATTCTCGTGGATCTTCTGTGACTTTGCCCTTGGTGAGTAGGAGGACACACTGTTTTATAATTTGGGCGCACAAGACTCTGACAACAACCACCATTGTTGTTTCCAGCAGAAATAGAAATGCCACCCAAGCAAGTTTTTTCTGTCTCTTCTCCATTGCTCAAAAGGTTGCCATGTTCTTTTTATCTTAGGATCCTTCCCTCATTCATGTCAATACAATTATTTCTAAACATGAAAGACATCATGTGATCTTACAAATATTCTTTTACAATGTGTTTTCAGATCCTTGTAGGGCAGCAATACAAAATTGTGTATTAAAGGCTGGCTGAGCAGATGATGTAGCACATTAGGGTTAGGGTTAGAGTTCAATTCACTATAAAATAGGATGACAGGATATGGACTCCCATTTATTTTCATCAAAAACTTGGGGAGTTTCTGAACTAAGTTGCACTAAAGCACAGAACAATGCCTAGGTACTTGCCTACATGTTGAGTCATCTTTGATGTCTTGCCTAACCAAAAACTGAAAATTGGCTGGAAGCAGATCACTGCTGTTCACTGGAGAATGGACCTCTGTGCGGGAGAACTAAAGAGGAAACCAACATTAAAAAAAGAGCAAAATGTTGTCTCAGTGATTGAAACAACTGAATACATAGAAATGAATTTAATTTGCCCCAGATTCCATGCATCCTCAGATAGATGTGCAGTTACTATTGTTGAACGATTGTTATATTTCTCAATAAGTAAAACAAATATCCATGAAAGCCAAGTATAAGAATAATTTGCACTAATGGGGAATCATTTTGTGTTTGAAATTTTTTGCACTCAAGCACATTACTAAAGTTACAAAACTTCTTTTTTGTGAAAGATTTTCAGAATAAGGTTACAAATAATGTTGGGGGTGTAGCTTTGCTAAAAATCAAATATGTCCTAGTAATTAAGGTTTAGGATTTTCCCTTTTAATAAAAAAGATGTTGATTAAAGTGCATGTACAATAATTCTATTGGCCTGTGGCCACTGTGCTAGAGGCCTTTTTTAGATTCAAATTATTGCCTGTCAGTCTTAAATCTTTAAATAGGATGGAAGATTAAAGCTATGTATACATGAAAAGATCCTCTTTGAATTTTTCAATTATGTACAGCTGTATTTCATATGGCTGATCGAAGTCATTTTGCTCCTACATGTGTACACTTAGCTCTTACTTTGAATAAATGGTTGAGCCAGTTTTATACATTTTGTTCAATTCACTTGACCTGAGGCAAAAGCAAATAAAAGTATTTCATATTCATTCATTGGCAACATTCAGATTCTTGAGTAAATGGCCAATGTTAAGATGTCACATAAATGGACAGCAAACAAAATAAGTCTTAGTATGAAGAAATGATTATTTACCTCAAGCACTATTGAAAGGAAAACATATAAGACTATGATTCTCTGATATATGCACAATAAATTCATGGAAGAAGGATGCAAATTTCTGCCCAGTTAACCACCTCAGCACAACTGCTATTAAATGGGCTTAGCACAGTGTAGAGCTGTAGCAGCATGTAGAACCAAAGGACAAGATATTATTGAGTAAAAGTATTAAAATTGTCAAAAAATGCTTACAATTTTTCACAATTTAAAAAATTATGTTATCTCAATGGGATAGACTAATCCAAGCTCTTCTTGAGTTGGTAAATAAAGCTCAATATCAGGGAGCTATTACTTTCTAAACAACTCGCGGCTAAGAACCATGGGGATTTTAACAGCAACTATTTTAAAATACTGAGCAATATGGGAACAGTGGCATAATATAGGCCATTGCTTTCATATAAATTGCATCTATGTAATGTCTTAAGCATAGTACATTTGTAGACGTAATAATAAAATAAGTCTGGAAGTAGTTACTATTGTATGATTACTACTTGCACCCTCAAATGGAACATTCAAAATCAGTTTAAAAGTAATTACTGCAACTGAATCTTGTAAAATCAGTCTAACTTTTTATCATGCAAGTGAAAATCTTCATCAACAAGAGAGACCCTAACTGTCTTCCCTTGACATTCAGTGGCACAATGTTCAGTTCCATCCGCAACTCCTCAGATAATGAAGCAGTTTGTGCCCGCATGCAGCAAGACCCGGACATCATTCAGTCTTGGGCTGCTAAGTGGCAAGTAGCATCTGTGCCGCACAAGTGCCAGGCAATGACCATCTATCCAACAAGAGAGTGCTTAACCACCTCCTCTTGACATTCAATGGCATTATCATTGTGGATTGCCCCACTATCAAAGTCCTTGGGGTCACTATTGACCAGAAATTTAACTGAACCAGCCACATAAATGTTGTGGTTACAACAGCAGGTCAGAGGCAATGCACTCTGTTGTAAGTGGCTCATCTTTTGACTTCGCAAAGCCGCTCCACTATTTACAAGACACAAGTCAGGAGTGTGATGGAATACTCTGCACTTACCAAGATGGTGTCACTGCAAGAACGTAGAAGAAGCTTGGCAGCATCTGGGACAAATAAATCTCCTTCTTCTTCTTCTTCTTTGGCCTCCTTGTCTCGAGAGACAATGGGTAAGCACCTGGAAGTGGTCAGTGGTTTGTGAAGCAGTGCCTGAAGTGGCTATAAAGGCCAATTCCAGAGTGACAGACTCTTCCACAGGCGCTGCAGATAAAATTGGTTGTTGGGGCTTTTACACAGCTGGCTCTCTTCTTGCGCTTCTGTCTTTTTTCCTGCCAACTGCTAAGTCTCTTCGACTCGGCACTCTTTAGCCCCGCCTTTATGGCTGCCCGCCAGCTCTGGCGAACACTGGCAACTGACTCCCACGACTTGTGATCAATGTCACAGGACTTCATGTTGTGTTTGCAGACGTCTTTAAAGTGGAGACATGGACGGCCGGTGGTCTGATACCAGTGATGAGCTCGCTGTACAATGTGTCCTTGGGGATCCTGCCATCTTCCACGTGGCTCACATGGCCAAGCCATCTCAAGCGCCACTGGTTCAGTCGGGTGTATATGCTGGGGATGTTGGCCGCCTCGAGGACTTCTGCGTTGGAGATACAGTCCTGCCACCTGATGCCAAAGATTCTCCGCAGGCAGCGAAGATGGAATGAATTGAGACGTCGCTCTTGGCTGACATACGTTGTCCAGGCCTTACTGCTGTAGAGCAATGTACTGAGGACACAGGCTTGATACACTCGGACCTTTGTGTTCCTTGTCAGTGCGCCATTTTCCCACACTCTCTTGGCCAGTCTGGACATAGCAGCGGACGCCTTTCCCATGCACTTGTTGATTTCTGCATCGCGAGACAGGTTACTGGTGATAGTTGAACCTCGGTAGGTGAATTCTCGAACCACTTCCAGAGCATGGTCACCAATATTGATGGATGGGGCATTTCTGACGTCCTGTCCCATGATGTTCGTTTTCTTGAGGCTGATGGTTAGGCCAAATTTGTTGTAGGCAGCCGCAATCCTGTCGATGAGTCTCTGCAGACGCTCTTCTGTGTGGGATGTTAATGCAGCATCGTCAGCAAAGAGGAGTTCCCTGATGAGGACCTTCCATACTTTGGTCTTCGCTCTTAGACGGGCAAGGTTGAACAACCTGCCATCTGATCTTGTGTGGAGGAAAATTCCTTCTTCTGAAGACTTGAAAGCATGTGAGAACAGCAGGGAGAAGAAGATCCCAAACAGTGTAGGTGCGAGAACACAGCCCTGTTTCACGCCACTCAGGATCGGAAAGGGGTCTGATGAGGCACCGCTATGCTGAATTGTGTTTTCATATTGTCATGGAATGAGGTGATAATACTTAGTAGCTTTGGTGGACATCCGATCTTTGCTAGTAGTTTGAAGAGACTGCTGACGAGGTCAAAGGCTTTGGTGAGATCTATGAAAGCAACATAGAGGGGCATCTGTTGTTCGCGGCATTTCTCCTGTAGCTGGCGAAGGGAGAACAGCATGTCAATGGTGGATCTCTCTGCTCGAAAGCAACACTGTGCCTCAGGGTAGACACGCTCAGCCAGCTTCTAGAGCCTGTTTAAAACGACTCGAGCGAAGACTTTCCCCACTATGCTGAGCAGGGAGATTCCACGGTAGTTGTTGCAGTCACCGCGGTCACCCTTGTTCTTATAGAGGGTGATGATATTGGCATTGCGCATGTCCTGTGGTACTGCTCCCTCGTCCCAACACAGGCAAAGCAGTTCATGGAGTGCTGACAGTATAGCAGGCTTGGCACTCTTGATTATTTCAGGGGTAATGCCATCCTTCTCATATGCTTTTCCGCTGGCTAGAGAATCAATGGCATCACTGAGTTCCAATTTTATTGGCTGTTCATCCAGCTCATCCATGACTGGCAGAGACTGGGCTCAATTGAGGGCGGTCTCAGTGACAACATTTTCCTTGGAGTAGAGTTCTAGGTAGTGCTCCACCCAACGGTCCATTTGCTTGCGTTGGTCAGTGATCGTGTACCCTGATTTAGACTTGAGGGGGGGCGATCTTCTTGATGGTTGGCCCAAAAGCTCTCTTAATGCCATCATACATTCCTTCGATGTTTCTGGTGTCGGAGGCCAGCTGAATACGACTGCATAGGTGTTGCCAGTAGTCATTTGCACAGTGACTGCCTGTTCTTTGTGCAGCGCTTCTGGCTACTTTAAGTGCTACAGATGTTAACTCGCTCATTGTCGCACCATCCACTAGCTTAAACATACACTCTCTCCATCACCTCGGACCGTGGCTGCAGTGTGTAATGTCTACAGGTTGAATGGTAACTATTAGCCAAGGGTTCTTTAACAGCACCTCCCAAACCTGTGTCCTGTACCACCTAGAAGGATAAGGGCAGCCGGAGCATGAAAACACCAAACTCCCCTCCAAGTTACGCACCCTCCCGACTTGGACATATATTGCCATTCCTTCAGCATTGCTGGGTCAAAATCATAGAACTCCCTTCCTAACATTAAGCACATGAACTGCAGTGATTCAAGAAGAAGGCTCTCCACCTCCTTCGCAAGGGCAACTTGGGATGAGCATAAATGCAGGCCCAGCTACAGACACACATATCCTGAAAATGAATTTTTCAAAATATAGTGAGAGTTGGCAAGTTCTTCAACCAGGAAGATCTTCCCTTCCCTAATGCAGGTACAACGTGACCAATTGTACTACTCCCTTGCTGCACTTTCTATCAGGAGCCATTGAACATCAACCAGCAGCGGAAACCCTGCCTGATTTTTCCCTCTGAGGCCTAGGAATTGTATATGGAGTGAAGCAGCAATAGAACTGTCATTGATGGTGCTTGATTGAAATCAAATAATTCAAACTGGGAATCAAACCTTGGAATTTGTGAAATAAAAACTGAAAATGCAGGAAATACTCAGCAAGACAAGCAGTATCTGTGGAGAGAGAAACAGACTAAATGGGCTGAATTTTTGATTCCTGTCAGAGTTGGGACCGGAGCGGGGGGAAGACCCAAAAATTGCCGTGGAGACAGACATGCTGGTTTATTGGCATGTTACCGCCTCAGGGCCATTTTTGTTCCAGGAGGTGGGGAGGTGATGACTACTTGCCCGCAAGTGGCAGGTAGCCTACTAGGCCAGTTAAATGACCTATTAAGGCCACTCAGCAGAAGCTGACTGGAGTTTTCCAGTCGGCTTAGGGCCCTGCACTGAGGCCAAACACAGCCTGTGGATGGAGGTGGCCTCCTGGCGGCAGACTGGGGTTGGAGGGAGGGCAGCATTCCATCCACCTAAGGACCAACCACCACCCCCCCCCCCCCACACCCCGCCATGACCTTTGGACCACAGCTGCGGCTGCTGGCTCTCCAGTGGAGGGGCTCCCCATCCTTGATGATGGCCTGTGGCCTTTTTAATGTTAAGATTTTCAAGTGGATCTTACCTGCATTGGCACCTCCTACCTCAGACGGTGGGATTGCTGATGTGTCATTGCTGAAGGGCCTCCTATGCGTTCCCCAGCTACTAATTAGCTATCCCAACAGTAATCGCGTGGGGCATCTGTTGCCAACACAACGTGGGGTCAGGACCCAGAACTTCACCCCGAGTCGGGGTCCTGACCCAAAACAAAAATCCAGCCAAACGTTTCAGGGCGATGATCTTTCATCTGTGAAATATTAGTGAGGAAATAGTAGCGGGAATGTTGGGAAAAAGAACCAAACAGAAGGTCTGTGATCGGTGGCAGAAAGGAAAGATTAAATGATAAAAACATTGGTGGTGCAAGGCCAAAGGGAGTGGTAATGGGACAAGTAAAGAAACAAAAGATGAGACTAGAGGAGGTGTGAGTGGTAGAATGATGAACATCTGCTGTCCAAAAGCAAAAAAAGAGAAAAAAACAAGACTGTAAAACCAAAACCAGCAAAAAAAAAGGAAACAAAATGGGGGAAGTGGTTACGGTCTAAAATTGTTGAACACAATGGGCTGAATTTTATAAGCTCACTGCTGATTTCGGCCGTGGGTCACACACCAAAAAGCCAGCGCGGGCTGCACCTCCCCCCACCCCCCCCGATCACATGGAGAGGGCAGGCTGCCTGTCCCCGTCAATGGTGTCAGCTGCCTGTGTGCAGGCGCTGAGGCCATTTTTAAAGGGCTGTCAACCCTACTGGGAAATTTAAATATTTAAAGTTAAATGGAATTTTAAAAAAATACATCTCAATTGCCCCTCTCCCAACTGCAAATAACAATAAAATTAATTAATTTGCCTTTCGCCCGCCCCCCCCATACCACTTACCTTTACCTTCTGACCTTCCCATCCACAAACTGCACAAACTTCCATCTGCAACCCTTCCCACCATCCCCTACACCCATGATGCTAATTTGACTCCATTTCCCCTCCTCCCGCACAAGTGTTCCGCATCGTTTCCCCGGACAGCGATTCGAAATCACAGCAGTTCCGGCTGCCGGGGTGAAGATCATGGCAGGACATCAGGAGGCGAAGTGAAATTAATTAATGCAGGTATTTAAATTTATTTAAATTGCAGTCCTGTCGCCGAGTGGCAGGGGGGTGGGGTGGTGCCGCCACGAGACCTTACTGGCACCAGTAATATCGGGCCGGGCCCTGCCGGCATCAAGTTCTGTAGCGGGCCTCATCCAGGGCCATCTTCAGGGGTCCCCCGGCACGGATCTCGATGTCAAGGGCTCTTTAAAATCCAGCAACTGTATAGCATCTGTCATGTCCTTGGGAGGTCCAGAAGTACTTTACAATCAATGAATTACCTTTGAACTGTACATAGGAGCATAGGTAATAGGAGCAGGAGTTTGACCTCTTGAGCCTGCTCCACCATTCAACTAGATCATGGCTGATCTTCTACCTCAACGCCATTTTCCCACGCTATTCCCAGATCCCTTGATATCTTTAGAATCTAGAAATCTATCGATCTCTGTCTTGAGTTAATCTGTCAGTAATCACTGTTGTTTTTGCAGGAAAACACGACAGCCAATTCTTGCACTGCAAGGTCACATAAACATAAGTGAGATAAATGACCGGTTAATCTATTTTGGTGTGGTGATCAAGGGACACCTACTTCAGTGATCCAACACAAGGAACATAAGGCCAGTAACACTGTTAAAAAAATTCGTCCCACAAAGCCAAGAGGGTTTCAAAGGGAACATTTTTTAAAACAATCGGACTTAAATGCATGCTAATCTTTATCTTTTCTTGTGTGCGCGCAAGTGTGTGCCTGTGAGTGGGTGAGGTTGCAAACATTTTCTGGTATTGTGTTAATAAATATTATCTTTCTTTTTTAACTGACCAGGTTGTTTGTCCGTTTATTTGACCCTTAAAACATTCAGGTACTAAAACACTATTTTATTTAAAAAAACACTATCTACAGTCAGATGAGAGGTGAAAAGTGGAAGACATCTACACTATTTCCCACCTGTCTGTAACTTCATAAAAACCTATCTAGTTCATTAATGTCCTTTAGGGAAGGAAATCTGCCATCCTTACCTGGTCTGGTCTACTTGTGACTCCAGACCCACAGAATTGTTGTTGACTCCTAACTGCTCTCTGAGATGGCCTAGCAAGCCACTCAGCTGTCAAGGACAATTAGGGATGGGCAACAAATGCTCGCCTTGCCAGTGATGCCCACATCCCATCAAAGAATAATATAAAACTTGAGGTTGAGAAAGACAGGTCCTAAAGACACTGAATGGGTCTGAAGAACTGTTCTAACTCTTCCTAGAGGAAAGGATCCAGCTGAGAATATTACTGTCCTCTAGATAGTATTTTTAACAAGTTTCAGCTAGATTATAATAACCTGGATATTATGAGGGTCTGGGAATCTCTGTGCAGTAATGTACCTCCCCACCAAAGGGTGTATGGAGACAGGTTCATGAGTTAGTGATACAGAAGACTACGTGAGACAATATAAATTCTCTAAATTATATAAAAGTTTATTTAAAAAATGGACATGTAATTCACATTTGGTGAGACAGTCAATCTAGAAAAAGATATAAAGTACAATCCTATTTCTAGTAGAGAATCCAATTTTAAATCCAAATATTGTTACAGTAACATATTTAAGTAGGATATCCAACAATTATTAATGAAACATTTTCCCTAATTCCCCAAGTAGAAGACTACAGAATTAGCAAGATACCTCTGTCCCAGTAAGTAACATTCGTGCCACACAAGTGCCAGGCAATGAACATCTCCAACCAGAGAGAATCTAACCATCTCCCCATGACATTCAATGGCATTACCATCGCTGAATCCTCCACTATCAACATCCTAGGGGCTACCATTGATCAGAAACTGAACTGGAGTAGCCATATAAATACCGTGGCTACAAGAGCAGGTCAGAGGCTAGGAATCCTGCAGCGAGTAACTCACCTCCTGACTCCCCAAAGCCTATCCACCATCTACAAGGCACAAGTCAGGAGTGTGATGGAATACTCTCCACTTGCCTGGATGGGTGCAGCTCCAACAACACTCAAGAAGCTCAACACTATCCAGGGCAAAGCAGCCCGCTTGATTGGCACCCCATCTACAAACATTCACTCCCTCCACCACCGACGCACAGTGGCAGCAGTGTGTACTATCTACAAGATTCACTGCAGCAACGCACCAAGGCTCCTTAGGCAGCACCTTCCAAATCCGCAACCTCTACCAAGTAGTAGGACAAGGGCAGCAAATCATGGGAACACCACCACCTGCAAGTTCCTCTCCAAGTCACACACCATCCTGGCGTGGAACTATATCGCCGTTCCTTCACTGTTGCTGGATCAAAATCCTGGAACTCCCTTCCTAACAGCACTGTGGGTGTACCTACCCCATATGGACTGCAGCGGTTCAAGAATGCAGCTCACCACCACCTTCTCAAGGGCAATTAGGGATGGGCAATAAATGCTGGCCTGGCCAGCGACGCCCACATCCCATGAATGAATAATAAAAAAAGTTAAGGGGAGGACTATCATCGCCTCAATTCAATAGTCGTACCTTTACCGTGAGAGATGCTGGAGCGAGTCCAATGAATCTAAATTTCCGATGTGTACTTCCAATATTTATACCGCTTTTCAAGTTTCATAACTAATTTCTTACATATGGGGGTGTTACCTCAACTGTAAGTAAGTTTGTCCCACTTTATTTCCCAAATAGGAATGTATAACTGTTAATTTCTAGGTCAGGTACATCCTCTCTGACTCCTAAGAAAGGTTGTATTACTATTATTTTTTAGTTAAAGTCTGAGCCTCTTTGATTTCTGAGATAGCCAAGCTGCGAGCCTTGTGATGGTCCATTTTTCATTAGTCATATAACTGCGTTTCAAGATTATAATTCAGTTTTTGGGTTTGGTTAGCTTTGTCAAAAAATCAGTTCACTGTGGTTTAGGGCTATCAGCATAAAACAATCTTACCAAACATTACACTGTAGTAGCTTTTGTGACAGTTTGAAAAACTATATTGAAATCAATGTTTTACCATGCGGTAAGGTTTGTGACATTAGGAGTGAATCCTCCTTATCCAAAGCTGCCTTTTATGTTTCTAAGATGAGGCAAACTTTTTCACTGAAACTTATGTCCATTTAATATTATAGAGATGAACTTCTTAAACCTTTGAGGAAGATGAGCCCTTTTAAGAAAATTTAATCCCTCATTCAAAGGAAAATACCTCCTTTAACCTTATAACCCCTCATTATAGTTGGATTCCTTCACACTACTTTGATACAATTTGCATCCTGTACTTATTAAATGAAGAAAAATTACTGAACATTTCTAAGAAGGTGCGAGAACTGGAGTATCTGAGTTGCCTCAGATAAAACATTAATTATCCTGAACTCTGCATCCTGTGTAGCATTCAAACTAACTTTTTCCATTCCTGCAGAATATTTTGTAAAATTGGATGGAATTGTGAAAATTAGAAAGATGCAAAACTGTATTTTCTGAAATGTGTGATGGCCACGTTTGTTGTAAGTGTAGTTAGAAATATTTTATCTCCTTTAAAGAAAGGTTGTCCAACAATTTTAAAACCACGATGAAAAAATGGGCAGACGAAAAGGTAAAGAGGCAAACTTTTAAAAAAATGGGCGGCACAGTGGCGCAGTGGTTGGCACCGCAGCCTCACAGCTCCAGGGACCCGGGTTCGATTCTGGGTACTGCCTGTGCGGAGTTTGCAAGTTCTCCCTGTGTTTGCATGGGTTTTCGCCAGGTGCTCTGGTTTCCTCCCACGTCCAAAGACTTGCAGGTGATAGGTAAATTGGCTGTTGTAAATTGCCCCTAGTGTAGGGAGGTGATAGGGAATATGGGATTACTGTAGGGTTAGTATAAATGGGTGGTTGTTGGTCGGCACAGACTGGGTGGGCCGAAGGGCCTGTTTCAGTGCTGTATCTCTAAATAAATAATAAATAAATAAATAAATAAAAAAGTTCTTGTGTGGGACTCCACAGCAATTTAAAACCAGGACATAAAGAAATGGAAATTCTTCAATTTGCTGGAACCTTCCAAAACTGTTGTTACAGGAAGCATGCCATATTATACATCATTCAGCTCAATCTACTTTATGACTGTATGCATTTGGTAGGAAATATTGCTGCTTATTAAAAATATGATGACACCATAAACCATAAACTTGAAATTTGAAAAAGTACAAGCAGCCTATTGTTCTCCAGGTCATACAGAAAGAATTGCAGAGGGGAATGTGCTGAGCAAGGAACCCTGTCATTTGTCATTCTTAGTTCGAAATTTGGCCTTGGGAACATACAAGCATGCCTGATCTGGTTGTAACCTCAACTTCATATTGCTGTCTGCCCCGATAACGTTTTATCCCGTTGTTTATCAATAATCTATCTACCTCTGCCTTAAAAATATTCAAAGACTCTGCATCCACCACCTCTTGAGGAAGAGAATTCCAAAGACTCATGACCCTCTGAGAGAAAAAATTTCTCCTCATCTCTGTCTTAAATGGGTGACCCCTTATTTTTAAACAGTGACCCCTAGTTCTAGATTCTCCCACAAGAGGAAACATCCTTTCCACATCCACCCTGTCAAGACCCCTCAGGATCTTATATGTTTCAATCAAGTCACCTCGTACTCTTCGAAACTCCAGCAGATACAAGCCTAGCTTGTCCAAACTTTCCTCCCTTCTTTTGTATTCAATTCCCCTCGCAATAAATGATAACATTCTATTAGCTTTCCTAAATACTTGCTGTACCTGCATATTAACCTTTTGCAGTTCATGCATTAGGACACCCAGATCCCTCTACATCTCAGAACTCTGCAATCTCGCACCATTTAGATAATATGTTTCTTTTTTATTCTTCCTGCCAAAATGGACTATTTCACATTTTGCCACATTATACTCCATTTGCCAGATCTTTGCCCACTCACTTAACCTATCTGTATCCCTTTTTAGCCTCCTTATGTCCTCTTCACAACTTACTTTCCTACCTATATTTGTGTCATCAGCAAATTTAGCAACCATACTTTTGGTCCCTTCATCCAAGTCATTTATATAAATTGTAAAAAGTTGAGGCCCCAGCACTGATCTCTGTGGCACACCACGCATTACATCTTGCCAACCAGAAAATGACCCATTTATGCTTGCTCTCTGTTTCCTGTTAGCTAGCCAATCTTCTATCCATTCCAATATGTTACCCCGTACACCATGAGCAATTATTTTCCACAATAACCTTTGATGTGGCACCTTATCAGATGCCTTCTGGAAATCTAAGTACAGTGTATCCACTGGTTCCCCTTTATGCACAGCACATGTTACTTCTTCAAAGAACTCCAGTAAATTGGTTAAACATGGGACTGAACTTTTCCAGCTCGGCAGCGAGCTTCAAAAACAACATGGCGCATGCACAAGATGTGCGCCATGGAGCCGCCGCGCTATTCAGCGTGGCAGCTAATTTACATGGAGGGGGCAGAACGCCCGTCCCTGATGACATAGAGGGGAAGAGCACTCAGTCCCAGGCAAAGGTGTCTGGTGCCACCACACAGGCGTCAGCCTAATTTTTAAAGGGCTTCAAGTCCATCAGGTTCACTTAAATTTTTAAAGGCGTAGGTCTGTATAAAATAAATTTAAAACTTTATTAGTATTTTCAATCCCCTCTCCCACCCCCACAATGGCTAATCAATTTATAAAGTGCCCTCTTCCTCCAAAAAAATTAAATTCGAGTTCCCGACCTTCCTCCCCCAAACTTTCTTCACTTTAACTTTCAACCCCTTCCCACCATCCCTTCCACCAATAGCTTCAAGTTTTGCCATTTTCACCCCACCCACCCCGCATCTCCCACTCTGAAAGCTTAACTCCTCCCCCCTCCGCACCAGTATTCTGCCTCAGGTCTCTGAACGGAGATCCAAAGGCACTGGAGTTCCGACAACTGGCCGGAATATTGCAGCAGGACGGCCGTCATGACAAGGTAGGTATTTATTGTTACGACTGTCAAAGCCCCCAATCAAAATATACGATTCTGATTGTGGTGGGACCAACCCACTGTTAATTCAATCCCGTCGCTCCACAGATTGGCTAACATGTCATTTAAAACTTTCCAAATTAAAGAAAGACCAAGCCAAATTGTACCATCTATTAACCCCCGAATGAGGCAAACCAAACCAGGTGTCTTTAAATCAACAAATTAACGCTTTAATTAGAAGAACTAAATTCTTAAACACTATGAAGACATAAACAACAATTAAACATTTAATTAGAGTCCTTGCAAATTTACAGTCCAATGTTGCTCAAAGTCCTCACAGGATGTTGCTCGAAGTCCTCACAGGATATTGCTTTCCTTCTCCAGCGAATTTCGACTTGCAAGCACTTTCAACAGAATCAATCTGACTTTAGAGTTTTTTGAGGGATAAAAGATTGTCACAGCCTAACTTCCCTTTCTTCAATTTAAATTACCAGAGATCTCTGTCTTGGCTTGACTCTTTAGAAATTTGAGAGATAATAATTAAACCAACTAAATTCCTATTCCTTCAGTTTAAATGGTAGAGAGCTCTTTTTCAGGTGTGCTCATCACAACTGTCTGTGTCTTCTGTCTGTGTTCAGTTAGGACAAACTGTCTTCAACTCATAAGCCAGTTCAAAACTGAATTGTAACAAATGTATCACATCAGGTTCACTCCCAGTAGCTATCTCTATGGTTACAAGAATGCATCCTTTGAATTGCAGTCTCCAAATGGCTGTTTCTAAGGCAATGAAAATGCACCTTTCTATAACTGCTAAGACTTGCCAACTCTTAAAGCAATACTGATCCCTTGCAAGCCTTAAAGGCAAACCGCATATTCCGAAAAAATACTACAGGACCAGGACATTATTCATGTTATTTAAATAAATTAACATATTTTAATTATGTTCTCGTCGCAGAGCGGCGGAGGGGCCGCCACTAGGCTTTACCCTGCCCATAATATGGGGCAGGTCCTTCCCGGCATTGAGGCCTGTGGTGGGCCTCTCCGGAGGAAGTTTCCAGGCACCCCCATCACGACCCCGACATTAGGGGGCTGGTAAAATCCAGCCCATTACTTCCTTTTCACAAAGCCATGTTGACTCTACCTGATTACCTTGAATGATTCTAAGTGCCCTGCTAAAACGTCTTTAATAATAGCTTCTAACATTTTCCCTATGACTGATAGTCAGCTAACTGGCCTGTAGTTTCCTGCTTTCTGTCTCCCTCCCTTTTGAATAAAGGAGTTACATTGGCTATTTTCCAATCTAATGAAACCTTCCCTGAATCTAGGGAATTTTGGAAAATCAAAACCAACGCATCAACTATCTCACAACCACTTCTTTTAAGACCCTTGGATGAAATCCATCAGGACCCAGGGACTTGTTAGCCCGCAGCTCCAACAACTTGCTCAGTACCACTTCCCTGGTGATTGTAATTTTATTGAGTTCCTCCCTCCTGTCGATTTCCTGATTTACAGCTATTTCTGGGATGTTACATGGTGAAGACCGATGCAAAATATGTGTTCAATTCATCTGCCATCTCCTTATTTTCCCTTATTAATTCCCCAGACTCACTTTCTATAGGACCAACCCTCATTTTGTTAACTCTTTTAAAAAAAATATCCATAGACACTTTTACTATTTGTTTTTATATTACCAGCTAGCTTTCTCTCGTACTCTAAATTTCCCTCCTTATTAATCCTTTAGTCATTCTTTGCTGCTTTTTATATTCTGTTCAGTCTTCTGACCTGCCACCCATCTTTGCACAATTATATGCTTTTTCTTTAAGTTTGATACTACCTTTAACTTTTTTAGTTAATCATGGATGGTAGGTCCTCCTCTTGGAATTTTTCTTTCTCGTTGGAATGTATCTATTCTGTGTTTTCTGAAATATCGCCTTAAATGTCTGCCACTGCATCTCTATTGACTTATCCCTTAACCTACTTTGCCAGTTCACATTTGCTAGCTCTGCTTTCATGCCCTCTTAATTGCCCTTATTTAAGTTTAAAATACTAGTTTTAGTCCCACTCTTCTCTCCCTCAAACTGAATGTAAAATTCAATCATATTATGATCACAGCTGCCTTGGGGCGCCTTCACTATGAGGTCATTAATTAATCCTATCTCGTTGCACAATACCAGGTCTAGTATAAAAGAAAAATACTGCGGATGCTGGAAATCTGAAATAAAAATAGAAAGTGCTGGAAATACTCAGCAGGTCCGGTGAGTATACTCACCAGTTCTGATGATAGGTCGCTGACCTGAAAGTTAACCCTGCTTCTCTCTCCATAGGTGGGGCTGAGTATTTCCAGCACTTTCTTTTTTTATTCCAGTTCTAGTATAGCCTGCTCTCTGGTTGGCTCCAGAATGTACTGTTCTAAGAAAGTATCCCAAAAACATTCTATGAACTCCTCATCGAGGCTACCTTTGCCCATCTGATTTTTCCAATCTATATGTAGATTAAAATTCCCCATAATTATCGCCATACCTTTCTGACAAGCACCCATTATTTCTTCCTTTATACCCTGTCCTACTGTGTGGTTACTGATAGGGCGCCTGTACACCACTCACAGAAGATCATTTCTCATCTCGACCCAAACCACTTCTACATCCTGGTTTCCTGAACTTAGGTCACCCCTCTCTATTGTGCTAATACCGTCATTAATTAACAGAGCCAGCACTTCACCTTTTTCTAACTTCCTGTCCTTCCTAAATGTCATGTACCCTTCAATATTCAGGTCCCAATCTATGCCATCCTGCAGTCATGTAATGGCTATCAAATTGCACTTAAAATTACGATCTTTAAATTTAAAGGCAGAGCTGATAAAAGAAAGACCTGCATTTTATAGCACTTTCACGACCTCAGGATGCCCCAAAGTGCTTCACAGGCAATGAAATACTTTTGAATCATAGTCACTTTTATAATGTAGGAAACACAGCAGCCAATTGGTGCATAGAAAAGTCCCACAAACAGCAATGTGGTAACACGTAGATAATCTGTTTCAGTGATTTTTATTTTATTTGTTTAGAGATACAGCACTGAAACCGGCCCTTCTGACACAGGCACTAAGTCTGTGCCAACCAACAACCACCCATTTTATACTAATCCTACATTAACTCCATATTCCCAACCACATCCCCACCATTCACCAACCACCTACCTACACTAGAGGCAATTTACAATGGCCAATTTACCTATCAACCTGCAAGGCTTTGGCTGTGGGAGGAAACTGGAGCACCTGGCAAAAACCCACACAGTCACAGGGAGAACTTGCAAACTCCGCACAGACAGTACCCAGAACTGAACCCAGGTCGCTGGAGCTGTGAGGCTGCAGTGCTAACCACTGTGCCGCCCATGATGCTGGTTGAAGGATGAACATTGGCCAGGACAGGAAGGATTCCTCTCCTCTTCTTTGAAATATTGCCATGGATCTTTCACATCCACCTGAGGGGGCAGACAGAGCCTTGATTTAACTTCTCATCTGTATGACAACACCTCCAACAGTACAGCACTCTCTCAATGCTGCACTGGGACTATCAGTCTAGATTTTGTGGCCATGTTTCTAGAGTTGGACATGAACCCACAACCTTATGATTCAGAGTCACAAGTGCTGGCACTGAGCCATGGGTAATGTCACTTTACAATATTTCCAGAAGCATCTTGTCTTTGTTATCTTACTTTTACAGCAACAGGAAATACACCTTCTTCACTTGTGCAGGATCTATATTTGACTTTATGCATGAAAAATAAATGCCAGCATAATTTTACTTACAATCTGCATCAGATCAAAATTTGAATCAGCATCTTCACATATCTGCACTTGTAATTTTGGGCATGGGTATTGTTATTGTGCTGGAGATATTTGACAGTTTGTTTAGTGCTGTTTCCTTTTTGAATATCTGATGTATACTTCAGAAATATTTCTGAAAATGTGTCTACGCTTGGGTCCTTACACATTGCTTTTATTACCAAGTATGTTCCCACTTAAAATGTCTGAATCAAAAGAATATGGCAATGATTCCTGTACTGAGAACATTTTGCTTTCCATGGAGACAGTCTTGATAGGCTTCATTTCAAACTGTGTTCTCAGACCACTTCAAAAAACTGTCAAACCACAAAACAGAAAGATTCTTTAGAAAAATGTCTATATTATTAAAAACATGAACAAAAGCTGGCAGATATTACCTATTAAAGAGCTAAAGTAAAACTTATGCATTTATTACTTAGCTTATGCTTCTAATCAATATAAAATACCTAAGTTTTCTTGCCATTATTCTTGACAATAATTTCCTTATAACGTAATGACAATTATAACTGCAGAGACTAGCTAGAAAAAGTTAAAGTAATGAAAATGTGCCAATTAAAGTGGCAATTGTTTTAGGTACCACTCATTGGATATGTTATGAACTTGTGCCTATAGGTGCCTGGACAGTTATTACTCGGGATCTTCCGATACCTAACAAAGGAAGCAGCTTTGAGTCCTGGATGAAAAGCTCAGACTGAAATGAGTGTAACATGCAGGTGATGTAGCAAAGTTTGAACTCTTTCAGTCAATTGGCATTAGTATACAGCTCCTGCTGCTGTGCAACAACAACTTGCATTTATATTGTGCCTTTAACCTAGTAAAACATCTCAAGGCCCTTCACAGGAGCCCTATCAGACAAAATAATGTAACAGCATGAAAGACTGAGCTTGTACCAGTTTTTTCTATCTTCCCTTAGAAAACGTCAGTACTCAAAATGTACTCCACCTCGCAGCCCAGCCAGGAACTGATGAAAATTATCCCAATTTGCAACAGCCAAACTCAAGTTTCAGGGTTCTAATTGACTCAAACTTAGGGTCACTGGAACAAAGTGCTGGAGTCCCATTTATAATCTGCTTGCACTATAAATTGTTGCATATTTAAGCTAAAATAGAAGCCACACTGTTTAAGTATTATCATGCAGTTATTCTCTACATTCAGATTTGCTCACAAGGGTATTCAGTGCAGCAAAGCAGAAGGTCACATTGGAACATAAGTGGTTGATGTGAAATGGTTGCTGATTTTAGATGGCAATGAAAACCTTGTAGCTATATTGCCTTGAGTTATTTAATACCTCCGGTCATATGATAGACTGTCATCACTATAAATCCACAGACTTTGCATTCAGTTTGTGTCATCTGCTCTGAACTGAATAAAAGTATAATTACAGCATTAACACGCAAACAAAGCACTGCTGCAAATTCTAATAATTTACACCAATACATCAGATCAAGACTCAAGCTGCTTATTTCTACAACAGTCACATTAAGATAGCTGAAATAAGAGGGGCTATTGAGACACTTAGGAAATACAATACCAGAAAGCATGCAAGATAATGGTGATATTCTTTGTGCCACAAATAAGTTATGTCAAACAATACTGGCTGATGCGATAAGCATTCCTATCATGCAGAGAGTTTTAAGGGAGCATTTAGACTGCTTAGATCAATAGTTGCTATGTTCAGATTCCAGCCAAGGCAGAACCATGTTTACAATGTTTAACTCCTACTAGGCTGGATCTTTAAAGGAATAATTATCCGAGTAAGTACCAGTAGAATCTTGTCTCATGTCAATGTGTTCTGGAAATTCGTTGCAGCACCTCCCCAACGGGCTGGCGCTAGGACAGACTTCTTACAACTGGTGCAAACTCAGAAAATTACCCAGGAACTACTCTACTTAGGAGAGAACTCAATACATGCTTAGATATGCATACAGCACTCTTCCAACAGCAAGGAATTTAAGGGCATTAAATTTGATAGCTGCCAAAAATGGGCATGGGAATCGAGATTTTTTATTAACCTGTGCCCGTTCAGTTTAATGCAGGCAGCATGGCAACATTGCACTGCCTATTAATTATCATGATTGCAGCATCCAGCCAGTGATGCCCGCTCTGGTAAGTGGCTGGACATTTCAGCAGAGGACCAGTATGGTGAGTATTTAGCACCAGTTAAAGCTAGCTAGCACTGCTTAAAGCTAGCCTGCACCTTTTAAAAGGGAGGTACATTGTGGATGTAGCAGGTACTGGCAGTCCTGTGTGAGCTGAATTGGACCTGGGGAAAGACAGAAGAATGGTACAACAAGGAAGAGAGTGTGCTCCAAGGTCTTCGGACGTTGCACTGGAGGCCTTGGTGGAGAAAGTGCAAAGGAGGAAAGATGTGCTGAAAGAAGTTCAATGACTTCCCATAAGTGGTCAAGGTCAAGGAATGCATCTTCCAATGCCATATCCTACCAACTGCACCACAAGCCTCAGACACTGCTCCAATCACCACACCCCCATCACTCACCTCCCAACAATTTCTCTCAATCAGGATTCATACCTGAAATTCATACACTACACCGCACCCACACACACTTAGCACTGCTGCAAGCCTCATACCTACATCGCACAGCTTTCACACACTGCTAGCTACTCACTCATGACAGCCACATCACCAGAACAGATTGCATGACTTTCACTAACACACTTCCCTTTCTCATGCAGGATAAGATGGTGTACAACCGGAGGCAGCAGGAGCTAACCAGAGGAGTTCAGACATACCTACACATCGTGATTCGCTATAGAAGAGATGGTGCTGGCCATTATTGGGATGCCCATTACTGAGGTCATGGCCAGCGGAGGTGCTGAAACCATTGAAGATGATAATATCCTTCTTTCTAACCTTCTCACATACCACCTCCCCCTCATCCCACACTCTCTTTTGATTTACAAGATGCAAATGGTGCAAGCATGGAGCTCTTACTTGCCCACTCTCCCTGCACCACAACCTTACCCTTGTGCCGTTCTCCTGTTATGAACATACATACGAACATATGAATTAGTAGCAGAAGTAGGCCATTCGGCCCCTCAAGCCTGCTCTGCCATTCAATAAGATCATGGCTGATCAGTTTGTGTCTTGAATTCCACATTCCCATCTACCCCCGATAATCTTTGATTCCCTTGCCTAACAAGAATCTATCTACCTCCACCTTAAAAATATTCAATGACCCCACCTCCACCACCTTCTGAGGCAGAGTTCCAAAGTCGCACAACCCTCAGAGAAAAAACTTCTCCTCATCTCTTTCCTAAAAGGGCAACCCCTAATTTTAAAACAGTGCCCCCTTGTTCTGGACTCACCCACAAGAGGAAACATCCTTTCCACATCCACCTTGTCAAGACCGTTCAGGATCTTACATACTTCAATGAAGTCTCCCCTCACTCTTCTAAACTCCAGTGAAAACAAGCCCAGTCTGTCCAACTTTTCCTCATAAGACAACCTGCTCATTCTAGGTATCAATCTAGTAAACCTCCTCTGAACCGCCTCCAACACATTTACACCTATCACAAGGCCAGCAGCTCAGAGTATTGACAGTGGTGGCCCTAGACCCAGGCCGAGTACTGGAGCCCGTACCCAAGGTAGGTGAGGTGAGGTCACTGGGACCAGACTGGCAGGCCCCAGCGAGGGTTGAGGGGAGGGTGGGTGCTTAGTGCAGGGATAGGGGGTTTATGGGGGTCGACTTTTTCCCAGCAGAGGCTCTCCATGAGCCACAGATTGCCCACGGAGGTGGGGGTCCTCCCCCAAGGCCACAGAGAGATCGCCTTGTTTTACTGCGTGACCACCCCGCTGTTGGTTAAATCCCAGTGGCAGCAGGAAGAGGCCCTTAAGTGGCCTCTGAACCCATCTCAGGAGGGCCCATAAAATTCAGCCCGATGAGACATCAGGCACGAGCAGCCAGGGCAGGGGGCAAGGATAATGCAGATGCCAACTAGTCGGAGGGCAAGGTCACAGCCAAGCTTCACTGCAGTGGACACAGATGAGAACTTTGATGGGAAAGTGTAGAGGAGAACGCTGATGGATATGCGCAAAGAAATGCTTGATGCATTGGGAAGCCTGCCAGAAAGCCCTGTGCTCCATGTTTAGGAGCATGGAGGGGTCCAGCACCAACTTGTAACAGGGCTTTGTACAAAGCTTGCAGTCCATCCTTTCCAGCATGCAAGTAGTGGCCAACTCCCGAGCACACTTGTGGACCAACCATGATGCAAAATCTGATGACCAGTGTCTCAGTTTCCATTGCAACCCAAGCAACTTCCACCAGAAGTCTGAGTGCTGCAGTGGAAGCTCAGACTGCTAACATGTAAGGTCAGCTTGCAGCCATCATGGCTTTGGATCTCTGTGTGCAAAGGAGCTTGTAGGATGTCACAGCATTTCAGCAACCTGTCCTCCTAAAGATTACTAGAATTGCTGAGGCACCACCCCAGGGGACTGGCAGTGGCTCCATGGAGCATGAACCTGCTGTCCTCACTCAGGAAGATACCATTTATCCTCCAACCCCTGCCACTCCACCAGTGCCCTTGCTGTTGCCTGTCAGTCAGTCAGCTCAGACTGCTGCCGCCCATGTCGAAATGGTACAGTGCGCAGCCGGGCCTTTAAACCCCAGAGCTGCTCAAAGTCATCCTGCAAGGCCATCTGGAGTCTCTCTCACTGAAATTCAGCAGCCTTCCACCAGCCACGCTGTAGCCACTGGGGGTAGCACTGCATAGGAACACTAGGATAGGCAAAGACACATGGAAGACAGGCAGTAACGGAATTCACAAGGGTGATTAGTTGATGTTTGGGTGCAGTATGTCATGATTTTATTTATAAATTTGGTTTGGAATGTTTATTTTGTGGTGGCTTTGATTTTTGCATTGTGGCCAAGTGGACAATGCAATGATCAGTGAAGGGAAGGGAAGGTATGGGACGATCAATGGGGAATACTGCAGTATTAGTATTGCACTCAGCTGTCGCAGATAGTGAGGAGGATAGCTGTAGGCTGCAGGAAGATATTGATGATCTGATCAGATGGGCAGAAAAGTGGCAAATGGAATTCAACCTGGAGAAATGTGAGGTGATGCATTTGTGGAGGTCAAACAAGGCAAAGGAATGCATGATTAATGGGAAAATACTGAAAAGTGTAGAGGAAGTGAGGGACCTTGGAGTGAATGTCCACAGATCCCTGAAGGTAGCAGGACAGGTCGATAAGATGGTTAAGAAGGCAGATGAAATCCTTCCCTTTATTAGCCAAGGTAGAGAATATAAGAGAAGGGAGGTTATGCTAGAACTGTATGACTCATTGGTGAGGCCACAACTAGAGTACTGTGTGCAGTTCTGGTCACCTCATTACAGAAAGGATATTGTTATAACCAGGTGAGAAAGGGGCCTACAGGTTCTCTCTCAGCCTTTGCCTGGTTTTACCGTAACAGGGTTTAACTTTTAAAAAGCATCACGTTTTATCTCCCTCTCAGTGAATCCTTGTTCACCGCTTTCCAATTGTAAGGCAAAGAAATCTATTAGACAGGTTTTCTTAGATTTAAACAAGAAAGGTGGAAGTTTAAACTCTAATCCGGTTAATGACTACGAAAGTGCGATGTGACCATAGCACCATGGTACAGGCTGCCATTCAAGTGGGGGGAGAAAAGAGAAATGTAGTTGTAATCGGGGATAGTATAGATAGGGGCATAGACACTGTTCTCTGTGGCCAGGATTGACAGTCCCAAAGGCTGTGTTGCCTACCTGGTGCCAGGTTCAGGATATCTCATCTGGGCTGCAGAGGAACTTGGAGTGGGAGGGGAAAGTTTAGTTTAGTTTAGTTTAGAGATACAGCACTGAAACAGGCCCTTCGGCCCACCGAGGCTGTGCCGACCATCAACCACCCATTTTTTTAATACTAATCCTACACTAATTCCATATTCCTACCACATCCCCACCTGTCCCTATATTTCCCTACCACCTACCTATACTAGGGGCAATTTATAATGGCCAATTTACCTATCAACCTGCAAGTCTTTTGGCTGTGGGAGGAAACCGGAGCACCCGGAGGAAACCCACGCAGACACAGGGAGAACTTGCAAACTCCACACAGAAAGCTCCAGTTGTCATGGTCCACGTAGGTACCAACGATATAGGTGGAATGAGGATAAAGGTTCTGTTGAAGGAATATGAGCAGCTAGGAGCTAAATTAAAAAGCAGAACCAAAAAGGTAATAATCTCCAGTTTACTACCTGAGCCACGAGCAAATTGGCACACGGTCAATAAGATTAAAGAGGTAAATGCGTGGCTCAAAGATTGATGTGGGAGAAATGGGTTCGAATTCATGGGGCATTGGCACCAGTACTGGGGAAGGAGGGAGCTGTTCCAATGGGACGGGCTCCACCTGAATCATGCTGGGACCAGAGTCCTGGCGAATCACATCACTAGGGCTGTAGATAGGGCTTTAAACTAAATAGTGGGGGGGGGGGGGGGGGGGGGGGGTGGGTGGGGGAGGGTTCAGTTGCATGGAAAATTAGGAAGTCAAACTTAAAGGAGAAGGTAGGAGTGTAGATTTGTGATGAGGCTGATTGTTACCAGAAAATAAAAGGAAGGGACAGAACATGTGAACGTCATATTACATCAAGGAATTGTACAAGAGTAGGGAAATTTGATCACAGAATAAACTTAAAGGCTTTGTATCTGAATGCACGAAGAATTCGGAACAAAATAAATGAGTTAATAGCGCAAATAGAGACGAATGGGTATGATTTAGTGCCGATTACTGAGACGTGGTTGCAGGGAAATCAGGTTTGGGAATTGAATATCCAAGGGTACTCAGTATTTTGGAAGGATAGACAGGAAGGAAAAGGAGGTGGTGTAGCTTTGTTAGTAAATGAAGAGATCAGTGCTGTAGTGAGAAACGATGTAGATCAGGACTGGAGATCAAGACGTAGAATCAGTTTGGGTAGAAATAAGAAATGGCAAGAGAAAGAAGTCCCTGATGGGAGTAATCTAGAGGTCCCCAAACAGTAGTTCCGCAGTGGGGCACAGTTAAACCAGGAAATACTGGAGGTTTGTAAGAAAGGTACGGCAATAATCATGGGCGATATTAATATGCATATAGACTGGATTAATCAAATTGGCAAGGGTAGCCTCGAGGGAGAGTTCATTGAATGTATTAAGATTGTTTTTTGGAGCAATATGTTGTAGAACCAACCAGGGAGCAGGCTATCCTAGATTTGGTATTGTGTAATGAGGTGGGATTAATTAATGATAAGGATCCTCCAGGAAAGAGTGATCATAGCATGCTAGAATTTCAAATTCAGTTTGAGGGCGAGAAACTGGAGTCCCACACTAGCGTTCTGCAGTTAAACAAAGGTAATTACAGAGGCATGAGGACAGATTTGGCCCTAGTGGACTGGGCAGGAAGACTAAAAGGTAGGACAGTTGATGAGCAGTGGCAGATGTTTAAGGAGATATTCAATTCCTCCCAACTAAAATATATTCCAGCGAGGAAGAAAGATTCTAAGAGGGGAAAAAACATCCATGGCTAAGCAAGGAAGTTGAGGATAACATAGACAAAAACTAAGGCATACCATATTGCAAAGGCCACTGGCAGGCTGGAAGATTGGGAAACTTTTAAAGATCAACAAAGGGTTACTAAAAAAGTAATAAAAAGAGCAAAGGTAAATTATGAAAGAAAACTAGCGCAAAATATAAAAACGGATAGCAAAAGTTTCTATAAGTATATAAAAGGGAAGAGAGTAGCTAAAGTGAATGTTGGTCCCTTGGAGGATGAGACTGGGAAGTTAATAGAGGGGAACACAGAAATGGTGGAGACACTAAATCAGTATTTTGCCTCAGTTTTCACAGTGGAGGACACTAGTACCATCCCAATAGTAACACGTAATGCAGAGGTTATAGAAAGGGAGGAACTTAGAACAATCATCATTACTAGGAAAAAATACTGAGCAAACTATTGGGATTGAAGGCAGACAAGGCCCCAGGGCCTGATGGCCTACATCCTAGGTTCTTAAAGGAAGTGGCAGCGGAGATAGTGGATCCATTGTTTATAATATTCCAAAATTCCCTGGATGTGGAAAAGGTTCCAGTGGATTGGAAAAAAGCTAATATAACGCCCTTATTCAAAAAGGGAGGGAGGCAGAAAGTCAGAAACTATAGACCAGTTAGTTTAACATCTGTCGTTGGGAAATTGTTAGAATCCATTATTAAGGAAGTAATAACAGGACATTTAGAAAGTCAAAATGCAATCCATCAGAGTCAGCATGGTTTAATGAAGGGTAAATCGTGGTTGACTAATTTTCTAGAGTTCTTCGAAGCTGTAACAAGCAAAGTGGATAATGGGGATCCTGTAGTATGTAGATGTAGTATATCTGGACTTCCAGAAGGCATTTGATAAGATGCCGCACAAAAGGTTAATACACAAAGTAAGATCACATGGGGTTAGGGGCAATTTATTAGCTTGGATAGAGGATTGGCTAACCAACACAAAGCAGAGAGTCAGGATAAATGGGTCTTTTTCTGATTGGCAAAATGTAACTAGTGGGGTGCCACAGGGTTCGGTCCTTGGGCCCCAACTATTTACAATCTATATTAATGACTTGGATGCAGGGATCGAAGGTACTATAGCCAAATTTGCAGATGACACTAAAATAAGTGGGATAGTAAGTTGCAATAAAGAAATAAGAAATTTACAGATGGATATGGATAGGTTAGGTGAATGGGCCAAAATTTAGCATTTGGAGTTTTATTTGGATAAATGTGAGATTATCTATTTTGGTCGGAAGAATAGAAAGGCAAATTATTATCTAAATGGAGAGAAACTTCAGAATGCTTTGGTGCAGAGGGATCTGGGTGTCTTCGTGCATGAATTGTAGAAAACTAGTATGCAGGTACAGCAGGTAATAAGGAAGGCAAATGGAATTTTGGCATTTATTGCTAAAGGTATAGAGTATAAAAGTAGGAAAGTGTTGCTGCAACTGTACAAGGTATTAGTGAGACCGCACCTGGAGTATTGCGTACAGTTTTGGTCCCCTTACTTGAGGAGGGATGTAGTTGCATTGGAGGCAGTTCAGAGGAGGTTCACTAGATTGATTCCAGAGTTGAAGGGTTTGTCTTATGAAGAGAGATTGAGCAGTTTAGGCCTTTGCTCTCTAGCATTTAGAAGAATGAGAGGAGATCTAATTGAGGTATATAAGATGGTCAAGGGGATTGGTAAAGTAGACGTAGAGAGGATGTTTCCTCTTGTGGGGCAATCTAGAATGAGAGGTCATAGTTTTAGGATAAGGGGTAGCAGATTTAAAACAAAGATGAGGAGAAATTACTTCTCTCAAAGGGCCTTGAGTCTGTGGAATTCACTACCACAGAGTACAGTGGATGTTGGGACATTGAGTAAATTTAAGGAGGAGATAGACAGATTTTTAATTAGTAATGGGTTGAAGGGTTATGGAGAACGAGCAGGAAAGTGGAGTTGAGGCCGAGATGAGATCAGCGCAGCAGGCTTGAGGGGCTGAATTGCTGACTCCTGCTCTTTGTTCTTATATTCTTATGTGACCACGCTAGCATGCATACGCGATAAACACATGCAGAAAGAGACAGAAAAGTAGAAAGAATAAGGGGAAAAGTTTGAGGCAATATCTGGTAGTTATTTACTGTCCTTTGAGTTCAATGTGGAGTCTTTGGTTGCTGGTATGTCTTGCTGTTCATTGAGGCCCAGTGCATGCTTTAACTTGTTTCGAAGTAGGAGTCTTTTATCTCTTGAGGTTGAAACAACTTCAGTGGGTCCAGAGGCTTCTGAGAAAGTGAGAGAGAGCCAGCCAGGAGAGAGGCTGTCTTGTTCCAGCTTCAGTTGCCATCTCCGCTCTGTCTTCAAACTGTCCTGTGAGCACAATTCAAAACTCCAAGTTGGCCAGCAAATTAGTCATGTGACTAATCCCTTATTTGGGAACCACCGCTCCTGCGGTTAGATTTCAAAGCTCTCGGTGGGGGGTGGGGGAGCAGTTGAGGGGTTGTAGTGCTGTCTCTTATACCGACAAGAAATGGATCACCATCGCCCAGACCAATCTCTGTTAATTGAATTAGTGAGCAGTTCCCATTGTCTCTCCAAGCACTGTCTCTTAGCATGCAAATGTCCTCCAGCCAAACGCCTGGTGATCTCTTTAAACAAGTCATTTCTTCACTCCAGCAACAGTTTAAAATTAATGTTCATATGACGAAATTAATGTGCCTCATTCTTGGCAGGTGGGGGTCTTCATGCCACCTCCACACACAGCGGAATGAAATAAAAATTTTTTTTTAAAAGAACGTTTCATTAAACGTTTCATCTTCTAGAGAGAAGATAAGTGCAGCATCTCTGTCATTCATTCAGGTCTGCATTCATTTCACTGAGGTCTGCAGCGTGAGGGTTAGATTAAATTAGCCCTAAGTGGGAGTTCTGCTCATGGGTGTCGGTAGTGAGTGGTTCTACTCTGAACTCTCATTCAGTGCTTTGATGTGTCATGCAAGGGCTTTTCACCTGAAGGGATGGTTGGTTCCCTTTTCTCCTGACTGTTGGGGTGGTGGGGGGGGGGGGGGGGTGGAATTCCTTGCTAACCTTCCCATTGGGTGGCACAGTGGTGCAGTGGTTAGCACCGCAGCCTCACAGCTCCAGTGACCCGGGTTCAGTTCTGGGCACTGCCTGTGCAGAGTTTGCAAGTTCTCCCTGTGACTGCATGGGTTTCCGTCGGGTGCTCCAGTTTCCTCCCATAACCAAAGACTTGCAGGTCGATAGGTAAATTGGCCATTGTAAATTGCCCCTAGTGCAGGTAGGAGAATTGAGGGAAGGTGGGGATGTGGTAAGGAATATGGGATTAATGTAGGATTGGTATAAATGGGTGGTTGATGGTTGGCACAGACTCGGTGGGCTGAAGGACCTGTTTCAGTGCTGTATGACTCTATGACTTCCCCTCTGGGACACTCCTGCTTGCAGGTATTTGTCCAGATTCTACTGCATGCTCCTGCTGCACTTTGACTAGGTGAGGCATCACCCTTACAGTTTCTCTGCCCTCTTGAGGACTTTCTTTGTCTCTGCAGGTTCCTGTAAATGCTGTTAGCAACTCTGGTGGGGTGCTTCTAGTATCTGCATTTACATAGGAGGATGTGGGGTCTAACTTTTCAAATATTTCAGGTTGGCTGACCAGACAATAGGGGTTTCCATTTAGGAGTCCTCCTAGACTTCCTTTAACCTGCCCTTTTGGTCCCTTTTTTCCCTTCCCTGTATAAACTTTTGCCAGCCTTGTGCCTGACTGTCCCCTTTTGTTCTCGGCAGGGGTCCCTTACAGTTCACCAGCCCTCTGCTGGAGGGTCCTGCAAATGTCAATACAGGGCTTACGGGTGCAGATTTCACTGTAAGTTGGAGTTTCCCCTCAACCTGGCACATGTGGCATCTCCTACAGTATTCCACCACATCTTCGTGGAGTTTTGGCCAGTCAAGCTGCTGCCTTATGCGGGCTTTGGTTTTTCGTATACTGATGTACAGCCACTGTAGTCTCATGGCCATTCTTAATATTTCTCTCCGGTACCTCTGTGGCACCACTAACTGGTGAACCACTGTCCACTCCTTGCTCTAAGGTCTGTGAGGAGAACTCCACTTCCCCATCAGCACCTCATTCTTTAAATAATAGCAATCAGGGACTCCCTCTGCTTCACTTTCAGACTGGGCAGTCTGTGCTAATTCTCTCAATACTGGGTCAGCTCGCTGAGCCTCAGCTAGGGAAAATCCATTTAACTCATTCCCTGGGTCTTCTAACTTTCCAAAGAAAGTATCAGACAGACAGACCTCATGGTCATCTAACTGCAGTGCCAATTCAGTCCCCTCTGGGGGAGCTGGTTTGATCATGGCCTAATTCACTACACATTCAGGGAAACTGCAGGGGACCGTCTCCTGCCACTGCCCTGTCTATCTGAGCTCCTGTGGTCTCTCTTTCACTATTGGGGAAGCTACCACCTTCACCCCTGTCAGATTATTACCTAGCAGCAGGTCAACCCCGTCCACAGGCAAACTAGGAACAATCCCTACGGTCACCAGTCCCGAAACTAGGTCACACTCCAAGTGCACCCGATGTAAAGGTACAGGCATACACATCCCTCCAATACCATTCACCACCACTGCACTCTCTGGGGGAAAGGTCAGACCTTTTCCCAGTAAAAGGGATCTAGTGGCCCCTGTGTCCCTGAGAATTACTATGGGCTTCCTTGCCCCACTCGAGGGGTATGGGGTTACTCTCCCTTCAGACACAAAACCCTGATAACCTTCAGGAATCCTATTAAATTTTCCTGCACTTGCAGCCGTAAGCTTCCTGGGTCTCACTCTTACTGCAGTTAAAGCCACAGCTTGTTCTGCTGTGCTTTCCATCAGGATCCCTTCTCCTTCACTGAGTGGGTGTGTCCTGATTAAACCTGCAGGTTTTACCTTTAGTTTCCAGCAGTCAGCTTTTAAATGCCCTGCTTTAGTACAATGGAAGAACACAGGTCTCCGGGTCTCACTCCTACTTACAGCACCTTCCTTGTTGGCTGAAGGAGGGCCCCCTGTGCCTCCGGCCTTTCTTTCTCTCCCAGGCCTGCTTGGGCTTCTATCACCTTCCCACCCTTTGTCCTTTTTGGATTTGTGGGGGTGATTAGGAAAGGTTTTCCCCGGGAAACCGACTTATAAATGAGAGCAAACTCATCGGCCAGAACTGCTGCCTGCCGGGCTCTATGAACCTTCTGTTTCTCTACATGTGTCTTTATGGAGAGTTGGAGAGAGTTTTTAATTACCTCGAGCAGAATTACCTCTGAGATTTTCATTGCTGAGCTGCACTTTAAGAGCCCTCAGCCACTGGTCAAAAGCCAGTTGCTTATTTCTCTCAAACTCCAGGTAAATTTGATCAGCTTGCTTCTTGAGGGTTCTAAACTTCTGGCAATAGGCTTCTGGTACTAACTCATATACCCTGAGGATAGCATTTTTTGTCAGTTCATAATTAGATGAACTCTCATCTGGCAACATGGAATAAACCTCATGGGCTTTTCTGCTTAGCTTGCTTTGTATCAGCAGAGTCCAAGCCTCAAATGTTCACTTTAACTGCCTTGCCAGTTTTTCAAAAGACACAAAAAACATTTCCATGTCTCCCTCATTGAATTTTGGGATCAGTTGGGAAAGTTTTAACAATTCTGTACCCAGCCCTGAAATATACTCCTTCATATTGGCCTTGCTTTCATTGGCGCTACTCTGTTGCCCCTTAGTTAACTCAAGTCACCTCAGCTCTCTCTCTTCGCATTCCTTCTGGAAGGTTCTTTCTCTTTCTCTCTTCTGTCTCTCTCTTTCTTTCTCCTCTCTCTCTTTTTCTTCACGTTCCTTCTGGAAGATTCTTTCTTTCTCTCTCTCCAGTCTCTCTCTTTCTCTTTCTTCAAATTCAAGTCTCCTCTGTTCCAATTGTATCTTTGCTAGCAATACCCTGTCGGAGTCTACCTCTAACCCTGTTTCTGCTTCTTCAGATTCAAGGGAAAAATGGTTGACCACTAGTCTTAGGTGTTCAGACTTTCTAGCCTTGGCATGGACAGTGATCCCACACTGCTCAGCCATTTTTCTCAACTCTTCTATAGGTAGTGCTTTTAACTTATCCCAAGTTACTTCACCCTGGCTTGGGAAGATACTGGCTTCAGTGGAAGACATGTTAGTATTGAATCACACAGAACCCCAAGAAAACCTGTATGGAAATCTTTTCTCTTTGATTGGGATCAATTTGGTTTCCCACTTCCAATTTCTCATTTGTCTGTGGGTCAAATCCAGGACGCTAGCCCCCAAATTTCTGTTCCGACCAGGTGAGAAAGGGGTCTAGGGGTTCCCTTTCAGCCTTTGCCTGGTTTTACCATAACAGGGTTTAATTTTTTAAAAACACCGTGTTTTAGCTCCCCTTCAGTGAATCCTTGTTACTGCTTTCCAATTGTAAGGCAAAGAAATCAATTAGACAGGGCTCTGAACATTGAAATCTTATAAAGTGCTGGGATTATGAGGGGTGGTGGGGGAGAGACAGGATCCAACAGATCCTCAAGGACTTTGTAAACCAAATTTGACACTGCACTAGATTTACACTCTTTCCAGTGTTGAACTAAACTGGCGTGAGATTATGACATCTAGGGAGTCTTACTTAGCTTCACTCCAGAATCAAGTGGGATTCTGATCCTAGTTTCATACTGTAACTTCAACTTCTGTGCAAAACCAAAATCACTTTATATCAGCATTAAAGTTTATCGTGTACATTTCAGCTCAGAATGTCATTCAGCCAATGTCAACTCTGGTTCTACAGTTTACATGCCCTAGATTTTGATGGACAGTGGTATCTTTTGGCATGCCCGGTTGGTTAGACATTTTCCTGCAATCTTCAGCTGGAAAGTTCTTTGCCCTGTAGGTTGCTGGAAGTGCAAGCTGATAACGGAGCAGCAAGGGCAACAGTGCATCTGGGAGCTTTGTGAACAATAGGACCAACAGTCTACCTCCTTAACCAACAATGATTGAGAAAGAAACAGGGAATGACAAGGAAGGAAATGGGGGAATTAGTGTCAAATAAGTTACAGAAAGAGGAATAAACAGAAGGAATGACAGATTGGATTAAAAGAGAGATAACAGAGATAGAAAGGAAAAGTAAAAAGTACATTTTAAAATTGAAAATTTTACATTTAAAAATATCCCCATCAATTTACTACCTTTAGGAATAAGACTCCACAGTTTAAATTGTTCCCTTTCTAGTCTAGAGGTTGAGTGGTATTGCAGGAACGTAAATCTCCTCATTAAATAGGTACTTGTTAAGCTCAAACCCGAAACCTCTGTAGCGAGTTTAATTGGCAATTAATGTGCAAATGTAGCGATTACATGAAACTCAGAGGGAGGTTGAGAGCCAGCTGTCATTTTCATGCGGACTGTGATGGAGTGACGCAAATCATCCAGCAACTTGTGGTGATTCGCAATTCACGGGGTTAGCTTTTCCTCGTCACAAGTTGCTGATCAGTTTATAACACATTCATAACAGCATGTGCTTTAAACCTGTCATTATCTTTGCAGCAAAATCTGGGCCCATATCTGTGCTGTTTTCAGATAAGAAGCTAACTGTGGGCCTACTAGAATTGAAGCACTGACGTGGTTAACAACTATTTAAATCCAAACACTTCCCACTGAGCCACCCAGGAACACTTGGAGGTAGATTTTCACTGTGACTGATGGGCTGTATAATTGGGCTGTCTGCCTGATGCCATCAGCAGGAGGCATGAACCATTTTGATGGTTGGACCTCATTTATATTTTTGGCGAGCTGCCCAAATACTTCCAGGGGTGTTGGGCATCTTGCCCAACAGAGGGTGGGATTTCCAGCAGACCCCATGCTCATTTGGAAAGTGAATTCACCTCGTAAAACAAGATGTCATTCAACTTTCTGCAAATCTATGTTGCTCCTGGTGTTTTTTTGGAGCGCAACATGATGCAGGCATGATTCTCTAACACAGTGGTGCAGATGTTTGTGAAGCAGATGGAGACTCGTAGGCAGATTGTTCCCCTCAGACAGCAGGAAGATGCCTAAGCAGATGCTGTAGTAGGCCAGGAGGGAGGTTGATGATATTGGCCCAGACTTTGCTATCAAAATATTGGCAAGTTTAAAATGCATGGCATTATTAATGTGTAAATCGTTCAGCAATTTGTGGCAAGGAAGAGATAGTCCCTCAATTGCGAATGACCACATGTAGTTGGATGACTTGTGCCACTTCAGCTTTAGCCTCGTAAAAACAGCAGTTCATCTTCAACCTCCCCACGGGTGTTAAGAAATCTGCACCTCTTAGACTCGCTACAGAAAGTTAGGGTTGGAGCTTAACAGCGCAAGTACTTTTTTAATGAGTAAATTTATGATCCTGCAATACCACGCAACCTCTCCGCCCCAGAAAGAGAACAATTTAAAATGTGGAGTGTCATTCCTACAGGTAGTAAATTATTTGTAGAGATTTTAAAAATCAAAATGTAATTTTTTTAATTTTTAATTTTTCCTTACTTTTCCTTTCTGTTTTTTTTCTCTCTTTAATCCAATCTTTCTTTCTTTCCCTCCTTTTATTTCTCTTTCTATACCTGATTTGACTCTAATTTACCCCATATCCTTTCAGTCATTCCCTTGTTTCTTTCTCAATCCTTAAATCTCACTGGTTAAGAAGATGCACTGCTGGTCCTGCTGTTACAGATGCCCTGTTGCCCTCGTTGCACGGTTATCAGCTCACACTTCCAGCAAGTTACAGTGCAAAACATTTTCGAACTGAAGGGTGAGGGAAATGGTTTAACTAATTGTACATGCTGCAAGGTGCTTCACTCCAACAAAATCTGGGCGATTGTCAACGGCTGGTCCATCACCCCCAAAACATGGCTTCAGTCCTAAAAGCACTTCGATTAACTGATGTGGACAGCAAGGGTGAAATTGATATCTTGCTATCTCTATTTCTCTGCTTTATGTTTTGCCACAGTACTCAGCCTCCCTCCCCATCCAACATGCCAAACACCTCCGCTTAGCTCCACATTCTCCACCTCCATTCACAAGGGGACACTTTACTAGCTCTCCTTCCCATTCTAATCACACGCTCATGTGTTGCTTTCTGCCCTCACAACAAGCACAAAAAGAAATAAAAACAGAAAATGCTGGAAATACTCAGCAGGTTTGGCAGCATCTGTGGAGAGAGAAACAGAGTTAAATGTTTCAGGTCGATGAATTGGGAAAAGTTAGCAATGTAATAGGTTTTGAGCAAGTGAAAGGGGGGAGGGTGGGAAGAGGAACCAAAGGGGAGGTCTGTGACAGAGTGGAGAGCAGGAGAGATTAAATGATAAAAGGTTTCATGATGAAAGGCCAAAGGGAATGGAAGTGGGACAAGTAAAGCCACAAAGATATGTCTGGAGGCAGTGTGAATGACAGGATCCTGAATAGTTGTCCGAATGCAAAGAAAAGGAAATAAGAAACAAGAGAAACAAAAACACACCAGCAAAGAAAAACAAAACAAAATGGGGGTAGAGGTTACAATTTAAAATTGTTGAACTCAGTGTTGAGTCCAGAAGGCTGTTAAGTGCCCAGTCCTTCCGGGTGAAAGAACAATTTAGTATACTGCATTCGCTGCTCACGATGCAATCTCCTCTATATTGGGAAGACCAAATGCAGACTGGGTGATCTCTTTGCGGAAAACCTCCATTCAGTTCACAAGCCTGACCCCAAACTTCCAATCACCTGTCATTTTAATTCTCCACCTTGCTCCCACACTGACCTCTCTGTCCTCGGCCTCCTGCAGTGTTCCAATGAAGCTCAACGTAAGCTTGAGGAACAGCACTTCATCTTTCAACTGGGCACTTTACAGCCTTCTGGACACAACATTGAGTTCAACAATTTTAAATTGTAACCTTTACCTCAATTTTGTTTTGGTTTTCTGTGCGTTTTTTTCTCTTGTTTCTTTCTTATTTCCTTTAGTTTGCTTTTGGGTGGCAGCTGTTCAGGATCCTGCCATTCACACCTCCTCTAAACACATCTTTTGTTTCTTTACTTGTCCCATTACCACACCTTTTAGCCGTGCACCATGAAACCTTTTGTCATTTAATCTCTCCTGCCCTCATGCCATCATAGACTTTCCTTTTCGTTCTTCTTCACACCCTCCCCACATTTGCCTCCTCAAAACCTATTACATTTCTAACTTTTCACAGTTCTGATGAAAAGTCACAGACCTGAAACGTTAACAATGGGCAGGATTTTGTGCTTCCCTTAGATACAGGTGCAGAGGCACGGGGGGGCGGGGTGGTGGGGGGAGGGCAAACAAAATGGCAGGGGCCGCCTTTCCTGACGTTTCCTGGGTCCCTTGCCATTTTGTCCGGGACAGGGAAGGCTGAGGTCGTCCTTGCCACCCCAGTCCAATTGAGACCGTTAAGAGGCCTTTTCCGGTCTCCACTTCAATTTTGTTGAAGGTGGAGGGGCCCGGTGCCGCAGGGAGGTGCTGCCAGGTAAAGCCTGGTAGCCTCCTAGCAGGGTCGGGGGGGGGACACCCTCCTTTGGGGGCAATCCAGGGCCCCTGAAGGGCCTTCCTGGCAGTGATGGCTGCCCACAGCCCACCCTCACCAACAACCTCCACCCCATCACCCGTGTCTGCCCGAATCACTCTAATGACCCCAACCCCACTTACCTCTCCCGAGGTCTCCTTCAGTCTTCAGTACTGCAGGGCCTCCTGTAGTACCAGCAGTGGCCATCGCCCCTAGTGGTGCTGCCGGTACTGCAGAGCTGCTGGCCTTACTATTGGCTGGCAGCTCTGGAGGTGGGAGCTCATCCCTTAAAGGGACAGTGCCCCTGATGGCGTGCAGTTAATTGGCTGGCCATTAATTGGCTGCCCATCCTGTGATAGCAACAGGAACCCCATTGCCAGAATAAAACCTGACCCTCTGTTTCTTGCTCCACAGATGCTGCCAGACCTGCTGTTTCCAACATTTTTTGTTTTTATTTCAGATTTCCAGCTTCCACAGTATTTTGTGTTTGTAATCACAAACAACATTCTGCTTTTACCTAGCTGCAACTGCTTTCTGAATTTACACTGGAGCCACTTTCTTGCACATAACCATTCTGCTCACAACTTACTGCTTCACCCTCTTAGCAGCACACTACATGAAACTGCCTCACATATCTCCACAATCCTCTACAACAACCACATACTAACTCTCTCACTCTCTTTCTGCAGGAGAACCTGAACTACAATAACTAGGAGAGGATTAGACTGGAGGAGACCTAGCCTCAAACCAGGTCCTCACCTGGATGAGAATGAAGCCATGGACATCACTGGAGCAGACAGATCGAGGGATATCAGTGATGGCGAGACGGGAGGCCATGCTCAGCAGTGTTACTTGTTACCTATTACTTGTACCTTTTCTTTTTCCTCAACCAATCACACCTCCAGGCAGCATAACATCCTGTTGCTGCATCTTGCTTATTTTTTCGTTTCGTCGATGACACCTTCCATCAATTTGCTGATGATTGAGAGTAGACTAATGGAGCAGTAATTGGCCGGATTGGATTTGTCTTGTTTTTTGTGTACAGGTCATACCTGGGCAATTTTCCACATTGTCGGGTTGATGCCGATGTTGTAGCTGTACTGGAACAGCTTGGCTAGGGACACAGCTAGTTCTGGAGCACAAGTCTTCAGTATTACAGTCGGGACGTTGTCAGGACCCATAGCCTTTGCAGTATCTGGTGCCTTCAGCCATTTCTTGATATCACACGTAGCGAATCAAATTGGCTGAAGACTGGCATCGGTGTTGCTGGGGACCTCAGGATGAGACCAAGATGAATCATCCACTTGGCACTTCTTGCTGAAGAAGATTGCAAATGCTTCAGCCTTTTCTGCCAATAATAGTACTGCCAAACACTTCCATGCTGACCCTCGACAATTTCCCCTTTATTTAAGGGCAATCCAATGTCTTGGACCCTGCAGAACATGACTCGGAGGTGAACAATCCTCCTGAAGAATCATTGGCACTCACTCCATCACCCCCAAGTGCCAGCACAGAAATCAGTATCCAGGGTGGGATAGATAGTGAATTAGAAGGGTCACAGTACAAAAGTGAGCAGGAGCAGGGGCTAGTTAAAGGACAGCTGAGGAGATCGCTCACCAGTGGGCAAGCGTAGCTCCTTGCTGTACTGAAGAGAACAGAAATGCAGCCATTAAAAACAAATCGCCCCATTCCTGCTGGGAGCAGTGGGTTAAAAGTGGGCCCCATATTGTCAAAACCAAATCGACAGCCTTTGTGTTTAGTTTTTGTGTCAGTTTTACCCCAGAATCAAATATTTAGCACACTTAACATTGAATGAAATCTTTCTTGAATCCCTAACAACGCTTTGAGCTGCTTTTAACTTACATGCGAAATATACTGAACTTTCCATCTCCCAATTCTTGGATTTAGTGCAGCTGACGACAACTCCAAAGTAAACTTGCCAGATTTTCTAAAACTGGCTGCCAGGAACACCCAGTAAAACATAAGACTTCCCAACAAATGGTTTTAGCAAATCCTAAAAGTTTCCAAGGACATGCCACCAGCTGTGTGAGTCCCCAATGTTGGAAACATGGCAGTTAATTCAATATAATAGCAGCTACAGTAAACTTGGAGGAAAAATGTTTGTTTGAAAGCCAGAATACTCCCAAACTCTTTCATTGTTTGCAATGTGTAAGGTGATAAATTGAAGTGAACAAATAGAGCTCAATTGTCTTACAAGTCTGCACAATAACATACGGATATCAGTAGTTTGAATCAGACACTGAGATTGCGTCACAGATCAGTAGCAACAAGCTGCACTGAACTGTTTTATTCATTCATGTAACTGCACATCAGTCCGCTTTGTCTTTCAATTCGGACGTTCTAATTTTGGATAAAAAACCCTGCCCACTTCACCCGGCTCCCCGTCCCACCACACCAATGATACATTCGTTCAACCCTCATAACAAATAGATTTAATCTACTCTCTCAGGCACAGTAAGAACACTTTGTAGGATGTAACCTTCTACCTTTGACAGGTTACAGTTCAGACACGAGAATTACAAGAAATAATGAGAGCACTCTCAAATATCTAAATTAAATATTAAGCTTTATTAGATTAGACATACAATGCAAAATTCTATTTTACTATGGGCTATGTAACACCTACAATAAATGTTCCAAGCAGATTCAAAGAAAGAACACAGAGCTTACACCAATAGTCACACACACACGCACACACAGTTATATGTGGCAAAAAGAGTATGAGCTCTTCTTAGTGTACTGGGCAATACAATACCCTTCATAGTGTACATGGCAATACAGTGCCCTTCATTAGATACCTGGAAATACAATGCCCTTCATTATATATCTGGCAATACAATGCCCTTCTTAGTGTATCCTTAGCAATAAAGATGCCCAAATATATTCTAGACAAATGGTCATACAATCACCGGAGTGGTGAACCCCATTTAATTGTAGATATCCTTCTGACAATGGGTCAGGCTCCCCGAAACATTCTTCCCACAATGCGTCACCCTCCCTTAAATATTCTTTCGATGATGAGTTGGGCTCCCTTAAACATTCACCCAACGATGAGTCAGGCTTCCTTGCCCCCTTAAATATTCTTCAGACGATGGGTCGGGTCCCCTTTAAATATCTAGTTCTGAGCACAGACCAGATATTCTTCTGAAGATAAATCGAGTGCCCTCTTTGACTGCCATTCCCTTTCTGACAATTGGTTCCCTTGGCTGTAGCACTCCTTCCATGATCGATCAGGGTCCATCCTTACCTGCAGCCCTTCTTCTGACTCCTTGTCTGCAGCCACAGGGTTATCTTGACAGCCTCTTTTATATCTTGTTCCTTTCAATGGTGGACTGTTCGTTGCATCGCCAAAGGCTTACTGGCCTATTGATGATAGCCTTAGATCATGATAACCAATGATAGATCATGTTTAGTTTCAAACTGTCCATCTTTACTTATACTTCCTTTCAGCAGGGGTTGTGTGTGTGTGGGTTGGGGGTGGTCCAGTTGCCTGCAGGAAACCCGGAGGTAAGTGCGGCTTGTCTGTTGGTGGCTTTTAAACCCAGCCACTACATTAGCATAGCATTTCATGGCTTACCGAGCAATTAGGCTGAATGGGCATGCTAATGATCCACATGTCGATTTGAGCTCCAATATTTAAAGCGACATTGCAAACAGGAAATATGATGAATTCTGAAGTTGGGAGCAGAGTACAAGGAAGTGACTGAATGGAGTTCACACACTCAAAGGCCATGCCTCTTTTTAGTGATGCCTCCCTGGATGTGATGCTGAGGGCTGCAAGGACCCCAGGGCAATGCTGTTCCGACTAAAGAAGGAAGACGTCTACCAGCGAAAGCAAGAAGGCATGGCTGGAGGTAGTGGAGAAGGTCAGCAGCAGAAGTATTGTGCCACATTCCTGGATTCACTGCCAAAAGCAGTTTAATGACCTCAGCAGGGCAGGAAGGGGGTGTACAATGGCACTTTCAAGTATATCCTGGTGTTTGTATCATGCCAACCCCTCACTCTGCTTTCTCAAGGCTACTTCAGCACATCACTCCTCACATCAACTTACCTTGTAGGTACACTGATCCCTTTCTGCCTGTGCACATAGTCACATCCCCATCTGACCATCCACCACTGACACCCTCATACTTCTGCAATGTTATGCCTCTCCTTCATCATCACTCTGAACAAATGTTGTCCATCCATCTGTTCAACACATTCCATTACTCTCACTCTCTCACTCTTCTTTCCCTCCTTGCAGCAAAAGAGACCCCAGAACATGAGGGAGAGGCACAGAACCAGATGTGGCCCTCCAGCCATCTCGCAACTGTCAGTTGCATAGGAGGAGAGGCTGGACATCAGTGGAGTTTCGGCATGCCTGGCCATCGGAGATGGCTTAGATGGGGGCCTCCCAGTTGCCGGGTGACAGAATTAAATATCAGGCAGCCACATGGTATACAACAACCACTCATGTTGACTCGATGACAGCAGCAAGCGAAATATGATCATGTGCATAATGATCACTTAAAACATTCATACCTTCACAGTTCTAATTCATGTCTATAATCTTCCACAGGGATGGCCCAGAAGGATGATGATGTCCCTTATTCAGTGGGTGTTCCATCACAGGACTGTGCACCAGCTTAGATATTCACACTTCAGTGGAACTGGTAAGAAAGATAGTTGGGTTTGCACCTGGTAACTCACGCATCACAAGTGAGCAAGAACAGATGGAGGAGCCAGGGACAGCAGTACAGAGTCCATGGCAGAGGGTGCAGGACACTCCAAGCTCAGCTCAGCTGGACTCAGATGCTGAACCTCAGGGACCATGGATGAAGAAGTTACGATTAGAGTAGCAGCAAGAAAGTGCAATGTATTGTCAGCTGTTTCAGCTGAAAATTTGGAGAAGTCTGCCTCAAGCATGAGTGTCACAGGCCTTTGCGATGATGTGTTCATCTGTGGAAAGAGGGGTTACCCGCATGAAGCATCAAATGCAGAAATCAATCAAGTACATGCAGTCATTCACCAAAGGCTTGCACACTGTGAATGCCACCTGAATAGGATTCATGAAACCCTAACCTTGGCCATTCATCACCCCTCTGATCTGCAGCAAAGTGCTCTCCAGCTCATTGTTAGAAATGAAGTGTGGGTGGATCATATGAGGAATGATGGTGAAAGGGATTATGGAAATATGGAAATCAAGACTCAGCTCAAAGTGCTTCCACTTCTCACCATTGCCCATCACCCCGATATGCTGCCTCAAGTCCCAATGGTCAAGACTGCCCCTGCACAGGTGCAGGTGGATCTGTCTTTGACAGGGCCCTCATGGCCTCCAAAACCCAGAGGATTTTAGCTAAGAAAATCTCAGCAGTGACAGCAGGGATCTGAGCAGCCTGCTTCCACCTCTGCTGAAATCATAGGAGCTGCATCATGTAGAAGTGCTCGGAAGGGGAAGAGTAAAGATTTGTAGTTGCACAAATTATGCACATGGTGCATTACACAATGTTAGGATGTTAAATTTCTGAATACAAATATTATTTGTTTCCACTACTTTCCTGCCTTGCCTATTTTTGTTTGTTGCCTGGCAAGTGGCCTTTTCATTTCTTATAAATGGTAAGACATGAATTGACGCTGAGCAGTGGGGGTGGGGGGGGGGGATTGTGAAAGGGATGCTTGGTTTATTACAGGACTGCTTTGTGTTGGGGCTGATGGGGAAGTGGCTTTTGCAAGTGGATGCAAATGGGTGGACTGACAGAACCTAAGTGAATCTCGCAACAATGAGGTCAGCCTGGGTGTCCTGGGCATCCTGGGCAGCAATGTGCAGCACTGCTGGTGCCTTGGCCACATCATGTTCCACCTCTTCCTCTTCATAATCACCTGAAGAGGCTCTATGTTCTGCACCTTGTTCCTCCTGCAGGTCTGAACCTTACTGCTGTGCAATGTTGTGCATAGTGCAGCACACCACAACCATTCTGGAGACCGTGACATATTGAAGGGTGCTTCAGATCTGACCAGGCACCTGAAGTGCATCTTAAGTTTGCTTAATGACACATCTGGTTGTTATATAGCTTCCTTTGTATTGCCCCCAGCCTCAATGTTTGGGTTGCTCACAGACGTCAGCAGACACATATTAAGTGTGTACCCCGTGTCTGCAAGACACCAGCAGGTAAGTCTGATTTGAGGTGCGAAGATGACTGCTGCAGGATGAAAGCACCATGGTAGCTACCCGAGACTCTTGTGCACATCTTGATAAAGATCTTTTTGTGATTGCACACCAGCTGTGCAGCACTGCAGTGCTATTTTATGAGCTAATTTTACCAGTTTCAGCCACAACTTTACTCTGGCTGAAACAGTGTTGGCTTATTGTGAGCAAAATATAGTTGCATCTATTTTAATCTTTGCTTCTACACCCATTATTTTAATATCTGAATTTGCCTGAAATACTAAGTGCTACATGGTAATGCATACAGTACACATAGGTCTCAGTTTCTGCCCTGGTCGTGAGCTGTTAACTAACCTCAGAGACAGTGCCATTGGCTAGAGAGTGGGGTGGAATCAGTCAGGGTTCCTGCTTCTCACAATCCAGACTCCTACTGGAACTGCACCTGTGGCCATGCAAGATGAAGAAACTGTTAGCTTCAGTGTTACATAAAGGAATATAGGAGTAGGCCATTCAGCTGCTCAAGCCTGTTTTGCCGTTCAACTCTGTTGACCTGGCTTTGTTCTATATTCCTTGATAATCTAACCTAATAAAAATCTATCGAACCCAATCTTAAAAGTTTCAATTGATCCAAAGACTTTGGTGTGACCAGATTTCAGATTTCCACTACCGTTTATGAGAAAAAATGCTTCCTGATTTCTAAATTCCTAAATGGCCTATCTCTAATTTTAAGATTATGACCCCTAGTTCTGAATTAGCCCACCAGAGGAAATCATTTCTTTGTCTCTACCCCAGTGAATCACTTTATCATTTTAAGCACCTTGATTAGATCACCCAACCTTCTAAACTCAAGAGAATAAAGGCAAGTTTATGCATGTTGTCCACATAATTTAACCCTTTAAGCCCTGGTATAATTTCTGACTCTGATGCCACCCATAACTAAGGGTTGATTCGAGAAAAAAAAGAACTTGCAGTTATATAGCACCTTTCACATCTTTAGGACATCCCAAAGCACTTTGCAGCCAATGAATTACGTTTCAAATGTAGGCAAACATGGAGGCCAATTTTCACATAGCAAGTCCCACAAACAACAACAATGTAGATAACTACATAATCTATTTTAATGGTACTGATTGTGGGACACATGTTAGCCAGACACTGTCCCTGCTCTTTTTCAAATAGTGGCCTTAGGATCCCTTATATCTATTTGAACCATAAAGTGGTGCGTTGCTTCAGCGTCTCATCCAAAAGACTGACTCGGAGATAAGTCTGCTACCACTAAGCTGAAGTTATCCCTGTCCAACACCAAACCCTATGGAGCACTGTAGTACTATTCTATAATTTCATTTTACCAATATCAGTTGCAACTTTATCATGGGTAGGCAATGTTGGCTTACTGTCAGCAGGAAATTGCCTCATCTGATTCTCAAATTGCCATGGTGAGATTTGAACTCACATTTATTGCAGGCCTCTAGATTACTAGTACGGTAACAAAACAATTCCACCATCTTCTTCTTCTTCTTAGGCAGTCCCTCGGGAACGAGGATGACTTTCTTCCACTCCAGGGTTGTGGATCCTTAGGTGAATGAATAGTTCAATTAAATTAATAGTTCATTAATTAATAGTCCATACCAGGATAATGAAATACTAGGAGATTAGAGATTTGGAGAACAAAACAAAGCTGTTAATGTACCTCCCTTACTCAGTGACCTCTCCACCTATTGGCAGTTCACTCAGTTTATAAACTAAGTTCTGGAATTCTCTGCCTAAACCCCTCCGGCTCTCTCAGCTCCTTTAAGACCCTCCTTAAAACCTACCTCTATGACCAATCCATAGGCACCCCTTCTAATATCTCTGTTGGCTTGGAGCCCACATTTTTCTTTATATCTCTGTGAAGTACCTTGTATTATTTTTCTATGTTAAATACATTATAGAAATGCAAGCCTGGGTAAAATACTGTAATTTTCAGCTTTGTTTGGGAACTGAGTCAAACCTGCCTGAAGTACTGGACCAGCAACTTGCTGCCAGCTTGGGCAGGCTGCTGAGTCCGGGAGGCATGTAACCCTGACTTATACCATACTTCTAGGTGAGCTGTTCTGTTGAGGTGAGAAATTATACCCTTAGTTGTGGACTGACAACTCTGAGCTGGAAAAAAAGGACTCTTGGAGTAAGTGTTGGAAATTGAAAACACAGAACTTTATCAGGAAACATAACAAGCTCAGAAACTGATGAATTATAATTCCTCATTGAATAATGGAGGAGTGTCTGAGTGCTTGTGTCAGGAAAGTACAAAAACAAGAATGGCAGATCCAAAATTATATAAATGCAGGGTTCAAGTGCATTGGATGAGAAGTCTGATCTAGAAAATACTGTTAAGAACTGTGAAAAACTTCAAAAAATGCAAAATTCAAAATCAAAATTAAATATATTACTGATCTTATGGAGGTTATATTGAAGGCAGGATTTTGGAAAACTGATTGCAAGTGCACAAACAAATAGAAGACTTCTGGAGGATAATTTGGTTTCCAAGAAAAACAACATACAACAAAGTACAGGAGTAACTAGCAATAAAAAAGATATACTTGCATTGATATAGCACCTTTCATGACCTCAGGACATCCCAAAACACTTTACAGATAATGAAGTACTTTTGAAGTGTAGTGACTTGTAATGTAGGAACACCGTAGCCAATTCTCACACAGCAAGCTCTTACAAGCAGTAATGTAATAATAGCCAAATAATCTGTTTTCTTTAGTGACGTTGAATGAGGGAAAAATATTGGCCAGAGTGTTGGGGATAGCTCTCCTGCTCTTCTTCAAAATTGTGCTATGTGATCTTTTATGTCCACTTGAGAGAGCAGATGGGGCCTTGGTTTAACGTCTCATCTAAAAGATGGCACCTCTGACAGTGCAGCATTCCCTCAGTATTGCACGGAGTGTCAGCATAGATTTGGTTGGCTGAAAAGGAGTTGGACATGAGGTTCTACAAAGGCACCATTTACTGAAATACAAACAAAGTATTGACAAAATAGAAAGAGAAATAAAGCAATCTCAAAATGCACCAAATGAATGTGTCATCAATCACCAACATGAATCTCAGCACTGTAATCGCCTTCAAAAATTTCTTAAATGTGGGACTGGCAGAATTTTAGCCTTGGTCCCATCTTCCCTTTCTGTAGGATTTTGGTCCCATTGCGTTGGCAGTTTTCAATACAAAGTCTAGCAGTTGCTTCTCTCCAGAGATGCTGATTCTCGCTTGGCTACAATCGCAATGTTGCCAACAACCATTCAGTACTTTCCTCAAGTTGTCATTTTTCATATGTGAGCCTAGACATTAGAAGCAAAGCACTGACTCCAACATTTTGGAATTCCCTCCGTATACCTCTTCATTTCTCAATCTCTCTCCTCTCCTGTAAAAAGCTCCTCAAAACCCAAATTATTGATCATTCCTCCTAACCTGTTCTTTCCTGGTTCAGCTTCATTTCCGGGGAAGGTGTGAGAGCAGAAGTGTATGAAATAGAATGCACACGCTTGAGGGCCTATTCAAGCACGGTGAGGGGAATCCTCAGTTAAGAAAAAAGGAAGACATGTCGGAAATGCAAGTATGGAAGGTTGCATCGTCTGAACAGATGCGACAGAGACGGAGAAACTGGGAGAATGGAATAGAGTCCTTACAAGAAGCAGGGTGTGAGGAAATGTGGTCAAGGTAGCTGTGGGAGTCCATGGTCTTCTGCTCTCACCCCTTCTCCTCCCTCCCAGAACCATGATAGGGTTCTCCTTGTCCTCACCTTCCGCCCAATCAGCCTCCCTATTCAACCGATCATCCTCCCCCATTTCTGCCACTACCCGCATGATGCCCCTAGCAAACACATCTTCCCTCCCATCTCCTTTCAGCATTTCGAAGGGACCGTTCCCTCCACGACCATGGTTCGCTCCTCAGTTACCCCCAACACCCCCTTCCTTTCTTACCTTTCCATGCAAGTGTAGGAGATGCAACACCTGCCCTTTCACCTCCTCGCTTCTCAGCCTCCATGGCCCCAAACACTCCTTTCAAGTGAAACAGTGATTTACTTGCACTTCTTGCTGGAAGCACTCAGCAGATCTGGCAGCATCTGTGGAGAGAGAAACAGAGTTAACATTTCAGGTCAATGTCCTTTCATTATAACTGAGAAAATTTAGAAATGTAGCAGGTTTTGAGCAAGTGAAACAGGGAAGGGGGGGTGAAGAAGAATAAAAGGGAAGGTCTGTGATAGGGTGGAGGGCAGGAAAGATTAAATTACAAAAGGTTTCATGGTATAAAGCCAAAGGGAGTGGTAATGGGATGAGCAAAGAAATGAAAGATGTGTCCAAATGAGGTGTGAATGGCAGGATAGCAGCCATCCAAAAGCAAAGTAAAGGGATTAAGAAATAAGTGAGAATAAAAACCCAACCAGCAAAAACAAATGAAACAAAATGGGGGCAGAGGTTAGGATCATGTTAGGATCATTGGGATCAATGTTGAGTCCGGAAGGTTGGAAAGTGCCCAATCGAAAGATGAATGCTGTTCCTCAAGCTTCATTGGAATATTATAGCAGGCCAAGGACAGAAAGGGCAGAGTGGCATTAAGGAAGAGAATTGAAAAGACTGGTGACAGGAAGCTCAGGATCATGCTTACAGACTGAGCAGTCACCCAGTCTGCATTTGGTCTCCCCAGTGTAGAGGAGACCTCATTGTGAGCTGTGAATACAGTATACTCAATTGAAAGAAATACTAGTAAATCGTTGGATGTGAGGAGAGAAAAGGTAAAATGGCAGGTGTTACATCTCCTGCACATGCATGGAAAGGTGCCATTGAAAAGAGAGGAGGTTTTGGGTGTGCCTGAGGAGTGGATGAGGGTATCACAGAGGGCATGGTCACTTCGCCATGCTGAAAGGGGAGGAGATGCGATTGTTGGTGGCAACACACCAGAGGTGGCAGAAATAAGGCAGGATGATCCTTTGAATATGGAGGCTGGTGGGGTGGAAGGTGAGGGCAAGAGAAACTCTATCATGATTCTGGGAGGGAGGGGAAGGGGTGAGAGCAGAAGTGTAAGAAATAGAATACATAGTCGAGGGCCCTGTCAACAATGCTGGGGAGAATACTCGGTTGAGGAAAAAGGAAGACATATCGGAAACACTGATATGGAAGCTGGCATCATTTGAACAGAAGCAATGGAGTCGTAGAAACTGGGAGGATGGATTGGAGTCCTTACAGGAAGCTGGGTGTGAGGAATTATAGTCAAGATAGCTGTGGGAGTCCGTGGGCTTATAGTGAATATTGGTTGATAACCTATCCCCAGAAATGAAGACAGAGAAGTCAAGGAAGGGAAGGGAAGAGTCAGAGTGGACCATGTGAAGGTGAGAGAAGGGGGGAAATTGGAAGCAAAGTCAATGAAATTTTCTAGTTCAGGGTGAGAGCAGGAAGCAGCACTGATACAGTCATCAATGTACCAGAAAAAGAGGTGAGGGAGGGGGCCTGAGTAGGACTGAAAGAAGGAATGTTCCACATACTCACAAAAAGGCAGGCATAGCTAGGACCCAAGCGGGTACCCATAACAATACATTTTATTTGGAGGAAATGAGTGGAGTTGAAGGAGAATTTGTTCAATGTGAGAACATGTTCAGCCAGGTGGAGGAGGGTGGTGGTAGATGGGGACTGGTTGGGCCTCAGTTCAAGGAAGAAGCGGGAGAGCCCTCAGACTGTCCTGGTGGGGGATGGAGGTGTAGAGAGATTGGATGCCCATGGTAAAAAGGAGATGGTTAGGACCAGGAAACTGGAAACTTGTCAATTCAATGGAATTCTTCATTCTTGCTCTGGTTTGGCAATTTGCTCAGCGAATCCGAAGTGACCATTTTGGTACCCGGTTTGTAGCAGATGTCGAAGTCATACTCCTGTACTTCCATTAAGAGCTGATGTGTTTGTCAATGGTTCGTGCCAGATCATCTCCAGTGGTTTGTGGTCAGTTTTCACCGTGAACTGCTTACCAAACAGGTAGGTGTGGAACCTTGTGATCCCTAACACCAGAGCAAGTCCTGCAGCGTGAATCTTTTCTTCCTAATATCCCCTGTAGTGCTTTTACCAATTATTTTAAATCTATGACGTTTAGTTACCAACTCATTTGCCAGTGGGAACAATTTCACCCTACTTGCCCTATCAAAAATACCTCTATGAGGTCTTCTCTGTTCTAAGAAGAACAATTCCAGCTGGGGCCTAACTAATGATTTGTAATGGTTTAACATGACTTCCTTGCTTTTGTCATATAGGACTGAAATTTATACTCCCACCGCCGAAATCGATGGCGAGCGAAAACAATGGTCCCCCCGCTTGGGCGGGACATTGCAGAGCTACCATGATCCAAAGTGCGATGGCTCATTTAAATAGCCGGGGTGGACCACCCCCCCCGCTTTGATGACGTAGAGGTGCGGGCTATCTGTCCCCAGCAATGGCGTCAGCTGCCTGTGCGCAGGCACTGAAGGTATTTTTAAAGGGCTTCGAGCCCTAACGTTCAATTTAAATATTTAAAGAAACAGTCGATAAAAAAAATTAAATACATTTATTTTGCTCCTCTCCCACACTGAGAAACTTACCTCCCCTCCCCCCGCCCCCCCAACCAGTGTTCTGCCTCATTTCTCCGGACGGGGGTCCAAAGGTACGGGAGTGCCGGCTGGCGGCACAAAGATCACACCGGGACAGACGGCGGCAATGTAAATATAATTAATTCATTGATTTTAATTTATTAAAATATTTAAATGGCAGTCCCGTCGCTGAGCGGCAGGGGTCCTGCCATGAGGCCTCGCTGCTGCCGGCAATATTGAGCCGGGCCCTCCCAGTTTCAGGGTGCATGGTGGCCCTCCCCCGGATGCATTTTCCGGCCCCTCCCACCATGACCCCCGACATTGGGAGGTCTGTAAAATTCAACCCACAGTGTCATTTACGGCACAGAAGGAGGCCATTCAGCCCACCGAGTCTATGCTGGCTCTCCATTGAGCAATCCAGTCAGTCCCATTCTCCACTTTGTCACTATAGACCTGCAAGTTTATTTCCTTCAAGTGCCCATCCAATTTCCTTTTGAAATCGTTGATTGTCTCTGTTTCCACCACCCTTGAAGGCAGCAAGTTCCAGGTCATTACCACTCGCTGCATTCAATGCCCCTGTTTACAAAGCTAAGTATCTCATACTCTTTCTTAACCACCTTATCAACTTAACTTGCCATCTTCAAAGCTTTGTGAATATGCATCCCCAGGTCCTCTTCTCTTTTATCCCCCCTGAAAATAGTGCCATTCAGATTCTACTGCCTCTCTTCACACTTATTCACATTAAATTGCATCTGTCATGTGTTTGCCCATTTCAGCAGTCTAAAAATTACTAAAAAGGTGAATGGAATGTTACCTTCTCAAGAAGGCTGGAATACAAAGAGTTGGAAGTTATTTTTACAGCTATACAGAGCTCCGGTTCAACCCCATCTTGAGCACTGCATTCAGTTCTGGTTATCAGGAAGAATATGTTAGCTTTGGAGTGGGTGCAGCACAGATTCATCAGAATAATACAGTGGCTAAAATGGTTAAATTATGAGGACAGGTTACAGAGACTAGGCTTGTATTCCCTTGAATATAGAAGATTAAGTGGCAATTTAATTGAGGTGTTTAAGGATGGACATGCGTCACCATAAAATTAGAGTTAGACCATTCAGGGGTGATGTCAGGAAGACTTTCTTCACACAGTCATGGAAATCTGGCATTCTTTCCCCAAAAAGCAGTTGTGGCTAGGTCAATTGAAAATGTCAAAACTGAGATTGATAGATTTTTATTAGGCAAGGGTATTAATGACTATGGAACCAAGGCAGTTAAATGGAGTTAAGATACAGATCAACCATGACCTAATTGAATTCCAGTACAGACTCAAAGGGCTGAATGGCTCACTCATGTTCCTATGCTCCTAGTACTTGAGCAGATAATTTGGGCTTACTCCAATGAAGTACCGAGGCAGTGCTGCATTGCTGGAGGTGCCTTCCTTTAAATGAGACACTAAAGGTGGCCCCATCTTGTAGAACCGGGACCTTTCCTTTGTCTTAGTCAACTTTCGTTCCTCAACTAACACCACCAAAATACAGATCAGCTAGTATTTCATCTCATTTTAAAACATTGTTAGGACAGAAGACCTGCCACGTTTGTCTACATTATAACTGTTCATTCACCTTCAAAATAATTTTCTGTATGTGGAATGCTTTAAGACTTGTCAGAAAGACATACTGAGGCACTATCTAAACGTAAAAACAAGAAATTCTGGAAATACTCAGCAGGTCTGAAGAAGGGTCTCTGACCTGAAACGTTAACTCTGCTTCTCTCTGCACAGATGCTGCCAGACCTGCTGAGTATTTCCAGCATTTCTTGTTTTTATTTCAGATTTCCAGCATCTGCAGTATTTTGCTTTTATATTACTATATAAACGTAAGCCTCTCTTTTTGTACCAATACGTTTTATGAGCTACTCTTCATCACCTTAACATGCTCCCAGCACAATCACAATCAGTGACATTAACCTCCAGCACTTCATCCTACTGAAGACACTGGCCAAGGTTGGATAATTTTCACAAGTCTAGTAGGAAGGCTATGAAAATTCTACTCACACAGCATTACATTTTATTGAAATCCTATTGGCAACATGACTTCTGATTGTGTCTTAGATTTACTCAGAGAATGAATTATGACACAATTGCAGCATTCTCTGAATGAACTGCATATTAAATAAAATGGATTTACTTTTATCTGGTAGCACAGTGGTTAATGCATTTGTGTAAAATTCCTTTGTGTGTTATTTTAACTCAGGGTAAACTCTACGGCTGTCCTATTGAATTGAATTAATTCAGCACAGACTAGAGATTGATCTGGTTCTGTATTGATCACTATGCACAAGGCAGAAGCTTCTCTGTGTTTAACTACTGGTACAGCTAAGAGATAATTGATAACTGAAACATTGGTGTCCTATATGTGTTTTAGGGACCCCAAGGGTGGTCTGCCCTGGCTCCTTCTGATTTTCTGTAGCCCTTGTCACTCACAACAAGGTCCTCCCCTTTGCAGAGCTGTGCATTCATTGCACTGTGTCGCTGGTGATGGTGAAAAATAGAATCTATTGAAATGCATATCCATGTTACCGGTAACAATGGAGCTACATTGCTTGAATTATAGCATTGCTGTCACTGTTGCATCTGCTGGCAGGATGTAATCTAATTATTGTCTAAACGTCTAAACGTACAGTCCATCACTACAACATTGTGATGTTGCAATGAATGGGTTAATAAGAAGGTCTGCACTGTAGCAGTCAGCGTGATCCAAACTCCTAACAGGGTAAAGACCTCCATTGTCTGAAAGTTCTTCTCATGGAAAACAAATTTGAGATATAATGAAATAAAAACAGAAAGGAAAAGAACTTTGCAACAGAGGTCAGAACATCAAAAGGTGAAGAAGAATCAAGAAGAAATCTGGATCCGGTTTAGAAGTAAAGACATCCTATCTAGATCAAACTGGAGTATTTCAGTCATGCTAACTTTTCAGATGTGAAGACTGTCGACATGAAGACAAACAGTTAAGATGTCTACAGGAGATAAAAGTAAACAGCAAAGGATAGAGATTCTATGCCAAAGCCAAAGGCCAGAGGTGAGTTAGAAGAAGTCATCATAAGAAGTCAGAAGACAAACAAGTGAGAATAGCACAGTAAAACAGAAGGGACAGATATTCTTTATTTTCATTTGGCCAGCTACAGATTGAGCATTTCTTGAAAATATATTTAAGACCTTCTAGATTCACATCCGACTTTGTGAACTGGTAAGACATTTCAATTTATTTGTTTTACTCAAAACTCAAAAATACAGATACACATGAGAAAGGCAAACAGAGAGAAAAGAAAACTGAAACTAAAGGTCCTGAGTATTGTTTTAATTTAATTTAATTTCCTCGTTCTGTGAAATATCTTGCATGAATTGCTTTTGTGGAATTGGCAAAGGTAGCGCAGGAATCAAATTGTCACTAGCTGTGCAGCACAGGGCCCCTGTTGTATGTTTCTCCTTGAATTTCTGCTTAACAAATGAAGAAATATTGGTTTGTGCTGTTCAGAACATTTGTGGTTGTGAGCAAGAGACATCTCCCAAAAGGTAGATATTAGCCAAGATAGCAGGAAAAGGAAGAAAAAGGCGAAAGAGTTAAATCTGAAAGCGAAGAGTACCCAAACGTTCTCAACCTCAAACTGTAAACCTTTTTTCAAAACTTTCATTACGTTTTTCCTTATAAATGAGACCAAAAGGAAGTGACACACAGAAAGTCTGCAAAATGTGACCATCTTAATGTGAGAGCAATATTAAATGAAGGCAGCATACAATTGATTAAATATGAATAATTGTTCCACTTTAATTTTGAGATACTCATTTTAAGTGCACTGACAAGACACTGAGCATGGTAAGAGATAAATCAAGATTTGAATGAATGTGCACTGGCTTCATAGATCAATTATCAGCTTAACCAGATCAGGGTGCTATTGGCAGAACCAGCATTGATGTGTGCTTGATTTCCGGCTGTTTTATCAGAACAAAAGAAATAGCAACTGGAGTAGGCCATTTGGCCCATTGAGCCTGCCCAACATTTAATGTGATCTTGGCTGACCTACTTAATTCTGCCTTCTCACATTATCCTCATATCCCTTAATTCCCTTGGTACACAAAAATCTATCGATCTCTGTCTAGAATAGACTCAAAGACTGAGCATCCACAGCCCTCTGGGACAGAAAATTCCAAAGAGCCACAACCCTTTGAGTGAAAATATTTCTCCTCATCTCAGACATGAATGACCAAGCCTTTATTTTGAGTCTGTGAGCTCTAGTTCTATACTCCCCAGCCACTCCAAGTGAGTACCAGCATAAAAAGACTGGATAGTTTCATGCCGATACCAATTTGAACAATTGCCAGTAAACCTGGAAGAAATTGAACTACTTGTCTTTGTATAAATGATATAGAAAATGGCAGAAAAAAGAGGGAAGGTTAACATTTTCCAGTTACCTCGTGATAAAGGTCTCATAATTCATGAGTAGCATAGTTACAGGTGGATTACTGGCTATTACATCAGTCTTCATTGTGCTTTCTGCCCTTAACAGGTGTGGGAATAATATGATTTCGTAAGAAAATAATTGCCTTTTTCAATGATTATCACCTCAAGTACTGATGGTGCGTGGATTCTCTCCAATGTACCATATAAAAGCTACCTCTTATTTCTCTTTAGATCTGACTAGCTGCAATTTGTAACATCCTCTTACTATATGGGTGCTCATAAGTTACATCAGCCCAGACAATATTATGGTCATCAGTGAGGCATGGACCCAGTGTGAATTATTACTTTCATCAATTTATACAGAAACAGAATAGTTGCATTTCTTCCAAATTTGATATTAGTCACTGCATGGGAAGAAGCTGCATGTTTGCAACTTCAGTTCTGCTATTTGCTGGCTGTAGTGTGTGAGTTCACTAATAGGTTTACTGACATTTATTAAATTGATGCTAACATGACAACATTCACTGAACTGGGTCTTTTTGTGCCGCACTGATTGTAAATGTGTTAATCGTCCAGATTAGGCAGTAATTCAGAGATTTGATTTTGGCTTATTACAGGTCTCAAATGCAATATAACTGGTTATAAAAGAGGCATTTTGGATAAATTATGTGGTTTCATCCAAGATCTCATAGCTATTCCTGCAAAGGATGCAAAGTCCCCCTAACTGCCTAACATTTTCAAGGATTTTTCTCTCTTTCTTTCCTCTCAGTCAGTCTCCAATTGCCTTGTAACTTCCCTGGTCTAAGAGAGTGGAGAAGTGAGGAAAAGCTATAGAAACTTAAGCCCTGATGTTAATGTGATACTTCCCTCATCCATGCTGACTTTAGCAGGGGCATTTTGAGCAGCATGTCAGGCTTTCATCACCACCTGGTGCCAGATTTTCCAGCATGAACAAACAACCGGAAGTCCAGAAGACGGCTGAAAATATAAGGTTTTTTTTATGGTTTCCTTTTTGGCCAGGAGGGGTAGGAGTAGGAAACCATGGGCCCCACTCCATGGTTCTCCACCTCCCCAATTGCTATCACACATTGAGCCCCTCCCTGATCTTCTTACCTGACTGCGAGGGACTGTTTCTGTGGGTCCCCCACTGCAGTCACTTATGAAGCATCTTAAAGCCAATCATAGAACAAGATAGGGTTTGAATAACTGATTTAGTATTTTGTTAGTTCAGTTTTGAATACTTTTAATCTTGCCCAGTTGAAAGGGTAATATTCATCTTCAATTCACGGTAATGAAACAGAGGGCAGGATTTTATATTGGTGATGGGGTCCCCATGACAGGCCAGAAAGCAGGGGCGACCTGCCTGGGCTCTCTATTGGGCCCACAGCCGAATTCAGTGGCAGGTTGGCAATTAACTGCCCTCTGTCAGGGAAGCTGCCCCTTCAAGGGACAAAATCTTGCCTCCAAGAGCTGCCGGGCAGTTGGAAGGCTGGCAGCTCAGCAGTGCCAGCAACGCCATCGGGAGTGGTGGCCACTGCTGGTACTGCAGGATGCTCAAAGCAGTTCCCCTGGGATCCAGGTAAGTGGGGTCGGTGTCACCGAGGCCAGTCAGGCAAGCCCTGGCACTGGGGTTGGGGGGGGTGTGTTTGGTGAGAGCAGAAGGGTTCTTGCCAATGGGGATAGCAATTGCTGCCAGGAGTGCCTCCGTGGGTCATGGATTGCCCTCAGAGGAGGGACCACCCCCAACTCTCGATAGGAGGCCAACCTGGTGGTGTCTCCACACAGCGGCAGGTCCCTCTGATGGGAGACAGAATGCAGCCCTTAAGTGGCCCTGTGGCCCTTAATGGACCACTAAGTGGCCCTGTGGCCTCCCAGTGGACCTCCTATCCGCCACAGTGCTCACTGCGGTCAAAATGGCATGGGGGCAGGACAATGTCGGGCACACCGCCCAACATCACCCCACAGCATTTTGTGTGCCCTACTCCTTCCTCCCACCCTGTCTCTGAAGATTAAAAATCCAGCCTAGAATGTGAGAAATCTCCATCTCATCCATCTGCTTGAGAAAAAACAATTCAAATTAAGTTAATGAATAATACCTGTATAATATTATTACTTCAAGGCACATCATGTAATGAATTACCTTTGAAGTGCAGATGGTATTATATTGGCAAAAGCAGCAGCCAATCTACACCAGCAATGTTTCACAAGTAGTAAAGAAATAAGTGAACAGTTAATCTGTTCTTTTAATGATATTGATTGTTGGGAGAATGCCCTCCTTTTGTTTGAACAGTGGCATGGGATCTTCACCCACAAAGGCCTCAGTTTAATGACTTATCTGAAACACATCACCTTCAAACAAAGAGCACAAAATTGTGAGTGCTAGCAGCTGAGTCAAGTTGGCACACAAAGGACTGGGAGCAGATCCTTCCTCAGAAGTGTTGATAATTTGCAAGCTTTTATGCATCAGTGTAAATTCCCATTACTGAGACTCCTGAGAGAATTGAACTCACAGCCATCAGTTTACCAGAGCAAAGTTCCAGCTCCCAGGTTATGCAACCCCTGTCAGCATTCCGAAGGGATTGTTCCCTCCGCGACACCCTGGTCCACTCCTCCATTACCCCCACCACCTCGTCCCCGTCCCAGGGCACCTTCCCCTGCAATCGCAGGAGGTGTAATACCTGCCCATTTACCTCCTCTCTCCTCACTATCCCAGGCCCCAAACACTCCTTTCAGGTGAAGCAGCGATTTACTTGTACTTCTTTCAATGTAGTATACTGTATTTGCTGCTCACAGTGTGGTCTCCTCTACATTGGGGAGACCAAGCGCAGACTGGGTGACCGCTTTGCGGAACATCTCCGCTCAGTCCGCAAGCAGGACCCTGAGCTTCCGGTTGCTTGCCATTTCAACACTCCCCCCTGCTCTCATGCTCACATCTCTGTCCTGGGATTGCTGCAGTGTTCCAGTGAACATCAACGCAAGCTCGAGGAACAGCATCTCATCTACCGATTAGGCACACTACAGCCTGCCGGACTGAACATTGAGTTCAATAATTTCAGAGCATGACAGCCCCCCACTTTACTTTCATTTTTAGTTATTTTTTCTTCCTTTTTTTTTACATTCCTTTTTACATTTTTTACAATCTTTTTTTGCATTTATTTCATTTCATCTTAGTTTGTTCAGTTTGCTTACCCACTGTTTTTTTCAGGTTGTTTTTCTTCAGGTTGCACTTGCTGCTGTTCAATATTCAGTATATTCACACCTAATCTGTACTAATGCTTTGTCTTTCAACACACCATTAACATATTGTTTGCCTTTGCTCCGTGACCTTTTGGTCAGCTATGTGGCCTGGTCCAATCTGCACCTTCTCCTTTGTTATCTCTTGCCCAACCCCCACCTCACTTGTTTATAATCTGTGACTTTTCTAATATTTGTCAGTTCCGAAGAAGGGTCGCTGACCCGAAACGTTAACTCTGCTTCTCTTTCCACAGATGCTGCCAGACCTGCTGAGTGATTCCAGCATTTCTTGTTTTTGTTTCAGATTTCCAGCATCCGCAGTATTTTGCTTTTATGCAACAAACTAAGGCGTGCTCAATTTAATATTCAAAATGTTTTGTATTATTTTTCCACTGTTGCTAAATTATCAGACTGCTTATCTGACATCCAGTACTGGATGAGCAGAAATTTCCTCAAGAGGGCAAAATTAGAGAAGCACAGATATCTTGGAGGGTTGTGGGGCTGGAGGAGATTACAGAAATAGGGAGGAGTGAGGCCAGCAATGGATTTGAAAACAAGGGTGAGAATTCTAAAATAGAGATGTTGCTTGACTGGGAGCCAATGTAGGTCAGCGAGCATGTGGGTGATAGGTGAAACTGAAGCCATTGTTTTCAGTCCCTGCTCCAAACTCCATTCCCTATCTACTGATTCCATCCTTCTCCCTGGCTACAGTCTGAGATTAAACCAGTCTGTTCGCAATCTTGGTGTCACATTTGACCTTGAGATGAGCTTCTAACCTCATATTCGCACCATCACTAAGACCGCCTATTTCCACCTTCGTAATATCGCCTAAATTCACTCCTGCCTCACCTCATCTGCTGCTGAAACCCTCATTCATGCTCTCCTTACCTTTAAACTTGGATTATCTCAATGCATTCCTGGCTGGTCTCCTACATTCTACTCTCCGTAAACTGGAGGTCATCCAAAATTCTACTGCCCATGTCTTAACTTGCACTAAGTCCCATTCGCCTATCACCCCCATGTTCACTGACCTACATTGGCTCCCAGTCAAGAAACATCTCTATTTTAGAATTCTCATCCTTGTTTTCAAATCCCTTCATGGCCACTCCCCTCCCTATCTCTGTAATCTCCTCCACCCCACAACCCTCCGAGCTATCTGTGCTCCTCTAATTCTGGCCTCTTGAGCATCCCTGCTTTTAATCGCTCCATCATTGGTGGCTGCACCTTCAGTTGCCTAGGCACCAAGCTCTGGAATACCCTCCGTACAACTCTCCACCTCCCTGCCTCATTTTCCTCCTTTAAGACAATCCTTAAAACCTAGCTCTTTGACCAAGCTTTTAGTCACCTAAACTAATGGACTGAATTTTATTGGCCTCCAAGGGATGGGAACAGATGCGTGGGGGAGGGGGGGGAATAAAATTGCATTGTGGGGTTGTGGAGTGCCTGTTGCCTTCCCAACAGCTTCCAATTTAGTCCAGGGTGAGGAAGGACCAGGACAGTCTTCCCACCCCAGGCCAATTGAGGCCCTTAAGTGGCCAATTAATGGCCCTTAAAGGCCTCTTCCCACCTCAACCTCAATTTAATTGAAGGCGGAGGGGCCCACCGCCACATGGAGATGCTACAAGATAAAATCTCCTAGTGGAGTCGGGGGTTCCCTCCTTTGGGGCAATCCAGCTCCCCTGGAGGCCCACCCCATAGCCCACACTGACACCCCAACCCACCCCATCGCCGAGGCCTGCCTGAATAGCCCAGTCGATTCCAACCCCACTCATCTATCCCAGGGTATACTCGTCCTCTGCAGGGCCCCCTGCAGTACTGGCAGTCACCACTGCTCCCGGCGGCACTGCTGGTACGGCAGAGCTGCCGGCCCTCTGATTTGCCATCACCGGAATAAAATCTGGTCCAATATCTTCTAATGCGGCTCAGTGTCATATTTTGTTTTGTAATGCACCTGTGAAGTGCCATGGGGCATTTTTTTTACATTAAAGGTGCTATATCAATATAAGTTGTTGTTGTTTGCTCTATCCTGAAGACAACTTTGACATTCCATGACCTCCTATCTCCTGTCTGCAACAGAGGTAGTGTAGGAATAAGAAATGGGCCACATGTACAGTTATTTAAATGAAAGTGCAGTTCCTGTGCACATGTGGGGATTATTTTATATGTGGTAAATGTTGCAGTTACAAGTGCACCTGAAGCATCAAGCTTCTGTTTTCTAATGTTTCTCTGCCCGATCTTCTTCTGTCATCAATATTACTGGCACAGCAATTCTGCAGCCCTTCTGATTTGCTCTAGCTGTAAGTTGAATGGGAATCTGACGGAAGGGCAAAAATTTAGGCCAGGACTTGAATGTCTGAATCCTGCCCTGTGAAGGAATTTGCATGTGGCTTTGTAAGTTGTGGACTCGCTGCATGTCACCTACAAACTAGCAGCATAAGATGGGGTGGGAACTCAGAGCATTGGAACTCCACAGTCCCTGAATCTTATGTTAGTAGGCCCGGTGAGACCAGGATGTACCAGGCCATTGAATTCCAGAAATGATACCTAAACAGGGGCCCAGAGAGGAATTGTGGTTTAAACCTCTGAAGAAGAGATAGAATTTAAAGAAAATATTTATATAAGGACACTTTTTTTATTTCAATCTTTAAAACCGAACCAAGCTTTTAGTCATCTCTCTTACTATCTCTTTTGACTCTGTGTCTATTTTTTTGATTAAGCAACTTGGGATCTTTTTCTATGTTAAAGGCACTATTTAAATGCAAGTTGTTGTTGTTATTTATCTCTGTATTTTTCAGGCTAGTTTCTTTTTTTCTCAGTGGTTTCTGATTGTTTTCACAATCAGTTACCTGTCTCAGTCCTCACACTTGCTTTTGGCATCTCTGTCATTCTGATCTTCTCCCTACCTTTAAGGCCACCTTCAGTCACCAGTACCTCAAAACAAGCTCTTGCTGACTTTTATTGGAGGTCCAAGACTCCCTCTTGTTGATATAAAGTTCTCTCTTTTTTCAATGTTTGTCCCCTGCTTCATGCCTTTCGCACCATATCTAGGGTGTAGTTCCTCTGGCCCATATAGTGCCTCATACCTCTGACATTTTGCAGTGTTTGAGACCTATGACTCTCACCAGTGTTTCAGACCTATTGTTCCCAGCAGTGCTTTAGACCTTTGGTTCATGGCAGCACCTCCGATCATCAATGTTCAGCAGCAGCAGCTCAGACCACTGGCCTATTAAACTGCCTCCGATCTCTAGCCTCTTGTACTGTCTCAGATTTCTTGCCTTCTTCTGGTGTCTCAGACCACCTGCTCTCACACAGGTCTGTCCCTTATTCTGATTGACAGGCCTGAGATTTTATGATATCAGCCCTGAGTTATGTCTATTGCTTTCCAAAGGTTGCATTGTGTCTTAGATTGGAGTTTGGTTGCAGTCTTTAGAGGTCAGCACCACACTGGACAGAAGCTTTTATTCTCGACCATTCATAGGAGAAAGGCAGCTGGGGAGTAATATTTAATTGGAAGCTTTGGCTTCCCGCATCTGCCCCATGAAAAATGTACTGAAGCCGGGTATTTGCTCACAAATCTACAACTACTTTGCAGTACATCGCCTTGATTGCTTTTAGTTGGCTCGTGCCTATATCAGTCATGTTAAGCTCCTTGCCTTAAGCAGTTTTTTAGGTATTAGTGTTCCTTCCATTTTATACCAGCTCCACTGCTCATTTCCAATATTTCAGTAGCTCCAACATCAGATTCCTTTGTGCTCCTTGGTCAGCTGCCCTGGGATGTACCTTCCAAACTCCCATAACTTTCCCAAAAATGTCTTGCTCAGACAAATGAGAAAGATAATAAGAGAAGAGGAAAAGGAGAAAGTAATAAAAGGAAGGGCAAAGAAAGAGAAGTAAAAAAATTATAGGCAGGTTCTTTTTGAATGCACCTGCAATGTGACGACACATAGTGACCATCTCCAATATTATTTTAACACCAAATCTGCTGGGTAAGTAAAAACTATATATTTGGGTGGTTTAAAATCTCTTTCTTTTAGTTTTGGTGACTGCAGCTTGACAGTAGCGGAGGTGCGAGAGCGAGCTTACAGCTGGGAAGTCAATTTCAGTGGAAGTTTAAAAGTTAATTCCCTTTTGTTTTCGGAGGACCAGGGGACTGCTGGGTAAGTAAAAACTATATAGTTGGGTGGTGGCTGTACCCGAGGCACGACACGTGTAGTGTCTCCCACCCACCCTCCTCCTCTAACCAAAAAAAAAGGACTCTGTTGTGTTGATAAGGTAAGCTTTTTATTTAAGAAGTTCTGTCCGTTGGATTGCTAACCTAACAAGTTTTGACATTTTTTTTGGTTTTTCAGTAGATTTGTTGGGAATTTAGAATAGAGGGAATGGAAGTTAAGGCAGTTGTATGTTCCTCCTGCAGAATGTGGGAGGTAAGGGTCGCCAAGAGTGTCCCTGCTGACTGCATCTGCGGGAAGTGCACCCAACTCCAGCTCCTCGAGAACCGCGTTAGGGAACTGGAGCTGGATGAACTTCGGATCATTCGGGAGGCGGAGGGGGTTATTGAGAGGAGTTATGGGGAGGTAGTCACACCTCAAGTAAAAGAAGTAGGTAGATGGGTTACCGTCAGGGGAAGGAGAGGGAACCAGCAGGCAGTGCAGGGATCCCCTGTGGCCGTTTCCCTCAACAACAGATATACCGTTTTGGATACTGTTGCGGGGAACGACTTACCAGGGGTAAGCAATGGGGTACAGGTATCTGGCACAGAGTCTGTCCCTGTTGCTCAGAAGGGAAGGGGGAAGAGGAGCAGAACATTAGTCATTGGGGACTCCATAGTTAGGGGAACAGATAGGAGGTTCTGTGGGAACGAGAGAGACTCACGGTTGGTATGTTGCCTCCCAGGTGCCAGGGTTCGTGATGTCTTGGATCGTGTTTTTGGGATCCTTAAGGGGGAGGGGGAGCAGCCCCAAGTCGTGGTCCACATAGGCACCAACGACATAGGTAGGAAGAGAGATGGGGATTTAAGACAGAAATTCAGGGAGCTAGGGTGGAAGCTTAGAGCGAGAACAAACAGAGTTGTTATCTCTGGGTTGTTGCCCGTGCCAAGTGATAGCGAAGCGAGGAATAGGGAGAGAGAGGAGTTGAACACGTGGCTGCAGGGATGGTGCAGGAGGGAGGGTTTTGGTTTCCTGGATAACTGGGGCTCTTTCTGGGGTAGGTGGGACCTCTACAAACAGGATGGTCTTCACCTGAACCAGAGGGGTACCAATATCCTGGGGGGGAGATTTGCTAGTGCTCTTCGGGGGGGTTTAAACTAATTCAGCAGGGGAATGGGAACCTAAAATGTAGTGCCAGTGTACAGGATGTTGAGAGTAGTGAGGTCAGGGATAAGGTTACAAGGACGCAAGAGGGCACTGGCAAGCAAGAACCTGGTTTAAAGTGTGTCTACTTCAACGCCAGGAGCATCCGGAATAAGGTGGGTGAGCTTGCAGCATGGGTTGGTACCTGGGATCTCGATGTAGTGGCCATTTCGGAGACATGAGTAGAGCAGGGGCAGGAATGGATGTTGCAGGTTCCGGGATTTAGATGTTTCAGTAAGAACAGAGAAGATGGTAAAAGAGGAGAGGGTGTGGCATTGTTAATCAAGGAGAGTATTACAGCGACAGAAAGGACGTTTGAGGACTCGTCTGCTGAGGTAGTATGGGCCGAGGTTAGAAACAGGAGAGGTGAGGTCACCCTGTTGGGAATCTTTTATAGACCTCCAAATAGTTCCAGAGATGTAGAGGAAAGGATAGCGAAGATAATTCTCGGCAGGGGCGAGAGTAACAGGGTAGTTGTTATGGGGGACTTTAACTTTCCAAATATCGACTTGAAATACTATAGTTCGAGTACTTTAGATGGGTCAGTTTTTGTCCAGTGTGTGCAGGAGGGTTTTCTGACACAGTATGTAGACAGGCCAACCAGGGGCGATGCCACATTGGATTTGGTACTGGGTAATGAACCCGGCCAGGTGTTAGATTTAGATGTAGGTGAGCACTTTGGTGATAGTGATCACAATTCGGTTAGGTTTACCTTAGCGATGGGCAGGGACAGGTATATACCGCAGGGCAAAAATTATAGCTGGGAGAAAGGAAATTATGATGCGATTAGGCAAGATTTAGGATGCGTAGGATGGAGAAGGAAACTGCAGGGGATGGGAACAATCGAAATGTGGAGCTTATTCAAGGAGCAGCTACTGCGTGTCCTTGATAAGTATGTACCTGTGAGGCAGGGAGGAAGTTGTCGAGCGAGGGAGCCGTGGTTTACTAAAGAAGTTGAAGCGCTTGTCAAGAGGAAGAAGAAGGCTTATGTTAGGATGAGACGTGAAGGCTCAGTTAGGGCCCTTGAGAGTTACAAGCTAGCCAGGAAGGATCTAAAGGGAGAGCTAAGAAGAGCAAGGAGAGGACACGTGAAGTCATTGGCGGATAGGATCAGGGAAAACCCTAAGGCTTTCTATAGGTATATCAGGAATAAAAGAATGACTAGAGTTAGATTAGGGCCAATCAAGGATAGTAGTAGGAAGTTGTGTGTGGAATCAGAGGAGGTAGAGGAAGTGTTAAATGAATATTTTGCGTCAGTATTTACAGTAGAGAAAGAAAATGTTGTCGAGGAGAATACTGAGATTCAGGCTACTAGGCTAGATGGGATTGAGGTTCACAAGGAGGAGGTGTTAGCAATTTTGGAAAGTGTGAAAATAGATAAGTCCCCTGGGCCAGATGGGATTTATCCTAGGATTCTCTGGGAAGCTAGGGAGGAGATTGCAGAGCCTTTGTCCTTGATCTTTATGTCGTCATTGTCGACAGGAATAGTGCCGGAAGACTGGAGGATAGCAAATGTTGTCCCCTTGTTCAAGAAGGGGAGTAGAGACAGCCCTGGTAATTATAGACCTGTGAGCCTTCCTTTGGTTGTGGGTAAAATGTTGGAAAAGGTTATAAGAGACAGGATTTATAATCATCTTGAAACGAATAAGTTCATTAGCGATAGTCAGCACGGTTTTGTGACGGGTAGGTCGTGCCTCACAAACCTTATTGAGTTTTTCGAGAAGGTGACCAAACAGGTGGATGAGGGTAAAGCAGTGGATGTGGTGTATATGGATTTCAGTAAGGCGTTTGATAAGGTTCCCCACGGTAGGCTATTGCAGAAAATACGGAAGTATGGGGTTGAAGGTGAATTAGAGCTTTGGATCAGAAATTGGCTAGCTGAAGGAAGACAGAGGGTGGTGGTTGATGGCAAATGTTCATCCTGGAGTTTAGTTACTAGTGGTGTACTGCAAGGATCTGTTTTGGGGCCACTGCTGTTTGTCATTTTTATAAATGACCTGGATGAGGGTGTAGAAGGGTGGGTTAGTAAATTTGCGGATGACACTAAGGTCGGTGGAGTTGTGGATAGTGCCGAAGGATGTTGTAGGGTACAGAGGGACATAGATAGGCTGCAGAGCTGGGCTGAGAGATGGCAAATGGAGTTTAATGCGGAAAAGTGTGAGGTGATTCACTTTGGAAGGAGTAACAGGAATGCAGAGTACTGGGCTAATGGGAAGATTCTTGGTAGTTTCGATGAACAGAGAGATCTTGGTGTCCAGGTGCATAAATCCCTGAAGGTTGCTACCCAGGTTAATAGGGCTGTTAAGAAGGCAAATGGTGTGTTAGCTTTTATTAGTAGGGGGATCGAGTTTCGGAGCCACGAGGTCATGCTGCAGCTGTACAAAACTCTGGTGAGACCGCACCTGGAGTATTGCGTGCAGTTCTGGTCACTGCATTATAGGAAGGATGTGGAAGCTATGGAAAGGGTGCAGAGGAGATTTACTAGGATGTTGCCTGGTATGGAGGGAAGGTCTTACGAGGAAAGGCTGAGGGACTTGAGGTTGTTTTCGTTGGAGAGAAGGAGGAGGAGAGGTGACTTAATAGAGACATATAAGATAATCAGAGGGTTAGATAGGGTGGATAGTGAGAGTCTTTTTCCTCGGATGGTGATGGCAAACACGAGGGGACATAGCTTTAAGTTGAGGGGTGATAGATATGGGACAGATGTCAGAGGTAGTTTCTTTACTCAGAGAGTAGTAGGGGCGTGGAACGCCCTGCCTGCAACTGTAGTAGACTCGCCAACTTTAAGGGCATTTAAGTGGTCATTGGATAGACATATGGATGAAAATGGAATAGTGTCGGTCAGATGGTTTCACAGGTCAGCGCAACATCGAGATCCGAAGGGCCTGTACTGCGCTGTAATGTTCTAATTCTAATTCTAAAAAACTTTTCTTTTGCAAAGAAAATAAACACTACTTCTGGCAATATCTTATGGTTCAGACCAATTTTGGCCCTGCAGGATTTTGCCAATGGCAGCTCACTATTCAGCGGCAGCAAGTCTCCTTGCATTTTGTATTAGTGTTTGATTCACTGCCACTTCTCTTACAGGAATGCCTACCTCGACGTTGTTCTGCTCTTCTCTCTGATAGGATTTCTGTTTGTCTCTTTTACCTTGTTCATCTTCATTGCTTTCTGTTTCCCTTCTCGTGTTTGATCAAGGGGGAAATTTTATGCTCACCCCCGCGGCGGGTTTGGAGGCGGGGAGAGCATAAAATCAGGTGGCAGAGAGCCCCTCCTACCCGACCACCATCCCACCTCCGGCAAAATTTAGTTTGGAGCAGGAAGGCCTGTGAACGGCTTTCCCACCCCGCCATCAACTGAGGCCCTTACTGGGTAATTAACCCCCAATTAAGGGCCTCTTCCCACTGCAGCCGCAATTAGCTGTGCGATGGGCGGCCCTGTCACTGCACGGGAAGCACCCCATGGAAAACTGTATGAGCTGCTTCCCGGTTCCATGGGCAGGGTGAGGTGGTGGTGGGGGGGGGGTTCCCTTGTTCAAAGGCACTTAGTGACCGAATGAGGAACCCGGCATTGGGAATGAGGGGGGAGCCCACTGAGGGCCATCCCCCTGCCTCTGCTGAAGCCATCCCTCCCCCTCGATCCCCACCCCACAAGACACCTCCCGCCCTGACCTACCTGAGACCTGGCTCTGGAGATACTCCTCAGCCTCCAGGACAGTCACCTCCAGCAGCAGCCACCGCCTCTGCAATGGTGCTGCAGCTGCCAGCCTCTGATTGACTGGCAGCTCTCCAACGGTAGGACTTCTGGCGACAGGGTCCTAGCTCCTGTGGAATGCCAGCTGCTGTCCACTTAAGTGCCTGATTGGCACTAAATTCAGCGGGCCTTCTGGAAAAGAGGCGACGCGGGGATCTCGGTATCAGTTTCTCCCGACGTTGAGACACCCGCCGCGAGGATAAAATTCCCCCCAAGTATCTCTTCCGGCTGCCTGTCATTTTAATTCTCCACCTTGCTCCCACACTGACCTCTCTATCCTTGGCCCCCTGCAGTGTTCCAATGAATCTCAATGCAAGCTTGAGGAATAGCACTTCATCTTTCAATTAGACACTTTACAGCCTTCTGGAAGCAACATTGAGTTCAACAATTTCAGACCATAACCTGTCTCTATTTTGTTTCCTTTTTCTTTGCAGGTTTTGCTTTTACTCTCGGTTTCCCCTTGTTTTTGCTTTCCGATGGCAGCTGTTCATCATTCCGCCGTTCACACCTCCTCTAGACACATCTTTTGTGTCTTTACTTGTCTCTTTGGGCTTGCACCACCAACTATTTTGTCTTTTAATCTCTCCTGTCATCCACCCTATCACAAACATTTCCTTTTGTTCTTTCCCCCCCCCCTCTTTCACTTGCTTAAAACTTATTGCATTTTCCCCAGTTCTGATGAAAGGTCATCGATCTGAATCGTTAACTCTGTTTCTCTCTCCATAGATGCTGCCAGACCTGCTGAGTATTTCCAGCATTTTCTGTTTTTATTTCTTGCATTTTGGTTTACTTCATTAAAACTTCCCCTGTTATGAAAAAGCAGAAAAGCAAGAAGTGAGAAAAATACAAAAAAAACAGTGCACCGATAAAACTTTCCCTAAATACACCTTGTTGATAAATTCATACAGACCATTCCAAACCACCCCTCCCCTCCACCCTTTCCCGCAAGGATATATATTGCAGGTTTAATTAATGCTTAAAATTGATATTTATCAGGTCCTGCTCATACCAATAAATGAAAATATGCACACTTTGAAAGCAGAAAACGTGCTGCACTGGTATCTTAGAAACATCTGTATTGTACTTTCTCATGATTCTGTCCTTTTTAAATAGTATCAGTTGCCTTTATAGCAACAGTAACTGCACTTCAGAAAAGTAACTTATTGGTTCTGAATCAATTTGCGTGTCTGTGGCTCCCTCTTGTGACTACCCTTATTAAATGCTTTTCCTAAACATAGAATCAAGCTACCAACAACCAACAGAATAACCCGGCTGCACTGAATTATTCCATGCCATAGTTAAAAATGATACCACCGGGCCCACACTCAGAAAGAATAGCGGATGTAGCTACGTCATTGAGTACATTTTTAAAACTCTATTGTCAAGAGTGGATACTGAGTGCTTCTCAGTTACTGTAATTACATATAGTACTACAGACACTGGTTGTGAAACAAGGGGGGGATGGTCGGTGGGTGGAAGACAAATATGCTTGTCAAGAGTTTTAACAGCCTATTTTCCTTGTAGCCTCTAAGGTAGATAAAGAATTGTTCTGAAGGCTGTGTTGGAGTGGGCCTTCTCTTTTTTCATTTTTAATTTTTTTTTCTTTTTCAGCATGTGTCTCATTCCATCTCTTCAATTTTTTTTCAATCTTTTCTATTTGAAGCAGGAGTGAAAAATCACAAAAAGGATTTTCTGCAGTTAGTCCAGATCTTGCAGCCACTGCACATTATTGGTAAAACAAAACAAATACTCAAACAATCATTGGACCAAAAATGTACAAGAGCAGCAATGTTATATTGTACTTGCAATGAGATATGCAGTAGGAGAAAAATGGCTGATTGCCACTAGGGGAGGCTCTTATATAATGCAGGAAGAGCATGTCACTGTGTTAACTGAACAAGCATGCTGATTCCTCCCACCCCGCATTGAATAGACAAGCTTCTCATAAAATTTGAAGTACAAAAGCAGTGAATAATATTTTCTGTGTACCTGATAGTTAGATTATCAGTGAGTAGGTGTCACATATTGACGTTGTTGATGATGTCTTCCATTACTTTACTGATGATTGGTTGGAAGCTGATTGGGCAATAACTGACCAGGTTAGATTTGTCCTCTTTTTGTGGATAGGATATACTCAGCCAATTTCCCACATTGTTGGATAGATGCCAATGTCATGGCTGCACTGAAACAGCTTGTCTGGTAGGCTGATTAGTTCCAGTGCATAGGTCATCAGTGTGTCCAGTGCACTAAACCATTTCTTAGTGTCATATGGAGTGAACTGAATTGGCTGGACTGTTGCATCTATGATGGCACTGACCTCAGTGGGAGGCTTAGTAACATCTTCCACTTGACATTTTTAGATCTGCCTCGGAATATTTAGTTAAAATTTTACACCATATAAAAAGTTGAGTAGCACAGTAGGCGGCACAGTGGCGCAGTGGTTAGCACTGCAGCCTCACAGCTCCAGGGACCCGAGTTAGATTCTGGGTACTGCCTGTGCGGAGTTTGCAAGTTTTCCCTGTGGCTGTGTGGGCTTTTTGCCGTGTGCTCCGGTTTCCTCCCACAGCCAAAGACTTGCAGGTTGATAGGTAAATTGGCCATTATAAATTGCCCCTAGTATAGGTAGGTGGTAGAGGAATTGGGGAAAAATGGGGATGGGGTAGGAATATGGGATTAATGTAGGATTAGTATAAATGGGTGGTTGATGGTCGGCACAGACTCGGTGGGCCGAAGGGCCTGTTTCAGTGCTGCATCTCTAAATAAAAATAAATAAGGTGAGTAGAAAGTCTGTAAAAAGCATTGTGAATAGTTGACACATTTTAATGCAGTACATGCCTTTGCAAATGTGTTGATGTCGGCAGTTACTCAGCTTTATCTCAGAAATTTCATTGATATGTGAACAAGGTTAAATATGATCTTACATGGATTTGTGTTAGGTGAAAGAAGAGGCAACAAGACAAATTTTAACTGCATATTTTTAATAAATTTACTTTATGGTGTGAAATAGGTCCTTCAGAATATGCTGTCCTCCTGTATTAAAATCTGACCCTGCAATAAAATGTGGGTTAAAACAAATCTCTTGGGAATATTTGCCAATAGTGTTAGGAAATGCAATAAACAGCAGATGGCACTCTCCTCTATCTTCTATAACACTTGAATTAAACTAATTAAAAATCTCTGATGTTGTTGAATCACCGTTACGATAAAGTCAAAAAAGAATAAAACCACACAGGTCACCTGGCATCGACCTAGGCATCGGAAATGACAAAGGCGCACCCTGCCCTGCAATGTCCACCTCACTAACATTGGGAGGCTTGTGCCAAAATTGGGAGAGCTGTCCCACAGACTAATCAAGCAACAGCCATACTCACCGAATCATATCTTACAGCCAATGTCCCAGACTCCTCTATCACCATTCCTGTTCTGTCCCACTGGCAGGACAAACCAACTAGAGATGGTGGCACAGTGATTACACAGTTGGGTGGAAGTGGCCCTGGGAGTCTTCAAGATTGACTCCAGACCCAATGAAGTCTCATGGCATCAGGTCAAACATGGTAAGGAAACCTGCTGCTGATTACCACCTACTGCTCTCCCTCAGCTGAGGAATCAGTACTTCTCCATGTTGAACACCACTTGGAAGAAGCACTGAGGGTAGCAAAGGCACAGAATGTACTCTGGATGGGGGACTTCAATGTCCATCACCAACAGTAGCTTGGTAGCACCACAACTGACCATGCTGGCCGAGTCCTAAAGGACATTGCTGCTAGACTGGGTCTGCGGCAAGTGTTGAGAGGATCAACAGGAGGAAAAACCTACTTGACCTCACCCTCACCAATCTACCAATCACAGATGCATCTGTCCATGACAGTATTGTTAGGAGTCACCACCGCACAGTCCTTGTAGAGATGAAGTCACGTCTGCACACTGAGGATAACTATCCTTCTTGTTGTGTGACCCTAACACCGTGCTAAATAGGATAAATTCAGAACCGATCTAACAACTCAAACCTGGGCATCCATGAGGTGCTGTGAGCCATCATCATCATCAGTAGAATTGTATTCAACCACAATCTGTAACCTCATACCCTGGCATATCCCCCATAACAATCAAGCCGGAGAATCAATTTTGTTGAAGCTGCGGGCTGTCAAGTCCTCGGGTCCTGATGGACTTCATCCTAGGGTCTGAAAAGAAGTGGCTACTGAGATAGTTGATGTGTTGGTTTTGGTTTTCCAAAAATCCCTAGATTCGGGAAAGGTTGCATTAGATTGGAAAATAACCAATGTAACTCCTTTATTTAAAAAGGGAGGGAGACCAAAAGCAGGAAACTACAGGCCAGTTAGCTTAGCATCTATCATAGGGAAAAGGTTAGAAGATATTTTAAAGATGGTATAGCAGGGCACTTGGAAAAATTCAAGGTAATCAGGCAGAGCAACATGGTTTTGTGAAAGGGAAATCATGTTTAACCAATTTCTTGGAGTTCTTTGAAGAAGTAACGTGTGCTGTGGATAAAGGGGAACCGGTGGATGTACTGTACTTAGATTTCCAGAAGACATTTGATAAGGTGCCACATCAAAGGTTATTGCGGAAAATAAAAGCTCATGTGTAGGGGGTAACATATTGGCATGGATAGAAGATTGACGGGCTAACAGGAAACAGAGAATCGACATAAATGGGTCATTTTCTGGTTGGCAAGATGTAATGAGTGGTGTGCCACAGGGATCTGTGCTGGGGCCTCAAGGTTTTGCAATTTATATAAATGACTTGGATGAAGGGACCGAAGGTATGGTTGCTAAATTTGCTGATGACACAAAGATAGGTAGGAAAGTAAGTTGTGAAGAGGACATAAGGAGGCTACAAAGGAACATAGATAGGTTAAGTGAGTGGGCAAAAATCTGGCAAATGGAATATAATGTGGGAAAATGTGAAATTTTCCATTTTGGCAGGAAGAATAAAAAAGAAGCATATTGTCTAAATGGTGAGAGATTGCAGAGCTCTCAGCCATGGGTCTCTGTTGAACCCTTGTGGCCATTACTAGTTAGGGTATTCATTTGGGGCCAAGTATGGTGAACTGGGTCTCTTCCAGGAATATTGTTTGCCTCATCCAGGGACTGTCTCCAGAAAACATGGAGGCATGGTCACCCTATTTTAAACTAAATGTTGTAGTTTGTACTTTAAACTATCACATTTTCGGTTTATTACTGATGATTTCTTCTTCCCTTCAGATTTCTGTCTCTCCCAGCCCCGACTCACACCTCAATCAGCTGAGCTCCCTCCTTTTCCCCATCTTCCTTCGACCATCCATCAACGTCTATTCATCTTTTATTGTTTTCCTTAATCATTAATTTATCCCAGATTCTGTCTTATGCCCATTAACACTGCACTCCCTCCCCCAGTCCTGACTGGGACATTGCAGCAGCTCCAGGCTCTGGGGAACTTCTTTGTGCTCCCTTGCCTCTTGGCTGTCCGTCAGCCTCCTCCCCAAGCTCCAACTGGGGCAATCCAGGCTGGCTCTCTTGCACCGATTTGGCCTGTCCCCAACTGCTTGTCCATAAATAATTATTTAATTTGAATCCGCTTTCATATCTACTATAGTCGCGATTTATTTAATTATTTTATAAAATTGAATCAAAATGGGCTGGATTTTATGCAACTGGGGCGGGGGTTCCGACACTGGCCCCAAAAGGAGAGGGGAACCCTGCCTGGGCCTGTTGGGGGACCCCCAGCTTCATTTTAAAGCGCTCAGGTAATTAACTGTCTGGCACCGGGGTTCCCGTCCCTTTAAGGATGGAGCTCCCACCTCCAAGAGCTGTCGGCCAATCAGAGAGCTGGCAGCTCAACAGTCCCAGCAGCGTCACCAGGAGCGGTGGCCATTGCTGGAATTGCAGCAGTCATTGGAAGACAGGCAGCCATGGAGCCTGGACTGCAGGGAAGTGGGGGTGGGCTTGCCAGGGCCATTCAGGCAGGCCCTGGCGGGTGGTGGGGGGAGGCGTGGGATACTGAGGCAGGAAGGTGGGTGATGGTATAGGGGCGGCCTTTACCCGCAGGGGCCTCAGATTGCCCACGAAGGAGGGTTGCTCCCCCAAAAAGCGCACAGGGAGGCTGCCTGGAGTTACTGGACTTAATAAAACTTAATAAAGTTTTGAATTCTTTAAATCTAGTGTTACAATATTTCTATAAACCAATGCAATCTCCCTAATCCCCGTAACAATTTAATCTGAGTTATTAACTCAGTAATCCTTGTATGTTGATTCAAACTGGATTTAAGTTTAAACTTTAGTAACATTTCTACAATAAATGCTACCTTGCTTGAAAAATGCTATGGTGATAAGGGCGAAAGTGTATGTGAAAACACCCAATTTTCTGTACTTCAGAAAATAGTTAATACCTGAACAGGATTTTAAAAAATCATAATTTATGCAGATTATACTTCAGAAAATGCGATTGTGGCAGTTTTTACATTTTTAATTCAGATCAATCTGATGCCACAAAGAGGCACTGCCCCTATATTGTAGGATCAGACAGAGGTACCCCTCCCATCATATAGATATGGGCAGAGGTACCGCTCCCATTGTATAGAAATGGGCAGAGGTACCACTCCCATCTTATAGGAACAAGCCGAGGTACTGCTCCCATCTTATAGAAATGGGCAGAGGTACTGCTCCCATCTTATAGAAATGGGCAGAGGTACCGCTCCCATCTTATAGGAATAAGTAGAGGTACCACTCCCATCTTATAGAAATGGGCAGAGGTACCGCTCCCATCTTATAGGAATGGGCAGAGGTACCGCTCCCATCATATAGGAATAAGTAGAGGTACCACTCCCATCTTATAGAAATGGGCAAAGGTACTGCTCCCATCTTATAGAAATGGGCAGAGGTACTGCTCCCATCTTATAGAAATGGGCAGAGGTACTGCTCCCATCTTATAGAAATGGGCAGAGGTACCGCTCCCATCTTATAGAAATGGGCAGAGGTACTGCTCCCATCTTATAGAAATGGGCAAAGGTACTGCTCCCATCTTATAGGATCAAGCAGAGGTACTGCTCCCATCTTATACAAATAGGCAGAGGTACCGCTCCCATCTTATAGGAACAAGCAGAGGTACTGCTCCCATCTTATAGGATCAAGCAGAGGTACTGCTCCCATCTTATAGGAACAAGCAGAGGTACCGCTCCCATCTTATAGGAACAAGCAGAGGTACTGCTCCCATCTTATAGAAATAGGCAAAGGTACCACTCCCATCTTATAGGATCAAGCAGAGATACTGCTCCCATCTTATAGGAACAAGCAGAGGTACCGCTCCCATCTTATAGGAACAAGCAGAGGTACTGCTCCCATCTTATAGAAATAGGCAGAGGTACCGCTCCCATCTTATAGGAACAAGCAGAGGTACCACTCCCATCTTATAGGAACAAGCAGAGGTACCGCTCCCATCTTATAGGAACAAGCAGAGGTACTGCTCCCATCTTATAGGAACAAGCAGAGGTACCGCTCCCATCTTATAGGAACAAGCAGAGGTACTGCTCCCATCTTATAGGAACAAGCAGAGGTACTGCTCCCATCTTATAGGAACAAGCAGAGGTACTGCTCCCATCTTATAGGATCAAGCAGAGGTACTGCTCCCATCTTACAGAAATAGTCAGAGGTACCACTCCCATCTTATAGGATCAAGCAGAGGTACCGCTCCCATCTTACAGAACTAGGCAGAGGTACCACTCCCATCTTATAGGAACAAGCAGAGGTACTGCTCCCATCTTATAGGATCAAGCAGAGAGACTGCTCCCATCATATAGGAACAAGCAGAGGTACCGCTCCCATCTTATAGAAATAGACAGAGGTACTGCTCCCATCATATAGGAACAAGCAGAGGTACCGCTCCCATCTTATAGAAATAGACAGAGGTACTGCTCCCATCTTATTGGAACAAGCAGAGGTACCGCTCCCATCTTATAGAAATAGACAGAGGTACTGCTCCCATCTTATTGGAACAAGCAGAGGTACCGCTCCCATTTTATAGGATCAAGCAGAGGTACCGCTCCCATCTTATAGAAATGGGCAGAGGTACCGCTCCCATCTTATAGGATCAAGCCGAGGTACTGCTCCCATCTTACAGAAATAGGCAGAGGTACCACTCCCATCTTATAGGATCAAGCAGAGGTACCGCGCCCATCATATAGGAACAAGCAGAGGTACTGCTCCCATCTTACAGAAATAGGCAGAGGTACTGCTCCCATCTTATAGAAACGGGCAGAGGTACTGCTCCCATCTTATAGGATCAAGCAGAGGTACCGCTCCCATTTTATAGGATCAAGCAGAGGTACCGCTCCCATCTTATAGAAACGGGCAGAGGTACTGCTCCCATCTTATTGGAACAAGCAGAGGTACCGCTCCCATTTTATAGGATCAAGCAGAGGTACCGCTCCCATCTTACAGGAACAAGCAGAGGTACTGCTCCCATCTTATAGAAACGGGCAGAGGTACTGCTCCCATCTTATAGGATCAAGCAGAGATACCGCTCCCATCTTATAGGATCAAGCAGAGGTACCACTCCCATCTTATAGAAATAGGCAGAGGTACTGCTCCCATCTTATAGGATCAAGCAGAGGTACCGCTCCCATCTTACAGAAATAGGCAGAGGTACTGCTCCCATCTTATAGGATCAAGCAGAGATACCGCTCCCATCTTATAGGAACAAGCAGAGGAACCACTCCCATCTTATAGAAATAGGCAGAGGTACTGCTCCCATCTTATAGGATCAAGCAGAGATACCGCTCCCATCTTATAGGAACAAGCAGAGGTACCGCTCCCATCTTATAGAAATGGGCAGAGAGACTGCTCCCATCTTATAGAAATGGACAGAGGTACTGTTCCCATCTTATAGAAACGGGCAGAGGTACCGCTCCCATCTTATAGGAACAAGCAGAGGTACCGCTCCCATCTTATAGGAACGGGCAGAGGCACTGTCCCCACAAAGGACAACCTCAAAGTTTTATTGGGTGAGTGGGACCCAGGTAGCAGGAGAATGGGATCCAGTCAGTGGATACTGGGATCTAGCCAGTGGGAGACTGGGATCCAGCCAGTGAGTTAGTTGGATCCAACCACTGGGAGAGTGCGATCCAGCCAGTGGAACAGCCAGATTAATATCTTCCTGATTCTGAAAGAATCAATAAGAAGCCAGTGTCTTTTCCAGTACTTCCTCCTGCCAGAAAAATCCTGTAAGGTGGCAATCAGGTATTGGCATGCAAGCAGACCAACTCCCACTGCAATAGTTGAGCTGGTACCAAATAGAAGTGTACATATGTGCATGCATACACTTACCTACAGCAGCATGGCTCAAGGGCAGGAGGGGGACAGTAGAGTTTAGGAACCCAAACAGAATAGCAGCCTATTGAAAAACCTTGATACAAATCATAATTAATATTGCTCTCGCCCATCATTTGTCGGTGATATTCTGTGTGAACCAGTTTTCATATTTGAATAATTATTCACATATGGCCATTAAAAGGTTTATTTATCGCTCTATGTTTTAAGTTAATAGGGTGGATGCTGAAAGATGTTTCCCCTTGTGGGAGAGACTAGAGCTAGGGGACACAGCTTAAAAATAAGGAGTCGCCCATTTAAGATGGAGATGAGGAGAAATTCTTTCTCTCAGAGGGTTGTGAGTCTTTGAAGCTGTTTTCCCCAGAAAGCGGTGGAGGCAGGGTCATTGAATATTTTTAAGCCAGAGGTAGATAAATTCTTGACTAACAAGGGAGTCAAAGGGTATCGGGGGTAGCCGGGAAAGCGCAGTTGAGGCCACAATCAGATTAGCCATGATCTTATTAAATGGAGGAGCAGGCTTGAAGAGGCTGAGTGGCCTGCTCCTTCTCCTAATTCGTATGTTCGTATGTTTGTGCTTTTCATTAAATTGTATGAAATATTTTATTTGACAAAGCTAATTATTACTTACCAAAGTATTCTGACAAAATTTTGGCACGACATCCAGTGATAGTTCTAGTGGCCTGTGGTGTATTGTGTACTATCATTCAAGCATCTTTCAGTCTCTGCCTATGACCCTTGTTGCAGTGAGTTAAGGAGACTTCTGTAAACTATGAAAATGAATTGCTTGTTCGTAGGCACCACGGATATCAAATGACTAGGCTCAACCTTTGAAATGGTACAGCAGGACCACAATAACTTCCAATAGATAGACACTGCAAAGTATGCAAGCCTTTTATGTGTGTAACAGGAGAAGACACGGTGCTATCTAAACAGATCACTCTCACCACACTTACAGAAAGTATTACTCATATCAAATAGCTTATTTTCAACTGATTTTAAAATTTATATTTGCTCCTTATGATCTCTGGCCAATTTGGTAATAAATTATAAGGTTCTATTTTTCACTGCAGCAGCATGCATGTGTGAATTTGGATTGATCTATGTAGGGAGTTAGACAGCCTGCGGTGGCGATAAGGGAACAACACTCAAACAAGATTGAATTACAGCTGCTGTGTCACCTCTGAGGTTGGTGTGTTCATTATGGCAGGAATTCTCACAAAATGAATTGTAGATGCGCACAATGCTTAGAATTCATATCAAAATGTGTACTGTCATCTATATATATATATATATATATATATCAAAGTTTAGTTCAAATCCTCAGTTTCTGAGGTGTTGAGTGAAGTGTACAGTGATTCCTGTGTAACATAGAAATCATTTCTTCTTGAACAAAACTGAGGTATTGTATTTGATAACAGAAGCTGTACCTTTAGAAAATGGCCTGTGTTACTCATTTAGTGGTACTTCTGGATGAATACACCAATGAATGAATCTATTGCAGGAGGGAACACATTCAAATCTATTCATAATTTCATATTTTCCTTCTCTGTTGTCGCATTTAACAGCCAGAAGATCTAGTTCAGATTACACAACTTCAGTATTAAATTGCACCTGAATAATTTATACTTGGGAGCATTCTTTCTGAAGCAAGGAACCACATTAAAATTCTAAAAGTAGTTGTTTGCAAATGTTTATTCCTTCTTCACTCCCCCAGCTGCCTCTTCTGATGACTGTAAGTCATACTGGTGAAAAACACTAACTGCCTTCTGATATCTTTATCGAGTAACCATAATTCATGCAATGTGTCGGCAAGATAACTTCAAATTTCACAACCAAGGTCCATTCTGCTTTCACTTGAATCCACATACGTGCACTGACCAGCAGGGGCCAGTAGATAGCAATCAGGAACAAGAACATCGGGCACCTTCCTGATCTCCATTGTTCCCCACCCTAGTCAGGGGTGCTGAGCCAGTATTTAGTGCCGATGTCATTGGCTCGGGCTGAGATTAACTGACAGAGATTGGGTATCACATCTTGCATCTCCATGGATCAGCACAGTTTATTTGCCCACTTACACTATGTATGCCAGCTGATCCATCAGACCCCTGCTAAATATGGTATTTAACTGCAGAAAAGCTAAAAACAACCAAGTTAGTGATCATGCAATCAATTTCATAACATTCTGAAACTTTTTTTATGCTTATGTGGCATGTGGACGTCGCTAGCAAGGCCAACATTTGTTGCCAATCCCTAGTTGCCTGTGAGAAGGTGGTGGTGAGCCGCCCTCTTGAACCGCTGCAGTCCATGTGGTGTGGGTACACCCACAGTGCTGTTAGGAAGGGAATTCCAGATTTTTGACCCAGCGACAGTGAAGGAACAGCAATATAGTTCCAGGTCAGGATGGTGTGTGGCTTGGAGGGGAAGTTGCAGGTGGTGGTGTTCCCATGCATCTGCTTCCCTTGACATTCTAGGTGATAGAGGTCGTGGGTTTGGAAGGTGCTGTCGAAGGAGCCTTAGCGAGTTGCTGCTTTGCATCTTATAGATGTGACACACTGCTGCCACTGTGCATCAGTGGTGGAGGGAATGAATGTTTAAGGTGATGGATGAGGTGCCAATCAAGTGGGCTGCTTTGTCTTGGATGCTGTCGAGCTTCCTGAGTGTTGTTGAAGCTGCACTCATCCAGGTAAGAGGAGAGTATTCCTTTGGACTCCTGACTTGTGGATAGTGGACATTCTTTGGGGAGTCAGGAGGTGAGTTACTCACCGCAGAATTGCTAGCTTCTGACCTGCTCTTGTAGGCACAGTATTTATATGGCTAGTCCAGTTAAGATTCTGGTCAATGGTAAGCCCTAGGATTCAGCGATGGTAATGCCATTGAATATGGTTAGATTCTGTCTTCTTGGAGGTGCTGATTGCCTGGCAATTGTGTGATGTGAATGTTACTTGCCACTGATCAGCCCAAGCTTGGATGTTGTCCAAATCTTGCTGCATATGGACATGGGCTGCTTCAGTATTTGAGGAGTCGCAAATGGTACTGAACACTGGGCAATCATCAGTGAACATCCCCACTTCTGACCTTATGACGGAGGGAAGGTCATTGATGAAGTTGCTGTAGATGGTTGGTCCTAGGACGCTGCCCTGAGGAACTTTTGCAGTGATGTCCTGGAGCTGGGATGATTGACCTCCAACAAACACAACCATCTTCCTTTGTGCTAGGTATGACTCTAACCAGTGGAGAGTTTTCCTCGACTTCAGTTTTGCTCAGGCTCCTTGATATTACACTCGGTGACATGGTGCCTTGATATCAAGGGCAGTCACTCTCACCTCACCTTTTGAATTCAGCTCTTTTTTCCAATGTTTGGACCAGGTCTATAATGAGGTCTGGAACCAAGTAACCTGAGTGGAACTCGAACTGAACATTGGTGAGCAGGTTATTGCTAAGTAAGTGCTGCTTGATAGTGCTGTCAGTGACCCCTTCCATCACTTTGGAGATGATTGAGAATAGACTGATGGGGCGTTAATTGGCCCATTTGGATTTGTCCTGCTTTTTGTGGACAGGATATACCTGGGCAATTTTTCACATTGTCAGGTAGATGCCAATGTTGTAACTGTACTGGAACAGTAAAAACACCCAAATGTTCTGTTCACCTGTGAGCTCATTGACCCACTTTGGCTACCGGTTCACCAACGTCTTGATTTTAAAATTCTCATCCATGTGTTAAAATCCCTCCATGGCCTCTACCTTCCCTATATCTCTAATTTCCTCCAGTCCTACAACCCTCCAAGACTTCTGCGTTCCTCCAACTCTAGCCCCATGTATCGTCCCACTCCATCATATCACTGGCCATCATGCCTTCAGCTGTCCAGGTCCGAAGCTCTGGAAACCCTTGCTTAAACCTCTACTTTTTAATGACACTCCTTAAAACCTTCCTCGTTGACCAAGCTTTTAGTCAACAATCTTTATATCTCTTCCTTTGGCTCAACCTCAAACTTTGTCTGATTACAACATGTGAAGTGCCTTGGGATGCTTTACTATGTTAATGTTGCCATGTAAATGCAAGTTGTTGTTGTAAACAGACTACTGGGCTATATTCAGAGCTTTATGCAAAATATTTAAAGTGATTTAAAATTTAGCCAAAAACCCTCACCTCTAATATTTCTGACTGATGGGTCTTTTTCACTTGAGAAGAATGCCATGAACCTAAAGCCGTGTTGGGCAAACTTTACTTGCCAGCTGTCCAGGGTGAGTATATTTCCATTTTAGGAGAGATGAAAAACACAGCACCAACTCCAACTCTCTACAATTCCTCGATTTTGTTTAGTGCATCTCATCCTTTGAGAACAGTTATGGCTCGACCCTTTCAAATCAGTTCTCCATCTGTTCAATGAGGTAGTTTATTCCTTTTTTGGTTAAACTGAAGTCTCATTTCTTAGTGAGTCAAAGTTAATTGGGGGCAGAGATTCCTCATTGCCAAGTGGTGAGTAATTTTATAAATATTTATCCATTGTGGGTTCAAAGTGTGACAATTTCACCAATTCAATGTCATGTTTTCAGTTTACTATCTTTTGGCTTTCTGCAAAAAATGAAGTGAGTTGATTATGGTGTTTTGTCCTGCTCCTTCATCTCAAAAAATTGGAAGTGAGAAGCAAACATAAGTAATGTGGAAAGAAAAATGTGGTTCACAAATAGCAGAGGACAAACACACATCCTCCAAACTCATTAGATCCAAAATTTAAATTCTGTGACTGCTATCAGTTTGTAACAAAGCCATAAAATAATTCCAACCTCTACAATGCCAGGTGCATTTTCCATTGTTTATAATGGAGATATTCCCTCCACCCACTCTCTGTCCAAATAATATAATAATGCTCAGTGATTCATGGAGTAAACGTTTAGTGTGCGCAGTTCATACCCATAGTTGGCTAGATGACTTGCTGCTTACAGTTATAGATTCTAAATGACTCTCTCTGTCTACAGATCTGTAACTATCTGAAAGTTTTCCAACATTACTAGTCTGTTACATATCAAGCAGGCCAATCGTTTGTCCCTGCATTCTAATCTGGCCTCTCTGCTTACCAATCTTTTCAATCAGGTTAATTCATTCTTGCTGCTAACCTATACTACCTGCCTCACTTCCACAGAATCCAGCTTGGACCCGTTCCAAAGTCTGAATATCGACACAATTAAGAGAAGACTGCAAATACCATAAATGAGAATAAATTTTAGCTCCAACTGAATGGGTGAATCATTATATGACTTGATGGATAATTAACTGGATGGTGAGACATTGTATTTCAGGGCTCTTTATTTAACTGGAATTTATCCCATTTTGAAATCTATGATTCATGAAAATCATTCTATTAAATTTTCATATTGAGAAACCTATATTTGCTGGGATGTTAAGACTTGTACTTCTCAGACCTATTTCAAAAAAGGATGGGTGATGTAGCTTCATGGAATTCCAAGAAAGTGATATTTTAAAAATCTTTGATATTTTCTTGTTTGCATGACACCAAAGCAAGACACTCAACGGACTGAATTTTCCCATCCCAGTGGAGGCAGGTTCTAGAATGTACAGGCTGAGAAAATCCAGAAATTGATGTCGGGTTGGGATCCCGATGTCATCCCGCCTTCTGCCAGCTTTCCCCTGGACAGGATTGAAGGCGAATGGAGAATACCCTTGGACCTGTCAGGTAAGTAATTAAGGAGTGGTCAAGGTTGTTAAGAAGACAATTAAGACCTGATTTAAAACTGAATCCTGGATTTCCCATCCAGGGCACCTGTTTCCCAACCTGTCAGCAACTTGCCAGGGTCACCAAGCGAGTACCCAGCGGAAAGAGTTTCTTCAGTGAAACTGACAAGCTGGGATGGCTTTGATCAGTTACACTGAGGAACTTCAGCCATGGCCATTGAGAGGCTGCAGTTCAAAGCACTTCTTCTCTCAGAGAATGCTTTCACTGCTTGGCAGGTGATTGCCAGCTTCCTGGAAGGCATCTGTCTAGCACTTCACTCACCTTCAGCCTCACTTCCCTGCTGCCAGCCTTCTCCACGGCATGGGAGCAGCTTTTGCAACTCCACCTTCCACCTTTGCTGAGGGGTAAGAGCAGAGGCACACCACTGTCAACAGCAGCAGCAGGAGCAACACCAGCAGGAGCAACACCAGCAGCAGCACTAGCTGCCTTCTCCTTAGCCACATGCCCTTCCCTACAGGGATGACAGAGGAGCAGGTGATTTGCCGACACAAAGGCTGCACAGGTATGGGAGTAGCAGTCACAGTGCCTCTGGGTCTGCAGCACAACAGGGAGATGGAGCTGAGGCTGTCAAGAGGGCAAGCTGTGTGCGATATCCTCTGCCAAGTTGGAGTCGGACTCCTCCATGCTCTTTGACAGTAACAGGAGGCTGTCTGGCAGGCCAGCCAATGCACACAGCATCTCGGTGTGCAGGTCCATTCAGCACTCTGCAATATGCTGCCCCATTGAGGTCCTCATCTGAGACCTCTGCAGCAGAATTCATCTGCCACCTTGCCCTTTCATGGCCTCTCATGAATTTTGTGTCCTGAGTTTGAAAGAACCAAAGCCCCTCTCCTCCTGTGTATTAATAGGAATTAACTGAGGATGACCAACAACCCCTTTCCCAACCCTACCCTGTCCCACCCCACACCCTCTCCTAAGGGAAACCACTTTCAGAGCAGCAAATGCAACTGGTATTTCAGAAGTAACTTTCCTGAAAAAAATGTGGTTACTAGCTGGGTAAGTAAGTCCTATATATTCGGGCAGCGGCTGAACCCGAGACACTACACCTATAGTGTCTCCCACCCGCCCTCCTCCTCTAACCAAATAAAAAAGGACTCGGTGGTGTGTAGATAAGGTAAGGCTTTTTCTATTTCTTTTTTTGCCCCGTGTGATTGGTAAAAACTTTTCGTTCCTTTTTCATTTATCCAAGTTATTAAGCTTAAGATTAAAAATGGCAGGAGATCTCAGACCCGTGTTATGCTCCTCTTGCTCAATGTGGGAGCTCAGGGACACGGCTGATGTCCCTGACTCCTTCACGTGCAGGAAGTGTGTCCAGCTGCAGCTCTTGTCAGACTGCATGACGGCTCTGGAGCTGCGGATGGACTCACTTTGGAGCATCCGCGATGCTGAGGAGGTCGTGGATAGCACGTTTAGCGAATTGGTCACACCGCAGATTAGGATTGCTGAGGGAGAAAGGAAATGGGTGACCAAAAGGCAGAGAAAGAGCAGGAAGGCAGCGCAGGTGTCCCCTGCGGTCATCTCCCTCCAAAACAGGTATACCGTTTTGGATACTGTTGGGGGAGATGGCTCACCAGGGGAAGGCAGCAGTAGCCAGGTTCATGGCACCGTGGCTGGCTCTGCTGTTCAGAAGGGCGGGAAAAAGAGCGGAAGGGCTATAGTCATAGGGGATTCGATTATAAGGGGAGTAGATAGGCGGTTCTGTGGTCGAAAATGAGACTCCCGAATGGTATGTTGCCTCCCAGGTGCACGGGTCAAGGATGTCTCCGATCGGCTGCAGAACATTCTGAAGGGGGAGGGTGAACAGCCAGTTGTCGTTGTGCACATAGGCACCAATGATATAGGTAAAAAACGGGATGAGGTCCTACAAGCAGAATTTAGGGAGTTAGGAGCCAAGTTAAAAAGTAGGACCTCAGAGGTAGTAATCTCAGGATTGCGACTAGTGCCACGTGCTAGTCAGAGTAGAAATGAAAAAATAGTCAGGATGTATGCGTGGCTTGAGAGATGGTGCAGGAGGGAGGGGTTCAGATTTTTGGGACATTGGGACCGGTTCTAGGGGAGGTGGGACTATTAAAAATTAGACGGTCTACACCTGGGCCGGACTGGAACCAATGTCCTGGGGGTGCTTTTGCTAACGCTGTTGGGGAGGGTTTAAACTAATGTGGCAGGGGGATGGGAACCAAATGAGGAGGTCAGTGGACAGTAAGGAGGTAGTAACTAAAGCCTGTAAGGAACTAGATAATGAAGTCAGCGTGACTAAGGGGAAGAGTAGGCAGGGAGCAGATGATGAACGCAAAGGGACTGGTAGTCCGAGGTGCATTTGTTTTAATGCAAGAAGTGTAGTAGGTAAGGCAGATGAACTTAGGGCTTGGATTAGTACCTGGGAGTATGATGTTATTGCTATTACTGAGACTTGGTTGAAGGAAGGACACGATTGGCAACTAAATATCCCAGGATATCGATGCTTCAGGCGGGATAGAGAGGGAGGTAAAAGGGGTGGAGGAGTTGCATTACTGGTCAAAGAGGATATCACAGCTGTGCTGAAGGAGGGCACTATGGAAGACTCGAGCAGTGAGGCAATATGGGCAGAACTCAGAAATAGGAAGGGTGCGGTAACAATGTTGGGGCTGTACTACAGGCCTCCCAACAGTGAGCGTGAAATAGAGGTACAAATATGTAAACAGATTATGGAAAGATGTAGGAGCAACAGGGTGGTGATGATAGGAGATTTTAATTTTCCCAACATTGACTGGGTTTCACTTAGTGTTAGAGGTCTAGATGGAGCAGAATTTGTAAGGAGCATCCAGGAGGGTTTTCTAGAGCAGTATGTAAATAGTCCAACTCGGGAAGGGGCCATACTGGACCTGGTGTTGGGGAATGAGCCCAGCCAGGTGGTTGAAGTTTCAGTAGGGGACTACTTTGGGAATAGTGATCACAATTCCGTAAGTTTTAGAATACTCATGGACAAAGACGAGAGTGGTCCTAAAGGAAGAGTGCTAAATTGGGGGAAGGCCAATTATACCAAAATTCGGCAGGAGCTGGAGAATGTAGATTGGGAGCAGCTGTTTGAAGATAAATCCACATTTGATATGTGGGAGGCTTTTAAAGAGAGGTTGATTAGCGTGCAGGAGAGACATGTTCCTGTGAAAATGAGGGATAGAAATGGCAAGATTAGGGAACCATGGATGACAGGTGAAATTGTGAAACTAGCTAAGAGGAAAAAGGAAGCATACATAAGGTCTAGGCGGCTGAAGAAAGACGAAGCTTTGGAAGAATATCGGGAATGTAGGACCAATCTGAAACGAGGAATTAAGAGGGCCAAAAGGGGTCATGAAATATCTTTAGCAAACAGGGTTAAGGAAAATCCCAAAGCCTTTTATTCATATATAAGGAGCAAGAGGGTAACTAGAGAAAGGATTGGCCCACTCAAGGACAAAGGAGGAAAATTATGCGTGGAGTCAGAGAAAATGGGTGAGATTCTAAATGAGTACTTTGCATCGGTATTCACTGAGGAGAGGGACATGACGGATGTTGAGGTTAGGGATAGATGTTTGATTACTCTAGGTCAAGTCGGCATAAGGAGGGAGGAAGTGTTGGGTATTCTAAAAGGCATTAAGGTGGACAAGTCCCCAGGTCCAGATGGGATCTATCCCAGGTTACTGAGGGAAGCGAGAGACGAAATAGCTGGGGCCTTAACAGATATCTTTGCAGCATCCTTAAACACGGGTGAGGTCCCGGAGGACTGGAGAATTGCTAATGTAGTCCCCTTGTTTAAAAAGGGTAGCAGGGATAATCCAGGTAATTATAGACCGGTGAGCCTGACGTCAGTGGTAGGGAAGCTGCAGGAGAAGATACTGAGGGATAGGATCTATTCCCATTTGGAAGAAAATGGGCTTATCAGTGATAGGCAACATGGTTTTGTGCAGGGAAGGTCATGTCTTACCAACTTAATAGAATTCTTTGAGGAAGTGACAAAGTTGATTGATGAGGGAAGGGCTGTAGATGTCATATACATGGACTTCAGTAAGGCGTTTGATAAGGTTCCCCATGGTAGGCTGATGGAGAAAGTGAAGTCGCATGGGATCCAGGGTGTACTAGCTAGATGGATAAAGAACTGGCTGGGCAACAGGAGACAGAGAGTAGCAGTGGAAGGGAGTTTCTCAAAATGGAGACGTGTGACCAATGGTGTTCCACAGGGATCCGTGCTGGGACCACTGTTGTTTGTGATATACATAAATGATTTGGAGGAAAGTATAGGTGGTCTGATTAGCAAGTTTGCAGACGACACTAAGATTGGTGGAGTAGCAGATAGTGAAGGGGACTGTCAGAGAATACAGCAGAATATAGATAGATTGGAGAGTTGGGCAGAGAAATGGCAGATGGAGTTCAATCCGGGCAAATGCGAGGTGATGCATTTTGGAAGATCCAATTCAAGAGTGAACTATACAATAAATGGAAAAGTCCTGGGGAAAATTGATGTGCAGAGAGATTTGGGTGTTCAGGTCCATTGTTCCCTGAAGGTGGCAAAGCAGGTCAATAGAGTGGTCAAGAAGGCATACGGCATGCTTTCCTTCATCGGACGGGGTATTGAGTACAAGAGTTGGCAGGTCATGTTACAGTTGTATAAGACTTTGGTTCGGCCACATTTGGAATACTGTGTGCAGTTCTGGTCGCCACATTACCTAAAGGATGTAGATGCTTTGGAGAGGGTGCAGAGGAGGTTCACCAGGATGTTGCCTGGTATGGAGGGCGCTAGCTATGAAGAGAGGTTGAGTAGATTAGGATTATTTTCATTAGAAAGACGGAGGTTGAGGGGGGGACCTGATTGAGGTGTACAAAATCATGAGATGTATAGACAGGGTAGATAGCAAGAAGCTTTTTCCCAGAGTGGGGGATTCAATTACTCGGGGTCACGAGTTCAAAGTGAGAGGGGAAAAGTTTAGGGGGGATATGCGTGGAAAGTTCTTTACGCAGAGGGTGGTGGGTGCCTGGAACGCGTTGCCAGCGGAGGTGGTAGATGCGGGCACGATGGCGTCTTTTAAGATGTATCTAGACAGATACATGAATGGGCAGGAAGTAAAGAGATACAGACCCTTAGAAAATAGGCGACAGGTTTAGATAGAGGATCTGGATCGGCGCAGGCTTGGAGGGCCGAAGGGCCTGTTCCTGTGCTGTAATTTTCTTTGTTCTTTGTTCTACTAAATTCAGGTACTTCCTTATTTAACAAATAAAGCATTTCACAAGTTAAACTTTGAAATTTGGCATTGTTTGTTTCTTATATCCTCTAACGTATTCTAGTTGTTATCAGCTGCAGTTTTTTTTAAAAGAAAAAGCTATATGTATCTCAGAAAGAGCTCAAAACAACCAAACAAAATTAGTCTGCAAACATTGTTTAAAATAAACAGCGAATTCCTGCTGGCTTCTTCTCGGGATTCTTCTGTTAGCTCTTCCCAGCTGCACGAATGACCCCAAGCATCAAAACCCATCTCCTGTGAGTACTGCTAGATGGTAACACTTCCCATTTCTCACCTCTCTCCCAGGCCCTGGTCTTTTGCACCTAATGTCTCCCATGTGCCAACCACAGGCCTGCCACCTATAGCTTCATCCTGGCCCTTCCCAGCCTGAGTCTTCAGCTCTACACTTTCTCTCTTATTTTCACATTTTCCACAAGGACTGGACAAACTCTTGCTGCTTTGTTCCTGATACATATCTCCAACCTGGTACACATTGCTTCCAATCTTTTTTATTTGGTCTCTGTGAATCAGTGACCCTGAGAATATATTTTACATTCCATCACATAAATAACCTATTGTTTTAAAGTAATGCACTCTCTGACTCTTCAGGAACAGCCCATAGGATATCCACTGGAATTTAACTACAATTTCCAGATGAGTTCAGTTTTGTAATAAAGGTTATTAATTTAACATGAATTGACTGATTATATCCACTGGGCCCAGAAAAACTGGAAATAGGCCTGTAATTCTAAAGTGGACTAATATATATTGATGATGTTAGGAAGTCTGAGCTGATTATATACTGAAAAATGAGATATGGCTTTCATCAGTTTGGTATTAATATTCACTGTAACATGCCATACAATTCATGTTCAATAACTAAGATGTAAAAATTAAGAAAATGGACCTTGGTAATGAGATGCCATACTCTCAGTGGGCTTGAAATTTGCTTAACTTGCCTCCAACTTTAACATATTACTAATGGATTGGTAATTATGGGATTAGATTGGGCGGCCAGCTTTTCCAGCCAGTGCAGACACAATGGGCTGAATGGCCTCTTTCTGTGCCATAACTTTTCTATGGTTTCTAGATCTCCTGTGCCATTGCTCACATTCAGTATAAGATCACGCCAACAGCATTACTGGTCTTGCTTGCAGCCCAAATTTGACAATAATTTGCCTGTCACCATCACATCCAGCATATTTCTGAAAACAATGTATCATTTGACTGATTTGAAGCAAAAGCATTACATGCCCTCTTGATACTGCAAGATAAAACCTCACAAATACCTTATATATCACTTTATACAACTTGTTTAAGATACAGAGTAACTTTCTTTGTTCTTCTCTTCTGCAAACTTCTTACTCCTACCTGTTTAGATTCCTAAAAATGCTTTTGCCTTACCTCACATGGCAAATTTGCAGTTTTTCCTTAAGATGCATCCCCCCTTACTCCTCAAAACCCTAATGCTTTTTCTCACTTATTTCATGAGTGGAATCGACTTCTGACTCACCATCCAGAAAGGCCACACAATCACACCATCCCCTGACACCATCCCCACCATCTCATAAATCAAGAGAGAAACGTTTAAAAATCAAGAGACTTGGCATAAAAATCATGAGCTGCTCTCTTTTTTCCAAACATAAACCAATATAGATTGGCAGTGATGCATAAACCTCATTCGTGCCTTACAGGCCAGAGCTCTTTACAAAAACTATATTAGTGCACCTAGAAAATGCTTTCTAAAAAACTTTCAGTAAATCCTACCTGTTATCCCCACACCTGTTAAAGAAGGATCTACACTCCGACTGCAGTCGCTGTTGGCTGAATCAGCTGCCTCCTTATAGGATGAATTTGAACCCAGCTTAATACATTGATTCATTTAAAATATATTTATCTACAATGGAATAACAATTATCACCTCCAATTTTGAGTTATTCAAATTATGATGGTAGCAATTAATACAAACAGGTCAAGACCCTCTGGTCCATCCAACCTGTCCCACACAATTGGGACACCTGGTGCACTCTGAGACAGCCCATTCAAAGTGAAGGTGTCCTGGATGCATTCTCCCTGTCTCCTCCTCTTTCTCCTTCATCCGATGTGGCCTCTGCATGCCTGGTATCAGTGTCTGCGCCCTCATGGTTTCGAGATTGTGGAGGAAGCAGCCGACCACCATGAAATTGGAGGCACGCTTCGGCTAGTACTGGAGGGCTTCCCCGAGCAGTCCAGTCATGAGAAATGTTGCTTTAGCATGCCGATGGTCTGCTCCACCATATTCCTGGTGAGCCCATGTCTTTCATTATACGTCCATTGTCCTCACATAGTCAAGTAACAGAGGAACTGATCAGCCAGGTATAGAGGGGGTATCCCTGGTCTCTGAAAAACCACCCTCAGGTTCTTCTTGGAGGACCAAAGTCAGTGGGAATGAAGACTGCCTCAGAATGAGGGGATCATGGCTGTTGCCAGGATAGTGGGCATTCACCGACATTATGGTCTGTATGTGGTTGCTCACCAACTGAACGTTGATGGAATGGTAGCCCTTGCAGTCTCTGTGCCTCTCCCCATCGAGATGTGGGGCTCACAGAGCCACGTGTGTGCAGTCGATGACTCCCTGCACCATTGGGGATCCCACTATCCTGGCAAAGCCATGTGCTCACTCATCCTGCCTCTCTTTGCTTAAGGAGAACACAATGTAATTGCCTCTCTTTGTGTATATACCTTCCATGCAGCCCGGATGCAGCAATGAACGACGCACGGGGAGATGTTGGATATGCTGCTTACTCTGACCTGAAATGATCTGGTTGCATAGAGTTTTAATGCAATTGTGACCCTTATGGCCTCTGGCAGCACCATCCTTGCCTTGGCGTGAGGTTCCAAGTCATGTTGAAGGAGTTGCCACAGTTCAGTGACCATCTGCTTGTTGAATCTGATTTACCTCAGGGTGAGGTGGAGATATGAGAAATCATCTCTGAAACCCTGTGGAGAGCCTTCCTCTTCCTCCCTCTTCACAGAGCTTCCCCTCACGGCAGCTTCTGCTCCATTTCTCGCTCATGTTCCAGACCCATCTAAGCGCACAACCTCTTACAGATTTAGGTGACTAAATCCTCGATCCTCCCTGAATGGATGCACCAGCTCACCCACTTATGAGGGGCCGAGATAGAGTAGACAGGACGGACCTGTTTCCCCTAGCGGAGAGGTCAATTACCAGGAGGCATAGATTTAAGATGATTGGTAGCAGGATTAGAGGGGACATGTGGAGAAACCTTTTCACCCGGAGGGTGGTGGGCGTCTGGAATTCTTTGCCAGGAATGGCAGTGCAGGCAGAAACCCTGAAGTGCTGTAACTGGCAAAGCTATGGACCAGGTGCTGGATTGTGGGATTAGATTGAGCGGCTAGTTTGCTCGGCTGGCACGGACAAAACGGGCTGAATGGCCTCCTCCTGTGCAGTAATTTTTCTAGGTTCTATGGAGAGACTTAGGTGTACTTGTGCAAGGAACACACAAAGTTAACATGCAGATGCAGCAGGCTATTAAGAGGGCAAATGGCATGTTGCCTTTATTGCAAAGGGATTGGAGTAGACGAATAAAGAAGTCTTACTAAAATTGTACAGGCCTTTGGTGAGACCACACCTGGAAAACTGTGTGCAGTTTTGGTCTCCACATTTAAGAAAGGATATACTTGCACTTGAGGCAGTGCAGAGAAGATTTACTAAATTGGTCCCTGGGATGGGGGGGTTGTCCTATGATGAGAGGCTGAGTAAATTGGGCCTATATTCTCTGGCGTTTGGAAGAATGAGAGACAATCTAATTGAGATATACAAGTGTCTGAAAGGGCTTTATAGGGTAGAAGCTGAGAGATTGTTTCTGCTGGTCTGGGAATCTAGAACACGAGGACACGGTCTCAGGATAAGGGGTCAATCATTCAGGACTGAGATGAGGAGAAGTTCTTACACTCAAAGGATTGGAATTCTCTACCCCAGAGGGTTGTGGATGCTCCATCATTGAATACATTTAAGACTGGGATAGACAGATTTTTGGTCTCGCAGGGAATCAAGGGACATGGGGAGAGGGCAGGAAAGTGGAATTGAAGTCCAAGATCAGCCATGATCGATTGAATAGGCCATATGGTCTACTTCTGCTCCTATTTCTTGTGTTCTTGAATAGAGAGGGCAGGACTGTAGTAGCTAAATGAAGGGCCATTAATAGTGCAGAAGTGAGAAACAGTAAGAAGCTTGGTGTTAGAGGAGTGGAGGGGGCATGCAGGAAGTTGAAAATCAAGCCAAAAACTGAAGACAACTCCCTAGGCCTTCCATAGTGCTCAAGCCGAAAGTGAGAGACGGAGAAAGGTAGCACTATAGCACACCAGCGCCTGCCCCCCTCAACCCACCACACCGCCACCACCCCCCCCCACCACCCCACCCCCGACCAGCTCACCATCTCCAGCCTTTCCCCAACAGGATGTGTTGTTTTGTGGGAAGGATTGGGGGCCAATGGCAGCTTTGGTGCCTTGTAGAGTTGGCCTCGGCTGTTAGGATTGGAAAACAAATCTCATTTGCTGATGACTGTTGTCAAACACACTTCCATTGTCACAGGCACTGAAGCAATGTATTTCTGAAAGAATTAAGCTAATCTTCAATTGGAATGTATTGTCACTGCTCAGGCCTTTGCTTCATCTCTCATTAATCCCACCAGAAGTTGGTTCACACTTCGATAATAAAAATGGTTCATCCTGTCCAGCGCACCAAAACTTTAGAACTTTCATTGTCTGACCTAAGGCTTTAAGCCCAAACTTTAGAAGTGAAATCTAAATTAGATCTATTTTGAAAGCTCCTTCTGTCGAAGTTTATGTGCAATCAATTCATTTCAAAAAACAATCATTGATAAGGCCGCAAGCTCAAAAAGCGGAAAATTAGAAATTCTAATGCCTTTTTGAAAACAGTCCATGGATGTAAGAAAAAAACAAATTAACATGCACACCACTTGTGATATTGGAAGGTTTGTTTATCAGCAGACACACAGTCAACTGCCTGGTCCCAACCCGATTCCCTGAGCAAATGTCTGCAACAGAAAAATTCTGAGATTGCACAGCCCCCTCTCGAGATTGTAACTGAGGCTGAATTTGACTGAAAAATCATATCTCACGATCAATTCACAAAAGTTGTCATGCATGTGATGTCCAATGCGAAAACAATTCCAGGTTTTGCCTGCACTGCCTGATGCTGAAGTTCATTCCACATATTGAATGGGGGCTAGGGGGAGGCAGAAGATGCGAGTAACATTTTGAAAAAGAAAGTTGAAAATTCGCCCTTTTTATAAGCGAGCCAATTCCATTGATGCTGAATTCAATAATCTTGGATGGCCAGGCAGGTACATCTTGGTAAATTCATGGGAATTTCTGTGGGCCGACCATTCCATGGCCCTGATTTCTTCCAGATATCATGGGCTTCTATGGGACAGATAGAACTACTGCCTGCCTTAGGTCGTTATGGGAATTCCCTTCCCATCCTCTTCCGAGCAGAGATATGATTTTTTTCAGGTCACACCCAATTTTCCGTACTGCTCTCCTGGCCAGTTTACATCAGGAGTGCTCCCAGACATCAAGCAAATTCAGGATTCTCATGTCAAACAACATTGTTAACCCATGATTTTTATTAAACAGCTTAAGTTATATAAATGGTGGGGAAATGTTTAATCTTTTATTTTCGGTAGTATTTTCTGTCGAGATTTTTTTGGTCTGTTGTCATGTGACATGGGTTTTCATGGTACATTCTATGTAGTTACACAAACTTTTGTTTGGAAAAAAGCCATGAATGTTAAGTATTTGAATCAAAGTATAAAGAGCCCCGCAAAAGTCCCCTAGCTCACTATCAGGTTCAAAGCTCTGCAAGTGGATCAGCACTGCTATAAATCCAGACTGTTACCACCAAATTAACAGTGGGAATTAAAGTGCTACACATAGAACTGTCGAGCAAATAGGTAGGATCAGAGAAGAAGGGAGCTGACAATGAATGTCTCTTATTACATTCTGTAATCCTAGTGCAGTTTATTTTTCTAATTGTGTGCTGTGTTAACAAACCAGCTTTAAGTACCAGCATAATAAGCAGGCCTGTTACATCATTGTCCATTTTCTTGGAGATCTTTCAGTGAAAAAAACAAGAGCAACTTGCATTTACATAGTACTTTTATGTAGAAAAATATCCCCTGGTGTGTCAAAGTGGTGTAATTGAAGAAAAATAGAGGCTGGGCCAAAGTAGAAGCTAGGAGTCGTGACCAAAAGCATGGTCAAAGAGGTGGGTTTTAAGGAGGATCTTAAAGGAAGAAAGAGAGGTGGAGGCATTGGGAGGGAGTTCCAGAGCATAAGGCCTCAAGAAGGTCTTGCATTTATATAACACATATCATAACATATCATATGATATGACCTCAAGGTGGCCCAAAGCACCTTACAGTCAATGAAGTACTTTTGAAGTGCAGTCACTAACATAGGAAATGTGGCAGCCAATTTGCACACAGCATGGTCCCACACAAAACAATACGACATTGACCAGATAATCTGTTTTAGTGATGTTGGTTTAGAGATAAACATTATCCAGGACATTGGTGAGAAGTCCCCTGCACTGCTTGAAATCACACCATGGGACCTTTTACAGATCTGAGGGTGGATGGGGCATCGATTAAACACCTCATCCAAAGAACAACGGGCTGAATTTTACATCACCGCTGTTGGTGGCTGTAAATTATGGCAGTCAGCACGCGCGCGGACTGCTCGTTGCAGAGCCGCCGCGATATTGAACATGGCGGCTCATTTAAATGGCCGGGACGGACCACCACCCCCACCCCCCCCCATGACGTGGCAACGGTGTCAGGCGCCACTGCGCAGGTGGCGAAGCCATTTTTAATGGGCTTCAAGCCCTAGATGACAATTTAAATATTTAAAGAAAATTTGCTTGAAACTTTATTAAATAAAATTAAATAAAGTTAAAGCCCCTCTCCAGTGCCCCCCCTCAATAAACATACACTTCATTCCCTGTCCTCTCCCCCCACAAAATAGTTACCTTACGCACCTGATCTTCCCCTCACAAAGTTCATAAACTTTATCTTTAACCTTTCCCACCTCCAATCATATTAGTTTAAGCCCGCTCCCCCCACCCCCCGCACTGAAATACTTACCTGCTCCCCCCTCCCCACCAGTGTCCTGCATCGGATCTCCGTTCAAAGGCACAGGAGTGCCAGCCACCAGCTACAATATCGGAACGGGATGGATGGTGGGTGTGGGTAAGTATTTAATTCATTTATTTTCATAAATTTAGATTGGCCTCTCATCACCAGCAATATCAGGCTCGGTCTTCCCAGCATCAAACCTCCCCTGGAGACATTTTCTGCCCCCCTCCACCCCATGACCCCTGACACCTGGGGGGAGGGGGCACTGTAAAACCCAGCCCTGTATGTCTGAAAATGCAGCAATCTCTCAGTATTGATTTGCAATGTTAGTATAGATTGTGTGCTGTAGTTGCCGGAGTGGTGATTGAACCCACACCATCAGACTCAGACGCAAGTGTGCTACAACTGAGCCATGGCTGACACAGGCTACCTTGGCAACTGAAAGAATGGCTGTTAATAGTGGAGCAACGAGGCGGTGGCTAAGTGAGAGCAGAAGGAAAAATGAAAGGTGTAGATTCAGAGGAACTTCCAAAGATAGGCAGGGAACAAAAAGGGCAATAGTTTTAAATGGGAGAGTGTGTGTCAATGTAGATCTGTAAGACAGGAGTGATTGGGGCATTGGTGGCAATAAAATTTTGGATGAAGTGAAATTTGAAACCAGCCAGGAGAGCATTGGAATAGTTAAATCTGGAGGTGACAAAAGCATAGATAAGTGTTTCAGATGCTCTTTATTTCAAAAAAAGTTAAATATTTTACCAAGGTTATTCCTTTCAAAAGGGAATTGAATAAGCACCTAAAGAAAGAAAATTTGCAGGGCTATGGGGAAAGGGTAGGACTAGCTGAGATGCTGTTGCAGAAAGCTGTCATGGACTTCCTTCTGAGCTGTAACCATTCTATGATTCAAACAATGGTTTTAGGAATTAAAATTACTAATATTTCCCTCATGTCCTCTGTTGTATGTATGGCGAATGTATGGAGGTTGAGAGTTACCCAATCGTCAAAACCCCCCCCTTGGCCTTCCTGGTGAGGTCCAAAGGAGTGCAGAGCACGACGTTTGGCACCGGTATGGCTGCAGGAACTGCCGGAAACATGCCAAAGGTGACAGATGACCGCCTACGGGGTTCCGCTCCGGATTTTCTGTTAGGGTTTACTCCCTTAGCCTTGGTCTCTCCCGAGACACCCACAAGGCAGTGGGGTTGTTAGGGCCCCTACACAGGTGTAGGATGATGCCGGTGGGAGGAGGGGGTGCGAGGGGGAGGGGTGGAGGGAAGGGGGTGCGAGGAGGAGCTGGGAAGGGGGCTGTAAGGGGGTAGGGGGGGTGCAGGGGAAGGGGGTGCAGGGGGAAGATGGTGTGGGGGGGTGCTGGGAAGGGGTTGTGAGGGGGGAGGGGGGTGCGGGGGAGGGGTGAGCTGAGAGAGTGGAGCTGGGAAGGGGAAGGGGGAGTGGAAGGGGGTGCAGGTAATAAGCCATTTTCTCAGTTCCCACCATTGACGCCTGGAAATCTCCTCCGCGTCCTTCGGGAGGTGAGCGACATCCTCGTGCACCGGTACCAGCATTGCCGACAGTGCGCTTCAGATGCTCTCCGAGCCATCTCCCATGGGCGCTTTGAAGTTGCAGCCGAGGAGCCGTTCGTGGCTTTTTGGGTGTTCGGGGCACCTTTTCGCAAGGCTTCCCTAGGGTCCCGCTGCTCCTTCTTCTCTTCAATGGACTTACCGCACGCCGTGGCCGCGGACACTCTGGACGGTGAAGACAACAGGATCGGAGATCAAAGTATCACCAGCTGTACTTTTCAGTTTCATCCGGACTGCGATCAATTTCATTGAGAAAACAAAGAGCAGGTATGGCTGGGGGAGGGCAGTGGGCCCAGGTAACATAAACTAGCTGTTAGCTTGTAGTTAGGGCTAAAATGAACTGACTAAAGAGCCAGGGGAGTTTAAACAGTTTAAGAGAGTAGATTGGGGGAGAAAACACTAAGAATGGGAGCAGATGGCCATGGATAGAGTTGAACAGCAAGGGAGCTTCCTAGGGAGCTTACAGCCCAGGAGCCATCTTGCACATAAGATCGCGTCGTTGGCACCAGCTAGACCTCATCGTCGCAAGGCAAGCCTCCTTAAACAGTGTTCAAATCACACGCAGCTTCCACAGTGTGGACTGCGACACCGACCACTCCCTGGTGTGCAGCAAGGTTAGACTCAGACCAAAGAAGTTGCATCATTCCAAGCAGACGGGCCACCCGCGCATCAACACGAGCAGAATTTCTCATCCACAGCTGTTACAAAAATTTCTATATTCACTTGTAACAGCCCTTCAAAACACTCCCACAGGGGATGCTGAGACCAAGTGGGCCCACATCAGAGATGCCATCTATGATTCAGCTTTGACCACCTACGGCAAACGTGCGAAGAGAAATGCAGTCTGGTTTCAATCCCATTGAAGAGCTGGAACCTGTCATAGCCGCTAGGCGCACTGCACTGTTGAACTACAAGAAAGCCCCCAGCGAGTTAACATCCATAGCACTTAAAGCAGCCAGAAACAATGCACAAAGAACAGCCAGGCGCTGCGCAAATGACTACTGGCAACACCTATATTCAGCTGGCCTCAGACACTGGAAACATCAGAGGAATGTATGATGGCATTAAGAGAGCTTTTGGGCCAACCATCAAGAAGATCACCCCCCTCAAATCTAAATCAGGGGACATAATCACTGACCAACGCAAACAAATGGACCGCTGGGTTGAGCACTACCTAGAACTGTACTCCAGGGAGAATGTTGTCACTGAGACTGCCCTCAATGCAGCCCAGCTTCTACCAGTCCTGGATGAGCTGGACATACAGCCAACAAAATTGGAACTCAGTGATGCCATTGATTCTCTATCCAGCGGAAAAGCCCCTGGGAAGGACAGCATTACCCCTGAAATAATCAAGAGTGCCAAGCCTGCTATACTCTCAGCACTACAAGAACTGCTGTGCCTGTGCTGGGACGAGGGAGCAGTACCTCAGGACATGCGCGATGCCAATATCATCACCCTCTATAAAAACAAAGGTGACCGCGATGACTGCAACAACTACCGTAGAATCTCCCTGCTCAGCATAGAGGGAAAAGTCTTTGCTCGAGTCGCTCTAAACAGGCTCCAGAAGCTGTCCGAGCGCATCTACCCTGAGGCACAGTGTGGCTTTCGTGCAGAGAGATCGACCGTTGACATGCTGTTCTCCCTTCGTCAGATACAGGAGAAGTGCCGTGAACAACAGATGCCCCTCTACATTGCTTTCATTGATCTCACCAAAGCCTTTGACCTCGTCAGCAGATGTGGTCTCTTCAGACTACTAGAAAAGATTGGATGTCCACCAAAGCTACTAAGTATCATCACCTCATTCCATGACAATATGAAAGGCACAATTCAACATGGCGGCACCTCATCAGAGCCCCTTTCTATCCTGAGTGGCGTGAAACAGGGCTGTGTTCTCGCACCCACACTTTTTGGGATTTTCTTCTCCCTGCTGCTTTCACATGCGTTTGAGTCTTCTGAAGAAGGAATTTTCCTCCACACAAGATCAGGGGGCAGGTTGTTCAACCTTGCCTGTCTAAGAGCGAAGTCCAAAGTACGGAAAGTCCTCATCAGGGAACTCCTCTTTGCTGATGATGCTGCTTTAACATCTCACACTGAAAAGTGCCTTCAGAGTCACATCGACAGGTTTGCGGCTGCCTGCAATGAATTTGGCCTAACCATCATCCTCAAGAAAACAAACATCATGGGGCAAGACATCAGAAATGCTCCATCCATCAATATTGGCGACCACGTTCTGGAAGTGGTTCAAGAGTTCACCTACCTAGTAACCTGTCTCTAGATGCAGAAATCAACAAGCGCATGGGAAAGGCTTCCACTGCTATGTCCAGACTGGCCAAGAGAGTGTGGGAAAATGGCGCACTGACACGGAACACAAAAGTCCAAGTGTATCAAGCCTGTGTCCTCAGTACCTTGCTCTATGGCAGCGAGGCCTGGACAACGTATGTCAGCCAAGAGCGACGTCTCAATTCATTCCATCTTCGCTGCCTCCGGAGAATACTTGGCATCAGGTGGCAGGACCGTATCTCCAACACAGAAGTCCTCGAGGCAGCCAACATCCCCAGCTTATACACACTACTGAGTCAGCGGCGCTTGAGATGGCTTGGCCATGTGAGCCGCATGGAAGATGGCAGGATCTCCAAGGACACATTGTACAGCGAGCTCGCCACTGGTATCAGACCCACCGGCCGTCCATGTCTCCGCTTTAAAGACGTCTGCAAATGCGACATGAATTCCTGTGACATTGATCACAAGTCGTGGGAGTCAGTTGCCAGCGTTCCCCAGAGCTGGCGGGCAGCCATAAAGGCGGGGCTAAAGTGTGGCGAGTCGAAGAGACTTAGCAGTTGGCAGGAAAAAAGACAGAAGCGCAAGGGGAAAGCCAACTGTGTAACAGCCCCGACAAACAAATTTTTCTGCAGCATCTGTGGAAGAGCCTGTCACTCTAGAATTGGCCTTTATAGCCACTCTAGGCGCTGCTCCACACACCACTGACCACCTCCAGGCGCTTACCCATTGTCTCTTGAGATAAGGAGGCCAAAGGAGAGTCTTCATTCAACAAAAGTAATATTGTTTAATATAATAAATGTTTCATGCAGCAGAAAAGCTTTATGACAAATTGAATACATAGATATATTTGACATACAAAACTAAAATGAGGATTACAATGATTAGAAAAAGGATAAAAATCAAGATAATAATATAACAGGCAGTAATCAATGTCTAACTATCTCTGTTCATTGATGTCACTGCCTGATACAGCAGCTGAGGGATTGTAAACAGACAATTACTTAATTATAGCAGATGGAGTAGTCATGATTGTTCTGAATTCCAGCAAAGTAATACAACAGACTCTTTGTTAGTTTAGGAGGCACCTTGTATAATGAGAGGAATATTTTATGCAGCTGTGTTTGTACGAGTGCCCAACTGAGCAGCCACTATGCAAGAAAAACACGTACTCCAGTTTAGTAAGGATAAGACAATGGTTTTCTGAGGCCTATTTTTGATACTTCTTCTGTGTTCAGGACTGAGGAAAGATAATTTTAGAGCTTGCTTGGCAAGGTTGTTCTCCCTACTGCAGGAAATAGTCCTTAATTACTTTTGCAGGTGCATATTGATCTCTGTAGTCTATACCAAAGCTGAAGTTCAGTCTTCCTCACTTTTTCCAATAACTTATTGATGCTGTCTGTGTTCTATGAATGTCTTTCTTTGTTTAACATCGTAGTTTTCAAGTTTAGGTCTGTGGTCATGAATGGTTCTCAGAGGCTTCTCAAAATCACTGAATAACATTCCCCTTATTTTATGGATAAATTCAAAACGTTAGACTCACTACTGATTCTGTCTGCGTGCATGACTGCTGACTACACTTGCCATAGCATGTTGATGCTGTTTTGTAAATCTGAACCAATAGGACAGTAGCCAAGGGGTAGGCATTAGCTGGAGGTGAAAATATGAAGGACACTGTGGCACGTTGGCATGTAAACTAGATTATATTTTCATTGGCTGCTCTCTGTGGCATGCTTTTGCTTCTGGGATAACTAGGCTATTGCTGCACACTCCCACTGTTACACTGACCTATTCTTGCTATTACAGGGAATCTCTTGCTTTATATATTTTTTCTTTAATGTACCATGCAATAATGCTTTCAAAACCAATTTTCTGGAAATTGCAGTTGATTTGTTTATAAATACACATACATTTTACTGGAAAGAAAGTGAAATGTAGTGATGGGTTGGATTGTGCAATATAAATAGACATGAGGCAATCAGCGAGTAAACCGGACAGCAGGTCCTGGAATCAGGAAGTTGGCATCTGAGTCGCTCCTCCAAAAGCTATGCTATGGCGGTATTTCACCAAGAAGCTTGGCATTGAAACACACGAAGGGCGTAAGTTGCTGTACTTAACCTGAATTTTGTTGTCAACAGTGAGCGAATTGTGCCAACTGTTCATTACACTTATACTTGCCCACAAACCTTCTTTAGGACTTTGTACTGGAACTTGTGGTGATTACAAATCCATTTTGGTGAAGTTTGTGTACTTAGTCACTAAATGTCCATTAAACACAGCCAAAAATGTTAGGGCTTGTCCATTCCAGTGTAAGTTAAATTTCAGCAATGTGCTAAGTCTTAATTTCTGCCAAACAACTTCTCGGGTGCTGAAAATTCACTTTACCAGTGTGGAGTCTCATTCCTTCAGATTTTGTCAGAGATTTTTTTTAAAATTGTAAACTTTTTTTTCCTGTCTCTTTTATCTCTCTCTCAATCCCATCTTGCTTTCCCTCTCTTTACTTTGCTTTCTGTAGGCGATTTGGCACTGAATTAAATATTCTGAGTTACACTTCCCAGTTTAGATGTTGCGTGGCTCAGTAAGGATTCTTCGGTCTGTTTGGTTAAGGGGATATATGCTGTTGCTTGCACTGTTCACAGAGTCCTAGAGAGGGCATTGAGCCAAAATGGATTTCTAATGAACCCACATGGACTCTGAGTGTGAAGCTGACAGTTTGGAATGAAGCTTGAGACATTCTCAGAATCACAGGATTGTTACAGCACAGAAGAAGGCCATTCGGCCCATCGTGTCTACACTGGCTCTCCAAATCAGCAAGTCACTTAATGCCATTCCCTGCCTTCTCTCCATAACCCTGCACATTCTTTCTTTTCAGGTCACTATCTAATTCCCTTTTGTCACGGACCTTTAATTATTTTTCTCCTCAGATTAAAAACAGTGTGTATGCCTTTAAGACTTTAAGAACAGTGCACCTTTAAGGGAGAGAACGTTCTGGAGACACAGTGTGCCACAGCTGGATTTTCTGTTACCCTGGGCAACAGCAGGAGAGAGAAAGAGGTCACATTGTAATGTTTCCACTTGGTTGTGTGTGGAACTGGCAGAAACTGGCTGACACCAGTTAGTACTGAGAGACTTGCCTGCAAAGTGTACTGAAGAGAAATAAGCTGTTTTATTCTCTCTAACAAAAAAATTCTACAAGGAGCTACAAGCTAAGTTAATTCCCTGATTAAAGAAGAAAAGCCTTTTTTTTCAAGAAACCATCAGTATTGCTGTGCTCATCATTCAAAGAACTGTTTAACGCTTGCTGCAGTTGAAGAGTTGATTGCCTATCTACTGAAGGACTATTTTCATCAAATCCATGTGAAGACTTCAAGTGACCTTTGATTATTTTTTCACATTAGAAGACCTCATCCATCAGGAATGTAACCTACAAATACAGACTTATTTTATTTATTCTTAAGAGACAGCTAATTTTAAAAACTCTACTTTTAAAACCGGTTAACTGTTAGTTGTTTTGAGTGTATGTGTGTGAATGTAGGAGTTAGGTTAAAATAAGAAGTTATAAGGTCTTTAAGCATAGGTTTATCTTAATAGTGTTTAAGATTTAGTTTTTAATAAATAGTTAATTTGTTGTTTTCTAAAGATACCTGGTTTGGTCTGTTTAATTCCGAGGGTTACGAGAGTGTTTAATTTGGCTGTTTTCCGATTGGGTGTGAAAGCTTAATAATATGCTGTGACCTGTGGAGTGACAGGACTGAATTGACAGTGTATTGCTCCTGCCGCAGTAGTAAAACATTTGAACGCCTCGATTGAACCTGCCTCCACCACACTCTCAAACAGTGCATTCCAGATCCTAACCACTTGCTGCCTGAAAAAGTTTTTCCTCATGTCGCCATTGTTTCTTTTACCAATTACCTCAAACCTGTGCCCTCTCATTCTTGATCCTTTCACGAGTGGGAACAGTTTCACCCTATCTATTTTGTCCAGACCCCTCATGATTTTGAATATCTCTATCAAATCTCATCTCAGCCTTCTCTTCTCCAAGGAAACAGTCCCAACCTCTCTAAGCTATCTTTGTAAATGAAGTTCCTCATCCCTGGAACCATTCTCATGAATCATTTCTGCACTCTTTCCAATGCCTTCACATCTTTCCTAAAGTGCACTGCCCAGAACTGGACGCTTTACTCCAGCTGAGGCCAAACTAGTGTCGTATACAAGTTCAACATAAACTCCTTGCTCTTGTACTCTCTGCCCCTATTAATAAAGCCTAGGATTCTGTGTGCTTTATTGACCATTCTCTCAAATGTCCTGCTATCTTCAATGACGTATGCACATATACACTCAGGTCCCTCTGTTCCTCCACCCCCTTTAGAGTTGCACAGAAACTCCAGTATTTTTGTCAGAATAGAGTACAAATCATTAATGTAATCTTATCAACTTCCACCTCATTCTATGCAGGGTCCAATTTTCCATCTTGCAGAGCAGCAAGGAAAAGGCCCTAATGTTAACACAGGGCATTGTGCATTGTGGAAAACTCATTTTTTTGCTCTAGTGTATGAGAATCCCACTTGCTGGGGCACATGCACATAAAGATCTTTCTGAAAGTAACAGGAACAGCAATTGGGTGAGCCATAACATGGAGATGGTCCAACATTGCTCACTTGTTCTTGTTTCCAAACACCATTTTGGCAGCAGTAGAACAAGGAGTCCATATTAGTGTGTTAGAATTTGCCAAGTGCCTCCAGAGAACCATGTTTATAAATCACATGGATACCATTTTATATATAAAATTCAAAATAGAAAATTAGGAATAAAAGATAAAAGTTGTTTCTGGGAAAAGAAGGTTCTTACTTTGTGGTTTACATACCAATTTAAATTGCATATATATGTAATGCTTAGAAGGTTCTTACCATTAATTATCTTAGTTGGCAGGTCTTTTTTTTGATTCATTTATGAGATGTGGGTGTCGCTGGCAAAGTCAGCATTTATTGCCCATCCCTGATTGTCTCGTCTACTGTATCAGGCTGAATCCGACTGTTCACAACCTCGGCATCAGCTATGATCTAATTGAATGGCTTGTGGGAGTTAATGGAAGATATAGGAATGGGAGTAAGCCAAAGTGTTGCATTTAAAAATCATACCCTCGTGTTTGAATACCTCACAGCCTCATTGCCAAACTCCTTCATCCTTACAACCCCTGCACCTCCCCCGTCTAGCACTACCCACTCCTCTGACCTTGACCTCTTGTGAATGGAATGTTTTCCTGTTATATGACACTATACATGCAAGTTGTTCTTCTTGTCTGTAAAACAGCCTTTGCAAAATTTTGTTGACTCCCTTTCAATTAAACTTCTCACACTCCACAGCTGAATGGGAAAAAATGTCACTTATGACAATTAAATGTCAAATTAATTGCTTGAGAAGTGTCATAACATCAATCTTACAATAGGTTTCTGCTTAGGATAATACTAGTTGATTTGATTTCAAGGAATCCAGGCAGTATTTGATTGAGTATGGCACCAAGAAACCCTATTAATTCTGAAGCCAGTGGAGATCAAAGGGGAAACCTTACAGTGGCTGAAGTCTTACCCGACACAGAAAAATAGTTGTAGTTGCGTTTCCTCTTTCCTGATGCAAACACACCAATCACACAGACAAGAGCGGTGAATCTAAAAGGTGGGTTCTTTTATTGAAGATACTAACTTATATACAGCAATACTGGGAAGGTAGGGTTACACATCTTGTCTCTGTAGCTGCTTCCAACTAAAGGCCTGCTTGAGTCAGGAAAAAAAACCCAACCCGAGCCCAACAGAACTACATCAGACCCGAGCCCGAACCGGCCCGAATCCTTTCATTCTTTCCCGCGCCCGACCCGACCCCTGCCTGACCCCAGCCCGGCCCGAGACTGACCCCAGCCCGACCCGACCACTGGAATGTTCACTTTACCTGCCTTCCGAATCCGAATCCGTTTTTCACTTTTTCAGTTTGTGCAGATAAGCAACAAAAACTGTAATTGGACTTGCAAGGTTGTTTAAAAAGACGAAGATTGGAGCCACGAAGTCAGTGATTGTTTAGTCACAAGTTAAACAGAAACCGATGGAGTTGTGCCCAGACAGGTTGTGCCACACTGTACCAGTATCTGTATTGCTTAAAATAAACACAGCGATTGCACGAAGCCTCAGAAAATATCATTATACATTACCTAGACTCCTGCTTTACAGGTTGAAATACTTGCTGCAAGTTTATCCAGTGAGCCCCTGAGATGCAGAGACCAGGAAGGTCCTGAGTGATTAATTATTATAAAATATACAGTATTTATATCAAAAATATAAAATGATCACTGTCAGGACTCTAGTCTACACACATATCAGCTCTCCTGATCGGTTATAAAACAGTCAGTAATGGAGCTGAAAGTTTTTTTATTTATATGGTTCGCCTGAGAGAGAAAAAAAGATAGCTATGAAGGTCTTCTGGCCTTCTCAAATGCTTGGAGACTGCCGTGCATAGATGTTTCTGCCTGGCCATGTCGCGATCAATCAATTGCACCCCCCCGCACCCCCCTCCCCCAAGATCTTGATCTGGTGGCCCATCAGCAATAATTGTGCTCCCACCCAGCAGAGTGCTGCCCAGCACACACCTCTCGGAGTCGGCTTTTGACAGTCTGCTTCCTGCTCAAACCGTAATCGCAGATTGGTTCAGACCTACGTTCCCTTTATGTAAAACTGTCAAATTAAGACACAACTCCTGACAGTCAACACGAGGTGCAATGTCCCGATGATGCTTACCTGCTGTGTGTTCGACAGCAACAATATCGCAAAGTCACTTACACAGACTTCGGTGCTGCTGCATCAATCACAGAGGAACCTGATGAGCTTCCAAACCTTCATACCTAAGCTCCTGTAGCGAATGTTTGGGTTTAGCTTGACAGGATCTGCAGAAATGTGAAGTGAGATCTTCAACAACCACAATTTGTAACCTCAAGGCCCGGGATATCCCTCACTCTACCATGACCATCAAACCAGGGGATAAAGCCTGGTTCAACGAAGAACGTAGGAGGGCATGCCAAGTGCAGCACCAGGCATGCCTAAAAATGAACTGTCAACCCGGTGCAGCTACAATCCAGGACTGTCTGCGTGCCAAACAGTGGAAGCAGCATGTGATAGACAGAGCTAAGTGATCCCACAATCAACGGATTGCTCTGATAAGCTCTGCAGCCCTGCCACATCCAGTCATGGATGGTGGTGGACAATGAAACAACTAACAGAAGGAGGAGGCTCCACAAATATCACCATCCTCAATGATGGGGGAGTCCAGCACATCAGTGCAAAAGATAAGGCTGAAGCATTTGCATCCATCTTCAGCCAGAAGTGCCGAGTGGATGATCCATCTCAGCCTCCTACTGTAGTCCCCAGCATCACGGATGCCAGTCTTCAGCCAATCTGGTTCACTCCACGTGATATCAAGAAATGCCAAAGGCACTCGATACTGCAAAGACTATGGGCCCTGACAACATTCTGGCAATATTACTGAACACTTGTGCTGCAGAACAAGCTATGCCTCTAGCCAAGCTGTTCCAGGACAGCAACAACACTGGCATCAACCCGGCAATGTGGAAAATTGCCCAGGTCCTGTCCACCAAACGCAGGGCAAATCCAACCCGGCCAATTACTGCCTTATCAGTCTACTCTCGATCATCAGCAAAGTGATGGAAGATGTTGTAGACAGTGCTATCAAGCGACACTTGCTCAGCAATAACCTGCTCAGTGATGCTCAGTTTGGGTTCCACCAGGGCCACTCAGCTCCTGACCTCATTACAGCCTTGGTCCAATCAGGGACAAAAGAGCTGAACTCCAGAGGTGAGGTGAGAGTGAATGCCTTTGACATCAAGGCGGCATTTGACCGAGTATGGCATCAAGGAGCCCTAGCATAACTGGAGTCAATGCGAATCAGGGGGAAAACTCTCTGCTGGTTGGAGTCATAGCCTGCCCAAAGGAAGATGGTTGTGGTTGTTGGAGGTCAATCATCTTAGTCCCAGGACATCACTGCAGGAGTTCCTCAGGGTAGTGTCCTCGGCCCAACCATTTCAGCTGCTTCATCAATGACCTTCCCTCCATCATATGGTCAGAGTCGGGATGCTCGCTGATGATTGCACAATGTTCACCACCATTCGCGGCTCCTCAGATACTGAAGCAGCCCATGTCCAGATGCAGCAAGACCAGGACAATATCCAGACTTGGGCTGATAAGTGGCAAGTAGCATTTGTGCCACACAAGTGCCAGGCAATGACCATCTCCAACAGGAGAGAATCTAATCATCTCCCCTTGATGTTCAATGGCATTACCATTGCTGAATCACCCTCTATCAACATCCTGGAGGTTACCATTGACCAGAAACTGAACTGGACCAGCCACATAAATACTGTGGCTACAAGAGCAGATCAGAGGCTATGAATTCTGTGGCGAGTAACTCATCTTCTGTTTCCCCAGTGCCTGTCCCTCATCTACAAGGCACAAATCAGGAGTGTGATGGAATACTCTCCACTTGCCTGAATAGGTGCACCTCCAACAATACTCAAGACATTCGACACCATCCAGGACAAAGCAGCCTGCTTGATTGGTACCTTATCCACGACCTTCAACATTCACTCCCTTCACAACTAGTGCACAATTGCACAGTGTATACCATTTACAAGATGCATTGCAGTAACTCACCAAGACTCCTTCAACAGCACCTTCCAAACCCACAATCTCTACCACCTAGAAGGACAAGGGCAGCAGATGCATAGGAACACCACCACCTGCAAGTTCCCCTCCAAGCCACAAACTATCCTGACTTGGAATCATATCACTGTTCCTTTACTGTCACTGGGTCAAAATACTGGGACTCCCTTCCTAACAGCAATGTGGGTGTACCTACACCATGTGGACTGTAGTGGTTCAAGAAGGTGGCTCACCACCTTCTCAAGGGCAAATAGGGGTGGGCAACAAATCCTGGCCTTGTCAGCGCTGCCTATACCTAAAACGCGCCCTTCCCTCCAGTGGGTGCCATGTGGGCCGCATTGGAATTGGCCAGAAGCACTGCACTCTCAGTCAGTGGGACTCCGGCTTCCTTGCTGGAGCCACAGAGTCAAATTTTCAGCTTGTGTATTGCAGTGAGTGATGAAACTATCCTTTCGCCTCTAAAATCCGAAATCAACCCCACCCTTGACTGATGTAGTCATTTTCTTATTCAATCAACTGACAATAAAAGAAGTCAGCCTTGAGCAGTTTCAACACAGATTCACAGTAGAGAACCAAATGTAATTCAGTTCTCCCACAGAGACTACAAAGACTGCTGTGTAGCAAGTTAGAAAATTAGAGTGGAACAGAAGGTGCTTTCCTGACATCAGGTTAAGGCTCATTGTTGGGGAAAAGTAGAGAGAGCTTTCCACTGTATGTGACTTATGTCACCCTGAAACAGCAATGCTTGTTACTGACATGAGGTGCCCATCATAGAAAATCCTCCATTCCTACCAGTAACACCTCGAGGAGCAAAAAATAAACTTCCAAAATTTGAGTTCCAAGTATAGTTTTTGAAATACATTCATTGACATATTAAATAGTCATGAATTTTATGGACAAAAGTCTTGCTTTTTTGTTTTCTCTTTAAATTTAAAGTCATGGCTTGGTGTGCCACAAATAGTTTATTTAATATAGGCATTACATAACCGAACCATAAGAACCCATGAGTCCCAGGGTCAGTTCCTGCTTTATGTTGAATTAGCTGAACGCTCAACTGGGGTGATAGAAGAAGTATGACCTTTAGCCTCAGCATTATGGAAGGAGGAAATGTCTTTTGCTTCTGAACCTATATGTGTGTGGATATAGGATGAGTATAGGATCGGGCTGAACTGTGATGCTTGTCAGAGTCAAATAGTTTGCCCACATTCACAGCTAAAGATAACACATGAAGGACCAGGAGGTGACTGGTGCTCTTGGTACTGCACCCCAGTATGTGTCAGTGCCTTCAGGCGAGGAGAGGGGAAAAGTATCTTTTGCGTGTGAAATTTAGTGCAAGTCTTCAACCACCTTCCCTGTGTTCTATTTCTTTTCTAAGCCTTAGTTTGTACTTGCACCATCACTATCATTGGAATGGGAGAAGAAGAACAACATGGTGACTTCAACAGAAATGCAAATCATGTCTGCATAAAACAGGCATCCAGCATTGCTAGATGGTCAGCAGTACATTTAAAGGTCTACAACAGGTCCATAAAAATGCCTTGGAAAAGTATTATTTCTGAACAGTTCACCTTTCTTGCACTACTCACTAATGTTTTGCCTATCACCGTGACTTGAGTGCAGGGAACAATCCATGCTTCCCTCTACTCCATATATACACATCCCCCAACCACATTCCTACTGTCACATTGTCCAGGTACAATGACTTCATGAAATATATATTTAAATTGAAATTCTAGAAAATACAATTTGAAAAAAAGTGTGGAAGGAGAGCAACAGAAACAAATAAAAAAGTAATTTTGAAAGTGACGTTTTATTAACGTTTCTTTTGAATTTGAGTGAAAAATTCAATCTTTCTGTACTGGCTGCACCAGCCTCATCCCCCATCAGTATTCTATACACTGTCTATCATCTCAAATTCTGTTATAGAAGGATGCCAATTTTCAGCAGAATAATTGCCCCTGGCCAGCCTTGTTGTTTAGCAATGATGTTATTACATTTCTAAGTCTGGCTCTATAAATAACTGTTGCTGTGGAAGATGGGAATTCGCTAGACTTTGAAATACTATATTTGCTCATTGATTATGATTGCTACCATGAAGCACGGTCATTTATATTTTGTTTGGGCAAAGCTGTGATACCAACAACTTTGTTAACTGGTTATCTCAAGCCACTAAGTATGGTGTGGGATGTCAGCATAAAAACAATAACCAATAAAGAAAAAGAAAGATGTGCATTTCGATAGGAATAAAGTACATTTGAAGCATAGTCACTGTTGTAATATAGGACAGGTGTTCTCAACCTTTTTGCTTCTTATGACTCCTCCCATGTTATAAAATTCCACAGACCTCCCCCGCCCCGCCCCGCCCCGCCCCGTCGCCGCCCCCCCCGACCCTCCCCCATAAAACAACAGATATTTTTTCAGTATAAAAATTGGTTAAACGGTTAAGCATATATATTTATTATTATTTTTGTTTTACTTACTTATTGTGAAATTCTGTTGCTGGTGCTGAGCAACGTTTCTGTCAAGATGTGGAGGTTTCTTTGAAAACATATCAGCATATTTTAGCAGTGTTCATTCTAGATTAGTACTTTGTTCTCATTAATGTCATTGCTGAAAATCTACCTTCGCATCAATAATTTGTACAAAAAGGATCAACACTTGCAGTGCTGCAGAAGAAGCAATGCAGTATTCATCAGAGCTTTCACATCTGGAGCCATCATTGTCTCTAATACCTGGAGTCCTTGCTGTCTCCAATATCTGGAATTCTTGCTGTCTCCAATATCTGGAATACTCACTGTCTCCAAGATCTGGAATACTCGCTGTCTCCAAGATCTGGAATACTCACTGTTTCCAAGATCTGGAATTCTCGCTGTCTCCAAGATCTGGAATTCTCACTGTCTCCAATATCTGGAATACTCACTGTCTCCAAGATCTGGAATACTCGCTGTCTTCAATACCTGGAATACTCACTGTTTCCAATATCTGGAATACTCACTGTTTCCAATATCTGGAATACTCGCTGTCTTCAATACCTGGAATACTCACTGTTTCCAATATCTGGAATACTCACTGTTTCCAATATCTGGAATACTCGCTGTCTTCAATACCTGGAATACTCGCTGTCTTCAATACCTGGAATACTCACTGTCTCCAATATCTGGAATACTCACTGTTTCCAATATCTGGAATTCTCGCTGTCTTCAATACCTGGAATACTCACTGTTTCCAATATCTGGAATACTCACTATTTCCAATATCTGGAATTCTCGCTGTCTCCAATATCTGGAATACTCACTGTCTCCAATATCTGGAATTCTCGCTGTCTCCAAGATCTGGAATTCTCGCTGTCTCCAAGATCTGGAATTCTCGCTGTCTTCAATACCTGGAATACTCACTGTCTCCAATATCTGGAATTCTCGCTGTCTCCAATATCTGGAATACTCACTGTCTCCAAGATCTGGAATTCTCGCTGTTTCCAATATCTGGAATACTCACTGTTTCCAATATCTGAAATACTCACTGTCTCCAAGATCTGGAATTCTCGCTGTCTCCAATATCTGGAATACTCACTGTCTCCAAGATCTGGAATTCTCGCTGTTTCCAATATCTGGAATACTCACTGTCTCCAAGATCTGGAATACTCACTGTCTCCAAGATCTGGAATTCTCGCTGTTTCCAATATCTGGAATACTCACTGTCTCCAAGATCTGGAATTCTCACTGTCTCCAATATCTGGAATACTCACTGTTTCCAATATCTGGAATATTCACTGTCTCCAAGATCTGGAATTCTCACTGTCTCCAATATCTGGAATACTCACTGTCTCCAAGATCTGGAATTCTCGCTGTCTCCAATATCTGGAATACTCACTGTCTCCAATATCTGGACTACTCGCTGTGTCCAATACCGGGAATACACACTGTTCCCTTGGATAATGAGGGATATTGTGAGCCTAGTCAAAAAGAAAAAGGAAGCATTCGTAAAGGCTAGAAGGCTGGGAACAGATGAAGCCCTTGAGGAACATAAAGAAAGTAGGAAGGAACTTAAGCAAGGAGTCAGGACGGCTAAAAGGGGTCATGAAAAGTCATTGGCAAACAGGATTAAGGAGAATCCCAAGGCTTTTTATACGTATATAAAGGGCAAGAGGGTAACCAGGGAAAGGGTTGGCCCACTCAAGGACAGAGGAGGGAATTTATGCGTGGAACCAGAGGAAATAGGCGAGGTACTAAATGAGTACTTTGCATCAATATTCACCAAAGAGAAGGACTTGGTGGATGATGAGTCGAGGGAAGGGAGTGCAGATAGTCTGGGTCATGTCGTTATAAAAAAGGAGGTGATGTTGGGCGTCTTGCAAAGCATTAAGGTAGATAAGTCCCCAGGGCCTGATGGGATCTACCCCAGGATACTGAGGGAGTCAAGGGAGGAAATTGCTGGGGCCTTGACAGAAATCTTTGTATCCACATTGGCTACAGGTGAGGTCCCAGAGGACTGGAGAATAGCCAATGTTGTTCCTTTGTTTAAGAAGGGTAGCAAGGATAATTTAGGAAATTATAGGCCAGTGAGCATTACGTCAGTGGTAGGGAAATTATTGGAGAGGATTCTTCGGGACAGGATTTACTCCCATTTGGAAACAAATTAACTTATTAGCGAGAGGCAGCATGGTTTTGTGAAGGGGAGGTCGTGTCTCACTAACTTGATAGAGTTTTTTGAGGAAGTGACGAAGATGATTGCTGAAGGAAGGGCAGTGGATGTTGTCCACATGGATTTCAGTAAAGCCTTTGACAAGGTCCCTCATGGCAGACTGGTACAAAAGGTGAAGTCACATAGGATCAGAGGTGAGCTGGCAAGATAGATACAGAACTGGCTCGGTCATAGAAGACAGAGGGTGGCAGTGGAAGGGTGCTTTTCTGAATGGAGGGCTGTGACTAGTGGTGTTCCACAGGGATCAGTGCTGGGACCTTTGCTGTTTGTAGTACATATAAATGATTTGGAGGAAAATGCAGCTGGTCTGATTAGTAAGTTTGCGGACAACACAAAGGTTGGTGGAGTTGCGGATAGTGATGAGGATTGTCAGAGGATATAGATCGGTTGGAGAGTTGGGCGGAGAAATGGCAGATGGAGTTTAATCCAGATAAATATGAGGTAATGCACTTTGGAAGATCTAATACAGGTGGGAAGTATACAGTAAATGGCAGAACCATTAGGAGTACTAACAGGCAGAGAGATCTGGGCGTACAGGTCCACAGGTCACTGAAAGTGGCAACGCAGGTGGATAAGGTAGTCAAGAAGGCATATGGCATGCTTGCCTTCATCGGTCGGAGCACAGAGTATAAAAATTGGCAAGTCATGCTGCAGCTGTACAGAACCTTAGTTAGGCCACACTTGGAATATTGGGTGCAATTCTGGTCGCCACACTACCAGAAGGACGTGGAGGCTTTGGAGAGGGAACAGAGGAGGTTTACCAGGATGTTGCCTGGTCTGGAGGGTTGGATAAACTCAGATTGTTTTCACTGGAATGACGGAGGTGGAGGGGCGACATGATTGAGGTTTACAAAGTTATGAGTGGCATGGACAGAGTGGATAGTCAGAAGCTTTTTCCCAGGGTGGAAGAATCAGTGACTAGGGGACATAGGTTTAAGGTGCGAGGGGCAAAGTTTAGAGGGGATGTGTGAGGCAAGTTCTTTACACAGAGGGTGGTGACTGCCTGGAATTTGCTGCCGGGGGAGGTGGTGGAAGCAGGTACGATAGCGACGTTTAAGAGGCATCTTGACAAATACAGGGGCGGCACTGTGGCGCAGTGGTTAGCACCGCACACTCACAGCTCCAGCAACCCGGGTTCAATTCTGGGTACTGCCTGTGTGGAGTTTGCAAGTTCTCCCTGTGTCTGCGTGGGTTTCCTCCGGGTGCTCCGGTTTCCTCCCACATGCCAAAGACTTGCTGGGTGATAGGTTAATTGGCCATTATAAATTGCCCCTAGTATAGGTAGGTGGTAGGGAAATATAGGGACAGGTGGGGATGTGGTAGGAATATGGAATTAGTGTAGGATTAGTATGAATGGGTGGTTGATGGTCGGCACAGACTCGGTGGGCCGAAGGGTCTGTTTCAGTGCTGTATCTCTAAACTAAACTAAACTAAACATGAATAGGATGGGAATAGAGGGATATGGTCCCTGGAAGCGCAGAAAGTTTTAGTTTTGACAGGCATCAAGATCGGCGCAGGCTTGGAGGGCTGAATGGCCTGTTCCTGTGCTGTACTGTTCTTTGTTCCTTGTTTCCAATACCTGGAATACTCACTGTCTCCAATACCCGGAGCCCTCACTGGCTCCAAAACCCAGAGCCCTCACTGTCTCCAATACCCAAAGCCCTCACTGTCTCCAATACCCAGAGCCCTCACTGTCTCCAATACCCAAAGCCCTCACTGTCTCTAATACCCAGAGCCTTCACTGTCTCCAATACCCAGAGCCCTCACTGTCTCCAATACCCAAAGCCCTCACTGTCTCCAATACCCAAAGCCCTCACTGTCTCTAATACCCAGAGCCTTCACTGTCTCCAATACCCAGAGCCCTCACTGTCTACAATACCCAGAGCCCTCACTGTCTCCAATACCCAAAGCCCTCACTGTCTCCAATACCCAAAGCCCTCACTGGCTCCAATACCCAGAGCCCTCACTGTCTCCAATACCCAAAGCCCTCACTGTCTCCAATACCCAGAGCCCTCACTGGCTCCAATACCCAGAGCCCTCACTGTCTCCAATACCCAAAGCCCTCACTGTCTCCAATACCCAGAGCCCTCACTGTCTCCAATACCCAAAGTCCTCACTGTCTCCAATACCCAGAGCCCTCACTGTCTCCAATACCCAAAGCCCTCACTGTCTCTAATACCCAGAGCCTTCACTGTCTCCTATACCCAGAGCCCTCACTGTCTCCAATACCCAGAGCCCTCACTGTCTCCAATACCCAGAGCCCTCACTGTCTCCAATACCCAAAGCCCTCACTGTCTCTAATACCCAGAGCCTTCACTGTCTCCTATACCCAGAGCCCTCACTGTCTCCAAAACCCAGAGCCCTCACTGTCTCCAATACCCAAAGCCATCACTGTCTCCAATACCCGGAGCCCTCACTGTCTCTAATACCCAGAGCCCTCACTGTCTCCAATACCTGGAGCCGTCACTGTCTCCAATACCCAAAGTCCTCACTGTCTCTAATACCCAGAGCCTTAACTGTCTCCAATACCTGGAGCCCTCACTGTCTCCAATACCCAGAGCCCTCACTGTCTCTAATACCCGGAGCCCTCACTGTCTCCAATACCCCGAGCCCTCACTGTCTCCAATACCCAGAGCCCTCACTGTCTCCAATACCCGGAGCCCTCACAGTCTCCAATACCCAGAGCCCTCACTGTCTCTAATACCCGGAGCCCTCACTGTCTCCAATACCCCGAGCCCTCACTGTCTCCAATACCCGGAGCCCTCACAGTCTCCAATACCCAGAGCCCTCACTGTCTCCAATACCTGGAGCCCTCACAGTCTCCAATACCCAGAGCCCTCACTGTCTCCAATACCCAGAGACCTCACTGTCTCCAATACCCAAAGCCCTCACTGTCTCCAATACCCAGAGCCCTCACTGTCTCTAATACCCGGAGCCCTCACTGTCTCCAATACCCCGAGCCCTCACTGTCTGCAATACCCAGAGCCCTCACTGTCTCCAATACCCAAAGCCCTCACTGTCTCTAATACCCAGAGCCCTCACTGTCTCCAATACCCGGAGCCCTCACTGTCTCCAATACCCAGAGCCCTCACTGTCTCCAATACCCAGAGCCCTCACTGTCTCCAATACCCGGAGCCCTCACTGTCTCCAATACCCAGAGCCCTCACTGTCTCCAATACCCGGAGCCCTCACTGTCTCCAATACCCAGAGCCCTCACTGTCTCCAATACCCAAAGCCCTCACTGTCTCCAATACCCAGAGCCCTCACTGTCTCCAATACCCAGAGCCCTCACTGTCTCCAATACCCCGAGCCCTCACTGTCTCCAATACCCAAAGCCCTCACTGTCTCCAGTACCCGGAGCCCTCACTGTCTCCAATACCCAAAGCCCTCACTGTCTCCAATACCCAGAGCCCTCACTGTCTCCAATACCCAAAGCCCTCACTGTCTCCAATACCCGGAGCCCTCGCTGTCTCCAATACCCGGAGCCCTCACTGTCTCCAATACCCCGAGCTCTCACTGTCTCCAATACCCAGAGCCCTCACTGTCTCCAATACCCGGAGCCCTCACTGTCTCCAATACCCCGAGCTCTCACTGTCTCCAATACCCAGAGCCCTCACTGTCTCCAATACCCGGAGCTCTCACTGTCTCCAATACCCAGAGCCCTCACTGTCTCCAATACCCGGAGCCCTCACTATCTCCAATACCCGGAGCCCTCACTGTCTCCGATACCCGGAGCTTTCACTGTCTCTAACACCTGGCGTCCTCACTAGTATTCCGCACACCCCCCCGACCCAATCATTGAAACACAGCGTTTGACTCCCAGCATCGGGAAGCACGGAGTAGGGTGTGGGGTGGCGGAGGTGAGAATCATTGGGAAAGAATAGTAATAAATAATGTGGAACTTTGTAAGTGAGTTGCTGGTTCACTAGAGAGACGTGAGACGTCAGGCAAGTCACATGACTGCTCTGGTGCTGACTGTGATTGCTGCCGACCTGCAGTTAGTAAGAGCTGAACTGAGCTGCTCCAGGGCTAAATTGTTGGTCTTGGGAGAAGCTGCGGCTGGTGGCAGCAGCGGACCACTTGAAACCTTCTGGTGGACCCCGGGGGTGGGGGGGTTGGGTCACGGACCCCCAGCTGAGAATCCCTGTTGTAGGAAACATATGACAGCCAATATATGCCCAGCAAGAGTCCACAAACAGCAATGTGGTAGTGACCAGTAATCTGTTTTATTCAATGATGTTGGTTACTGAAAGATATTGGCCAGGACACTGGGGCTAACTCTGATGGCGCCTCTGACAATGCAGCACTCCCTTAGTACTACACTGGACTGTCAGCCTAGATTTTTGGGCTCAAGTCTCTGGAGTGGGACTTAGCATGCTCATCTATTATTTGTCTTCTCATAATATTAGTGGAAGTATTAACCATTTATTTTAAGTGCCTCTGTTAAAATAGAAAAGAGAGAAATATAAGAAAAACACTTTTAAGTGTTCATGCTCACATATGCACATGTTTACTTAATGTGTTTGCTTACTTATCTATCAGGGAATAAGACAGCAGTGTTGATGTTTAAAGAGAATATAGTTTACAGTATTAAGTAAAGAACTCAGAGATAGTCACTTGATTCTCTGATCCAGTGTCCATCTGCTCAACACTTAGCCTTTTGACTGCCAGCTCTTTATCCATAGGCATTCAGTATTTAGAGTACATGTTTGCTTCAAGCTAGAACATATGGGTATTACAGAGCTCATCACCTTCAATTTCTGCAATCACCGATTTTGGAATTGTCACTAAAATAGGAACGGAGGGAGTTTGACCCTTCCAGTATCTTTACTTTCAGGGATGTGCTGCAGTGGTAAACTTGGCCTCCCTCCAGACTGATTTCTGGTTATACTGAGCGAGCAAATATTAAACAATGCACACCAAATATGCTCATGTACATCAGAAGGAACTGGGGGCCTTCCAACAGGATTTGGAAGGAACTGTAAACAGGATCAGGAAATTGGAGAACCGCCAATATGAAGCAGAGTATAAAGTGGCTCGTGCCCTAAAAACTATCAGTGAGTTATAAACCAGGACATCCATACTCAATAATTAGCAGAACAGCCTGGAAAAGATTTTGACTGAGAAATTTGATTGTGCAGTGCCATTTTTTTGGCAATAAAACGGGCATAGAAGGGCCCAATATGGGCATGTAGCATGTGCATACTCAAGGCTGAATTTAGTCAGGCCAGTTGGAGCAGGAGTGGTGGTGTGGTGGGGCTGGAGAATAGCATCGGCCACGTCTGCCCTGAAATCCAATATCGTGATGTCGGTGCCGAATTTAGTCAGTGGCGGGAAAGGGGCCACCGCTGCCCTGATGCAACATGACTGCCATTTAAATTGCAGAACAGTTAGTTTTAATGCATTTGCATGTAATTGAAAGCAATGCAATGGGGGAGCTTGGAATTAAGTGGATGATGGGTGGTCCTCACGTGACTTCTGATCCCTGGGCATTGAAAGCTGGCAGCACTGAGGCAAGACCTCAGTCCCGCGACTGCATGGGTGGACTTGGTCTCAGGTGATCGGCATGGGTGGGCTTACCGCTGGGTGAGAGGGTTGGCTTAAATGGTGAGAGGTTGGGAAGTGTTGATGTCCAAAGGGACCTGGGTGCCCTTGTTCATGAGTCACTAAAAGCTAACATGCAGCTGCAGCAAGCAATTAGGAAAGCAAATGGTATGTTGGCCTTCATCGCAAGAGGATTTGAGTACGGGAGTAAAGATGTCTTGCTGCAATTGTTTAGAGCCTTGGTATGACCGCACCTGGAGTATTGTGTACAGTTTTGGTCTCCTTACCTGAGGAAGGATATACTTGCCATCGAGGGAGTGCAACAGGTGTTCACCAGACGGTGACGTAGGCGGTGGCGTAGTGGTATTATCACTGGACTAGTAACCCAGAGACCCAGGGTATTCCTCTGGAGACATGGGTTCGAATCCCACCACAGCAGAAGGTGGAATTTGAACTTAATAAAAATCTGGAATTAAAAACTATTCTAATGATGGCCATGAAACCATTGTCGATTGTTGTAAAAACCCATCTGGTTCACTAATGTCCTTCAGGGAAGGAAATCTGCTGTCCTTGCCTGGTCTGGCCTACATGTGACTCCAGACCCACAGCAATGTGGTTAACTCTTACATGCCCTCTGAAATGGCCTAGCAAGCCACTCAGTTGTACCTAACCGCTACGAAGTCTATAAAAAGGAATGAAACCGGACGGACCACCTGGCATCGACCTAGGCACCGGAAACGACAACGGCAAAACCAGCCCTGTCGACCCTGCAAAGTCCTCCTTACTAACATCTGGGGGCTTGTGCCAAAGTTGGGAGAGCTGTCCCACAGACTAGTCAAGCAACAGCCTGACATCTCCTTCGACAGCACCTTCCAAACCCGCGACCTCGACCAACTAGAAGGACAAGGGCAGCAAATATCGCCGTTCCTTCACTGTCGCTGGGTCAAAGTCCTGGAACTCCCTTCCTAACAGCACTGTGGGTGTACCTACCCCACATGGACTGCAACGGTTCAAGAAGGCAGCTCACCACCACCTTCTCAAGGGCAATTAGGGATGGGCAATAAATGTGGCCAGCGACGCCCACATCCTGTGAATGAATAAAAAAAAGACTAATCTCTGGGATGGTGGGATTGTCATGAACTCATCATGAATCCTAATTAATGAGGCTGGGGCGTGTGCATTTGGAGTTTGTTGATGGAGGACTTTGGTCTTCTGAATGTTGAGTGTAAGTCCCTTCTCATATGCCGCAGTAAATATGTCGACAATTCTCCGAAGATCTGTTTCTGACACAGCAGTTACTGCAGCATCATCAGCGTATTGGAGCTCAATGACTGAAGTCGGAGTGATCTTAGTTTTAGTGTTAGTTCGAAAGCAATAAAGAATTACCTAAAAGCATTTAGTCTGTTACCTCCTTTTTATTTGGGTTCTGTGCCTAAAGCCCAGCTTAACCGTGCGCTCTGGCCCATCAGACACTTATCAAATGAGGGCTGTGCCTGCACTGGCAGCCCACTAGGTAGAAGGGTGAAGTCAGCATCTCACAGTTAAGGCATGAAGGGATAAGCATTTTCCACAATGAATGCTAACTTCAACAATGAAAAATCTTTATAACAGAAAACAATTTCAAACACCTGTGAAACTCCAAGTGCATCTAGGTGGTTTTCTTTATATGTTTATGAGTGATTCTACAAGGTGTGACCCCTGTGCTAGTAGCTGGGCTTGGAGGCAGGCTGCTGATCAGGCTGCCCCTTGTCCTGGAATGACTTCGATGGCCATCCTCTGGCTGTCTGAGGCCTGGAATGTCCTGGCTCCCTGAGGGTTTTCTGCACAGGTGCAGGACTCTCCTCAGGCATCACGGCAACTGAGCTGGGCTCACTGGCGGAAGAGCTGATGAGCCGCTATCCACAATCAGAGCGCCCTGAGGGGAGCCCCCAGCTGTGGAGGTCAGCCTCTCCTCCATTTGAAGGCTCACTTGAACCTCCCTACTCACCAGAGATGAATGAGGACCTGTAAAAGATTCCAGGCACCTCGTCCTTCTCTCGCCTTGCCACTGCTGCGTTGAGCTCATAGACAAGGTGATGGTGTGCAGGTCTGCACACATCTGTGGGATCTGGCTCCCCATAAGGGTCGCCAACCTCTCAATGGAGGAAGCCATGTGCTCACACACCTGAGACATGGCAGCACTCATTGTATGGATGGACTCCTCCATCTTCCACTCATGGCTGCATATATGGATGAACCATGGATGACCAGAAACATTCAGGGTACGATGAGAAGGAAAAGAGAGGCTTTTAGCAAATACAAAGAGAGGAAATCAACGGAAGCATTAATGGAGTACAGAAAGTGTAGGATGGAGCTTAAGAAAGCAATTAGGAGAGCAAAGAGGGGGCATGAGAAAGCTGTGGCTGGTAAAAGTGGGGAAAATCCCAAGATATTCTATTAGTATATCAATGGGAAGAGGATAACCAGGGAAAGAGTAGGACCCATTAGGGACCAAGGGGGAAATCTGTGGATGGAGCCAGAGGACATTGGTAGGGTGTTGAATGAATACTTCACATCTGTCTTCACCCAAGAGAATGAAGAAGTTGATATGGAATTCAGAGACAGAGAGACTGTGAGGTTCTTGAACAAATTATCATAGGGAGTGACAAGGTATTGGAGGTTTTGGCAGGCTTAAAAGTGGACAAATCTCCAGGTCCGGACGATTTGAGTCCCAGGATGCTGTGGGAGGTGAGGGTGGAGATTGCAGGGGCTCTGACCCAAATTTTTAATTCCTCTCTGGCCACCGGGGAGGTGCCAGAGGACTGGAGAACAGCTAATGTGGTCCCACTATTTAAGAAAGGTTGTAGACATAAGCCAGGGAACTATAGACCAGTGAGTCTCACGTCAGTGGTAGGGAAACTATTGGAGAAAATTCTGAAGGAGAGAATCTATCTCCACTTGGAGAGGCAGAATTTGATTAGGAATAGTCAGCATGGCTTTGTCAGAGGGAGGTCATGCCTAACAAATTTGATTGAATTTTTTGAGCATGTGACCAGGTGTGTAGATGAGGGTAGTGCAGTTGATGTAGTTTACATAGATTTCAGCAAAGCCTTTGACAAGGTCCCACATGGGAGACTTATCAAGAAAGCAAATGCACATGGGATACAGGGTAACTTGATAAGGTGGATTCTAAATTGGCTTAGCTGTGGGAGACAGAGAGTGATGACAGCCGGCTGTTTTAGTGACTGGAAGCCAGTGTCCAGTGTCGTACAACAGGGATCTGTGCTGGGTCCCCTATTGTTTGTCATTTATATAAACGACATAGATGACTATGTGGGGGTAGGATCAGTATGTTCGCGGATGACACAAAGATTGGCTGAATGGTTAACAGTGAGGTGGAGTGTCTTGGATTACAGGAAGATTACAGGGGCGGCACAGTGGCGCAGTGGTTAGCACTGCAGCCTCACAGCTCCAGGGACCCGGGTTCGATTCTGGGTACTGCCTGTGTGGAGTTTGCAAGTTCTTCCTGTGTCTGCGTGGGTTTTCTCCGGGTGCTCCGGTTTCCTCCCACAAGCCAAAAGACTTGCAGGTTGATAGGTAAATTGGCCATTATAAATTGTCACTAGTATAGGTAGGTGGTAGGGAAATATAGGGACAGGTGGGGATGTTTGGTAGGAATATGGGATTAGTGTAGGATTAGTATAAATGGGTGGTTGATGGTCGGCACAGACTCGGTGGGCCGAAGGGCCTGTTTCAGTGCTGTATCTCTAATCTAATCTAATATAGACGGGATGGTCAAATTGGCAGAAAAGTGGCAGATGGAATTTAACCCTGAAAAGTGTGAGGTGATACACTTTGGAAAGAGTAATGTGACATGGAAGTATTCAATGAATGGCCTGACACTGGGCAGTTCCGAGGAACAAAGGGACCTTGGCGTGTTTGTCCATAGATCCCTGAAGGCAGAAGGGCAGATTAATAGGGTGGTGAAAAAGGCATATGGGACACTTGCCTTTATCAATCGAGGCACAGATTACAAAAGCAGGGAAGTCATGTTGGAGTTATCCAGAACTTTGGTAAGGCCACAGCTGGAGTACTGTGTGCAATTCTGGTCGCCACATTATAGGAAGGATATGATTGCATTGGAGGGGCTGCAGAGGCGATTCACCAGGATGGTGCCTGGGATGGAACATTTAAGCTATGAAGAGAGGTTGGATAGGCTTGGGTTGTTTTCACTGGAGCAGAGAAGACTGAGGGGTGACCTGATCGAGGTGTACAAGATTATGAGGGGCATGGACAGGGTGGATAGGGAGCAGCTGTTCCCCTTAGTTGAAGGGTCAGTTACTAGGGGACACAAGTTTAAGGTGAGGGACAGGAGGTTTAAGGGGGATTTGAGGAAGAACTTTTTTACCCAGAGGGTGGTGACAGTCTGGAATGCACTGCCTGGGAGAGTGGTAGAGGCGGGTTACCTCACATCCTTTAAAAGGTACCCGGATGAGCACTTGGCACATCATAACATTCAAGGCTATGGGTCAAATGCTGGCAAGTGGGATTAGGTAAACAGGCCAGGTGTCTTTAATGCATCGGTGCAGACTCGATGGGCCGAAGGGCCTCTTCTGCGCTGTATTATTCTGTGATTCTGCGATATAGCCTCTGGCAGCTTCACTAGATGCTGCATTACCTTTCTCTGCAACTCCAGCATTCCCTGTGCTGTCGAAACCAGAGGGGCGTCATCAGCCTGGGGCTCAGCATGGGCCTGTCCACCCACAGGCCTCCGACTGTCAAAGGTCTTGGCTGTCTCAGCCTTAGCCAGCTGCTCATGTGCCTGTGCAGTGCTCTCACCAGCTGATTCTACAGCCAAACGCATGCCCATTGAGGTGAAAGTATCTCCGCTGGTGGAAGGTGCAGGAGAGTCATGTGATAGTGCATCCTTTGACTGCTCGTCCTCAGAGGTTGACTTGTGTCCCCCTTTGGATTGAGCCTCCTGCGGACGCCAACCTGCATGAGAGAACAGAAACATGTGTGATTAGACATTGCAGATATTGTCATGATATTCATGTGTGATGTGGATCTCCAGAAGTGGCCACGCTGGGTTCCCACTAACTCCAGTGCTTCATTCTCAGCTGCTGAGAGAGTCCGTATGTCTGCAATTCTTACACCAGTCCTTGCGGTCTCCCTGTTATTATTGGCCCTCTTTTCCTATATGTGGAAAGAGGGAGATAATAATATTGCACAGTAAGAGTTACAGGACAGATGCGCTAGTGGCAGCCCCTCATCTCATGCTGGGGTTTCCTATTTGGATTATCCCCATGTCAGCTCTTAGGGGAGGTAATAAGGGGTGAGCTGTGATATAAGGTGGCCTGTGGCCAAGATGCAGCCATGCATCTGGCAGGATGTGTTGATGCTAAACCCCTTTGCCAGAGCCTTTGTGGTGCCTCCCTCTCCATGTCACGCAGTCTCCTGCGTAGCCACATATAATCCCCAAAGAGGAGAGAGGTCTGGAGCACCCGCCTTAGCAGAACAAAGCAGGTCATTGACTCTGTTCCTGCCCTGGACCCTGCGGGGGACAGGGGGTGACCCCATGGTTTCTGACCTCCTCTGTGATCTCCATCCAGGCTTGCTTGTTCTTGCCATCGCTGGGGAAGAGGACCTCCTGCCTTTCCCTTGCAGCCTGGAGGAGAATCTGCAGGGAGGTATCACTGAAGCACGGGGACACCTGGTGTCTTGCCTCTGCCATACTATGACTTCCTTATCGGGGGGTGGTCCGGGAGTCATTGCAACACCAGTCTCAGCAGTAAACAGCAAATGACTCAAAGGCAGCAATGCAAGCAATGCTGGCAGGGCTTTCAATATGGCGGCAGCACCTGCTCTGGAGTCATCGGACGCAGTATTCAGCACCTCGAATTGCGACCCTGTCGCATGATTGACTGGATCCTGTGCCTCTGTTACTATAACTGGCTGCCTACCATGTGATTGTGGTGCGCTGGCTGCAGACGTGATGAGCGGTGACGGCGCCCCGACTTCCAGGTCCGCTGCTGGAAACTCGATGGGAACACTAAATCCAGCCCTCAGTCTGCACCAAAGCGCACAGTGTATCATATTGATAGCCCTGTGGTCATTCAGGGCTTGTAACTAGTGTTAGGCCCATTGCTTCTTCAAATCAGGGACCTAACACTTGTCTTAGGCCCCTTTGTGAAAGTAGTTCTGAAATCTTCTCAAGCAAACACCAACCAAACCAGCAGTCGCTAAAGGGTGAAGGCTGCCATGCATAAAGTAAAATTGAAGTTTCTTGCTTTCTTGATTGTGAAAACAGGAGCGTGAAAACAGCCCCTTGGCTGCTCATTAAAACTGCAGACCACTTCTGGCCTGTGCTGTCTCCATTCCCTGCTGATTGCCTCTCCTGACCCTTCTTGGACTAACATTAGGCTCTCAGTCCATGTCCCAGCCAGCCAATCGATCGTCTCCTCCCCAAAAGTACTGGCAAGCTGTTGCTAGCACTGGCTTGCTGGTATTATACAAATGAAGCTGGTAGACAAATATAACATGGTTCTGTCATGTGCCTCTCTGGTGCTTTGAGTTGGAACAACCTGAGGTTATTTGGAATGTCAGTGGCTGTGAGTATTAAGTAGTTCTCACTCTGTGTAGTTTCACCACAACAAATCATGGTTGTGCCAAGAAAGCTGGTGGCAGTGAGCATGCACACTACCTGATGCTTTATTCTGACCTCATGCCCATTTTACAGAACCATCAGACAAAGATCAGTGAAATAAATCTATAATAGTGGGAGTTAAGGAGTCAGATATCAGCCACTTTATCTTTCATTTTTAAGTGATGTTTTTGTGGGTGAGACAAAGTGAAATGTGATAGGAAAGGGAAGACTTGGTAAGGATGAATAAAGTGTCTGAAGGTTCCTATTTCATGTGCAAAGGGTCATATTATTTCAAACAAAGATGGTGACTTGGGGATAATAGGTGTGTGGATTGCAGTTGAGGTCCCTGACAACAATACACTGCTTATTCTTGCTTACATCGCAGTGACCATCATAAAACCAAGCTGGTAGAAGGCATCAAGTATTCTTATACCCAGGCCCCAATATTTAAAATAATACGAATATGAATAGGTGGATATATTGATCAATGTCTGTCAACATTTTTCTCTCCTTCTGTAGTATTTTAAATCAGGAAGGTAATAAAGTCAAGAACTAGTTGGGGGAGGAGGGGTCAAAGACAAGAGAAAGAATGGATAGGTGGGTAATGGGCTCATCTCCCCTTTTTCCTCTCCATTAAGCTGCAGATGTGATGGAAAAGAGACACAAAAATGCAGAGAATTCTAATTTTTTAACTGTTTGAGGGAGATATTCAGTAGCGTAGTGCAGCTTCTAGTAACGCTATGGATGCTTACCTCTGTCTCCTGGAAGCAGGATGCACCACATTGGTTGCATCCTGCACATCCTGCGTGGCGTTCTCCGAGTTATGGGTGCACGAAGGCTCCTGCATGCATTGGAAGACATTGGTTTGGTGCTATCCTGACAGCACCTTCCAAACCCGCGACCTCTACCACCTAGAAGGACAAGGGCAGAAAATGGTTGGGAACACCATCACCTGCAAGTTCCCCTACAAGACACACACCATCCTGACTTGGAACTATATCGCCGTACCTTCACTATCGCTGGGTCAAAATCCTGGAACTCCTTGCCTAACAGCACTGTGGGTGTACCTACACCAAATAGATTGCAGCGATTCAAGAAGGCAGCTCACCACCACCTTCCCAAGGGCAATTGGAGATGGGCAACAAATGCTGGCCTTGCCAGCGATGCCCACATACCATGAAAGAATAAAAAAAAGCTGAATAGCTGAAGGTATGTAGAGGCAGTGAGAGGTGAGTGTGAGGCTAGCAACATTGGTAGGTGTGTGAGGATGAGGTGGAGTATCTGGTTGTTAGGCACGAGCCCTGAGTGCCAGAAAGTGCTGCTGGGTGAGTGCTGGGAGTGTGGTACATTGAGCAGCGTGGCAGGCTGGTGCAGTGGTGGGTAGGAGATGTCCACCTGAAGTCATTAGATTTCTTGTGGCACTGCTGCCAGGTCCTCGGGTCCATACCCCAGGAGTTGACCTTCCTGACCTCCTGCTCCCATTCCCTTCTGAGGGTGGTCCTTGAGGTTGTCCTGTGTAATGAAAAGCTTTTTATGTTGTCTGATGCAACATAAATGAGATGCGTGGAGTTCAGTTGATTGAAGATCTCAAACAGGTTTATTAACAGCTAACAAGTATATACAGTGCAGAGCAATCTACTTACATGACTTGCCTCCTGGTGTTACAGTTACAGAGAGAGACCGGCATGTAGCATGGGTACTCAGCTCATTAGCATACTAAAATCTTAAAGGGACATCACTCTTAAAGGCAATCACACAACATCCTGGCCCCCGTGGACCCATGATGTCTCTCTGCCTGCCCGCCTGCAGCTCAAAGCCTCCAGCATCGCATCTGTCACTATGGATTCCTCTGTATGTGCTGCTGTTCACTTTGCAAGAATTTACATTGCCAAAATCTTTTAGTGCAGCTTCCCTTTAAAATGCAGCCTCACTTTAAGAAAAACAGGCTGCCTGTACCACACTTCTGAAAACAACGCTGCCGGGGCCTCCTGCTGTGTTGCAGAACTCATCATCAACATTCAGGGGGCACACTGGTTGGCAGCGCAATCAAGCAAATGAGGTGAGTACACGAATATTGTGTGTTGCCCAGCTTGATCTGAACTGGTGCGGACAGGGCACAAATCATGACCCCTGTGTCCAAAAAAACAGTACTATCCAATTTCTAACCCTTTATCTTTTATATCTGCTTTTTATAACTGTGTGTGATTGCTGTCGTTTGTTTATTGTTTCTACACCACTAAGGTAAGGCTTGATAGATCTCTGTCTGGAACTGTGTGGGCATGTTCGGAGTTAATGTTGTGTGTCCAAGCCTCATTTCTTGAGTGGGGGAAGGGCCAAGAATAACAGGTCTGCAAGATGTGTCAGATTTGGAGCTAATCATCCAGAAATCCACTAAATTTTATGTCATTTCATTATGGAAATTACATTTTGCATCTCTGTCTTCTCCTCAGCATTTTCTTCTCTTTTATCCCATATTTATCTTATGCCTGTTTTTAAAATCTGATTTGCTCTAATATCTCTATTACCCATGGAAGCCTTGCCTTTGACGTACCCCTTTCACTCCACGTTGGAATGTATTTAGCCTGTACTTTATTTATCTTGTATTTAAAAGGCTCCTGGGCGATGTTGGATCCGCTACTTTGTTTTCAAATGGTTCAGGATTCGTTCCCTTTCAACCCCCCCACAAAGCAATTATACTCCAACAAAAAGGAATAGAGTTAGTAAGGAACACATTCAGAGAAACATCACCTTTCTTGCCGCCCTCATTTGTCAGAAATCTGCTTCTGATATTGTCTTCCAGTGCCATGTCAGGCAGTTGGATGTAATTCTATGTAATGAGTATAAACCACCGCAATTGCAGTAAGAAACTTGAGGATAATCCAGGATGTCATATTCAAATCAATGAACTAAATTATTAAGTGAAATGCAGCATAGAGTTACACACAGAAAGCACTTATTGATATTGATCCATAATGCTTTTTATATGAGTAATGACTTTTGTATTCTTACTGTTTTGTTGTTCTGTTGTGGAAACCCATTCTCTAAGCTGAGCTTCTAACACATTTCTTTTGCATCACAAAGGCCACTTAGTTGCTTCTCCATAACATTCTCAACAACTCTCAAATCATCTTTATCACCTCCCAAACTCTAATGCTCCAAAATCAGATCGTCCATCCTCCACCCTCCGGAAATGTCAGCTCATTCAAATTTCTGCACCAAGTCCCACTCAGCCCTTTCCTCGTCGACCTACGTTGGCTCCTGGTCCCCCGGCACCTCAAATTTTACATTCTTATCTTCCATCATCCTGCCCCTTGCTATTTTTGTAACCTTCTACAGCCCTCCCACTCTCCCAGAGCTCTCTGTTCTTCTCACTCTGGTCTCTTGTGTATCACCTCTGCTCTTTGTCCCACCATTTTCAGCCTTGCCACCTAGGCCCACGCTCAGAATTCCCTCTAGAAATCCCTCCACCTCTCCACTACCCTCTCGTCCCTTAATACTCTCCTTAAAACCCATCCTTTTGACCAAGCGGTTCATCAACCCTTCAAATACTTTGTTGTTTGGCTTAGAATTCATTATTTCCTTACGCTGGTATGAAGCTTTTTGGGTCTTATTCCTACATTAAAGACTCCAAATAAGTACAAGTTGTTGTTTCTGCATAATTATCTTACTTGTAACTAAATCTGACCATGAGGTTTTGCCTGAATGTAACAGTCTGACAGGGTAATATTTCTCGTTTTTTAGAGAAGACAGGCAAACATGGAGGCCATTTTACAGTCTCGAATGCATTATACCATGATTAAAGAGTACTCTTTAGCCCTTCCACACATTACCTCATTCTTCACCATCACTAAAATAGTAAAAGCGCTTTGGGACGCCCTGAGATCATGAAAGCTGCTATACAAATGCAAGTCTTTGCATTTATAACGTGCATAAGTGATGCAAATTTTGGTTATAGGAGACTCAGTTTATGATAGCCAATTTCTTGCTGCAAACATGCATTAAATATGTTGGGAGGAAGCTCAAACATAACAATGTAAAAAGATGTAAAAAAAATTGGTATGATAACAAATTAACCTTTGGTTACTGTATCGGAAATGCTGGTGTAACAAATTCAGTTCAATCCAGCAGGCATGCAGCTTGTTATGACTGCGCCATTTAAAAATTTGTTCTCAGGAGGTGAACATGTGATGGCGAGGCCAAGTTTATAACCCATCCCTTAGTTGCTCTCACAACTTGCTAGGCCAGTTCAGAATCAACCATGTAGTGTGACTAAAGTCACAAGTAGGCCCAATTGGGTACAGGTGGCATGTTCACTTTCCTGAAGGAAATTACTGAACCAATTGAGTTTTTGCAACAGTTCACTAATTTTCTTTCTGGTGATAATCCCCAAATTATTTGATTTGCCATGATGAGTTTGAGCGTACAATCTGAAAGTTGCTAAATCCAGTAGATAATCACTCCACGACCATATGACGGGTTCATTTGGAGTAGTAGTTATGGTTGAAATGATGCTGCTCCATAAATTACTGCCTGTGATGTTATTAAATGAATGCTATGTGTTTATGAACAAGTTCCTTTTCCACCATTTTAACAGGAACATTTATCATCAGCAAGACTGTCTATGGCAGAATCTGCTTTAACGCCTTGTGCGTCTCCCTTTAATTCAACCAAAGATTTCCTAAAACAGGTGGGCACCTCATTAATAAAAACAAGTATGTGTGCATTATGCACCAATGAGCCCAGTGCAATTTGAAGATACTGATGGGTGGAATGCCACTGTGCACATTCTATCCATTGGTACCAAGTGTACAGCTGACCTTCAGGGGAGCTGCAGGCTGTTCACAAAAATGATAAGTTTCTGTTCTTTTTAATCATTTTTGTGGGATCAGAAGGAGCATGAATCCTGCTCCTGGCCTCACCAAATCTTCCTGACAGTCCCTTCCCCATAACCCCCTGACACTCCGACCCCAGCAATGCTGCCCCCAGCCACCACCAACGATGCAATTTGCAACGCAGCTTGGCAAGGGAACTGCTCTTCAGCTGCTTCATCAATGACCTTCCCTCCATCATAAGAGCAGAAGTGGGATGTTTGCTGATGATTGCACACTGTTCAGTACCATTTGCAACTTCTCAGATACTCAACCAGTCTGTGCTGACATGCAGCAAGACCAGGACTATTTCAGGCTTGCGCTGATAAGTGGCAAGTAACATTTGTGCCACACAAGTGCCAGGCAATGACCATCTCCAACAAGAGAAAATCTAACCATCTCCCCTTAATGTTCAATGGCATTACCATCACTGAATCCCCCACTGTCAATATCCTGGGGGTTACAGTCATAGAGTCATAGAGTTATACAGCACAGAAACAAGCCCTTCGGCCCATCGTGTCTGTGCCGGCCATCAAGCACCTAACTATTCTAATCCCATTTTCCAGCACTTGGCCCATAGCTTTATATGCTATGACTTTTCAAGTGCTCATCTAAATACTTCTTAAATGTTGTGAGGGTTCCTGCCTCTACCACCCCTTCGGGCAGTGCGTTCCCGATTCCAACCACCCTCTGGGTGAAAACATTTTTCCTCAAATCCTATCTGAACCTCCTGCCCCTTACCTTAAATTTATTACCCCTGGTTATTGACACCTCCCCTAAGGGAAAAAGTCTCTTCCTATCCAACCTATCAATGGCTCCTCATAATTTTGTATACCTCATTCACATCCCCCCTCAGCCTTCTCTGCTTTAAGGAAAACAACCCTAGCCTTTTCAGTCTCTCTTCATAGCTGAAATGCTCCAGCCCAGGCAACATCCTGGTGAATCTCCTCTGCACCCTCTCCAGTGCAATCACATCCTTCCTATCGTGTGGTGCCCAGAACTGTACACAGTACTCCAGCTGTGGCCTAACTAGCGTTTTATACAGCTCCATCATAACCTCCCTGCTCTTATATTCTATGCCTCAGCTAATAAAGGCAAGTATCCCATTTGCCTTCCAAACCACCTGATCTACCTGTGCTGCTGCCTTCAGTGATCCATGGACAAGTACAGCAAGGTCCCTCTGACCTTCTGTACTTCCTAGGATCCTACCATCCATTGTATATTCCCTTACCTTGTTAGTCCTCCCAAAATGCATCATCTCACACTTCTCAGGATTAAATTCCATTTGCCACAGCTCCGCCCATCTTACCAGCCTATCTATAGTGTCCTGTAATCTAAGGCTTTCCTCCTCACTATTTAAGACACCACCAATTTTCATGTCATCTGCGAACTTACTTATCATACCTCCTATATTCACATCTAAATCATTAATGTATACTACAAATAGCAAGGGTCCCACCACTGGTCACAGGTTTCCACTTGCAAAAACAACCCTCGACCATTACCCTCTGTTTCCTGCCACTAAGCCAATTTTGAATCCAATTTGCCAAATTGCCCTGGATCCCATGGGCTCTTACCTTCTTAACCAATCTCCCATGCGGGACCTTATCAAAAGCCTTACTGAAGTCCATGGAGACTACATCAACTGCTTTACCCTCATCTACACACCCAGTCACCTCCTCGAAAAATTCAATCAAGTTAGTTAGACACGTTCTCCCCCTGACAAAGCCGTGCTGACTATCCCAGATTAATCCCTGCCTCTCCAAGTGGAGATTAATCCTGTCCCTCAGAATTTTTTCCAATAGTTTTCTAACTACTGATATTAGACTCACTGGCCTGTAATTACCTGGTCTATCCCTGCTACCCTTCTTGAATAATGGTACCACATTCGCTGTCCTCCAATCCTCTGGCACCTGGTCCGTGGCCAGAGAGGATCTGAAAATTTGTGTCAGAGCCCCTGCTATCTCCTCCCTTGCCTCACATAACAGCCTGGGATACATCCCATCTGGGCCTTTTAAGCCCGCTAAAACATCTAATACTTCCTCCCTTTCAATGCTAATATGTTCAAGTATATTGCAATCCCCTTCCCTGATCTCTACACCTACATCGTCCTTCTCCATAGTGAACACAGATGAAAAGTAATCATTTAAAACCTCAACTATGTCCTCTGGCTCGACACACAGATTGCCACTTTGGTCCCTAATGGGTCCTACTCTTTCCCTGGTTATCCTCTTGCCTTTAATATACTTATAAAATGCCTTAGGATTTTCCCTTATCTTGCCCGTCAATGTTTTTTCATGTCCCCTCTTTGCTCTCCTCATTACTTTTTTAAGTACCTCGATACACTTTCTATACTCCTCGAGTGCTTCCGCTGTTTTCAGCGCTCCGAATCTGCCATAAGCCTCCTTTTTTTTCTGATCCAATACTCTATATCCCTTGAAATCCAGGGTTCTCTGGACTTGTTGATCCTACCCTTCACCATAACGGGTACATGTTGGCTCTGAACTCTCACTATTTCCTTTTTGAATGACTCCCACTGGTCTGATGTAGACTTTCCTACATGTAGCTGCTCCCAGTCCACTTTGGCCAGATCCTGTTTTATCAGACTGAAATCGGCCTTCCCTCAATTCAGTACCTTTATTTCCAGTCCATCTTTGTCCTTTTCCATAGCTACCTTAAATCTTACAGAGTTATGGTCACTATCCCCAAAATGCTCCCCCACTGACACTTCTACCACTGGTCCGGCTTCATTCCCTAGGATTAGGTCTAGTACTGCCCCTTCTCTTGTAGGACTTTATGTGTACTGGCTCAAATAGATCTCCTGTATGCATTTTAATAATTCTGCCCCCTTTTAAGCCTTTTGCACTAAGTCTATTCCAGTTGATATTAGGTAAGTTACCATTGACCAGAAACTGAACTGGACCAGCCATATAAATAGTGTGGCCATAAGAGAATGTCAGAAACTGGGAATTCCGTGGCAAGTAACTCACCTCCTGACTCTCCAATGCCTGTCCATTGGGAACACCAACACCTGCAGGTTGCACTCCAAGCCACACAACTTCCTGAGTAAGAACTAAATCGCTGCCTCTTCATTGTCATTGGGTCAAAAATTTGGAACTCCCTACCTAACAGCGCTGTGCGTGTAACCGCACCATATGAACTGCAACAGTTCAAGAAGGCAGCTAAACACCACCTCTCAAGGGCAATTAGGGATGGGCAACAAATTCTGGCTTTGCCAGTGATGCTCACATCTCAGGAATGAATTTTAAAAAAGACTGCCAGATTTGCTGCTTGACCCCTTATCCCAAATTGATGAGCCATTTGTGGTGTAGCACTCACATTTCACCATCAGTATAGCTCAGCCTATTGCTGGGGACATCGGGTGGCAAGCATGACTGTGCTGCCCCATCCACCAATCATGTCTGCAATAAAAATTGGCCTCTTGATATCTGTGATCAGTCCCGATAAGGGACAATGTTACAAAGATAATAATCAGGCAGCCCTTTCCGGCCTCAGTAAAAATAAACATTTCCCTTATCTATTGCTTGTATGTCAAATGAGGAAAAAGATTAAAATGAATTTTTGATGCAGACATTTGTTATTCTTGTGACAAAGTACAACGTACAAGTACACGTACAAAACAGAATATAAATAAAAGCCGAATTCTGGTTGATGTTTGCACTGTCATTTTAAATGAGATTCTCCTACTTTAAGGTATGGAATTCCTAGTATAGTTTACTGAGTGACTGTTTGTTCCCTATGTGTTTATATATGCAGAAAATGCAGCATTGTCGCTTACATGAGGTCAGCTGAGACAGTGATTCGCACACTTTAAATCAATCTGACCTTCGTCAGCCATCCTCAAACTATATACATACTTTCTTGCCTCATTAATATTTCAATGGTAATTTAAAAAGAATCGACTATGACTCTGTGACCTTGGGTGGGAATATGATGGGAGTGGGTGGGGAAAAGTAATTTTACCCACCAATAGGAGCAGAGAGTTCTGGCACAGAAGTGCATTCTTTGCATCCCATAATGAGAAGCTGGACTGTTTGTTTCCATTAGCAGGGGTGGGGACTGCTGTCAAGTTGCAGCTGGGGCTGATTACTGTTCACAGCAGGCACTGCAATAGAAGACCTCAACTGTAGGTTTTAGCTGTGGTTTAGATATTTTAAAAAAGTGGGAAAGAAGGGAAGAAATAAAACCCTGTTTGTACGTGATGTCTGACTGTGAGGGATTAACTCTGGGTAAGTGCCAGTTTCAGTTTATTGCTTCGTCCTCAGCTCTCAGCTTGTGTTCTGTGGTACAGGTTTAAAAGCTGTACATTCTGCGGCAAATCCTTTAGTGCTCACCAGTCATCAAGCTTCAGCAACTTAAGCTAAACTTGTTTTTACTTTAAATATGCAGCTAGGTCAAATGAATCATCCATTGAGTTAGTGAGTCTGCAGAACCTCAAAATCGGTATATATCCAAGGGTAATATAGTTAAAATGAAGACAGTAGATGTCAGGAGAAAGGTATATGAGGCACATTTAAATGTATGAAAATACTCACAGTGCCATTTTTAGAGAACTGCAGTCCTGCAGTATTAATAATTCCTAAAATTAATAATTCTCATGAAAGCAGTCAGTTTGTTTATGTCTTACAAACATTCATATTTATGCAATTCTATTAAAAGGCATCAGGTTATTGTGTATCACAAGTAACTTCAAAAATTGCACTTCTTAAAATGGCATTGCTATTTCTGGGATTTAAAAAGCAAGTTAACCTAAGGGTATAGGGCTTTCTCTCTAACAAGAAAGAGCTTTCATTTTGTTTCAAATTGGATTGGAATGTTTAATTGCAAAATAGACATTATGCATCACTTGAGAAATGTGCTTAACATTTAAAGTATCAGGAGTGTTCTCCCAATAGCTCAGTGTGATTAACTAGCAGCATACAGACCAGAAAGGGCCCAGGTTCAATCCCATGTCAATGCTGATCTCAGCTGGATGCTGCAGTTAGCTGCAGAAGAAGAGGGGGAAAAAAAATTCCAGGCATCCTGCTCCTGATTGCTATCCAGCAACCTCATCTGCAAGGGTGGGTGTTTGTCATTGGGCTTAGGCTTCATTGAAAATAGCTGCTTCCACTCAGAGTCAAAGCTTACACAGAATAATAGCATCTTTGGTTAAGCTACATGATGAGATGGGAGCAAATTATCAAGGAAAATACAGAGTTGAACAGTTCATGCAATGCTGCTATGTGAGCTGACTAGTAGTAGTTAGACAGCCTGAGCGTTCAGGGTTGAAGGATCATCATAATCTGAAAAGTCAAACAAATGCCCAGAGGTCCAGAAACAGCCCATTCAACTATTGCGACATTATGTTAGATTTAGTCATCTCTCGCTATGTTTTTTAATGTGAAAAATCAGCATTCAGAATGTTTGCAGGGATGGCAGGGTCCCATGGAGATCAGGCTCAGCTGTGTCAGCGCATTTAAAAATGTCCAACTCCATTTGTATGGGAGTGGACACAGGGGAAACAAGAGTTCTTTGGCACAAAAACTAAGTAACATCTTGTGCTGTGAAACAGTGGAGGATCATTCAGTGATAGTGCCTGTGAGTCAGGAAATGTAAACTTCAGTAACAACACTGCACTTAAGGATTATTTCCTATGAATTAACCCAAATTGGAATGCTTGTTGATCTCATGGAAAAGAAACAACAACAAACGCAATGTGGACAGCAGCAACTTGTTGATCCCGGAAAGACTTGGGGCATGTGAAACGTGGAAAAACTTGACTCTCTCATATTGACCTTAATCAGCATCATCACTTATCCAGACCGGAGTGGGTGAATTTGGCTGTCTGTCTTCAGAAGGAAAATGGAGCAGGAAGGCCTTCTGCTGAATCTGAACTCTGAAAATTGGCTGTAGAAATATTTCTCCAATTCTAAATTTTATGCAGTTGTTGGCCTGCCCTCTTAAGCTGCTGCAGCAAGTGAAATGACCCTCCATCTATGGTAGACTCTCATAAAACATAATGAACTCAAGTCAGGAAAATGGGAAGCATTCACAGCATGGGTGGCCAGTGGCTTGAAATGCCCTAACTGCACTTCAAGTGGGTAATCTGCTGATGAGAAATATCTAGGCCCGATTCCCTTTCCAACAAGAATTGTCATTTGAATATAAAGGGCTACCTCCCCTCATGAAAAGCTTTCTCATCATTGATTTGTTATAACTGTTTTTATACTATCCTTTCTGTTCTTCCTTGAATTAGCTACATTTTCTCCAGTGTGGAGCCATTGACAAAGGATCCATTGCCATTCCTGTTGGACAAGGAGCTGCACTGCACTCCTGATGAATTCATTGAATATTTTTTCTCCATTATCCTCGGCTCAGTCTGTGTCTCAGGTGCCACTCGAGCTTTGCCTCTTCCATGGCTCAGGTCCTCCTTTATGTATTATTAACATGGGTGTCTGCCCAAAATATTCATATGGTCCTTTCCCCAGGAATTGGGATTGGGTCAACAGCTGGTCTCAGTGGCCCACTGCCACACCCCAGAATTATCCAATTTTATACCCTTGGTTGGAGAGTCAGGGATAAAGGGCCAACAATTTAAAATAGTCACTAAGAGACTCAGGGCCTTGCTTGGGATAAATTTATTTACACAGAATGGTGTTAGACCATGTAAAGCTTTGTCACAGGGAATAACTGAGGCAGAGACCATGCTCAGGGAAGAATAGTTAAGCATTTGAAGTAGAGGAAGATCCAGGGCAGTGGGATCAGTTTTGGAAAAGATGCAGCACAGACACCATGATATCAATGGGATGGACATCATTCTACAGTGTGTGAACTTTCTGCCCAGGTGATGAAGATGAGAATTTGTGCCGTGGGTCTATATGGTTCTAAGTGCAAATGCCTAGATTATAAATGTTTTTTTTATGAATGCACAAGGCCAGGCCAGAACAAAATTGATTACATCTCTTTGAGCAGCATGTTGTTCGCCTTTTAAAAATCTTATAATATGGCACTGATGGGGTTACAAGATGGATTTTTCTTTCTATTGCTTTTCCTTATACATCCTTTTTTAAAATAGTGATTTAATTTGGAATACAGTTCCATTGGAATCTCCAGGGCCTTACACATAATCATTCTTCATGTGTGGCCTGATTTATAAAGGCTGGTGGCCTTTTAACCATAAAAGTGAGTACAACTGAGTTCAATCGCAGAAAAGCACTTCAAGCAACCGAGGTTAGACAGCAATCCAGGTGCAGGAACCCTAGAGATTCCCTTCCCCATCATCTTCAATCGTGCAGCCTTACATTACCATTTCCTCCCTGGTATTCAGATATTGAGAGAACACAAAATAATTTAAATAACTTCATACATTTTTGATGTGTAAAATCACTGTTTGATGTGTTGAATAGAGTAAGAGTTTGAGGATATTGGTTAAATATAAACATATTGTAGCAGTGCAAACAAAAAATGCGCTGCCACTCATAGATGAACTGCACAAACTGGGAGACCTGCTGTCAACTCCCAACCTTAGTTATTATCCATACAGTGTCCTCTCAGATGGCATGTGCCAATCTCAGCCACGTCATCACATGTGGCACTGAGGGAAACTGAGGGGGAATTGAATGAAGTTCCAAATTGATGGAACTCTTCAGTATTTCTGACTAGCGAACACCATATTGGTTGGGTGAAGGTTGTCCATCGTCACCATTTGGATGAAGTCTGAGATGTGATGCCTGGTAAAGACATGAAGGGGACAAAAAAAATACCAAGTTTAAAGAAAACTCAATCAGACAGGATTCCTTGTGATTGAAACCCATGAGCAATATTATCTGGTTATAAAGCCAGCAATGTTGCTGCTGCCAAGCTGCTCTGTACTGCATAATTTTAGTGGAACACCTTTTGGAACAGGACAATATGATATATTATTCAGTTAATCACATAAACAGGTCCAGATGTGGGATCACATTTATTTTAAATCATCTAAATCCTATTTAAGTTCTAACATCAGAAAAACAATGCATTATTAGAATGTAGATACTTTCTAGCTGAATTTGTGCCCTGGCAGGATCTTACACATTGAAGAGGAAAGTCTGCCCGAGAATGTTTTGGTGCAAGTGGCTACTGAGGCAGAGGCAATATTGTTTAAAAGGGAATTAAATAAGTATTTGAAAATGGGGAATATACAAAAAGGGCAGAAAAATGGCATTGGAGAAGACAACTGCAGCTTAAGAGCTAGTGCTGGCATCAAAGGCTGAATGGCTTTTCTCTGTACTGTAATTTCTATGATTCCAGGTTACATTAACTTAATAATAAAATGCCCATGTTGTAGAGGAAGGCTGAACTCATTATTATATTGTAAGCGGTCACAGCCAAAATATGGTTACACAAATAGCATTACAAAATGTTATATAGTCACAATCTAGAATAATGCTTTTTTGTTCTTTAATGTGCATAGTGTACTGCCATGTAAAGTGATTAGTGACGCATTTGAGCAGTTCTCAGCTTTTGTATTTTCAACGGATTTCTTTTCAGATAATTAATCCTCTAAGAACTTAACCTCAGGTGACTGGTAAAACATTTTTATGAACAGAAATATTCTTCTAAGTTCTCTTAAAACTTAGAACTGGAAAATCAAGTGGTAATGGGACATGGAGGGGCAACAAAGCAGCTACAGTTTCTGCTGCTGATCATATATGTGGACATCAGGTCAGGACAGAATCAGGCTAAGCTGTGATGGCCACCATAGTCAAATGGCCCAGCAACAATCAATGTTTGGGTTCACATTTGAAAAATGGTCGTTTGACTGAAGTACTGAGAGAGCTAGCAGCACTCATCAGGAATCACTCCCTTCCCTGTGCAGAGGAGAAAATCTGATGGTGAGGTTGGAAGGGATGTAGAAATATAAGAGTAATCCTTGAAAGGATTGTATCCAATAATTGAGATCTGAGAACTCACTGCTTGTTTGGTTTCAGCAGCAACCCTGATACATCAAATGAGAAAATAAATAATGTTTTGACCAATTCTCAAATGCTTATAACATACTTTCCCCAGTTGATGAGACTAGCAGGTAGTAAACAATACAGCCTTAGACCAGTGGACTCTCTTCAATCCGGTCTTAACAATAGAAGTGAATGTTTTAGGTATTTTAATTCGATGGCAACAATTGACTATTTTGGAATTTATGAAGGAAGTCTATTGTGTTGGTCAACGTAGTTAACCACAGTGTTAATTACCCATGTAAATATGGACCGTGCACTGAATCTGAACCACCTTTGCCTCAGAGTAGGGGGAATGCTTCTCTGTGTTCTTTTTATTCTTTGAATGGCATAATATAATGGACAAAAGGAGACCTATGGAAATCCTAACTCAACACATATTTTTGTGGGCACATGCAAAGCAGAAGTGTTTAGTGCCAATGGGGGTGGCTACCTCTGACCTTCTGCATGGCACTGTACTCATTTCTTCTCAGAGAGTCTCATTCATTTAACTGCATGCATTTGGAAATGGAAAATGCAGCTCATCCTCAGACTTATCTCAATTTGTGCTGACGTTTTTCTGGCACACAATACATTGGGCAATAAACAGTTCTTTTGGCCAATCAAAGCAAGAGGGCTATTTCATTACTGAAGACACTCTGGATCAAGGGATTTTGCTTCTTTATGTTAGAAAGTTTTAGGATAAAACGTATCTGCAAGTGTTACAAGGCAGTAGGGGATTCAGATGATATTAGATTGTGAGTTTACCAATGTTATTCGAACCCAAAATGTTTCATTTTTGTATAGGTCTCTCTTATTCTAAAACAGTAAGAATATTAATATATATTGACATCTGCAAGTACCTGTGAGCAAATCATTCGACTCAAACTACACCAATGTTACATTGCTGTACGTGACTTTTCCTCCAGTATTATATAGAATTTACAGCACAGAAACAGTCCATTTGATTCAACAGGTCGATGCCGGTGTTTATGATCCACACCATCCACCTCCCACCCTACTTATTAAATGGCGGAGCAGGCTCGAGGGGCCGAATGGCCTACTCCTGCATATGGTCATATGTACTTCCTCTAACCTATTTGCATATCCTTTTATTCCTTTCTCCCTCGTACTTATCTAGTTTCCCCTTAAAGGCTATTTGTCTCGACTACTTCATGTGGGAGCAACTTGCACATTCTAACCACTCTGGGTAAAAAACAATCTCCTGAATTCCTTATTAAATTTATTAGTAACTATCTTAAATTTATGGCCCCAAGTTTTGGACTCTTCCACAAGTGAAAACATTTTCTCAACGACTACCCTATCAGACAGGCATTAGCAAGGTTGATGCATGCCTTCAAGCTAATTCAATGCAATCAAACCAATGCTGTATTTATCAGCTAGGCAATTCTTTAATTTTGATGGTTAAGAATGAGAAAACTACATATTTTGAGAAAAAAAAGTATTTCTATAGATTTCTTTTGAGATCAGATGGTAAAATTTAGAGTGCGCTGGCAACATTTTGGAAATAACCTCTCACGCATCACAGATCAAATTACTGGCCTTAAGTTATTAGCCAGTGAAATGGGTTATCATTTTTGATACAACAAAAGTCCTTTGAACATTTTTTCCTTCTAAGCTATAACTGTGTCACCCTAGACACTCTTCTTCATCTCTATAATACCCTCTATTGAAATTGTGACTCATTGCAGTCCCCTACTCTTAACTCATTCTCTCCCAGACCTCAATATTTATTTCTTCTCACACTTTCAGGCTTAGAAAACCCAACTTAGATCTCATTTAATCACTACTTCCTGATTTACATCATGTTCTCTTTTATTCTTTTTAACAGGCGTGGTTCTTGGCCCCTCTATGGTTTGTCAATTTGTAATATTAAAGCCTGGCAGGCAATACAGTACAACAGAAATATCTGCATCCACAGATGCCATTCCTTCACATTAGTACTTTTAAAGTGTTAGGAAAGTCAATTGATAAAGGAGAATCACACATTATGGGCTGCATTTTACCAACTCACGGCCAATCGGCTCATTTACCTGGCTGGGGCAGATCGTCCCACCACCGATGACATGGAGGGGGCGGGCGCTTCGTCCCTGGCAACGACACCGGCGCCATTGCATCTCTCACCGGTGCCACTGCACAGACGCTGGTGCCTTTTTTAAAGGGCTTCAAGCCCTACCATTGCATTTGGATTTTTATGGTTATAGGCAAAACAAAATTTAAGTAAAAACTTAATAAAGATTCAAGCCCTTCTCCCATGCCCCCAATGATGAAAAAATTTATTAATTGCCCTCCCCCCCCCCCCAAAAAAACTTACCTTGCAATCCTGACCTTTCTCCCTGCAAAGTTTATGAACTTTTACCTCAACCCCTTCCCACCATTCCCTCCACCAATTGCAATAGATTTTTGCGCTCCCTCCACACTGAAAATTAACCTGCTTCCCCCTCCCAATCAATGTTGCACCTTGGATCTTCGAACAGAGATCCAAAGGCGCGGAAGTCCCACAACCGACCGGAATATGGCAGCGGGACAGTCGATGGGAGCAGGTAGGTCATTAATTCATTAATTTAAAATATTTGAATCCTGCTCCAGTCCCTGAGCGGGGGGGGGTGGGGGGGGAGATGCAGGGGGTGGGCTGCTACGAAGCCTCGCCACCGCTGGTAATATGGGGCGGTACCTTCCTGGCATCGAGGCCCGTGATGGGTCTCACCCGGAGGCATTTTCCGGGCCCCCCTGCCACGGCCACTGACGCCGGGGGGCTTGTAAAATTCAGCCCTTTGTCTAACACCTTTAAAACCCAACAGTGATTGAATTGCATGAATACATCTGAAGGAAAACAAGTTGGACAACTCTATGGTTTTGAAGTTACAGTAACGTTCTCTCATACCGAACCTGGTTTTAATTTTACCGTTGTAATGCATTGCCCTATTCAATTCTTGGAAAGTGATTCTGAAAATAGCTCATAAATTAAATAAACAGAAATAGGCACATTCACAGGAAAATAACAGACCTTGCTGTCAGATTGGGTAAGGTGGTGACGGTGACACTATTACAGCATGTGGTGCCGTGCTGGCAATTGGCGATGATTATTGTATTTGTGACTAAGTGTGGATCCAGCTTTCTGCTCAGAAGCAGCCTCAGGAGAAACTTTGTGTAGCAAACATTCATATTTGCCCTGTCTGCCAATAGAGACTAATGGAAGAGGAGACACGTTTTCTTGGTTCTCTTCAAGGGGCAGAAGAGCCTCCACAATTAATCCATTAATAATATCAGTTAATTCATATAGATATTGAATTCTTAATTATACTTTATGACTATTCCTGAACATAAATGGTAACCATGACTTTGAGTAAGAGCTTGTTTTTATCATCATCTATGGCTCTGGGATATTTACGGACAGTGGCATGAGGTCTCAGATATTTGACTGAAACATGATCTGATGTCTAGTTTAAATGTGGAGGTCTAAAGTCATTTTTAGAGTGAAACCATTTAACTGAAAGACTGTCTAACCACTACGTTACTGTGTTGAACTGCAAATCCGCTGCCTGTGCATTCGTTATATGATCCAAATAAAACTATAACAGTTAGATGCACCAGCATGTTCAGGTATTATAATGACTTAGTCACCCAGCACTTCTTGTGTAGAAATCATAAACTTTTGTTTTGCATGAACTGGCCCATATCCATTTTAGGAAGCAACATGAGATCACCTTCAGGACATTGTTTCACAGCACAGTAACTACAACTGGTACAAAGTGACTTTTGAAAACTTGAACCTTTTAATGTTAGCAAAGAGGCAGCTATCCCAGCTCTTCACTTCATTTTACAGGGCAGAGTCGGTTAGCTTAGACGGCTAGAGTGTGATGCAGGCAAACACCAACAGTGCGGGTTCAATCCCCATGCTGGCTCTGGTAGTCCATGGAGGCCTGCCTCCTCACCTTGCCCCATGCTTGAGGAGTAGTGACCCTGAAGCTATACATCACCAACTATCTCTCTGTAATGGGGAAAGATGCCTATGGTCCTTTGGGACTACGGTTAGAACAACAACAGCTTCATTTTACATTTAACTGGCATTTAATTACTAAAGAGCAGAACGCTATGGCCAGAATTTTACCTTTAGCAACGGGGTCGTGGAAATAGAAGCGGGTGGCGAAGGCCCTCCTGCTCCAACCTCTGCTGCCATTGTGATCACGCTCTGACCAACCAATTAATGACCAACAAGCAGCGTCGCCGAGAAATACACAGTCAGGGGCAAGAGGTAAGGTGGCAGCCACATTGTCCTGTGACTCAGAAGAAGGTGCTGGCAACATGTTTAAAGGGCTGCCAGCACCTAATGCTTGTATGCAGATGTCTCAAGGAGGAAGCCTGGAGTTTGATAGAAGCCCTCACCTGCATGAAACCCTAATGCAACACTGAAGAACACCCCTCATCTGCCAGTGACCACCCCTCATCAGTCTGTGACCACCCCCTCATCTGTTTGCTGCCACCCTTCATTTGTCTGACACCGGGCAAGCAAGCCGACCGAAAATCTTCTGGAACCCACTTGAGGACATGGCAAAAGCAAGAACTCAGGTGGCCATACGGTTCAGTGACGTCTCCCTGCATGTCCTCCTCCAGCTTACTCAGGCAAGGCGGGAGGTCTTCTTCTCTAGGAACCGAAGAAGAATACCTTCTTGATAAACAATGAGGTGAAAAGTTATTGGCGATAGGTAGAAATGTGGAGTAATCAGTTCAGCCATTAACTTATTGAATGGTGGGGCAGGCTCAAAGGGCCGAGTAGCCTATTCCTGCTCCTAATTCGTATGTTCGTATTCAAAAGGCGGTGAAAGCAGAGTCTTTGAATATTTTTAAGGCAGAGGTAGATAGATTCTTGACCTCCCTGCTGAAGCAAGCAAGCCTGGTTGGAGGTTACAGAGGAGGTAAGCAGCCATGGAGTCATCCGAAGAACGTGGATCCAGAACTACAAGCGGTTCAATGCCCTTCTCCGCTGTGCCAGGGTGAGTGCTGAACTGCAGTTTCCTTCGGGGTGCCAGCAAATGGGTAAATGTGGTGGTGCAGATGCTGGGGAGGCAGAGCCCACCATATGAAAGGAATGGCTGCAGCTCTGTCAGGGGCGCGAGCCTGGCACTGCCACCCATGCAAGGTCACTCCTGAGTGGCCAAGTGACACATGCATGCCACTGCCCACAGAAGTTGCAGCAGGCATGCAAAGTGCTTAGGCCTTGTGTTTGCAGTGGTCCAGTGACTGACACCATTCTCATGTGTCTCTGCAGGAGAAGAGGGCGCAGAATTCAAGGGAGAGAGCACAGATCAGTGGCAGTGAACTTATTGAATGGTGGGGCAGGCTCAAAGGGCCGAGTGGCCTATTCCTGCTCCTAATTCGTACGTTTGTATTCAAAAGGCAGTGAAAGCAGAGTCTGATGCTGATGGAGCAGGAAGTACTAGAGCTGGATGGATACCAGGGAAGCCGTGCCATCATGGGTGGTGAGGCGAGAGCACAAACTGATGCCGGGGAGTCGCCTTGGAAACAGGCATGGGACAAACATCGTGCCTTCCAAGTAACAAACATGTCTTTGAATTGCAGCCGACATGTGGGCTCCTGTCTGGAGGATCATGTGGGCCTGACCATTTTGTTTTCTCACGCAGGTCAGTTGCAGGACCAGACAGGCACCATCTCCGGGTGACATCTGTGCACCTCTGAGCAGGAGGAGGAGGGGACCTCAGAGGGTGCAGCATCACATCCTTGCCCTGCACCCTCCACCAGCTCAGATACTGCCACCTCGCAGTGATAGATCCGGGGTCACAAGCTGGATAGAGCACCATACAAGCGCTCGACCAGCTGTCGGAGACTGTGACAGCTGAGGCCTCTGACACTTGGAGGACTGTGGAAAGCCCGGCACCTGCTGAGTCCCTGGCTGATGACTTGCCTTCGAAGTTGACCGTAAGGTGGTAGATGCTAGAAGTTCAGCTTGAGGTGTGAGAAGATCTGGAGGAGATTCCAGAGGCTTTGCATGACCTGGCTCAGACAGTGGAGTAATCCATCCAGGCCATGAGTGCTGTGATCTCCCTCTGGTCTGCTCATGTGGTCTCCTCCATCGAGAGAGTGGTGACTCTCCTGGAGAGACACATCCAGCAGACCAGTCAGTGGCTGCTGGAGATGTGTGCAGAGCTGCATACCATAGCCATGTCCATGAGCTCTATCCAGCAGTGGCAACGCGAGGGGGAATGAGGCGGCTGGAGTCATCACCAAGTTCTTGTCCGTCTAGGTGAGGAGGGAGGTGCGAGTGCCTCGCGAGGGAGAAGGAGTGGCTGCTTTCTGCTTCTGGGGGCTCCTTTCAGGCCGCTCCTATGTGGACACTGCCTCCTCAGCCCCTCTGCCAGTGACACCAGTGCCTCAGTTAGCTGCAACAACAGAGGAGGCTCCGGCACCTGTGCAGGAGGCCCTCAGTGTGCCAGGGCCCTCCTGGCCTCAGGCAGCCATCAAGGTCATCCCATCCTTGGGGCACCACCCTGCCTCCACCTCAGCTGGCAGCGAAGTGGGGAGCACGTGTAAGAGATTTAAGGAAACACTAGATGCACTTGGGCTTCACGGGTGGGAGTTTAAGTTATGATTAATCGCCAATGGACAAGTGTCAATGTAACAAATGTAAAATGTTGCTTATGAGTATCTCAATGCAGCGATGGTGGCCATCCAGAAGTGCAAGCGTGTGAAGTGTCGACCCAGTGGCTGGCTGGGGTCAACCATGGGTTTGTGCTCATCCTCTGCACATGGGAGAGAGAACACATGCTAGTGGACGAGGGGGTCTGAGCTTCCAGCAGAAGTGAGTGGCTTTTGTGAGCTTGAAGTTTGGACCTTTATTTGTCCGGATGGCTGAAGTGGTAAGGGTCAGGAGAAACGAGTGAGGATCAGTGCCTCCTGAGCCTCCCTTGCGCCTACATCTTGGCTCCTTCCAAGCGGCTGCTCATGCCTGTCAGCATGCTGTGGCTCTTCTTCGGCTCCCTCATCGTCGTCCTTGTCTGATGATACCTCGCGCTCCACAATGTCTTCAGCAGCCAGCACCTCGACTCTCTGTAGCGCGAGGTTGTGCAAAGCACAGCAAGCCTCCACTATCCAGGAGATCCCTGCTGGGGCATACTGAAGAGCACCACCTGATCAGGCCAGGCACCTGAAACACTTCTTGAGCAGGCTGATGGGCAATTTGATGGTCGCTGCGGAGGTAGTGTGGCTCACGTTATAATGTTCGACTGCCTCAGTCCTTGGGTTCCTTACTGGTGTCATCAGCCATCTCTTCTGTGCGTAATCCTTGTCGGCAAGTCTCCACCCTTGCAGGCATGTTGTGGGGAGGGGAGTGGGGTGGGGGTGAAAAGCTGTGGCACCTGGGTGTGCCAGAGAATGTAAGCGCCGTAACTGCTCCTGGGGTAATGAGCGCACCCCTGCAGGATCCACTGGCAGTGGTCACAGATAATTTGGACGTTGAGGAAGTGAAATTCCTTCCAATTGATAAAGGCCCCTGGCTGGCCTACAGGAGCCTTGATGGCCACATGTGTGCAGTCTTTGATACCTTACACCTGGGGGAATCCAGCCATAATGCCAAAGTCTCTGGCTCTCTTGGCCTAACTGTTCGACTTCTGAATTGATGTACTGGTTGGCCCTCCTGAAGAGGGCATCTGTCAATACCTCGATACAGTGGTGTGCAGCTGATTGAGAGATGCTACACATGTCTCCAGTGGGCTCCTGGAATGGGCCTGATATATAAAAATTCAGAGTCACATATGCCCACCAAAGCAATTGGAGCTCATATCCATCACCATCATGGCACACAGATCAGTCACAGCTTCTCGGACAGGCGCGGTCTTCGGCGACACTGCCACTCTGACATCTGGAGGTAGCTCATCCTATGTCTATATACCCTGGCCACTGGGTACCCTCGTCTCCGTGCTGGTCTCTGTGCTCAGTCCCCTCTGCGGCCTTCTGCCGCTTCCCCGTCACGAGGCTGCTCCTGCAGGTGGCCAGCGGGTGGCTGATGTCCATCTCTGTTTGCCCGCCCCTGCCACCCTCTCACGTTCTCTTCCTTGCTCGAGGAACCTCGTCCAGAATGCACGATCCCCATGCCACCTGGGCAATGCCACTTTAAGAGCTGACCCCTCCTGTCGTTGCAAAAAGGCCACTCAGTCCTTCCCCCCGATCATATATCAAGAGGCCTCAGTGAATGCCTGTCGAATGCAGCAGATCCCTACAGCTGCCACCTTGTTGCTGCTCCTTAAATGCTGTCGAGACTCTGACCCAACGGCATCTTGTGCTATTTTACAAGCCCCCCCCCCCCCCGCGCCTCCATTGCCGTCCATTTTGAACAGGTAAAATTACGGCCTATGTATTGGCGCTTCTACTAATGCTGTTTTCCTGACGAGAGAGAAGTGGAGGAAGCAGCATAACTATCTGTCCTGAGGAAGTGTCTTAGATTTGAAATGTCAACTGATTGACATTTATTTCTCCACAGACGCTATTTGATCTGATGAGTATTTCCAGTTTGTTCCCTTTCTGTTTTCAGCATAACTACACAGTTGGCTCAGGATCATTATAGGCATACCAGCATGATAAGAAATATATCTCTTTTTATGCACAAGTGTCCATCCAGCTTACAGATATGTTGTAACTATCACTATTATAGAATCTTATAGCACAGAAGGAAGCCATTCGGCCCATTGTGCCTGTACCAACTCTTTGAAAGAGCTGTCCAATTAGTCCCACTGCCATGCTCTTTCCCCAATACCTGCAAATTTTCCTTGTCAAGTATATATCAGATTCCCTTTTGAAAGTTGCTATTGGATCTGCTTCACTGCCTTTTCAGGCAATGCATTCCAGATCATAACACTCACTGTGTAAAAAAATTCTCTTTTCCCTTCTGGTTCTTTTACAAATTATCTTAAATCTGTGTTCTCTGGTTACTGACCTTCACAGCAGGGGGAACAGTTTCTCTTCATTTACTCTTATCAAAATCCCTTATAATTTTGAACACCTCTATTAAACCTCCCGTTAACCTTCTCTGCTCTGGGGAACACAATTGTATACTTCCCTGAAGTCTGAAAAACAACTGTTCACCCTCTGCTTTCTCTCTCTTCACCAATTTTGTATAGATGCTGCCCCTTTAATCCCATGGGCTTCAATTTTGCTAATAGATCTACTCTGTAGCACTTTATCAATGCTTTTGAAAGTCCTCATACATAACATCAATTGCGCTATCCTCATTAACCCTCTTCGTTACTTCATCAAAGAACTCAAGCTATTTTGTCAGATATGATTAACCTTTAACAAATCCATACTAGCTGTCCTTTATTAACCGGTGTTTTCCCAAATGCCAATAAATGTTGTCCCAGATTATGGTGTTTCAAAGATTCCCCATCACTGATATTATGCTGACTGGCCTAGAGTTATCAGGTTTTTCCCTCTCCCTTTTTTTGAACAAGGGTGTACCATTTGCAACCCTCCAGTCCTCTGGCATCACTCCCCTATCCAAACAGGATTGAAAGATTGTGGCCAGAGCCGCTGCTGTTTCCACCCTTATTTCCCCTAGCATCCTATCGGGACTGGGAGGCTTTTCTGCTTTGAGTGCTACAAACATTTTAAGTACTTCCTCTTTATTTCTCCTATTCAGTTTCTCTATCCCCTGCCTCCTTTACTGTGATATTGGTGGAGTCATCTTCTTTGGTGAAGACAGATGCTAAGTATTCATTTAGTACCTCAGACATGCCCTCCGCCTTCACAAGATTTCCTTTGTGGTCCTGAATTGGCCCCACCCTTTGACTAGCCTTTTACTATATATGGTTATAAAAGACTTAATATTCCTTTTTTATGTTACCTGCTAATCTTTTCTCATGTACTCTCTTTGTCCCTATTATTTCCTTTTTCAGTTCTCCTCTGCCATTTTCCTAACAAGTTTATTGTGTGGCACCCTATCAACTGCCTTTTGAAAGCCCATATACCTTCATCTAAATTCTTCTTTTATTTCATCGAAGAATTCAATCAAGTCTGACAGACACAGTATGCCTTTATCAAATCTGTGTTGGCTATCATTAGTTAACTATGCCTGTACAGGTGAAAGACACAAAGAAGATTTAAAGGTTATTGTAGAACTAGCAGTCCTAACAAGTGTGTTTTAGTGTATGATGGTGTTTAATGAGGGCAGCACAGTGGCGCAGTGGTTAGCACCGCAGCCTCACAGCTCCAGCCTGTGTGGAGTTTGCAAGTTCTCCCTGTGTCTGCATGGGTTTTCGCCAGGTGCTCCGGTTTCCTCCCACCACCAAAGACTTGCAGGTTGATAGGTAAATTGGCCATTATAAATTGCCCCTAGTATAGGTAGGTGGTAGGGGAATATAGGGACAGGTGGGGATGTGGTAGGAATATGGGATTAGTGTAGGATAGGATAGGATGTAGGATTAGTATAAATGGGTGGTTGATGGTCGACACAGACTCGGTGGGCCGAAGGGCCTGTTTCAGTGCTGTATCTCTAAATAAAAATAAAAAATAAAAGAAATAACATGATCACTGGTAACTCAAAAAGCCATGTTTCCTGTATCTCCTCTGCTGCTTTGCTAACAGATGCTAGAATTGGTTCACTCTAGATTGAAGCACATATTTCCACCACCGTGTCATAGTGCAAACACAATGGAAATTCTAAGGGGGTTTCCCAGGCTGTAAGTGACAGCTCTTGATTAGTACAACATATTGCACAAACTACAGAGTGCGCAGAACAACTGGTTTCGCTTAAAAAAGCCAAAAGGAAAAAAATTCTGATACAATTCCTTCTGAACAGAAATGACCTTAACTGATTGATGACCCTTTTAAAATTGCAGAGGAAAATTAATACACACAGGGAAAAGCATCCACCCTGTTCCAAAACCATGCAGATGCTTTTGGTTATTTGAGACCTTACATAGAACAAAACACCTGTAATCCATTAGGCAGAGTGTATAGTCATACTCATTTCAATATCTATTAATATCAATGAGGTAAATATATAGCAGTTGGCAGGAAAAAAGACAGAGGCGCAAGGGGAGAACCAACTGTGTAACAGCCCCGACAAACAAATTTTTCTGCAGCACCTGTGGAAGAGCCTGTCACTCTAGAATTGGCCTTTATAGCCACTCCAGGCGCTGCTCCACATACCACTGACCACCTCCAGGCACTTACCCATTGTCTCTCGAGATAAGGAGGCCAAAGAAGAAATATATATCAGAAAGTGTTTGGCAAGAGAAGTATCAGGAGAACTATGTAACTATTTCTAAATGCATCCAAGAACTCAGTCCTTACTTATAGAAAGCATGGATTTTAATTGCATGTTCTATTTTGTAGAATTTATTTACATACTACTGTCATCAAGATTCATAATCACAGTATTGTATTAACTCAAAGGACAGAAATAAACTTATTAAAGCATTATTATTAACTTTACCACACACAGGAGTCTACAGTAGTTCTGCATTCTGAGAATCACAGTGTAAATACACTCCCCTTATAGGAAACATCTGAAAGCGAGGATGCAGTCATCAATTTGTAGGTCCACGAGTTGCCCTTCCGATGAAAGCACTACTAATTGATGAAAGAGCATTGAGTGTACTGACATTGTAACGGCACTGGTGGGTGCTCTTCTGTCATTCAGAGGACAGCACAAGCTTCTGCAGGGTCTGCATTAGCATTTCCTCAATAAGAATTAAGAGACAGTGCTAGTTTGATCATGGCTGCTACAGGGTTATTGTCAATACCATTTGTTATATCTCCTGCTTCGCTCTGTCTGGTACCATGGATTTAAATTGGACAAGCTCCCCTTATGGCTTAGCTGGCCTATGCAGTGAGCAGTTGAGTAATAGAGAAAAACCCACATTCAATCCTCAGTCTGTGTTAAACAGCCTGATCCCCGCCAGGACGATGGTAGGAACACTACACAATTGCACCAAAACGCTAGTGGATTTTATGGCTACACTCATTCGTACCCACCTGAGCTGGCTGAGGCTAACTATAGATGGTAATTTATTTCTCAGATGCTGGACACATTGGAGAATGCTCTTAAACTGTCTTCACCTGTGTCCGTCAGCTTTAACTGAGTGCTTAATCTAATGGATTATATGTCTTAAACCCCAAGGCACCAAGCAGTCTCACCTTTCTCACAAACTCTTAAAGGACTCCAATACCCCTTCTAATCTTCCCACTCCCAATTTATACCTGTCTAAGACTGATAGATATATTGGTAATTTAACACTAGAGGGCCCCTGATTGGAGCAGACATACTGTAGAAATTACACTTAAGTATATAGGGGAGGAAGTTATGCTTCAATTGTACAGGAGCTTGGTCAGACCTCATATGGCATACTGAGTTCAGTTTTTGGGGCTGAACCTCAGGAAAGATATACTGGTCTTGGAGGGGCTAAAGTGCAGATTCGTCAGAATACCAGGGTTTAAAGGGTTAAATAAAGGTTGCCTAAACTTAATTTCCATTCCTTTGAGTTTAGAAGGATGAGGGGTGATCTAAACAAAGTGTATAAAATGGTAAAGGGATTAGATAGGATTGACAGAGAAACTATTTCCTCTTGTGGGGAACCAAAAAATAAAATTCGAACAAGGCCATTCAGGAGTGAAATCAGGAAGTCTTTTTTCACTGAAAGGGTAGTGATAATCTGGAATTCACTCCTCCAACATCTGTGGATACTGGGTCAATTGAAAATTCAAGACTGAGATTAATAGATTTTTGTTAAGTAAGGGTATCAAGCGATATGGACCAAAGATGGTTAAAGGGAATTGAGTTATAGATTATACACGGTCTAAAAAGAAAGACTTGCACTTCTATAGTACCTTTCATAACCTTAGGACATCCCAAAGCGCTTTACAACCAATGAAGTACTTTTTGAAGTGTGGTAACTTGTTGTAATGTTGGGAAACACAGCAGCCAATTTGCACACAGCAAGGTCCCAAAAACTGCAATGTGATAATGACCGGATAATCTGTTTTAGTGGTTGAAGGATAAGTTTTGGCCAGGACTCCGGGGAGAACTCCCCTGATCTAATTGAACAGGAGAACAAGCTTAGCAGTTAAATAGCCTACTCCGATTCCTATGTTCCAATGAGAGAGTGTGTTGTATCTTGATGTCCTTGGGAATGTGAAAAATAGAGTGTTGACTTTATTGAACAGATGATTGGAGCCGTTACATTTTTAGTTTTGATGGATAGTTTATTATGAAAACATCATTAAGATCAATTATAAGAAATGCATCGATTTCCTGCCTTTGATGTGCAAAATGACAACATTAAGTATGTCCTACCATTCATAATTATTCCACCTAATGTTGTTACAACTCTTCAGAAACCATCAGATGTTTTGGCTTCTCACATGTATAACAAAGCAACTACATCCCAGGATGTTGTTTGTGCTCTTTATTCTGGTGTGATCACTCCAGGACAGTCTTCGAAGAAAACTGTGACACCAAACGTTGTTGAACTCAAACCTGAGAAGTTTCCATCTACTGCTCCTGTTATTAGTCTGAGTTCACCCACTGTCAAACCTACTCAAAGATATCACTAAAGGTCAAGAAAACCTTCAAATCATTTGGACTTGCAGAACACTGTGGTTCTTTTAAAAAATCACTTTATTAGATGATGCAGTTGCTGAATTATTGTGCTTAATTTTTTAGCAGTTAATCAGGTTCTTGGGGATGATTGCTGTTACCTTGACATTCCGAGGGGGAAAGAAATATATATTGTATTTGCATATTGGTAATTGAACACTAGAGGGCACCTGGTGAGAGCAAGCATACTGTAGCAATTACAGTCCAGGATCTCCTCTCACATTGCATGTTCCAGAACCTGAAATAAAAGCAGCCGTTACATTACTGCATTTATTTGAACATTTTATTGGATGTAACATAGACCATGACCCTTATTTTAATAGGGTGAAGGGAATGGTACAGTGAGCCCCAAAGCAGGCAGTGTACCTGGAGTGTCTGGAGACATTGAGGCCCTGTTGATCTTAACAATAGGGCCTCATTTGCATCAATGATCCCAAAGTCCTGCCTGTCACTCGGCCAGATCCACAACAGGAGGCTGCAGCTGGAATCCCATAGGGATGGTCCCTGGCAGTCAGCAGGAGGACAGGTCTGAAGGCAATGGGAGAGGGTGGGGGGTGAGGCGGGGGTGAGGGGGTGCTGGTGGCAGACTTCCATTGTGATCGGGATGGGGGAAGGGTGTGGTTGGCTAGGATTAAGGACCCCTTATGAGGCCTTGCAGGAGCATCTTTGCTCCTCCTGGCCGATAAGGAGTTCTAACAGAAGTAAATTTTTCAAACTATGACCTCTTCAGGCCTGTGGAGTCCCCCCACCGTTGTTCTGCTGTCAGTCTGCAGATAGAGCGGGACTTTTATTTAAGGTTAGTTGATAATTTTAGTTAGGATTAGGTTACATGACATCATCGCATTGTGACTTTTGACTGTTAAGTAAGGTCCCACCTGCCTGTGGCAAAAGACTCATCGATGCCCATTATCTTAATTATGGTGGGCGAGAATGTGGTGGGCTGGAGCCAGGACAAAGAACTTCCAAATTTTAACCCCTCGCCCAAGCCTTTCCTGCCTGACAGAGGATGGGGGTGAGTTAAAATCAATGCTCATATCACAGACTGAATTGCAGTCTACACAAAGCAATAATGGATCAGAACCAGCAATGAGTCCAGGAAGTAAGCTTGTGGAAGATAGCTAGTGTCCCATAATGGCTTTCAGATTTTGTTTGTTTTTGTTTTTATGTGGGATGTGGGCATTGCTGGCAAGGCCAGCATTTATTGCCCATCTCTAATTGCCCTTGAACTGAGTTGCTTACTCAGCCATATCAGGCCATTTTAAGAGTCAACCACATTGCTGTGGGGCTGGAGTCACATGTAGGCCAAACCAGTTAAGGATGGCAGATTTTCTTCCCTAAAGGACATTTGTGAACTAGATGGGTTTTTACAACAATCGACAATGGTTTCACAGTCACCATTAGATTAGCTTCTAATTCCAGACTTGTTAATTAAATTTAAAATTTATTAATTGAATTCAAATTTCACAATCAGTCATGATGGGATTCAAACCCATGTCCCCAGAGCATTAGCCTGGGCTCTGGAGTACCAGCCTAGTGACATTACCACTACGCCACTACCTCCCCTATATATCAGAATGATTTTCAATTTTACTTTTAGTCAGTATTGATTTACATTGCTAGTTGTATGAGATTGAACAATTGTTTGCATTCCTTTATCAAGGACAATTCCCAATGTCACAATTATATGAAAAAGCTAAAACAGTTTCTCGAGTTCTCTGTTTCAACTTCCGTGTTTCCTTTTCCACCAGATAAATTATCGATCACTGATTTCCCCAGTTGTCCCAAGAATTTGACTGCAGTCATGGTCACCTACCTGGGGTGCCCAAATCTGGTCACTGTTGGTAGCTTATTCCTCAGATGCTGGACCCTTCATGATGTATCTCAGAGAAATGCTCTTGAGCAGACTGGCTTCTACTACCTTCTTTAACTTTAAGTGAGGCATGATGTGTATACCTGCCCAGTCTATCCTTACTGATAAAGGACAACTAAGCCAAACTTCCCATGGAGCACTCTACAGAGCTGCCATGCCTATGCTTGAGACAAAAGAGAAAGAGAGTTCCTGATAAGCCATTGAATCTAACAATTGTCTTGTTGAGTTTCACTACAGCACAGATAAGAAGGGGTTTCTTCAAAGCGAGCTACAGTCGCTTGTTGGAGATAAAGAGGGCATTCTGAGGTGCCAATGCACTAATTGACTTGATTTGACCATTCTTGTCACTGTACTTGAGCATTTGCCAGGGACTGGAAATAAAATAGGGAGTTGGGTTAAGCTGGCAATAATTTTTAATTTTTGTATTAAAAAAAAATTATAATAATGCACCTATATTTAGAATTCCATTGCACTGCTGTGATCTGAATGGCTGATCTTTTTGTGGAAGTTACAACTCACAGCTCAATCCTGGAAATTTAAAGGCCATTTTCAATTACTTTATGAACTCGTGGAGGTTTCTGTTATCATGAGTGCAATAATGAAATGTGAAGAGTGATATTAATGATCAGTAAGAGTAGAATAGATTGTCAGTTGGCTGCATCTGAGAGGACAAAGCTCAGTCCCTGTCCTTTTTTAATGGTAAGCACAGCCTGTCAGTCTCCTTACAATGCTTTCTATTTTTGAAAGAGTCAAAAGAACAATGGCATTTTCACGGTTTTGATCTCGATCTGAAAGAGAAAAAGAAAGGTTTCATTGTGACCTTTATTTTAAGTGTTAAGGTTGTCTTTTGCCTCTCCTTGTCTTTTCTGAAGATATTTTAAAATAAAAAATTTTGGTTTAAAAGGATGAAACCAGCATTTCATCAATACAGGCAATGCCCTGCCTGTCTCTGAGCTTTCAAGAGATGTGATATTGAGCCAGTTTTGTCTTGTCAGTATGGAATGTACTGCTAGTTGGCTTTACTGTCATGTGTGCTGTTAAAGGTTACAGTTGATAAACCGATGTGCTGCAACGGGACTTAAGTTTCCAGTGGAAGGAGCTGGTTCCAGTGGGGTTGAAGTCTGTACAACTACTTTATTTTCTTATTTGAAATTTCTAACAGTACCATAATAAATCAATTTAAGTTAAAAAGGTGGAGTTCCAGCTTTCTCCAAAATGCCAAAAAACAAAGGTTTTGGAAGCGTGCCTCAGAGTTACTGCCCATGACCCAGAGCGCACATAGCCCGTGTAAAATATCGAAATCTACCATTACTACACACCATGATTTTAGTTCTGTTTATTCCCTGCAACAAAAAATGCAGAGATATTGGGTTACTTAAATGACAAGCACCTTAGTGCACTTTCAATTTGTTTTCACAAACACCTTACACAAGGCTGTTTTTGATTTGCCAGTTCTACAGGTCTGTATCAACCTTTTTTGAAGTCAATGGTCAGTTTTTGCTAGTTTGCTAGATTGGCATGTGTGCCCACTTGTTTATTTTCTTTTCCACCCATTTATGAGGAATCACTTTCTTCACCTGTTCTGTTGTTGGCTTGAGTGTAAAACTGCTGCCAGGCCTCTGTTGTGTTATTGTATAGCTGGCTGCCAAGAGTTAAATAAACACAGCCTGCGTCACTCTCCTTATAATTACACACTTCTGCTCATTGATAGTTATGACAGCTATCTGAAGTCAGGAACCCATTCTTTGTGAAGAATCACAAGCACAAAGCCCCATCCTATTGCTCCAACAGACTATTGGGGTACAAAAGCTTCAATATACTTGAGTTTTCAAAAACATACGGGAAAATCAGATGCTAACAGTAGATACATGGATATTGTACAACTGTCCGAATTCAACAAAGTTGTTATATTTTTGGTCTGTGCAATAAGCGCTTTATATTATTAACTCCAAGGAGATTGGGGAGACGGTGGCGTAGTGGTGGTGCTAATGTCACTGAAATAGTAATGTTGAGGCCCAAGCTCATGCCTTGGGCACAGGGGTTCAAATCCCACCATGGCAGCTGGTGGAATTTAAATTCAATTAATTAATAAAAAATCTGAAATTGAAAGCTAGTCTCAGTAATGGTGTCATGAAACTATCATTGATTGTTGTAAAAACCCATCTGGTTCACTAATGTCCTTTAAGCAAGGAAATCTGCTGGCCTACATGGGCGGCACAGTGGCGCAGTGGTTAGCACCGCAGCCTCACAGCTCCAGCAACCCGGGTTCAATTCTGGGTACTGTCTGTGTGGAGTTTGCAAGTTCTCCCTGTGTCTGCGTGGGTTTTCTCCGGGTGCTCCGGTTTCCTCCCACAAGCCAAAAGACTTGCAGGTTGGTAGGTAAATTGGCCATTATAAATTGCCCCTAGTATAGGTAGGTGGTAGGGAAATATAGGGACAGGTGGGGGTGTGGTAAGAATATGGGATTAGTGTAGGATTAGTATAAATGGGTGGTTGATGGTCGGCACAGACTCGGTGGGCCGAAGGGCCTGTTTCAGTGCTGTATCTCTAAACTAAACTAAACATGTGACTCCAGGCCCACAGCAATGTGGTTGACTCTTAATTGCCCTCTGAAATGGCCTAGCAAGCCACTCAGTTCAAGGGCAATTAGGGATGGGCAACAAATGCTTGCCTTGCCAGTGACGCCCATGTCCCATGAAAGAATATAAGAAATTCTAAAGATTCATACTAGTTTACAATCATACTTCTGGGGCCTTGTAAAAATTGGTCAAAAGATGCACAATTCCTGTGAGCTGACGGGATTTATGAACCAAGTATGCTCTGAGACCATGAAGAAAGGACATTGTGTTCTCTACACAGCACTACCCTGCTCCCTCTCTCTGAAAAACAATGAAGGTATGATGCCACTACAGTGATGGATGGCCTGATTATTTTTAAGATGAGGAACTTACTGTTCTTCTGAGTTACACTGATAATCATTCACAGAAATCACACCATTTTTGGCTATATATGAATCTCTTGAATCATAGAACTACAGGCCTTCATTGTCCTCACTATGATCACAGAATCACAGAATTGTTACAGCGCAGAAGGAGGCCATTCAGCCCATCGTGTCTGCATTGGCTCTCTGAAAGAGCAACTCCCTCAGTTCCATTCCCCTGCTTTCTCCCCGTAACCCTGCACATTCTTCCTTTTCATATAACTGTCTAATTCCCTTTTGAATGCTTCAATTGAACCTACCTCCACCACATTCTCAGGCAGCACATTCCAGACCTTAACCACTCGCTGCGTGAAAACATTTTTCTTCATGATACAGGATACAACATGATACAAATCTTTTAATTAATATGTTCTTTCTTCTAAATAAAAATGTGATTACATTATATGATGCATTTGATTTAAAGAGTACTGATAATATTAACATAATTTGACAGCATGCAACATTTGTTGAGAAATACATGGCTAAAAATGAATCATCTATATGTATAACATAAAGAAATATGGATATCAAAAGATAAAAGCTCACTGCGTGTGCCTGAACATTTAATTGAACGATCTGATCTAATATATAGTGTTGAAGATATCAGAATCAGAGAGGTGTGTTGATTGAGACTCCTCCTCTCAGAATTTGGAGAAAGCGGGTCATCTGCCATTTCTTAACTCATCTTCCTGGTGACAAGCGACAGGTTAGTAATTTTAGCTCAGTCATTCCTAAGGTAATGTGAATAGCTTTGTGGGAAATTATGCAATATTCTATAAGAATTTGAAAACTCTTTAACCAATTAACTTGCTGCTTGGGCTTTGAACTGGCATTAGAGATCAGCCACATGTTATAGAACCTGCCCGATTTCTATTTGCTGTGATTTCAATGGACATGAAAATTGGGCAACTTCTCTAATAGGTGGCAGATTGCGATGCCTGTTTCATGCCTGGTCGGCAAGTTGAAAATCTACCCCGTCTCTTGGAAGCATAGTTCATGGTGACTTTTGGTTGCAACCCATCTTGCAGGATTTATCACCAACAGAAACTAAGGCACTTTAACCATATGATTCATTCCTGGTTACTACATATGATAAATTAGCATAATTTTATCTCATTTAATATTGGATAGTATGAGCAATCATCAGTGGTAAAGTACCATACGCAAAAGGAGAAAGTTCTATCTGTGTAACTCAGTAATGCGCTTGTACTGCTCGTTGACATTTATCATCAAAGATTGTTTCCATCTCTCACAAAGTGATTCTCTCCAAACATCCAGTGTCATGATGAGAATGCATGGAAAAACTGAAACTTACTTTAATCAAATAAAATTAAAGCAAAGTTTTCCACTTTAATGAGAACAGGATACTTCATCTGAAGTCAATACAAAATTATTTGAAGAGAATAAAAAAAACTTTTTGACTAGGGTTGCCAACCCTTCTGGATTGTGCTAGAGTCTCCAGAAATGCAAGATTAATCTGCTGCGAGTATCCTGGGAGAAAAATCATAGTGGGCATGAAACAAGGGGAAGAAAGGGAAAGCTGGTTGTTTGACTAACAATAAAGGATCATTCAATTGGGTAATACAGAGACTGGTTGCTTTCAATTGACATGGGACAGTGCGAATGGCCATATTGGTGACCAATGACTGCAGCTTGGGAGTGGATAATGAAACTTGCTGAAATATGTCCAATCCTATTTTTGAATGAGGGCGGCTCAGGGTCAGGTCAGCTGCCCGCTGCTTCCCAGCGGGCAGCCAATTGAGGTCAATTATTGTGAATTATGTTCAAGCCAATGTGGTGGGCTCAGGATGGGAGGTGGAGTGGGATGCAGTTGGCTCAGGTGAGGGGGTCCCCTCCACCTCCACCCCAGATCCATAATGACACCGTGGCACAGCTGCAGCCACTGGCTGTCTCCTGGAGGGATTGCTCCTCAAGACTCCTAGCCAAGCAGCTTTGGCTTTTTTAAACATAAAAATAAACTTACCTTGGCTCGTCCCTCGCAGTGTCCTTCTTCAGCTCGGTATCTCCCACCTCGGCTGGTGTTGCTGAGTGTTCGAGGGCCTCCCATTGGCCCTCCAGTGTCGGAGGCCCACCCACCTTCCCTGCTTGGACAGTGAGTTCACACCCTGGCCTTTAATTGCCTGAAGATTTGAAAATCCCTGTGCGTGTGCCCACAGGAACTGGAAGTAAACCCCATTTCTGGATCCTGACCCCTGATTGAAAATCCAGCCCATGGAGTCATAATGGCACAAAAGGAGGCCATTCCGCCCATTGAGTCCATGCCAGCTCTTTATAGAGCAATCCAGTCAGTCCAAGTCCCCTGCTCTATCCCGTAGCACTGCAAGTTTATTTCCCTCAAGTGCCCATCCAATTTCCTTTTGAAATCATTCATCATTGCCACTTCCGCGGCCCTTATTGGGAGAAAGTTCCAGGTCGAATCCAGTTGCTGCTTAAAAGAAGTTATTCCTCACATCCCTCCTGCATCTCTTGCCCAAAACCTTAAATCTGCTAGTCCTTGTACCTTCAGCTAATGGGAACAGCTTTTCTTTGTCTAACTTGTCAGAACTTGGCATAATCTTGTACACCTCTATCAAATCTTCCCTCAGTCTCAGAAAGTGCTAGGAATACTCAGCAGGTCTGGTGAGTGTGCTCACCAGTTCTGATAAAAAGTCATCGACCTGAATCATTAACTCTGTTTTTCTCTCTCTACAGATGCTGCCAGACCTGCTGAGTATTTCCAGCACTTTCTGTTTTTGTTTCAGATTTCCAGCATCCACAGTATTTGGCTTTTATTATTTTACTCCCCTCAATCTTTTCTGCTCCAAGGAGAACAACCCCAGCTTCTCCAACCTAACCTTGTAGCTAAAATCCCCCATCCTTGGAACCATTCTGGTAAATCTCCTCTGCACCCTCTCAAGGACCCTCACATCCTCCCTAAAGTGTGGTGACCAGAACTGGATGCAATATTCTAGTTGTACCTAACCAGAGCTTTTGAACTTTTTTTTGTCATTTTACGTGCTGTTTGAATTTTAGCTATGCAAAAGCTGAAAAGCACAGTTTGGTACTTGATTTCAGACAGTGTACAGTATTACACTGGTCTCAACACAGCCTGAGGCATAGCAGGCAGTCACCAGAACTACTTTGCATAGTGGTTACTTCAAAGCTAGCCTGCTTCAATCTCTTTACAAATTGCAGAGTACAGTGCTTCAAAAGTCAGCCTTACTATTCACCTCCAAACTTTCTCTCTAGGCACTCCCCTTCAAAGCTTTCTTGTATGATGATTTGGAAAAGTGACTGGAGATATTATGATTTTCCTAGATTACAGACCAATTTACTACAGGACAGAATGTATCCCCACGTCATAACAAATCCATTTACAAATTATTAAGATGCAATAGAGGAATTGTCAGCCTTACTTTCGACAGAGTGGGAGATGAAACTGCTTTATTGTTTGAAAATGTTGCATGCTTTGGTGCTTCTAGGTAAAAAGTCTCTGGTTGTACTCTATTCAAGTAGAATGATTGACATCATTATAAAGATTTATTGCTACAAATGGTTTATGAAAACTGGTTAAGAAATATTTGTATATCAGTAATCTGGAGCATAGCAGTTGTTTATCATGGGTTTATGAGTTGAGTCTCTTTCGGCAATTGAAGCAACAAATAAAAAATCATGCAAATGCATTGACAAAACCATAATAGGAGTTTTAGGACATGGTCTTGGACTAGATGGCTGGATCGTAGTTTGAAAATGTTGTCTTTGACCAGTGTAGGAGAGATTTTCTTAACTCCAGCACAAATCTTTGCAATGCATTCTGCAGAAATATTTAATTTGTTTTTACACAGATCATATCATGTGCATATCATTTCACCACACTCTGGCCCAGGCTTGAATCCCCCTCGGATATGCCCACAGCTTCCCTTTGTGCCTTTCTTGGCATTTTACAAAGCGTCCATTGCTGCCTCTTTGCAAGTAGCAACCCCAACTGTACCAGCTCATGCTGGCTTTTGAGTCTAGCACATCCACTGAGAGTGAATCTCGTCAATTTCCTTCCCATCCCACACAGTCTATTGCTCCCTTGGACTCTGCCATCAGATCTACAATCGCTGATACTCTCTGCATTTTCCTCCAGAATGACTGTTCATTTGCAACAAAGGGCTTTGCAATCTAGGAACTAATTGTGGAGGATTGCATTGACACATGGCTTTGACTGAAACTTGCTCATAGCGGGTGACACCTTGGCCATTATGGAAACGAGCCTGCCTGATTACACTTTCCAGAACCTGCACCACGCAAATCACCGCAAGGGTGGTGTTGCTCGTATCAACAAATCCCTCCTTGGTCCCTCCTTCAAGTCCTCTAGCTCCTTTTCCTGCTTTGAGTGCATCACTTGCTTTCACCCCTTGCACCTCCTTTCACATCCTCATTCTCTAGCACCCCTGAACCCCAACTTAAGCTTCTTACCGAGATACCCTCCTTCCCTTCCTCCATCAGGCTTTGCACTGAGCAGCATCTCATTTTCAGTCTCCATCTTAAAACACCTTGCCCTCCTTTGATTTCACTGCCCTCATATTTTCCCTAAAACTCCTCCTATATAAACTCTCCTACCAATGTTCACAGCCAGCCCCCTGACATTGCCAACTCATAAGGTCTCTCTAGTCTTACGGTCTTGATAACAGAGAAGGCCATTTCTGATCACCCTTGTGTCCCTCGCCACCCATAATGCCGTAGATCTCCCATTCCCACTTCCTTCTGTGTTCACCCCAGGATATTAAACTTCCCCAAGTTATTCACAATCGCTCTTTCAGACTTCAAAACTGCCCATCCTTTGGCATTCTACTCACCATCACTATCATCAATTTATTCAACCACTCCTTCAGCTCCATCTTTAATGCCCTTGTCCTCAACAAGACCTTCACTGTCTCCCATCCTCATTATCTCCCCCACTAAGTCCCATCTTTTGTTCCCTCAAGTTCAAGGGTTGTAGACTTGAGAGTATCTGACACTTGGTTTAGTCAGATCTGGCTGGGCCACATCAAACACTGTGGGGCCCTGCTCTCCTCTTCCAAAATCCTCCACTACTCCAGGATAAGAACATAACAGCATAAAAAATAGAAGTTAGAGTAGTCCATTCGGTCCTTCGAGCCAGCTCTGCTATTCAACAGGATCATGCTATTGATCCTATATCCCCATATCCCTTGATTCCCTCAGTATCCAAAAATCAATTGATCTCTTTCTTGAATATACTGAACAACTGAACACCCACAGTCTTCTGAGATGGAGAGTTCCAAAGATTCACAACTCTTTAAGTGAAGAAATTTCTCCTCTCTCAGACCTAAATGACAGACCCCTTATTCTGAGACTGTGACCCCTGGTTCTAGCCTCCCCAGCCAGGTGAAACATTCTCCCAGCATCAACCCTATCAAGCCTCTTAAAAAATTGTTATATGAGTTCATCTCTCATTCTTCTAAACTCTAGGTAATATAGGCATAGTCTGCTCACTCTCTCCTCCTTGGACAACCCCTTCATCTCAGGAATCGGTTTAGTGAACCTTCGTTCCACTTCCTCTAAGGCAGGTGTATCCTTTCCTAGATAAGGAGACCAAAACTGTACACTGTACTCCAAGTGTGGACTCACCAGGGTGCCTATAATTGTATTAAAATTTCTTTACTCTTATACTCCAATCCCTTTGCCTTCCTAATTGCTTCTATACTTGCATGTTAACTTTCTGTGATTCGTGTACAAGGACACCCATGTCCTTCTGAATACCAACATTTCATGCTCTCTCGCCATTTAAAAAATATTCTGGCTTTCTATTTTTCCTACCAAAGTGGATAACTTCACACTTCCCTACATTATATTCCATCTGCCATGTTCCATCATCTCTCAGAGGGTTGTGAGTCTTTAGAACTCTCTTCCTCAAAAGATGGTGGAAGCAGAGTCTTTGAATATTTTTGAGGCAGAGGTAGATAGATTCTTGATGAGCAAGGGGTGAAAGGTTATCGGGGTGGGTGGGAATGTGGAGTTGAGGTTACAATCAGGTCAACCATGATCTTGTTGAATGGCGGAGCAGGCTTGAAGGGCTGAGTGGCCTAGTTCTATTCCTAATTCGTATGTTTGTATGTCCATATGTTCTTGCCCACTCACTTAACCTGGCTATATCACTTTGCAGCCTTTTTGCATCCTTCTCACAGCATACTTTCCCCCCTAATTTTGTATCATCAGCAAACTTAGATACATTACACTAGGTAGACATCCTCAGATTCCAAAAGTCATTATTAAAGTGTCAAAAAAGTGAACACAAGAAAGAAAATGGCATTGATTTCATTTTTGAATTTTCCTGACCTGGAGCCAAAAATTTACAGTACTTTCCGATCTGCAAATTTCCCCCAACAAGCTATGTTAAATTCAGATTTTATCTGGTGATTCAACTTTGTAGCATTAAGGGGACAGGCCATCATAAATGCTGATTTACATTTGCAGTAGAGTAACACAGTGTTACATGGTATTACACTCCTGTCATTATAATAGCAGATTATCCTCCAATTTAGTGTGAGCAATGCCATGGAAGATCTGTAACAAAGGCAGAAATGCTGGAAATACAGAAGTTTAAAGAGAAAAGAAAGGTTAAAGTTTCAGGTATAACCCTTTACCAGAAGTCTATTCATATTTCCAGCTTATTTTTTAATTCTTTCATGGGATGTGGGTGCCACTGTCAAGGCCAGCATTTGTTGCCCATCCCTAATTGCCTTTGACAACTGAATGGATTGTTAAGCCATTTCAGAGGGCAGTTAAGAGTCAACCACATTGCTGTGGGTCTGGAGTCACATGTAGGCCAGACCAGGTAAGGATGGCAGATTTCCTTCCCTAAAGGACATTAGTGAACCACATGAGTTTTTATGACAATCGATAGTGCTTCATGGCACCATTACTGAGACTAGCTTTCAATTCCAGATTGTTTTAAGTTAATTAATTGAATTTATATTCCATCTGCCGCTGTGGTGGGATTTGAATCTGTGCCCCAGGGCATTAGTTTGGGTTTCTGGATTACCAGTCACTGTCTTCCCTCTTTTCTTATTTTTATATATAAACATCTTTCAGATGAGACAGTAAACCAAGACTACCCTCTCAAATGGATGCAAAAAATCCCATGCTACTATTTGAAGAGTAGGGGAATTCTCCCTGGTGTTCTAGCCAATATTTATTCCTCAAACCAACATCACAAAAACAGATTATCTGGTCTTTATCACATTGTAGTTTGTGGAATTTTGTTGTGTGAATATTGGCTACCACTTTTCCTGCATTACAATAGCGACTACATTTTAAAAATACTGCATTGACCGGAAAGTGCATTGTGAAGATCTGAGTTCACGAAAGGTTCCATATAAATGCAAACCTTTCCTTTTATTTCTTAGGAAGATCTGCTAGTCTGAATGGAAATCTTGATAGCAAAAATAAATAACAGCTCTGCATGAACTTCTACTTAAAAAGATCAGTGACCAATTTAAATTTCCAGGAATCCCACTTGTAAACCGGACAGGTGATGAAGCTATCCCTGAAAAAAAATTGCACAAGGATTTCTCATGATGACCATGTTCTTCTAAACTCTGAATTCAAAGAGTCAGACACAACGAAATTTATTCATTAAAGCAGCAGGTTCATAAACAAGTACACATATATATACAAAAACATATATGTGAAAGATATTTTGGAAACAGGAAAAGACCACATGTACTCTTAATCCCACAATTGCTTACATACAAATGAATACTTTGTAGAGGAGGAGTCTGTCGTGTTTAGAACAGAATTGTATTTTTATCCATTTCTGCCAGATGTTAAAAAGTTGTCAAATGCATCATAGCAAAGAGATTTTCTAGCACTTGTGACAATGTTAAAATCAGTATTATAGCTTTATGAATTAATTTTACATCCTGCCAGTAATATAACTTAATGACTTGCACTACCTTTTACCTGAGGTTAGTCAGTATGTTCATAATACTAACATGTTATCTTGACAGCCTGTCACTGTGGAGGATACAGGGAAAGAAATTAATATTCAAAAAGGAGAGTCCATTGCAGCAACTAGTATCACATTCAACATTAAAACAGAATTTCATAACAATGACTTACATAAAAGAATTGAACTTGCCTGTCTTGTATATAACAGTATCCCAGTCAGTCATATTTAGTACAGTTTTAATGGAGTATTTCCATCTGTCACTCTTATAATAGTCTATACAAGATAACAATCGTTGCCATCATCAGTTAGGCTAATTAAAGCTTCAATAAGATTAAATCCAAATGAAAAAGGCCCATATGTGCAAGGTTTAAACCTGATCCTTTGAGAATAGCTGTGTATTAATCACAGTTACAAAGCTGCCGGGGTCAAAATGTGACAAGGCATCCATATGAAGTAACTTAACTGATGAAAAATATCTACAAGGCACAGGCCTTTCGGTTTAGCTGTGCACGGGAGTTCTGTTCCTACCAGCAATTATTCCTTGGCTAACACAAAGACAAGAAATTAGATCCTTTCTTTACCTGAGAAAGCAGCTTTTATGTAAAGGATTTGCATCAAAGGGGCAGAGGGTATTTAAGTTTGATTTATTCCTTGCAGTAATGCAATAGATTTTACATATAATTTAATCTTGTTCACATTCCTCAGGTTCCCCAGTTATTTTTGATTAAATTCATTTTTATTTCCAGTTCCTGAAGACTTTTACTTTTTACATATGTTGATGTACAAATGCATTTTGGAAATCTTTTCTTTCCACCCTGTTGCATACCTGCCCCGTTTAACTGGTCAGATCCAGTTGCAGAGTCGATAGTTTGAAGGATTTGACTGACCTTTGTCTGGATTTCATTTCATAATCATTCACTTTGAATGCTTCTCAGAGAAAACTGATATTGTGTACTAAATATTATTACTTCTACATGCCCTTAAGTCATTTTTCTTTATGGTCTGTGCACCATATTTTTATCTTCCCCATCTGTTGTGGCACATAGTTTTTTTGAAGGTGTTAGATGTCTTGTTACTACATCCAGTACGATAAATCATATCATATCTGAAACATACAGGGCATATTATTCCCCCTTAAGGTGCAGTGAATAAACCTGATAAGGTTTCAATTGTTACAAGATACTTCGGTTCAAATCATATTTGTTATGGGAACCTCATACCATAAAAAAGAAATAACTTGATATGTAGGTAAGATCATGATCACAACAACAACATGCATATATATAGCACCTTTTAACATGGTAAAGCCCCCCCCAAGGAGCTTCACAGGAGCATTATCAAACAAAAGTTGACACCTAGAGAGATAAGGAGATATTAGGACAGGTAACCAAAAACTTGGTCAAATGAGGAAGTTTTAAGGAGCATCTGAAAGGAGAAAAGAGAAATATAGAGATGGAGAGGTTTATGGAGGAAATTCCAGAGCATAGGGCCTAGGCAGCTGAAGACACGCTGCCAATGGTGGAGTGATTACATTTGGGGATGTGCAAGAGGCCAGAATTGGAGAGTTCTTGGAGAGTTCTTGGAGGGTTATAGGGCTGAGGGAGGTAACAGAGATAGGGAGGGTTGACAACATATATATGGACGGGAAAGGTCATTTAGTGCATCAAATCAGAAAAACTTACCTTTGACCCAGCACAATACCCAAATGTTTCTTAAATGATACCAAGATTATTGACTCCATTGGTTCATTCCAAGTGTTGATTACTCTTTGATTAGGAAAGATTTCCTGTCACCAGTCCTAAGTTTTCACGTTTGAACTTGTGTCCCATTCTTCTCCTGTCATGACTTAGCACAAAGTAATGTTCCATATTTACCTTTTCTGGGCTGTTTGTTATCTTATACCTTTCTGAGGGCCTCCCTTAGTCGTCCCCTTTTGTGACATAAAGATCTTCCCTTGTAATTCATTCCTCTGATATTACAGATCAGTCCTATGGCCATTACCTGCACCACTTTTACAGTTTGAATGTCTCCCTGGTGTTTCAGTGACTAAAACTGGGCATACTCAATAAAACAAAATGGGGGAAATATCTATAAAATATTTTAATATTAGATAAAATAAGTATGATATAAACTTTGACTTCAGTCAGCTGTATATCTGGTTTTTGGTCACAAAAGTGATCAATATACATACCTAGTTCCACAATCCGGTTGTGCCAATGGGAGTTGTCTGTCCTTCATGGATCCTCTTTTGTATTTGTGTGTTAAGTTGAAAGTTGTTTTGAAGACCAGAACTGACCGTTTGAAGTTAAAATATGTATATTAGCAGACCGGAAACTGATAAATTTAATTGCTCCAAGTGCCGGACTACTAAAGTGAAATGCTTGCAGGAATGTGGCCGTAATTGGACATTGGCAAACTTCAAGGCAGAGCTGTAACTGTAAAATTTCCCTGGCATAACATAGACTTCTAATTACTTAGCTGTAATTCTATGTGAGATCTTAAATTTATGGAAAGTTTACAAAGACTGTTTCATCCAAAATTCCTGTCGCTTATCAAGTTAATTAAGAAATGTCTTTTGAAAAGGGCTCTTAAACGCCTTGTGAACTGATTCTAAATTGTTTATAAGTATTGTATTTTCAGTCACGTAATGGGGTAAGCTTTCATTTCAAATGCATGGGCAGTAATGTGACAGAACTCATCACCCACCCATTATAGAAGCTGCCAAATTTTCATTCCATTGATTTAAGCAACAAGGCTTTCTTAATTATTGCTGAAAATAGAGACATGTTGTTGAAGCTTTTCGTCTTGCACCCATCTGGACAATCCGCAAGAATACCACTATAAGGGAAAACAACAACTTTATACTGTATGAGAAGAGAGCGAGGATTGGTTGGCAAGTGAACTCTGATTGGTAGCGGCATTGCCATGGAGAATGCACAAGTTTATGGTGAATGACAATTAATTGCCAAGCTTTTTCTGAAATTTAAACCAGGCAGCTTGACTCTGATTGGTCAAGTCACCATCGAATAAAACGTCCCAAGGTGCTTTACAGGAGCATTATAAAACAAAGTATGACATCAAGCCACAAAAGGAGGAGATATTAGGTCAGATGACCAAAAGCTTGGTCAAAGAGATAGGTTTTAAGGAGTGTCTTCAACGAGGCAAACAAGGTGGAGAGGCGGAGAGGTGACGGGAGGAAATTACCGAGCTTAGGGCCTAGGCAGCTGAAGGTGCGTCTACCAATGGTGGAGCAATTAAAATTAGGGATGCACTAGAGGCTAGAATTAGAGGAACACAGATATCTTGGAGCTTGCGGAGTTGGAGGAGATTACAGAGATAGGGATGGGTGAGGCCATGGAGGGATTTGAAAACAAGGAGGAGAATTTTAAAATCAAATTTTTGCTTGACCCGGAGCCAATGTAGGTCAGCAAGCACAGGGGTCATAGGGGAACGGGACTTGGCGCAAATTAAGAATGGGCAGCAGAGTTTTGGATGACCTCAAGTTTACGGAGAGTAGAATGTGGGAGACCAGCAAGGAGTGCGTTGGAATGGTCAAGGCTAGAGGCAACAAAGGCATGGATGAGGGTTTCAGCAGCAGATGAGCTGAGTCAGGGACGAAGTCGGGAGATGTCAAAAAGGTGGAAAGAGGCGGTATTAATTATCGTACGAATATGAAATTGGATGGTTACAAACAGACTGATTTAATCTCAGACTGTTGCCAGGGAGATAAATGGAGTTGGTAGCCAGGGAATGGAGTTTGGAGCAGGGACCTAAAACAATGGCTTCAGTCTTCCCATTATTTAATTGGAGGAAATTTTCAGTACTGGATGAGCAGTCAGATAATTTAGCAACATTGGAGGAGTCGAGAGAAGTGGTGGTGAGGTATAACTGAGTGTCGTCAGCATACATGTGAAAACTAATGCCATGCTTTCGGCTGAGGTCGCCGAGGGGTAGCATGTAGATGAAAAATAAGAGGGGGCCAAGGATAGATCCATGAGGGATCACCAGAGATAATGGTGCAGGAGCAAGAAGAGAAGCCATTGCAAGTGATTCCCTGGCTACCATTAGATAAGAATGGAACCAGGTGAGAGTAGTCCCACTCGGCTGGACGTCTGTGGAGAGGCGTTGGAGATGGATAGTATGGTCAACCATGTCAAAGGCTGCAGAAAGGTCGAGAAGGACGAGGAGTGAAAGTTTACCTTTGTCACAGTCACATAGGGTGTAATTTGTGACTTTGATAAGAGCTATTTCAGTACTGTGGCAGGGATGTAAAGCTGATTATAGGGATTCAAACATGGAATTCCAGGAAAGATGGGAATGCATTTGAGAGGCGACAATACGTTCAAGGACTTTGGACAGGAAAGAGATGTTGGAGATGGCTCAAATGTTTGCAAGGGCAGCCGTATCAAGGGTTTTTTTTGAGGAGAGGGGTGATGATGGCAGATTTAAAGGAGAGAGAGACAACACCTGAAGAAAGGGAACCTTTTACAATATGGGCTAACATGGGGACCAGGAGGGGAAGTTGGATGATCAGCAGTTTAATGGGACTAGGATCGGGGAACAGGAGGTGGGTCTCATGGACAAGATGAGCTCAGAGAGGGCATAAGGGGAGAATGGAGAGAAACTAGAGAAAGATGTGAGTTTAGGGCTAGGGTGGGGGGAGCATTATAGGTAATTTGGCTAGGTGGACTAGTGGAAAAGAGGGACACCGCAGAAGCAACTGATTGGATGGTCTTGATGTTATTGACAAAGAAGTCCATGAGCTTCTCACACTTATTGTTATAAGTGAGGGTGGAGGGGACAGGGGAGAAGAGTTTAAGAAGACAGTTTGCAGTCGACAACAGAAGCCAGGGATTATCTTATTCCAGGATGATACTGGAATAGTGAGAAATTTTTAGCAGATGACGGCAGGACCTGATAGTGTCTTAAGTGGTCCACACAGATCAAGCAGTGGATTGCTAAACCAGTTGCCCACCATATCCTTTCAAGTCTGCATCCCTTGGACTTCAGGGAGCAGAGATGAGGGCCGTACCAGGGGAACAGTCAGAGTGAGAGAGACTGATCTTTTTGTTGGGGACTAAGGCATCAAAGGTGAAGATGAGGGTGCGATTGTGCAAATAAGTAGCTGCAGAAATGTTGTGGCGAACAGAGGGCCAAAGGCTAGACAGTTGAGATTTTGAAAGTGCAGTAGTAAGTGAATAGGGAGATAGATTTTTCCAGGGAGAGGTACAGAATGAGGTAGGGTTGGGGCATGGAAGGGGGGTGTGATTAAAATGACATGGCAGCTTCCTAGGTATGTGGTCCTTTTGAATAGCACATCAGTGATCATGATGCAATGGCGAGCAGCTGCCGGGTCCAGATGCAAAGAAACTCAAAGCAAGGTAGACCTTAAAAAGGTACAGGCAGTACTGTTCTCCTGATGAAAGTAGGCTGCAGATCTTCAGTCAGCAGTTGACAAATTTTGCTTAATAACCTCAGGAGTAGGTGGAAGAAGCATTGCTCTCTGAGGTACCGACTGTCAGAAATATCTGTCAGTCTTGGCTCAGTGCTAGCACTTTCACACTCTAAGTCAGAAGGTTGTGGGTTAAAGTTTCACTTCAGAGATTTAAGCACATAATGCAGGCTGACACTCCAGTGCAGCACTGAGGGAGTGCTGGACAAATGGATGTGTTGTCTTTTCGATAATACATTAAACCAGGGGGTCAGTTAGCTTAGTTGGCTAGACGGTTAGTGTATGATGCAGAAAGATGTCAACAACGGGGGTTTGATCTCTGTACTGGCTTTGGTAGTTCATGGAAGCCTGCCTCCTTGACTTGCCCCACACTTGAGGAGTGGTGACCCTCAAGCTATACGTTACCAACTGTCTCTCTAATGGGGAGAGATGCCTATGGTCCTTTGGGACTATGGCTAGAGCAAGCAAGCAATACATTAAACCAATGGCACATCTGCACTCTCAGGTGAACATAAAAGAACCCATGGCACTATTTTGAAAATGAGCAGGTGAGCTTTCCCCAGTATTTATCCCTGAACCAACACCTAAATCAGATGATATGATCATTTATGTTTTTCTTGTTCGTGGGAGCTTGCTGTGTGCAAATTAGCTGCCATGTTTCCTAGATTGTAACAGTGACTACACTTCAAAAATATTTCATTGGCTGTAAAGCAATTTCGCATGTTATGAAGTTTTGAAAGGTTCTATATAAATGCAAGTTCTTTTCTTTCTTTTCACTGGGGCAGGTTCCAGGATCTGGAATCAGTGGCAAACCAGTCCTGGGAGCTGGGAGCATTGAAAAGGGTTTAGCAACATTGAGAATTACTTAGCGGTAAGGGTCCTTGTGTTTAGAAGGAATCAGCATAGCTCTGTGAGATTGGTCAGTTTTGTCCCTGTTTTCCATCTGTGGTTGAATAGCTTGCCAATAATAGCATTGTCTACAGTCATCTATAAAGGATATACATTTGGGTGAGGTAATAGAAGTTGACCAGATCTTATCACCCTGTACCCCAGGAGGAGCCAACACCTTCAGAGAACTCTCTCTTCCAGAAACGTTGAGACTAGATTATTTGAAAATGTCAAAACTGAGATTTATAAATGTTTGTCAGGCAAGGGTATTAAGGGTTACAGAACCAAGTCATGGAGCATTGAGTTAAGATACACGATCTAACTGAATGATGGAACAGGCTCGAGAGACTGAATTTCCTATTCCTGCTCTTACTTTTCAATAAGATTGAAATTTGGGGAAAAAGTTAGGAGAAAATAAAATATTGCCGTTAGCACCAGTGCAAACAACACAAATACTATTTTCTGAAGAAGGGTCACTGACCTGAAACGTTAACTCTGCTTCTCTCTGCACAGATGCTGCCAGACCCGCTGAGTATTTCCAGCATTTCTTGTTTTTATTTCAGATTTCCAGCATCCGCAGTATTTTGCTTTTATTCAAATACTAACCTGTTGGACGGCAAACCTAGTTCTTTTTGTGGTTGTTAAAGCGCACAAACAAAAGTGCTTGGAATGAAAGGAGTGGATGCATTGTAACAGCTGGACCCATTGACATGATAGCAGGATCTGCAAATGATAACCTATGTACAATACCGTCTTGTTTCAGTTCCTAGAATCTTTTCCAAAACAATGGCACATTGTACGCTTTGTCTAATTCCTTTCCAATGAGACGCCTTGACCTTGCTGGTTGCAGTACTTTTTGGGCATTAAGCACTGTATGTGGCAAGAAACCAGCTTGCATGATTAACTGTGGTCTTCTGGCTATTTCAGTTACACACTTTCGCTGAATACATTTTATGACAGAACTATTCCACAAATAAAGCTTTTACATTATAAGACCAACAGGATGTTAGTATCTTACATTCATATTACCAAGGTTATTAAGCTCTACAATTGATTTAAAGAACAGTTTTCATTTGTAGCTGTCATCATAAACTGGGTCTTAATGACATCATTGAGACGTTAATACTATAGCTTAAAAGGAGATTATGCAGAGAACATGCCATTATTCTTCCTCTATCATCGTTACCAACTATTGATTTAAACAAATTGTGCACACAAACGATAATATGCAGAATCTTGTAAATTCCATGAATTTAGCTCCTCCAGTACCTGATTTGGGTGCAATGAATATGAAGTCTATACCAGAAGAACCAATTCAATTGGATCTCCATGCAGCTCCAGAAACAAGTCCAGGTTATTACTACTTAGCCCTGTTTAGCTCTTTGCTTTAGGGTAGAATTGTTGTTGAATTGTAAACAAGCATATCTTCTGGCATTTGCATGTTTAAAATGTAAAAAACAAATGGGATTTACCGTATATCTTCCACTGAACTGTTAAGTTGTTAGAAGTGTATATACGCTAGGTTGGTTACTGTATTACACCAATGTGGAACTAAATTTAAAATTATAGGTATTAATAGACATATTATCTATATATGATGTTTGCCATAGTTGTCCTGAATTACAACATTGAGTGCAGTGAGCTTGCAGAGTATTACGGATTGTTCTTGAAGGGGAAATAATAAATGGATTCCATTTGTAGATGGCCTTGATTCGCTGCCCAGGTGCCCAGTTGTGACCAGATTGAGTTTATGAATTTTAAGCATTCAGCCAAGCAGACATTTCCTATCAAACTGTTGTCGAAATATTTTCATTTTTGGTCAGATAATTATTTTGGAAACTAAAGCACAAGGCAAATCATTTTTACGTAGCAGTTATTAAGGGAAGATAAGAATAGCCATGGGAAAACTATTTTAAAAATGCATAAAATATTACTTCTTTAATGCTGTTTTAAGTCTTAAAACACAAATGATTGCCTCATGTTAACAGACTTCCTAATTTAAAGCCTCTTCTTAAAATATATTTTTCTTTTAATGTATTCTCCAGCTTTGTGTTGTGTCTCCGGAAAGTAATATTATAGATCTGGACAAATTTGTAATCCTATTAGCGTTTTAATTTATGCTGATAAAGGGGATTGCCATGACTACTACTTGAACTTGAATGGATCAAACAATGGAACAGACAATCCACAGCCTGATTTTTCATCCCTCCAGACAACTGCCAAACTTTTCCGCCCTTGGCTCAGTGTATTGCTTTTGCCACTGAGCCATAAAATTGTGGGTTCAAGCCCTAATCCAGAGATTTAAGCACATAATTTAAGGTGACACTCCAGAGCAGTAGTGACGGAGTGCCAACTTTCAGGTGAGACATTAAACTGATGCACCTGTTCACATGGACATAAAAGAAGAGCAGCAAAGATCTCTTCTTGTCCTGGCCAGCATTTATACCTTAACTAACATCAACAAAATAGATGATCTGGTCATTTATCTCATTGCTCTTTAAGGGGCCTTGCTGTGTACAAATTAGCTTCAGTGTTTCCCTGCCTTAGAGCAGTGACTATGCTTCCAAAGTACTTCATTGGCTGTGAAGTACTTTGGGACATACTGAAGTTGTAAGAGGCAATAGATAAATACCAATTTGTCCTTTTTAATGTTTATTGTCACTGCTTTCAGTAATATTTTGATAAAGGGGAATTGGTTTTGGTAAAAGAGTATATGAAGTAATAAAAAACTATTTGAGTACCAGAGCCACACAGATGGGGAAAGTCACCAGTTCAGTACTGGTCTGTGCTGCATCAGTTAATCGCATCTGAAACAGTTGTAGATTAACTATAGTGGGCCTCAACTCCCCTCAGTTAGTGAGAGGAAAATAAGCCAGGCTTCCTGCGCACATCTTTCTCCACTTCCTCTCCTATCTCCCCTCATGCCCTCTCAGAGTTCATCTTTTTCATGAGACCCACCTCCTGTTCCCTCGATCTTATTTCCATTAAATTGTTGACCACCCAACTTCCCCTCCTGGTCCCCATGCTGGCTGATATTGTAAACAGTTCTCTTTCTTCAGGTGTTGTTCCTCTCTCCTCTAAATCTGCTATCATCACCCATCTCAAGAAAAACAACTCTTGGCCCCACTTCCCTTGCAAACTACTGTCCCATCTTCAACCAATCTTTCCTCTCCCAAGTCCTTGAATATGTTGCCACCTCCCAAATCCATTCCTATCTTTCCTGGAGCTCCATGTTTGAATCCCTACAATCAGGTTTCCACCCCTGCCACAGTACTGAAACAGCTCTTATCAAAGTCACAAATGACATCCTCTGTGACTGTGACAAAGGTAAACTTTCCCTCCTCGTCATTTTCAACTCGTCTGCAGTTTCTGACACAGTTGACCACATCAAGCTCCTCCAACACCTCTCCACTGTCGTCCAGCTGGGTGGGACTGCTCTCACCCGGTTCCATTCTTACCTATCTAATGGTAGCCAAAGAATCACTTGCAATGGCTGTTCCTCCTGCTCCTGCACCGTTACCTCTGGTGCCCCTCAAGGATCTATCCTTGGCCCCCTTCTATTTCTCGTCTACATGCTGCGCCTCGGTGACATCATCCAAAAGCACAGCGTTAGTTTTCATATGTACGCTGATGACACTCAGCTTTACCTCACTACCATTTCTTTCGACTCCTCCACTGTTGCTAAGTTATTGGACTGCTTATCCAACATCCAGTACTGGATGAGCAGAAATTTCCTGCAATTAAATATTGGGAAGACTGAAACCATTGTTGTCAGTCCCTGCTCCAAACTCCGTTTCCTGGCTACTGACTCCATTCCTCTCCCTGGCAACAGTCTGAGATTAAGCTCGTTCATTTGCAACCTTGGTATCATATTTGACCCTGAGATGAGCCTCCCATTCGTACCATCACTAAGACCGCCTATTTCCACTTCCATAACATCGCCCGACTTCACCCCTGTCTCAGCTCATCTAGAGCTGAAACCCTTTTTTATGCCTTTGTTACCTCTGGACTTGACTATTTCAACACACTTCTGGCTGGTCTCCCACATTCTACACTCCGTAAACTTGAGGTCATCCAAAACTATGCTGCTCATGTCGTAATACGAACCAAGTCCTGTCGCCTATCACCCTATTAGTGCTGTGCTCACTGACCTACATTGGCTTCTGGTCAAGCAACATCTCCATTTTAAAATTCTCATCCTTGTTTGCAAATCCCTCCCTGGCCTCGCCCCTCTTTAACTCTGTAATCTCCTCCAGCCCCACAACCCTCCAAGATATCTGCACTCCTCTAATTCTGGCCTCTTGTGCATCCCCAATTTTAATTGTTCCACCATTGGTGGCTGCGTCTTCTGCTGCCTAGGCCCTAAGCTCTGGAATACCCTCCCTGCACCTCTCTGCCTCTCTACCTCATTTTCTTCCTTTAAGACACTCCTTAAAAGCTACCTTTTTGACCAAGCTTTTGGTCATCGGAACTAATATCTCCTTTTGTGGCTCGATGTCATACTTTGTTTTATAATGGTCCTGTAAAGTGCCTTGGGACATTTTATTATATAGATGTAAGTTGTTTCTCCTCCTGCTCCTCTTTCTTCTCTCCTCTTCCTCTTTCTTCTCTTCCTCTTCCTCCTTGCTATCCTGTTGGAAATGCACATGTGTTGACACTGGGTGAACACAGGATCAGGCTCAGCTGTGAAGACTGTTGGTTGAATAACCACTGACACCATCACCATTCACAATGGTTACTTCAATGATGCATTAGAGAGGTGGTTGTAAGTAAACCTATTAAACTCAATTAAATGCTTTCATGTGCTTCAGTCTCGAGTGAAATGTCCAAATGCAAGTTTATTACTCAGGCTAAAATAGTATAATAACTATTACAGTTATATAATAAACTCATACAACCTGGTTTCCTGCAGATCCAAGGCTTGGCTTCTGTAGGCTGGACTTCCAACTATCCTGTCAGTTTAACTCAAAATACCTGTTACTTGCTCTTATGTCTTCTCACTTAATGTGTGTCATCACACATAATGTCCAGAATGTATACTGAAGTGATGTTCTTTCTCAACAGACCTCCAGATGCTGGCATAGTGGCCATCTTGATAGTTTAACTGCTGATCAGTTTAGCCTGATGTCTCTTGTCTGGCAATACACAGGGACAGGAGATGCCCTGGGCTGTAAGGAAACTCCACTATTCCAGCTAATCTCCACTGTTAACATCCTTCTCTGAGATGTGATTGACTTTGATGGGAAACAAAGCCAATTCTAACAGTGATTAGTGCTTGCAGAACCACACCACAGCCTTCAGGAGAGGAGCAGAGAGGAAAACTTGGCAGGGGAAAATAACAGTCAGAAAGTTTTAAAATTGCTTGACGTACATTTTAATGGTGCTTTTAAGATATATCAGTTTTTGTCCCCAAGCATCACACTCAAGTGTCCTTCCAGATTATTTGTAAATAAATCAAAAGCCACATCTGAAAGCTACTGACTGAAAAAAATCAGTATTAGTAGAGAAGTGGTGTTGGGGAAGTTGATGGGGTTGAAGGCCAATAAATCCCCAGGGCCTGATGGTATGCATCCCAGTGTACTTAAGGAAGTGGCCCTAGAAATAATGGATGCATTGGTGGTCATCTTCCAAGTTTCTATAGACTCTGGAACAGTTCCTACAGATTGGAGGGTAGCTAATGTAACCCCACTATTTAAAAAGGGAGGTAGAGAGAAAGCAGGGAATTATAGACCAGTCAGCCTGATGTCAGTAGTGGGAAAAATTCTAGAGTCCATTATCAAGATTTTATAGCAGAGCACTTAGAGAACTGCGATAGAATCGGGCAGAGTCAGCATGGATTTACGAAAGGGAAATCGTGCTTGACAAATCTACTAGAATTCTTTGAGGATGTAACTAGTAGAGTTGATGAGGGGAAGCCAGTGGATGTGGTTTATTTGGACTTTCAGAAGGCTTTCGACAAAGTCCCACATAAGAGATTAGCATGTAAAATTAAAGTGCATGGGATTGGGGGTAGTGTATTGCGATGGATAGAAAATTGGTTGGCGCACACGAAACAAAGAGTAGGAATAAATGGGTCTTTTTCCGAATGGCAGGCAGTGACTAGTGGGGTACCGCAGGCATCAGTGCTAGGACCCCAGCTATTCACAATGTACATTAATGATCTAGATGAGGGAACTAAATGTAACATCTCCAAATTTGCAGATGACACAAAACTGGGTGGGAGGGTGAGTTGTGAGGAGGATGCAGGGAGGCTTCAGGGTGATTTGGACAAGTTGAGTGAGTGGGCTAATGCATCGCAGATGCAGTATATATGAACTGAGAGAGGGGAATATGCAGCGAGACCTGGGTGTTCTCGAAAACCAGTCTCTGAAGGTAAGCATGCAGGTGCAACAGGCGGTCAAAAAGGCAAATGGTATGTTGGCCTTCATAGCAAGAGGATTCGAGTACAGGAGCAGGGATGTCCTGCTGCAATTATACAGGGCCTTGTTGAGGCCACACCTGGAATATTATGTGCAGTTTTGGACTCCTTAACTAAGGAAGGACGTTCTTGCTATAGAGGGAGTGCAGCGAAAGTTTACCAGACTGATTCCTGGGATGGTGGGACTGATGTATGGGGAGAGATTGAGTCGGTTAGTATTATATTTGCTGGAGTTCAGAAGAGTGAGGGAGGATCTCATAGAAACCTATAAAATTTTAACAGGACTTGACAGGGTAGATGCAGGATGGACATTCCCAATGGTGGGGGAGTCCAGAACCAGGGGTCATAGTCTAAGGATACGGGGTAAACCTTTCAGGACTGAGATGAGGAGAAATTTCTTCACCCAGAGAGTGGTGAGCCTGTGGAATTCGCTACCACAGAAAGCAGCTGAGGCCAAATCATTGTATGTTTTCAAGAAGGAGTTAGATATAACTCTTGGGTCTAAAGGGATCAAAGGGTATGGGGCGAAAGCAGGAACAGGCTGAGTTGGATGATCAGCCATGATCATAATGAATGGCGGAGCAGGCTCAAAGGGCCAAATGGCCTACTCCTGCTCCTATTTTCTAAGTTTCTATCTCAAGGTAAATGTGACTTAAGTATCCAACTTCACTTTTTGGGACTGCAGAATCTTTTCCAGTCCTGTCAGCTCATGTGTTGCCATAAAGATATCGGGATAAAATTTCTGCAGGATTTCTACTGATCTCCCACTTGCTATTTATGCTGTTTCTCCAGGGTTTATGCCAATCTTCCACCAATGTTATAACAGAAGACTAGGTCAACCACCACAGAAATTCAACCCCCCCTTCATTGAACTCGTGTTGATGCTTCAGAACACCACGCTTAATTGTCAAAATAAAAAAACAGGGAAATAAATTTGAAGAAAAATCTCTAAATAATTTTTATTCGTTCATGGGATGTGGCCATCATTAATCGCTCATCCTTAATTGAGAAAGTTGTGAAGAGCGTTAAACTGCTGCATCTAAAAAGACTAAGCCAAGAGGGTCAAAGGGACACAGATTTGATTCCCAGTCTGAGGTAACTGAGCTCAGCCAGGCCAACAGTTGCAATGTTAAAATAGGCCTCCTGCCAGAGCCAGAAAAGGGGAAAAATGAGCTGGATCTCCCACTCTTGATCATAGAATTACATTGAATTTACAGTGCAGAAACAGGCCATTTGGCCCAGCTGGTCTATGCAGGTGTTTATACGCAATATGAGTCTCCTCCAACCCTACTTCATCTCATCCTATGAGTGTATCATTGTACGGTGACTTGCTGGAAAGTATGCATGTGTGGGAAGTCAGATTAGGGCAGGATCAGGCACTGTTATGACATTCCATGGTCCAATAGCTTATTGACACTTTGGGGCCACATGCTCACACATGAAGAATTGCCACTTATGTAAGAAAGGAGAAAGCAGCAGGTACCCTGCAACCAAAGCCCAGCATGAGTCAGAGGCTTCAGGAGAAGAGCACAGGAACTTAGTGGAAATAAGTTCTTGAGAGACTGGGCACTGGAAGTCATCCGGTGTCATCCTACAATGTTTTACATGTTATTACAGCAAGTGTGAAATATGTCTAGGAAAATCATACAACTGAGAGGAAATAAGTGACCTTTTTATATTTTACAATATTATTTTTCATTATTTTTGTTTTTCCATTCACTGATTGTGAATGGTCAGAAAGCTTAAACATTCATAATATGAAGTGAACAGCTGCTGAAAGATGAACTGCTTCAAGGTTTACAGAAAAGAGGATTATTGTTGTGCAGTGATTTTTTCATGTTTAAGCAGAACTTTAAAGTTACAAATCCAGTTCTATGTGATTTACATTTATGTAGTAATCACGCCTCGCAAGTTTTAAATCGATCACACATTGATGGTTCATAAAATGACAGATGGAAAGGGAGGAAAGTGAGAGTGCGATGGGGTAGAGTTTCCGCTCTAATGCATTGTTTCTTTGACTGTAATTCATCCGAAATCCGCATAAAAGGCACAAAAGATTGTGGCATTTTAAGTGGAAATTATGTCCAGTGCAAATCAATTGTCTGCGATCTTCTGCACTAGTTTAAAATCAATGTGCTAGAGGCAGGTCCCACCCACAAAACTGGCTACATTCTCAGATCACATTAATCACCATGGTGAGTTTCTGCTAATTGCGCTCTTTTGCGGGCCTATGAGGAGACTCTAAAAATAAAGCAGGTTCTTTTGGGTGCAACGACGCTAAAGGGCACGTTTTAAAAGCTTTGGAACGTAATTTCAAATTACTAAGAAACTGACGACACCAATATTAATAGCACATGGTTCTGTATATTTTTTAAAGTCATTTTCACTCATTTCAAATCAAGTAACTAACAGGTGGTGGATCAGACACTGTGATTTAAGGTGCTTAGTTTTTGGGATAAACCCATTTTCAGCTGCATTAATCAAAGTGCACCTAGATACCACTCTTGAATATATCAAGGAATATTTTTAAAGCAAAATTATCTTATTAAAGAAGTATGTTTTAAAACGCAGCCCAATTATGCTGGTTCATGACAAATTTTGCATTGGGGTGATTGATAAGCAACTGACTTTGAGTGGAAAAAACCCCACTTTTAAAACAGATGCAATTTTGGGCGCAATTTGCACCCAGATCGCCGAATGCACCCAAAACAAAAACTGTTATTTTTGAATGCATTAACAATGTTGTTAGTCATTGCAGCCAGTGCCATTTGTGGGAAGTCTTAATTTTATTTTTTTTTAAATCATTCAATTTTTGTTCGATTAACATTGACATTACATATTAATGCAAATGCTGATATCTGAGTTGCTTTATTACTGCAATATGAGCGTTTATTTCAGCTTTGCAATATATGAGCTGGATGCTACAGAAAGCAGCTTGTCCAAGGAGATCAATATTTTCTGGACTTTGTTAATGGGAACTCAATATGCCAGTTCTGAAAATGTCTTTATATCAGATTACATTGCACCTTTGATTGCATCAGTTTATGACTTGTTTTCACTTTGTTGAAAATTTGCAATTAAATCAGAGCATATGGTTAAATATAAATGTTACAGAGTTCCTATGACTCCACTGGTAAAATCTCTCCCGTCAACAATTGACCCCAGAGAAAGCTTGGGGTAAGAAGCAGAAGATTTGAGTCAGGTTGCTGGAAACACTTAATGCAAAGTCTCTTGCTGTTTTCAGGCAATTAGAAAGTCTGCCAGGTCATCTAATGCCTCTCGATGCACGATTGGAGTCAGAGAAGACCTAACTGTAAATCCTGAAGGATTGCAATTTATACCACACTGAGATGCTCTGAATGAGATCTATATGGCACTGCAAATATAATTGGGGATTTTGGAGTTTGTGAACTACTTCAGCCAGTTCCATGGAGACCAGATTAATAGGCCTCACTTATTCACCATGGTCTGAAGGACCAAAATACGATTGATTTTGACCATTTGCTGTTATTTGGAACTCATTTGGGAGCAGTAGTTCTGGCGTGCTGTTCGCTAACTCTCCCAAATTAGGCCAGCTCCCAAACAATGGGCAGATAGAAATAATTGCCATCTGGAAGCTAACCAAGTGCATTAGCAGTCAGCCACAACACACAATGTGAGCAGCAAATAATTGGCTCATATTCACTTATTTTTGATGCTTAGGTTGATGTACAAATTTAAGACATTATGAAGGCCTTAGGAAATAGCACTTTTCAGTAAAGATAATACAGCTGACTCTTGGAGAATAATAAATTAAATTACTGGAACAGCATAAATCAGATTTACTTTGGTCCATCCATATACTTAATTCTAAGAAGAAACGTCTCTTAGTCACTGAATATTCCATCTTATATACAAACAACTGATTAGGAGCAGAAGTAGGCCATTTGGCTCCTCAAGCCTGCTCCGCCATTCAATACGATCATGGCTGATCTGTTTGTGTTTCGAATTCCACACTCCCATCTACCCCCGATAACCCTTCATTCCCTTGCCTAACAAGAATCTATCTAACTCCGCCTTTAAAATATTCAATGACCCTGCCTCCACCACCTTCTGAGACTAGTGTGTCCAATCTTTCCTCATAAGACAACCTGCTCATTCCAGGTATCAATCTAGCAAACCTCCTCTGAACCATCTCCAATGCATTCACATCCTTCCTTATATAAGGAGACCAAAACTGCACACAGTATTTGAGATGTGGTCTCACCAGTGCCCTGTATAACTGAAGCATAACATCCTTACTTTTATTTTCAATTCCACTCATAATGAAGGCTAGCATTCCATTAGCCTTCTTTATTACCTGCTGCACCTGCATCCCAACCTTTTGTGACTCCTGCACTAGAACACCTAGATCCCTCGGTACCTCGGAATTCTGCAGTCATTCTTCATTGAAGTAATACTCTGCTTTTTTATTCTTCCTGCCAAAGTGAACAACTTCACATTTTCCCACATTATACTCCATCTGCTAGATTTTTGCCCACTCACTCAACCTATCTATATCGGTCTGCAACATCCTTATGTCCTCTTCACAACATACTTTCCTACCTATCTTTGTGTCATCTGCAAATTTAGCTACCATGCCATCTCTCCCCTCATCTAAGTCATTGATATAAATTGTAAAAAGTTGAGGCCCCAGCAGAGACCCCTGCGAGACTCCACTTTTCACATCCTTCCAATCAGAAAAGGACCCATTTATGCATACTCTCTGTTTTCTGCCAGCCAGCCAATCTTCTATCCATGCTAATATGTTACCCCACACACCATGAGCTCCTACCTTGCACAAGAACCTTTTATGTGGCACCTTGTCAAATGCCTTCTGGAAATCTAAGTACAGTTTGTCAATGGGCTCCCCTTTATCCACAGCACCAGTCACTCCTTCAAAGAACTCCAATAAATTGGTTAAATATGATTTCCCTCTCACAAAACCATGCTGACTATTCCTGATTAACTTGAGTTTTTCTAAGTGCCCAGCTACAGCATCCTTAATGATCGATTTTAACACCTTCCCCATGACAGACATCAAGCTATAGTTACCTGTTTTCTGCCTCCCCCACCCCCCCCTCTTGAATAGAGGGGTTATATTTGCTACTTTCCAGTCTGATGGAACCTTTCCAGAATGTAGCAAATTTTGAAAAATTGACACCAATGCATCAACTACCTCAGTAGCCACCTCTTTTAAGACCCTAGAATGAAGCCCATCAGGACCCGGGGACTTGTCAGTCACAGCTCCATCAGTTTGCTCAGTAGCGTTTCCCTGGTGATTGTAATTTCATCAAGTTCCTCTCTTCCTTCCACCTCCTGATTTACAGTTATTGCCGGAATGTTTTTTGTATCCTCTGTAGTGAAGACAGAATCAACATATTTGTTCATTTCATCCTCCATTTTCTTATTATCTACTATTAGCTCCCCATTCTCATTCTCTAGAGGACCAACAATTTACTTACTCTTTTCCTTTTTAAATACCTGTAGAAACTCTTGCTATCCGTTGTTACATTTTTCACTAGCTTCCTCTTATACTCTAATTTCTTTCTCCTGATTAACCTTTTTGTGATTCTCTGCCACTCTTTATATTCTGACCAATCATTTGAACTGCCACTCATCTTTGCGTAATGATATGCCTTTTCCTTAAGTTTGATTCTTTTACATTTGATGGCAGCAATTTATGGGAACAGATGTGTTGAATCATTTTCAATGCTGCTTTTTAAAATGTTCTGCTTTAACTCTTAAAGAAGCTGACCCGCAGCTCTGCTGTGGAATGTTGGAGTCCAGTATCTGGGACCAATGAATATTAGATCACTTCATCCCTTGTCCTCTGGTCTAATCTATGACATAAAGGAGGCCACGGTGACAACAACCTAGCAAGGTTTAAGTGAAGAGAGTATAAGATTGTCTTCCACATATGCTATTGTGAGGTGAATTTATGTAACTCGCAATAAGCAGTAATACAAGATATAATGGAAAGGTCAGCCCTGTATTAGGAGAAAAGACAGTTAACCATAACCATAATTACAAAGGATAATTTTCCCAAGCCAGAGACACTAGAAGAATATATTACAGAATTTAATAAGGGTATTGGCCTCCCTCAAATGGCTCGGAACGCATACTGTCCATCCGACTGCTCACCACCTCTGGTCCAGTACACCTACTCAGCATCTATGCTCCAACACTCTGTTCCGCACCTGAAGCTAAAGACCAGTTCTATGAACAACTCCATAACATCATTAGCAGCATCCCCAACACCGAACACCTATTCCTGCTGGGGGACTTTAATGCCAGGGTTGGGGCCGACCATGACTCATGGCCCTCCTGCCTTGGGCGCTATGGCGTTGGAAGGATGAATGAGAACGGGCAGAGACTGCTTGAGTTGTGTACCTATCATAACCTCTGCATCACCAACTCGTTCTTTCACACTAAACCCTGTCACCAGGTTTCATGGAGGCACCCAAGATCACGTCGTTGGCACCAGCTAGACCTCATTGTCACAAGGCGAGCCGCCTTAAACAGTGTTCAAATCACACGCAGCTTCCACAGTGCGGACTGCGACACCGACCACTCCCTGGTGTGCAGCAAGGTTAGACTCAGACCAAAGAAGTTGCATCATTCCAAGCAGAAGGGCCACCCGCGCATCAACACGAGCAGAATTTCTCACCCACAGCTGTTACAAAAATTTCTAAATTCACTTGTAACAGCCCTTCAAAACACTCCCACAGGGGATGCTGAGACCAAGTGGGCCCACATCAGAGACGCCATCTATGAGTCAGCTTTGACCACCTACGGCAAAAGTGCGAAGAGAAATGCAGACTGGTTTCAATCTCATAATGAAGAGCTGGAACCTGTCATAGCCGCTAAGCGCATTGCACTTTTGAACTACAAGAAAGCCCCCAGCGATTTAACATCCGCAGCACTTAAAGCAGCCAGAAGTACTGCACAAAGAACAGCTAGGCGTTGCGCAAACGACTACTGGCAACACCTATGCAGCCATATTCAGCTGGCCTCAGACACCGGAAACATCAGAGGAATGTATGATGGCATGAAGAGAGCTCTTGGGCCAACCATCAAGAAGATCACCCCCCTCAAATCTAAATCGGGGGACATAATCACTGACCAACGCAAACAGATGGACCGCTGGGTTGAGCACTACCTAGAACTGTACTCCAGGGAGAATGCTGTCACTGAGACTGCCCTCAATGCAGCCCAGCCTCTACCAGTCATGGATGAGCTGGACATACAGCCAACCAAATCGGAACTCAGTGATGCCATTGATTCCCTAGCCAGCGGAAAAGCCCCTGGGAAGGACAGCATTACCCCTGAAATAATCAAGAGTGCCAAGCCTGCTATACTCTCAGCACTACATGAACTGCTATGCCTGTGCTGGGACGAGGGAGCAGTACCCCAGGACATGCGCGATGCCAACATCATCACCCTCTATAAAAACAAAGGTGACCGCGGTGACTGCAACAACTACCGTGGAATCTCCCTGCTCAGCATAGTGGGGAAAGTCTTTGCTCGAGTCGCTCTGAACAGGCTCCAGAAGCTGGCCGAGCGCGTCTACCCTGAGGCACAGTGTGGCTTTCGTGCAGAGAGATCGACTATTGACATGCTGTTCTCCCTTCGTCAGATACAGGAGAAATGCCGTGAACAACAGATGCCCCTCTACATTGCTTTCATTGATCTCACCAAAGCCTTTGACCTCGTCAGCAGACGTGGTCTCTTCAGACTACTAGAAAAGATCGGATGTCCACCAAAGCTACTAAGTATCATCACCTCATTCCATGACAATATGAAAGGCACAATTCAACATGGTGGCTCCTCATCAGAGCCCTTTCCTATCCTGAGTGGTGTGAAACAGGGCTGTGTTCTCGCACCCACACTTTTTGGGATTTTCTTCTCCCTGCTGCTTTCACATGCGTTCAAATCCTCTGAAGAAGGAATTTTCCTCCACACAAGATCAGGGGGCAGGTTGTTCAACCTTGCCCGTCTAAGAGCGAAGTCCAAAGTACGGAAAGTCCTCATCAGAGAACTCCTCTTTGCTGACGATGCTGCTTTAACATCTCACACTGAAGAATGCCTGCAGAGTCTCATCGACAGGTTTGCGTCTGCCTGCAATGAATTTGGCCTAACCATCAGCCTCAAGAAAACGAACATCATGGGGCAGGATGTCAGAAATGCTCCATCCATCAATATTGGCGACCACGCTCTGGAAGTGGTTCAAGAGTTCACCTACCTAGGCTCAACTATCACCAGTAACCTGTCTCTAGATGCAGAAATCAACAAGCGCATGGGTAAGGCTTCCACTGCTATGTCCAGACTGGCCAAGAGAGTGTGGGAAAATGGCGCACTGACACGGAACACAAAAGTCCGAGTGTATCAGGCCTGTGTCCTCAGTACCTTGCTCTACGGCAGCGAGGCCTGGACAACGTATGCCAGCCAAGAGCGACGTCTCAATTCATTCCATCTTCGCTGCCTTCGGAGAATACTTGGCATCAGGTGGCAGGACTATATCTCCAACACAGAAGTCCTTGAAGCGGCCAACATCCCCAGCTTATACACACTACTGAGTCAGCGGCGCTTGAGATGGCTTGGCCATGTGAGCCGCATGGAAGATGGCAGGATCCCCAAAGACACATTGTACAGCGAGCTCGCCACTGGTATCAGACCCACCGGCCGTCCATGTCTCCGTTATAAAGACGTCTGCAAACGCGACATGAAATCGTGTGACATTGATCACAAGTCGTGGGAGTCAGTTGCCAGCATTCGCCAGAGCTGGCGGGCAGCCATAAAGACAGGGCTAAATTGTGGCGAGTCGAAGAGACTTAGTAGTTGGCAGGAAAAAAGACAGAGGCGCAAGGGGAGAGCCAACTGTGCAACAGCCCCAACAAACAAATTTCTCTGCAGCACCTGTGGAAGAGCCTGTCACTCCAGAATTGGCCTTTATAGCCACTCCAGGCGCTGCTTCACAAACCACTGACCACCTCCAGGCGCGTATCCATTGTCTCTCGAGATAAGGAGGCCCAAAAGATTGGGGTTAGATAAGACTGAGGTAATTATGCTCTATGCCACTGTAAGACAGTTTTATCCTGATCATGGTTGTATCACAAACTTACTCCTGTAAACTAGAGTAATGTAACCCACACCTGATGCCTAATAAAATACTGCAATGGGAATCACCTTGGAAATATAGTTGAGATAGAAAAGTTAGTAGAAAATATATTGAATATATTGTCTGTATCTATACAACACGATCATGTTACTTAACAAGATAATTTTTTGTTTGAACTATGGTTATTTGTAATGGGTGTGTTTTACCAGCTTCAACGCAGCTGCTGAGTAGAAGACGTCAGTATTCTACAGGTGAAATGATATGGGCTGTGCAAGAGTGGATTTGGTGGCATGCGGGCTGATGTAATTAGGCAGGAGGTTTTTTTTTGGTTTCCCAACGGCAGGATATTTTACAGAAATTAAGTCAGCGGCAGGTTTATGGTGTTCCAGGGTTCCCCAGCATGGTGGCGGATTGCAGATTTGCATTCATTTAAATAACATGAATACTCATTACCCTATTCATAGTTACAATTCAGTCCCACCTGCCGGGTTAAATGAACGGCGATGCTATTCCCGTGGCACCCGGTTCCCGATTGTTTTACTGCGGCGTGGAGCAGTTGGAATTGTGCAGTTGAGTTTCCAGTCTGTTGAGTCTTTGGTCTGTGCTGTTCTCTCTTTATCTTATCCGCAAAACTAACACCAGCATTGAAATGGATGTTTGCCTCCAGACTCACATTGGAATGGATGTTTGCCTCCAGACTCACATTGGAATGGATGTTTGTCTCCAGGCTTGGGCACCAGCAAGGGTGAATCTTCTCAGAGGATGGCAGCAAAGGCATGAGGGAGGGGCTACATGGAGGAGCAGGGCAGGGTACTCAAGGACTCAAGGGCAATTAGGGAGCAATGCTTACATCCCATGAAAGATTTTTTTAAAAGTGTAGTCTTATTGGTGTCATGTCAGTGTAGTTTTTTAAAATTTGTTTCATGGGATTTTGGTGTCGCTGGCAAGGCCAGCATTTGTTGCCTATCCCTAATTTCCCTTGAGAAGGTGGAGGTGAGCTGCCTTCTTGAGCCGCTGCGAACCATCTGGTGCGGGTACACCCACAGTGCTGTTAGGGAGGGAGTTCCATGTTTTTGATCCGACAGTGAAGGAACAGCAATATATTTCCAAGTCGGAATGGTGTGGGGCTTGGAGAGGAACTTGCGGATGGTGGTGTCTCATGTGTCTGCTGCCCTTGTCCTTCTAGGTGGAAAAGGTCACGGGTTTGGAAGGTGCTATTGAAGGAGTCTTAGCGAGTTGCTGCAGTGCATCTTGTAGAAGATACACACTGCTGACACTGTGCGTCAGTAGTGGAGGGAGTGAATGTTTAATTTGGTGGATGGAGTGCCGATCAAGTGGGCTGCTTTGTCCTGGATGCTGTTGAGCTTCTTGAGTGTTGTTGGAGCTGCACTCGTCCAGACAAGTGGAGAGTATTCCATCATGCTCCTGATTTGTGCCTTGTACATGGTGGACAAGCTTTGGGGAGTCAGGAGGTGAGTTACTCGCTGCAGAATTCCTTGCCTCTGACCTGCTCTTGTAGTAGCCACAGTAATTAAGTAGCTGCTCCAGTTCAGTTTCTGGTTAATGGTAACCCCTAATGGTACCCAGTGGGGTATTCAATGATGGTAATGCCATTGAATGTCAAGGGGAGATGATTACATTCTCTATTGTTGGAGATCGTCATTGCTTAGCACTTGGTGTTTATTGGTTATTGGTGTCATGTCAGTGTAGTGTTAATGATGTTATATTAATAAAGTGTATTTGGTGCCATGTCAATGTAGCATTATTGCTCCCATGTCAGTGTAGTGATTTGATATCATGTCATTGATGCAATGTCAGTGTAGCAATTTGGTACGACTGAATGGCTTGCTCGGCCATTTCAGAGTCAACCACATTTCTGTGGGCCTGGTGTCACATGTAGGCCGGACTGGGTAAGGGCGGCAGATTTCTTTCCCTCAAGGACATGAGTGAACCAGATGCGTTTTTACGACAATCCAGGAGTTTCATGGTCACCATTACTGAGACTAGCCATTTAATTCCAGATTTTTATTAATTAATTGAATTTAAATTCCAACAGCTGCCATGGTGGGATTAGAATTTGTGTCCCCAGAGCATTAGTTGAGGTTTCTGGATTACTCGCTCAGTAACAACTGGTCAGAAAAACTGGAGCTGTCTCTCTCCCTCTCACTCTCTCTCTCCCCCCTCCCTCTCTGTCGCCTTCCCTCTCTGCCCCTCACTCTCTCTCTCCTCTCTCTCTCTCCATACCTCACTCTCCCCCCCTCTCCCTCCCCCTTCTCTTTCTCCCCCCTCTCTCTGCACAGTGGCGCAGTGGTTAGCACCACAGCCTCACAGCTCCAGCGACCCGGGTTCGGTTCTGGGTACTGCCTGTGCGGAGTTTGCAAGTTCTCCCTGTGACCGTGTGGGTTTCCGCTGGGTGCTCCTGTTTCCTCCCACAGCCAAAGACTTGCAGCTTGATAGGTAAATTGTCCCTAGTGTAGGTAGGTGGTAGGGGAATGGTGGGGATGTGGTAGGGAATATGGAATTAATGTAGGATTAGTATAAATGGGTGGTTGTTGGTTGGCACAGACTTGTGGGCTGAAGGGCCTGTTTCAGCGCTGTATCTCTCTATGAATCTCTCTCTCTCCCCCCACCTCTCTTTATCTGTCCCTCACCCATTCTCTCCCTCTTCCCCACTCTCTCTCTCCCTCTCTTTATCTCTCCCTCACCTACTCTCTGTCTCTCTGCCCTCTCTCTCTCTCCCTCTCTCTTGCCTCTCTCTCTCCCACCTCTCTCTCTCTCCCCCCCTCTCTACCCTCTCTCTCTCTCACCCTCTCTCCCCCTCTCTTCCCCCTCTCCCCATCTCCCCCCTCTCTCTCCCTCTCTCTCTCCCCCTATCTCCCCCGCTCTCTCTTCCCCCTCTTTCCCCCTTCCCCCTCTCTTCCCTCCTCTCTCCCCCTCTCTCTCCCCCACTCCATCTCTCTCCCCCACTTCATCTCTATCCCCTCTCACTCGCCTCCCTCTCTCTCCCCCTTTCTCTCTCTCCCCCTTTCTCTCTCACCCCCTCTCATTCTCTCTCTCTCCCCTCTCTCTCTTCCCCCCCCCCACTCTCCCCTCTCTTGCTCTCCCCCCTCTCTCCCTCCCCCTTTCTCTCCCTCCCCCCCTTTCTCCCTCCCCTCTCTCTCACCCCCTCCTTCTCTCTCCCTCTTTCTCTCTCTCTCTCCCTCCTCTCTCTCCCCTTTCTCTCCCCCTCTTTCACTCTCTCTCTCTCCTCAATCTCTCCCCCTCACTCTCCCCTCTCTCGCTCTCCCCTCTCTCTCCCTCCTCCCTCTCTCCCCTCATTCTCCCTCCTCTCACTTTCTCTCACCCTCTCTTTCCCCCCTCTCCCTTCCCCCTCTCTCTCTCCCCATCTCCCGCACTCTCTCTCCTCTCTCACCCCCATTCTTTCTCCTCTCTCTCCCCTCTCTCCCACCCCTCTTTCTCCCTCCTCTCTCTTTCTCACTCCCCCCTCTCCCTTCCCCCCTCTTCCCCCCTTTCTCCCTCTCTCCCCTCTCTCACCCCCCTCTCACTCCTCTCTCTCTCCCCCTCTCTCTCTCCTCTCTCATCCCCCTCCTCTCTCTCTCTCTCTCCCCTCTCTCTCCTCTCTCTCTCTCCCCCTCTCACCCCCCTCTCTCTCCCCCTTTCTCTCTCCCCTCTCTCAACCCCTTGTCTCTCCCCTCTCTCCCCCCACCTCTCTCTCCTCTCTCTCCCCCCTCCCTCTCCCTTCCCCCTCTTCCCCTCTTTCTCCCTCTCTCCCCTCTCTCACCCCCTCTCTCCTCTCTCTCTCCCCCTCTATCTCCCTTCCCCCTCTCTCACCCCCCTTTTTCCCTCTCTCCCCTCTCTCTCCCCCTCTCTTTCTCTCTCTGTCTCCTTTCTCTCCCCGCTCTCACCCCCTCTCTCTCTCCTCTCTCATCCCCCTCCTCTCTCTGTCTCCCCACTCTCTCTCCCCGCTCTCTCTCTCCCCCCCTCTCCCTCCCCTCTCTCACCCCCCCTCTCTCCCCCCTCCCACCTCTCTCTCCCCCCTCTATCTCTCTGACCATAGCTGAGAGTGGGAACAGTGCTTCTGTACTGCGGACATATTCGGGATTTTCCAGCGAGCTCTTAAAAAAAAAATCTGAACCTGCTGAAAACGCCGAATCTGTCGGATGTTCGGAAGCACTGACTTTGCTTCAGCTCCTGTCAGCTGTGAAATTGACACTTCTGATTTTTTTTCTTAAAAATCAATCTGAAGAAGCCAATGGGAAATTTCTCATCTCTGAAATTACCAGTCACAAACCCCAAAATCTTTTACCACAGACACTGGTTCCCAGTACGTTTACTTTGCCAACCCCTGCTCTTGAATGCCTCAATTGAACCTGCCTCCACCATACTGGCACTGCATTCCAGATCCTAACCACTCGCTGCGTGAAAAAGTTTTTCCTCATGTCGCCATTGCTTCTTTTGTCAATTACCTTAAGCATGTGCCCTCTTGTTCTCGATCCCTCCACTAATGGGAACAGTTTTTCTCTATCTACGCTGTCCAGACCCCTCTTGACTTTGAATACCTCTATCAAATCTCCTCTCAAACTTCTCTTCTCCAAGGAAAAAATCCCAACTTCTCCAATTTATCCACATAACTGAAGTTCCTCATCTCTGGAATCATTCTTATGAACCTTTTCTGCACTCTCTCCAATGCCTTCACATCTTTCCTAAAGTGTGGCACCCAGAACTGAACACAGTACTCCAGTTGAGGCCAAACCAGTATTTTATACAAATTTAACATAACTTCCTTGCTTTTGTACTCTATGCCCCTATTAATGAAGTCTGGGATGCTGTATGCTCTATTAACCGTGCTCTCAACTTGTCCTGCCGCCTTCAATGATTTATGCACATATACACCCAGGTCCCTCTGCTCCTGCATCCCCTTTAGAATTGAACTCTTTATTTTATATTGTCTCTCCGCGTTCTTCTTACCAAATTGAATCACTACACATTTCTCTGCATTAAATTTCATCTGCCACTTGTCCACCCATTCCACCAATCTGTCTATGTCCTTTTGAGGTTCTGCACTATCCTCCTCACAGCTCACAATGCTTCCAAGTTTTGTATCATCCGCAATTTTGAAATTGTGCCCTGTATACCAAGGTTAATATATATCAGAAACAGCAAGGGTCCTAACACCGACCCCTGGGGCATTCCACTACAAACCTTCCTCCAGTCCGAAAAACATCCATTAACCACTACTCTCTGTTTGCTGTCACTCAGCCAATTTCATATCCATGTTGCTACTGTCCTTTTTATTCCATGAGCTATAACTTTGCTCACAGGTCTGTTGTGTGGCACTTCATCAAATGCTTTTTGGAAGTGCATGCATACTGTATCAATGTCATTGCCCAGATCAATCTTTTTTGTTGCCTCTTCAAAAAACTCCAGCAGGTCAGTAAACACTATTTGCCCTCCACAAATCCATGCTGCTTTCCCTAATTAACCCACAGTTGCCCAATGACTATTAGTTTTGTCCCGAATTATCATTTGTAGAAGTTTTCCCACCACCGAGTTTAAACTGACTGGCCTGTAGTTGCTGGACTTTACACCCTTTTTTGAACAAGGGTGTGACATTTGCAATTCTCCAGTCCTCTGGCACCACCCCTGAATCTAAGGAAGACTGGAAAATTATGGCCAGTGCCTCCTCAATTTCCACTCTCACTTCCCTTAGTATCCTTGGATGCATCTTATCCAGCCCTGGTGCCTTATCAACTTTAAGTATAGCTAACCTATCCAATACCTGCTCCTTATCAATTTTAAACCCATCAAGTGTCTGAATTACCTCTTCTTTCACCATGACCTGTGCAGAATCTTCTTCCTTCGTAAAGACAGATGCAAAGTATTTGTTTAATACTTCAGCCATGCCCCCTGCCTCCATTTGTAAGTCCCCTTTTTAGTCCCTAATCGACCCTATTGCTCCTTTCCTTAGACAGCACCTTCCAAACCCGCAACCTCTACCACCTAGAAGGACAAGGGCAGCAGATGTGTGGGAACACCACCACCTGCAATTTCCCCTCCAAGCCACACACTATCCTGATTTGGAACTATATCACCATTCCTTCACTGTCACTGGGTCAAAATCCTGGAACTCCCTTACTAACAGCACTGATTGTGCATCTAACCCACATGGACTGCAGCGGCTCAAGAAGGTAGCTCACCACCACCTTCACAAGGGCAATTGGGGATGGGCAATAAATGCTGGCCTAGTCAGTGTTGGCTTGATTTCATCCTCTCTCTCCAGAGGGTTACCTTTTTAAGACAAAAATTCAAGACATTAGAGTTTCTCTCAGGAGATATATGGCTCGCTTCCCTGGTGTGACCACACAATGGGCCAGGATGTGGCAACCATGGCTATCGATTGCTATCTGAATGGGGACTCTTCTGTCAACATGCTGCTATTTCACTCCTATTTGATTTTGATTTGCGCTGTGAGTCCATTAGTCTTTGGAATCCGTTATTAGTTCATTCATGTTGATAAGAGTCATTAGTGCAGTAGTGCTTTTTTCAGTTTCAAAGGGGTTCTCCCCAGAGGCTATTCGGACGAGGTTAACGAGTTCTATTCTTGTCAACAGGTTTGTTGATTTCCATTACAGGGGGTGGGGGGAGGGGGGGGGGTCACGTGACCACTACTCCATTTGACTGTGGTACAAGTGGCCATGTTTTTATGGTTTTATTTAACAGTTGATTTTTTAAAAATTCATAGTTCTTTTAATTCATTGTTTATTTCATCACGCACCTTCTGTGCATGGCACTGTGCATTCACATACATACAGAGTAACCCTAATTTCAACGTTACTACTTTCCCTCTTATTCTGACCCCACCTAATAACTTACTATTTCCTACTCTAGTGCAATCTGTCTCTCCCAATTCTCTGTGCACCTTGGTGTTCCTCTCTTGTATTATCTCCTGGTTCCCACACCCCTGCCAAGTTAGGTTAAACCCTCCCCAATCGCACGAGCAAATCGTTCCGCAAGGAAATTTGTCCTAGCTCTGTTCAGGTGCAACCTGTCTGGCCTGTAAAGGTCCCACCTTCTCCAGAACTGGTCTCAGTTTCCCAGGAAACTAAAGCCTTCCCTCCTGCTCCATCTTTTCATCAAACATTCATCTGTTCTATCCTCCTATTTCTATACTCACCTGCGCGTGATAGCGGGAGTAATCCGTAGATTACTACTTTTGAGGTCCTGCTTGCTAATTTCTTTCCTAGTTCACTAAACTCTGCCACATCCCTCTTTCCACCTATGTCATTGGTACTAATGTGGACCATGATTGCTGTCTGTTCACCCTCCCCCTTCAGGGTGCTCTGCAGCCGTTCAGTGGCATCCTTGATCCTGGAACCAGGGAGGCAACACAACATCCTGGATTCATGTCTGTGGTGCACAAATGCCTGTCTATTCCCCTATCAAATCTCCTATCACTATGGCTCTTCCAGTCTTCTTTGTGACCCCCTGTGCAGCTGAGCTAGCCCTGGTGCTATGGCCCTGGCTCTGGCTGCACTCCCCAGATGAACCATCACTTCCCTCAGTATTCAGAACTGAATACCGGTTGGAGAGTGAGACACACTCAGGGGACTCCTGCACTAGCTGCCTTTTTCTTCTTGGCTGCCTGGCGGTCACCCATTCCCTCTCTCCCTGCATACTCTTAAGCTGTGGGGGGGACCACATCTATAAACATGCTATCCACAAAGCTCTCAACCTCAGGGATGCACCGCAGTGATGCCAGCTGTTGCTCAATTTCCAAAACCTGGAGCTCGAGCTGCTGTAACTGACAAAATTTCCTGAACATATGGTTATCCAGGACACGAGAAGAATCATGGAGTTCCCACATAGCACAGGATGTGCACTCCAGAGGTCAGAGCAGCCTGCCATTCCTCTATGTATTTGATAATGAACTTTGGTACTATGGATAAACCTTGCGATTACGAATGAATACATGAGTTGCGAGAACCAAGTAAAAGAAAGTTAAAAAAGGAAAAAAAAATACTCACCAACTAATCACTTATGTGTTTCCCACATATGTCACGCTTGATTTTCTTTAGAATGCTGTCAGTCAGCTCAGAACCCGCAGACTATCCAGTGCTCTTTTTAACTCCGCCTCTCTGGCTCTGCTCCCTCACCGGCCGCTCGTTTTAACTCCACCACTCTGACTCTGCTCCCTCACCGGCTGCTCTTTTAAACTCCACTGCTCTGGCTAAATATGTTGTTTTGCAGCATGCCCCCTAATCAATTCACTCCTCAGCTTTAATAACATTATACTTTGTTGAGGTAAAATATGAGTGGGGAAATTCATTTAATATAAAACTTTCGACAACAAAAATAGGGTGAAAAGTGGCATTCCACCAGCACAAATAACTGTGTGTTGCTGCAGATTGCATAAAGTTTAACTTTTTTTATCGTAATAGTGAATTATCAGGGAAAAGAATATTCTAGATTGTAAACGAAAATTTTTATCAGTACGTTGTGCAGGAAATAAAGCCTAAAGAGTTTATTATTACACACGATAGTAGCTTTTATACTCTAGAAGAAAAAATATTAATGTATAGCCACAAGCATGGAATCACAAATTTCTTGGGTATTTGGTTCAGTTCCCCTTCAGTACTGAGTTTGTTGTGACTGTATCATAGCAACAGTCTTCTTGTTGCTCCTGAACTTCTAAAATGTTATTATGCAAAGTTATTACCATGGAAACGGAAAGAAAAACATAAACAGAAAGCTATAGAGAACATTGCATTATCAGCAAATTTCTGTCGAGATCTCAAGCCTGTCTTGGGTGTGGAGTGTAATAGCAATTGCTTCTCCCCATGCAATGTATTTTGTTCAATTGTCTAATGATCTGCATGCACTTTTTTTGAGATCACAGTTCAGTAAAATGTTGCAGTGTTACAAAGTTTAAGAACTGGGTTTTGTTTTCTCCTTCTCCTACCTCAAACATGACTGCGGGAGGCTTGCTCTATGTCCCCTGGATTCTAAGTAATATTATCACCCAATCACCTACCCACACTCATTCTCCTGCACTCACTGACTCAAACTCCCACATTCACACACTCATTCACTCTTCCACTGATTCATACTTACTCCTCACACTCAGTAACACTCACTCACAAATTCTCACTTCGCAGTCACTCTCATATTCGCTCATTCTCACTTCATAACACTGTCTCACAGCTCCCCTTTACTCCTATATATACTTACTCTCTCACTCCCAATCTTTCACTCAGTCTGTTAGTCAATTACCCACTCAATCTTTTCTCACTCACATTCACACTTTCACTCGCTCTCACAGATTCACTCCCTTGCTCACTCAGTAGCTCACTATTTTACTCATTGAATTATTCTCTCGCACTCATTACCTCTTACAGTCTCACTCATTCTATCTCACTCACTCACTCACTTACTCATATTCACTCACTCACTTGCACTCTGACACTGACTCACACACTCTCACTCAGTAACTCACCCCTTTACCCACGGGAAGAGGGAACTGTACTCTGATCCCATTGTGAGAGAGGATTCTATCCTGACCTCAGGGTGCGAGGCAATTGGACTCTCTCATTTTCTCTGTCTGTATTGACCTCTCACTGACTTTATTCCACTCCTCTTGTCCTTTCGATCTATGGGACCACCAAAGACAGACTCCTACATTCAGTGGCAGCAAACTGCCAGCAGCCTTAAAATGAAGGCCTGTCCTCGGAATCCTTATTTTGAAACTTAGCCTTGGACTGATATGAAAGGAAAGACTTGCATTTATATAACACATTTCACAAACTCAGGATGTTCGAAAGGATCTACAACCAATGAAATACAGTCCCTGTTATAATGTAGGAAATGCAGAAGCCAGTTTGCACACAGAAAGATCCCACAAACAGCAATGTCACAATGATCAGAGAATTGTTTTTTTAATGACGTTGGTTGAGGGATAAATATTGGACAGGATACCAGGAAGAACTCCACTGCTCATCTTCCAATTGTGTTATGGAATCTTTTATATCCACCTGAGAGTGCAGACAGGGCCTTGGTTTAACATCTTCAACGGTGCAGCACTCTCTCAATGCTGCACAAAAGTGTTAGCCTAGATTTTGTGCTCAAGTCTGTGGAGTGGAACTTGAACTCACAACATTTGGACTCAGAGGTGAGAGTGCTACAAACTGAGCCATGGCTGAGCCATGTCATAATTGCCAACCCTGCCTGTGATTCCTGAGGAGTGCACAGTCCTGGCAGTGCACATCAGCCTAGCTGTAATATTCCCCCGAACAAATAAAAGCTGTCACTTTCTATACTCACAAGTGAAGGATGGTACCCTGGGCAAGGTAGTGGAGGGTACCTGAAGCCTGAAGCTCTTCAGATAGTCAAGGAGGGAAGCAGAGGACAAAAATTGGCCAAAATAAAAACCTTTGGGTGCTAGTCAGTTGAGCTACTAACTAAAACTTTATTTTAATTGATGATCTCTATGAGCTGGATTTTCCCGCAGGAGTCAGGACCTTGATGTTGCGCTCATATGGGGGATCCCGAGCCCACCCATGTCCTCAGAGCACTCGCCTCCTAATTGGTCGTCTCTGTTGCTCACCCTCTTATTAAGGACAGTGGGTGGGCTCCCTATGCTGCAGTGATGTCTAGACCCACAGCCCCACTAGGAGAGGTGGGCGCTGTCAAGGAAGGTAAGCAAGCACGAGGGTGCCTCAACATGGAGGCTTCCTTGGCTGCCCGCATAGGAGCGATAAAGAGGCCAGAAGTTGATAGGGCCATTGTGTTAAGGGGAAACTCCACCCGCAAGACTATTCACAGATGGGGCTGCAGCATTTCACCCCACAGCCCTGTCATTGGGGCATGGAGTCTCCAGCTCTGATGGCCCTGGTTTGCTGCCGGGAAGCTGCCTCCAATGAGTGTCAGTCTCTGCACTCGGTGGGGGCCCGCTCCGGCGCGGTAAAATACTGGAGCAAAATGGCTCCTAAGTGAGGAAAGAACCCGGAGGTGGGAATTAATCGCAGAGCCTTCCCAACTCGGCTCCCCGCTATTTTCTCGCCTCCCCTTTCTCCAATTCCCTTCTCCCCGGGGCCAGAAAAATTCAATCCTATATGTCAGCAAGCTGCAACTTATTTCTAGAAAGGGATAAAGGTTGCAAAATTGGGCTCTGTAATGTCCATGTGCACACGTCCAGCGCAGCCCACACCAGTGCCATTTTGTTGAAGGCATTAGGAGCGTGTGCTGGAAGCATTGCAGACTAGGCAGATCATGATGCCAGTCAGCGTGTAACGCTGATTTGGTGCCACACTGCTATTTTGGACCTCATTGCTGTGGCTAGCATCCTCTCTAAGCCTTGCACAGCTGAACTTGCATTCAGCAGCATGAAGGATTCCCCCACCAGCACTATTTCAAGGGATCATCAACAACTTAGTTAGTTGCTGCTTATTTTCTTTTGGCTCTGTTTGAGTTTGTGGAAAGTTCTGGGTGTTTTATGGAGTTGGTTACACTTGGTGACATCGTGCTGCATGTGCAGAAGGCATTGGCTGTGACTGCAAGGGCTCGGGGCACACCATTTGCTCCCAGTCATGGGCCCCACAGTAGCAATTCTCCTTGGGCTGTAACATGAGAGGGAGAAGCAGCAAAGACAGAAAAGGAGAGATGTACTGCAACTGCAAAGGTTACCACTCACTGAAAGTGCAGGTGGTGTGTGACCACACTCAACCCATCATACTGGTGAATGCCCGCTTTGTGGCAGAATTCATGATGTGTTCAATCTGGGCCAGTTTGCAGTTCCATCAACCTTTCAGCCACCACGCCAAACCAGACAGTGGCTGCTGGGTGCCACGGGCTACCACTCTACTCCTGGCTGATGACTCCACTCTGCAACCCAACCACACATGGCCAGCATGCATACAATAAGAGCCATGCTGCTACAAGAAACATCATGGAGCAGACGAGCAGTTCTGCTACCTCGTCCACACTGGTGGAGCCCTCCAGTACTTGCCAGAATGGGTGTCCCAATCCATGGTGTTCTGCTGTATCCTCCATAGGCTGGCCAGCTTGAGGGCACAGCTCTTGCCATCAGTGATTCAGCGACCACCTCTGGAGGAGGCGGAGGAAGAGGAGGAGAAAGATGAAGGGAGGAGGTAATTGACACATCCACTTTCTGGCTGGAGCTGTCTGACAGTGCCTCATTCGACTCTGGTTCCCGTGAACACAACCCTACATCCCCATTATATAATGTTCCACATCTTACTATCCCTCTGTTACGGACAAATACAGCACCCTCTTGGCCACAGTGCTGAAATAAAAGACATCACAAAATAACCATTCCATATCAACTTTATCCAACAAAACATCCAATATTCCTTACAAAACTCAAGCAATCACACTTATGCGTTCCCTTAGGGCTTGTCTTGCGGGTGACTTTGCCTATCCTGGTGCTCCTATGCAATGTTACCCCAGTGGCTGCTGCATAGCTGGTGGAAGGCTGCTGACTTTCAATAGTGGAGACTGCAGATGGCCTTGCAGGATAACTTCAAGCAGCTCAGGGTCTAGAAGGTCTGGCTTTGGATTGCACCACCTCGGCATGGATGACAGCGTTCTGGGCTGGCCGGCTGACAGGAAACTACAGGGCGATGACGATAAGTTCATGCTCCACGGAAACACCTCCACTCCCGTGAGGTGGCACCACAGTAGGGCTAGTAACATGCTGGTGCACAGATTGCTGGACTGATGTGAGAGCCTGCAAGCTCCTTTGAGCAGTGGTATCCGTAGCCATGATGGCAGCAGTCTGACCCTTCACGGCGGCAAGCTGAGATTTCATGATCTCGTTCTGAGTTTCCACTGCAGCATTCAGATGTTGAGTGGCTTCTGCTTGTGCTGCAGTTGAAGTTGAGACATTGGCCATCAGATGCTGCATTATGGTTAGGCCTGCAAGTGTTCTCATGGAGTTAGCCACCACTTTCATGTTGGAACAAAAAGGCTCCAAGTTTTGCACAAAGCCCTGTGCCAAGTTGGAACCGGACTCCTCCATGTTCTTTGACAGTGACAGCAGGTTTTCTGGCAGGCCTGTCAATGCATCAAGCATTTCATGCCATCAGCCTTTTTCTGTAGACCACTCTGACTATTTTGCAGCAGTCTCTGGGGAGCTGTCACCCGCATTATCCTTTCACACTGCCCTGGTTGCAGGTAACTTGTGCCTCCTCACGTGCAGACCCCGCCTCTACGGTACCCTCTAAAGTATTACAGGGCCAGTATCTGGCTGGTGGTTGTGAGTATCAAATCGAGTGACAGTGCTCCTCTTGGCCTTCCTGCTCTTGCACCACTGTCCAGTGAAGTAGAGAAAGGCACACGGCAGGGTTGCAGTGAGGGGAAGGGAAGGAATGTAAGAGGTGATGCTGACACCATCTGCAGTTTGCATGTCAGAAGAGATTGTGGGATGTGGGGAAAGTGGGATGTGAGAAGGTGGATTAGGTAGGAACATCCTGCCATCTTCTATGGTCTTGTCCCTGCCGCTGGCCATGTCTTCAGTGATGGCTACTCCAATTATGGTGACCACTGTCTCCTTCACGGGGCAGAGGGCATGCAGCTGTGCCTGTACCTTGTGGGTTAGCTGCCACTGTCTCCAGTTATGCGTCAGCTTGTCCTGCAAGAGGGAAGGCAGTATGCCAGTGAATGTGGTGATGTGGCTGTCATAGTTGAATAGCTGCCTGTATGTGCAAGCTGTGAGCATGAGGCTTGGTGCAGTGATAAGTGCATGAGGGTGAGGTGAAGGTATGAAAGTGAGGTATGAGTTGTACTTGATAGAGAATGTTGGTGGGTTAGTGATAGGGGTGTGATGCAGTGAGCAAAGTGTGAGGCTACTGGTGCAGTTGTAAGCATATGGCATTCGAAGATGAATTCACTGACCTTTACCACTTGTGTAAGGTCATTGGACTTCTTTGGGCACTGCATCAGGTCCTCAGGGTGATGCTTTTTGCATTGATCTCCACGGTTATCTGCTTCCATTTCTTGCTGACTGCTTGTTCAGAGGGCCTCCTGGCCCCATGTGGAAAGAGGACATCCCTCCTCTTATTCACATCGTACATGAGGGCCTCGAGTGCTGCTTTGCACAATCTGGGAGCCTGCTCTCCATCACTGTTACACTTCTGTAGGTCAGACACTCTTGAGTAATTCCAATACCTGCTGCAGCCAGAATGCACATCCCCTTTAGGTGGTGGAGATTGACTTTAAGTAATGCAGGCTAACTTTAAGTGGTGCTAACCTCACATGAACCTGAGCCTCCTGAGGCATGCAGTCATTCAATAGTGTATTTTGCACTAGGCAACTATCATGTAAATAGACAGGCAGCACAATGTTTGTGTGCTGCCTGCATTACTTTGAATTGGTGCAGGTTAATCGTGCATCATGATCCTCATGCCCATTTTCCGGGGCTTTCCAATTTTTGGCCCCAAATGGTTTTGTGTGAAATCCACAGCACATGTAGGGTGGTGGAATTAGGCGAAGAAATAAACTTTGTCCTTGGCTTGCAGAGCAAATATTGCACGAACAGAGCCTGGATAAAATGAAGTTAAAAATGGAACATGAGAAATTGGCAGTGTTAAGTTTCCCATTGTAGGTTGTTGGACAAAAGCACCTCTGTTGTGTACTGCAAAGGGCATTGTGTAGAGAATGGCTCTGCATGACATGTCAGAAAGTTGGCATCTCTACACAGTACTGTGTGGGGAGGGAAGAAGAACTGAAATCTTTGCATATCCCACATTTCAGCCACCAGTGAAATCAGCCACTAGAAAATGTACAAGAGCAGCTGGGAATGAGTTTCCCCTTATTCCCAATTCCCCTGCCCAAACATGGAAGAGTACTCAGCTTCCACTTGGCATATCCCTCACAGTGCACAGGTGTGACTGGCAGATCAGTGTAGAGGGTGCTGCAATATAGCTCAAGTCCTGCCAATCCAGGGCACAGCATATTGAATCTCCAATACACCTCAGTGCGAAACTGGCTTTGTACGCCGTTTGGCATAGTAAACTTAGTTTGTGGTTTCCAAGTTCTCTGAAAATCTCTTGATGTGGAGTATTATGAAGTGCACAATGCCACAATTAATTTATTTAGAAACCATTTGAGGAATATTAGCCAAACTATGACTTTAGAGATAAAAACAGAAAGTGCTAGAAATACTCAGCAAGTCAAGCAGCATCTGTGGGGAGGGAAACAGAGTTATACGAACATATAAACTAGGAGCAGGAATAAGCTATTCGGCCCCTCGAGCCTGTTTTGTCATTCTATAAGATCATGACTGATCTGTTTGTGGATTCAACTCCACTTTCTTGCCTACCCCGATACCCTTTGACTCCATTGTTTGTCAAGAATCTGTCTACCTCTGCCTTAAAAAACATTCAATGACCCTGTCTCTACTGCTCTCCGGGGAAGAGAGTTCCACAGACTCATGACCCTCAGAGAAAATATTTCTCTGTCTTAAATGGGAGATCTCTCATTTTTAAACTGTGCCCCCTAGTTTTAGTCTCTCCCACAAGGGGAAACATCCTTTCAACATCCACCCTGTCAAGTCCCCTCAGGATCTTATATGTTTCAAGAAGATCACCTCTCATCCTTCTAAACTCCAACGAATACAGACCCAACCTGTCCAACCATTCCTCCAACCATCCCAGGGATCAGTCGAATGAACCTTCTCTGAACTGCTTCCAATGCAATTATATCCTTTCTTAAGTAAGGAGACCAAAACTATAAACAATACTCTAGATGTAGGGCTGTGGAAGCTCAATCATTTGAGCGTGTTCTGGATACTGATGACATCAAGGGATATGGGAATAGTGGGGAAAAATAGCATAGAGGTAAATGATCAGCCATGATCTGTTTGAAAGATGGAGCAAGCTCAACAGGCCGAATGGCCCACACCTGATCCTATTTCCTATGTTTTTTCCTATGTTCCTATATGGTTTCACCAATACCCTGTACAACTGTAGCAAAATATCTCTACTTTTATATTCCATTCTCCTTGCAATAAACGTCAACATTGCATTTACCTTCTTAATCGCTTGCTGTATCTGCATACTAACTTTTTGGGCTTCATATACTGGGAGACCCAGATCCCTCTGAATCTCAGCGTTCTGCAATCTCTCTCCATTTAAATAATATGTTGCTTTTCTTTTCTTCCAGCCAAAGTGGATAAATTCACACTTTCCCACATTATAGTCCATCTGCCAGATCTTTGCCCAGTCACTTAACCAATCTATATCCCTTTGCAGACTCCTTATGTCCTCTTCACAACTTAGTCTGCTACCTAGCTTTGTGTCATCAGCAAATTTAGCAAGCATACATTCTGTCCCTTCATCCAAGTCATTGATATAGATTGTAAATAGTTGAGCCCCCAGCACTGATCCTTGTGCACTCCTCTAGTTACAGCTTGTCAACCTGAAAATGACCCACTTATGCCTACTGTCTGTTTCGTGTTAGCTAACCAATCCTCTATCCATGCTAATATGTTACCCTCTATACCATGAGCACTTATTTTGTTTAATAATCTTTGATGTGGCACCTTGTCAAATGTCTTCTGGAAATCCAAGTACACCACATTCACAGGTTCCTCTTTATCCACGTTGCTTGTTACTTCCTCAAAGAACTCTAATAAATTAGTCAAACATGATTTCCCTTTCACAAAACCATGATGACTCTGTCTGATTGCATTGAGATTTTCTAAATGACCTACTATAACCTCCTTAATAATAGATTCCAGCATTTTCTCTATGACAGATGTTAAGCTAACTGATCTGTAGTTTCCTGCTTTCTGTCTTCCTGCTTTCTTAAATAGCAGAGTTACATTCACTATTTTCCAATCTGATGGGACTATTCCAGATTCTAGGGAAACTTTGAAAATTAAAACCAATGCATCCACTTTCTCAGCAATCACTAACGTTTCAGGTCTGTGACCTTTCGCCAGAACAGCCCAAACATGTATTTCTGATGAAAGGTTACAGACCTGAAACGTTAATTCTGGGCTGAATTTTACATGCCCCCAAAGAGCGGGATGATGGCAGGGTGGGGAGAGGGGGCGGGGTGGGGGGGGGAGCATAAAATGGAACAGGAGGCTCCGGAAGTTCTTTCTGAACCGCACCTGCCTATGCCGCCACTTTACGCAGGGCAGCAGCAGCGAAAAACGGCCTGCCCTCCCCACGCCAATCAAGGTCCATAAGTGGCCACTTAACGACCACTTAAAGGGCTTCCGCCCACTTCCACCCGGATCTCACACGTGTCAAGCGGGCGTCCTAGACCCAAGAAAAGCCACCTCACAAAAGCTTTCTGATGGCCCGGGGCGGGAAGGATCTTCATGATGGAGGGCCTCCCTCACTGCCCCAACCACCCCAACACCCAACACCCAACACACCACCCCACCCCACCCCCACCCCCGTCCCCCCAGTCGACCACCTTTGCCTTGCCGGGGCCCGACTGATCACCCCCAGCGAGGCAACCAAAACTTACCTTTGTTCCGGGCTCCCCAACAGCTTCTTCTTCAAGCTGGGCTATAGTCCCAGCAGTGGCCACCGCTCCCGGTAGTGCTGCTGGGACAGATAGCTGCCAGCCTGCTGATTGGCCGGCAGATCCATTAGGCGGGACTTCCTACCTCAAGTGGGTGGAAGTCCCACCTCATACCAATTAAAGCCCAGCGACCCGCAAAATACGGATCGGATCCCCAGGTGAGGCAGAAGCAGGATCGCCACCATCTTTTCAGTCAGTGGACGGCTCCCGTCCACCCAGGGTTAAGTCCTGGCCTCTGTTTTGCTCTCCACAGATGCTGCCAGACCTGCTGGGTATTTCCCGCACTCTGTGTTTCTATTTCAGATTTCCAGCATCCGCAGTATTTTGCTTTTCTGTGATTTTGGATCATGGCTGCTGCTATCCTTGTGATGGTGACGTTTGAAATGCTACAGTCTAAATAAGATATTTCTGTTAATTTTGTTAATACCTGTTTTGGTTTCTGGTATTTTTATTTTGTCATTTTAATCTATTTTCGGTAATAAGTGCAGAGAAAATTAAATGCTGGAGTTGTTTATTTTGTATGAAAGCATGAAATGAAGGAGTGATTCATTCATAATATTCACAAGGATCCTTTCTGAGCTTTTACAAATTTACATAAAACTCCATACTGTACATGGTTCTGGAAAGGTCATAATTACTGTCGGTGCAAGGTTACTGCCACTCGTTAATGCACCACAGGTAGTGATAAGTAGGAAGTGACTTTCTCCCACACAGCATGATTCTTGCAGAAGAAATAAACAAGTCCACCTTAAAATGGCAATGGGCTGGATTTTGCAGTAAAAATAATGGTGAGGCTATCAGCACTCAGCATCACTAAGGAGTAAATCAGACAGCAATTCTGACACCTGTACGTGTGTAGTTAAAATGGAAATCAGGAAGTTGCTGTCCGAGTTGCCGTCCTCCTCCAGAAATTGCACTACCTCACCGAAAGGCTCGTCCTATGAAATACATCAACGGCGTAAAGTTGTAGAACTTATGCAATAGACACCCACTGAAAAAGTTAGGGCTTGTCCATGCTCGTGCAAGTAACTTTCTTAATTACTGTGAAACAACCTCTCTGGCACTGAAAATTAACTTTCATGAGTGTGGAGACTATCCTGCTATTCGATTACATCTGCACTTTCAAAATCTCAACTGTCTAGCCTTTGGCCTATTGTTCGCCACAACATTTCTACAGCTACTGATTTGCTCAACCACACCCTCACCTCCACCTTTGATGCCCTAGTCCCCAATAAAAAGATCAGTCTCTCTCACCCTGGCCATTCCCCTGGTACAGCACTCATCTCCATTCCCTTAAGTCCAAGGGACACAGATGTGAAAGGATATGGTGAACAACTAAAGCTGCTCACTATTCCAGGAACATCTGGAATGTAAAGATAACCCCCGGCTTCTTTTCTGTACTGCAAACCGTCTTAATAAACCCCTTTCCACTGTCTCCTTCCCTCACCTCCAACAATAAGTGCAAGGAGCTCATGGACTTCTTTGTCACTAAGATCAAGACCTTCCAATCAGTTGTCTCTGCCACGCCCCTCTCTTCAACAAGTCCACCTGGCCAAACTTCCTTTCATGCTCCCCCCTGCCCAAGCCCTGAACTTGCATCTTTCTCTAGTTTCTCTCCTATCTCCCCTCATGCCCTCTCTGAGCTCATCTTGTCCATGGGACCCACTTCCTTCCTGTTCCCTTGATCCTATTCCTGCTAAACTGCTGATCACCCGACTTTCTTTCCTGGTTCCCATGTTAGCCAATATTGTTAATTGTTCCCTTTCTTCAGGTGTTGTCCCTTTCTCCTTTAAATCTGCCATCATCACCCCTCTCCTCAAAAACCAACCCTTGACCTCACTGCCCTTGCAAACATTTGTCCCATCTCCAACATCCCTTTCCTCTCCAAAGTCCTTGAATGTGTTGTTCCAGTGCTGTACTGAGGGAGTGCTACACTGTCGTAGGTGCCATCTTTCAGATGAGACATTAAAACGAGGCCTCATCTGCTTGCTCAAGTGGATGTGAAGATCCCATGGCACAATTTCAAAGAAGACAGCAGAGTTAGCCTTGGTGTCCTGGCCAATATTTAGCCTTTAGTCAAAATCACAAAAACAGATTATCTGGTCATTATCACATTGCTGTTTGTGAGAGTTTGCTGTGCACATACTGGCTGCCACGGTTTCCTAGATTACAATAGTGACTACACTTCAAAAGGTACTTCATTGGCTGTAAAGTGCTTTGAGACATCTGGTGGTTGTGAAAGGCACTATGTAAATGCAAGTCTTCCTCTGCTGTTGTTTTCTCTCTGTTGCTTTCATCTCTCTCTCTTAGTCCCATCTTTCTTTCCCTCTCTTTATTCTGTGTATGATCTGACATTGAATTAGGTATTCTAATTGGCACTTCCTGGCTTTGCATGCCTCGATAAGGATTCTTCAATCTGGCTCATTGCGGAGACAAAGTACCAGTTCACCCTGGTCCCAGATCCCCTGTAGAAGACACCACACTGAAATAGATTCCTGTTGATTGCAAGTTCCAGCATAAAAGCCCATAGGAAATCTGTGGGCTACTATTAGTGTAATGTACATTCACCACTGACTGCAAAGTCTGGGCCCATACATTTTAAGTTAAATTTATGAGGGGCAAGAATATGTGCAGAATGGACAAATACAAGTATTGAGAACTGCAAGGCCCTTCCCACCTGCTCAGAAGAAAGACTGGGAAGAGAGCGGCTCATCAGTCGATAAGTCCCCAGTGCCATTTTAACTGTCCACCCATCCGGTTTCTGCCAGGTGAGCGGGGTTAAAGCAGCCTCTGTTAGGGATGTCATCCTGTAACCAGCTTGAGTTTTCACCTGGATTTGTGAGTAATTATGCAAATCAACTTAGAATGGAGAATTAGATGCTATTTGCACTGCAATTCAGATGGCTGTTAAAACACTGCAAGCCAAATTAATTATTTAGAAGTTATTGCCTTGAATCATTGTTCTGCTACTGTGAACCTCAAGATAAAATCTATCATGATTGATAGTTTCACTGAGACTGCTGCCCAGGTGAGAGAAGAAATATGGGAATCGACTTGAATGCATGAATCCATTCTAGCACCTTCACATGGCCAAAAACATCAACATTGAAACAAGATTTACTCAACGTAACAGCCCACTCACACACAACATGCAAAAACTGCCACTTCTGGTGTTTCAAGCTGTACATGTACAGGGGATAGATTTGTGGAGCTGTATTACAAACAATGGAAAGGAAATTTAGATAAAATTTGGTAAGAACTTCAAGCATCTACAAGGTAAAATATTCCCTTTAATTGAACAAGAAACTGCAATTCACTCCCTCATAACTGTAACATCTGGAGATCTTGCCTAGTTAGAATGCTCATTAACATATCACTTTTGCATGCATTAATCTTGAATGCTTAAACATAAGCCCTTTCTGTTGAAAATATTCTTTGATGCAATATACGCCTTAGCTTTGATGTTACTGGTACTGTAAAGCACTAAAATGAATCAGCGTGTAGTAACCTACTTTTACTAATTACATGAGTTGAAAAGCAGCTGCTGATAGATGTGCGATGAGGACATTTTGCATTTCAGCTGGTTTGCTCAATTCATAAATTCATAAAATTAGCTATGTATATTAAGGATATGGTGTATGAACAGCAAGGTTGAAGGATATTGGTTCATTAATTATGCTGAGCTCCAGTATTCAAGAAAAGAACCTGTGATCTCCTACATTCCAAGATAACTACAGATGGGGGAGGTCATTAGATGCACCTTAGTTCCTCCATCCAAAAAGATCTTAAAGTACTTCTAATTCAGCATCCAATTGTTTCAAATAATTCTAGCATTTCCATCTTCACTGTCTATCACTACCCCCTCTGGTTTCATAATCTGCTCTTTTGGCTTTGTACTTCAACATCCTTTGTTGATTACTGCTCTGCACTCTTTGTACATGTTTGGTGGTGAGTCTACTACAACTCCTAGATCTCTTTCACCTTCATCCTTACCTTTGTTAACACCATTCATGTGTTGCTTCCAATTGTTTCAAATAATTCTAGCATTTCCACCTTCACTATCTGAAAGTCCACATTGGTCACTTTTTGTGTAAACCAGAACCTTTTGATTTAAGATCCTCATTTGCCTCCTACTAGTTTGTCCAGATTTACCTTTTTCTTATCAGTTATTATCTTGTATACCACTGTTAGATCCCCTTTTGTGTGCCTCCTTTCACAGGCTTGCGCCAAGATTTGAGCCTAGGTTTGTCCAATCTTCTGTTATAACTCAGATCTTTGTCACCAGAGATCAGCCTCATGCTCTTCTCTTTACTGCCTCCAGTGCTAGAATGTCTCCCTTGTGTCTGGGTGACCACAAGCAGACACAGTAATCAGATGTGTCCTGACTAGAGTATTGCATATTTGATCATTGCTTCCTTTGATGTTTTGACAACAATTCTATTGGATATTTTAATTGTTTCTCTGCATTGGCTGGACACTTTTAGCATCAAATCCACTCAGTCTTATAGGTTCCAAGATCACAAGTTAACTGCAGATGAGGAAGACTATTCAGCCCATCTTAAATCCTCCAACCAGAGAGACCTGTATGTCCCCCTACAATAGCAACTAATTGTTTCCTAAAATGATTTTATGGTATTTGCCTCCATCATTATATCTGTGGAACTTATTAAACATATTGATCAGTCTTCTTGTAAAGAAAAATTTTCTGACATCAGTTCTGAAATTACCTTTTACTCGTTTGAACTATGACCCCTTTGAAGTAATATTTCGAGTTAACTTTCTCAATGCCGTTACCAATCTTTTCTACCTCTATAAGATCTTCTCTCAGATGCCACATTTCCAAGAAGAAAGGCTCAGTGTATCCAGTTTTTCTTCAAAACTCAGTTCCATGAGGAAAGTGTCATGGCTGTCCTAGCACCACTTCCAGTGTTTGAATGTCTTCTTGTTTCTTGGTGACCAGAACTGTGGTCTGACTAGAGTTCTATACAATGTTATCACTACCTCCTCTGGTTTCATAATCTGCTGTTTTGGCTTTATATTCCAACATCCTGTGTTGATTACAGCTCTGCACTCTTTGTACATGTTTGGTGGTGAGTCTACTACAACTCCTAGATCTCTTTCATCTTCATCCTTACTTTTGTTAACACCATTCATCTGTTGCTTATTTTCCCTCCATAGGTCACTGTTAAATTGTTAGATTCTCTACTGTTGGAGATGGTTATTGCCTGGTATTTGTCGTAGAGTCATAAACACACAGAAGGAGGCCATTCAACCCATCAAGTCCATGCCAGCTCTCCCCGGAGCTGTGCAGTCAGTCCCACTCCCCAGCTTGAGCCCCATAGCCGTGAAAGTCTATTTCTCTCAGGTGGTCCTCCAACTTCCTCTTAAAGTCAGTGATTGTCTCTGCTTCCACCACCCTTGTGGGCAGTAAGTTCCAGGTCATTATCAGCTCCTGTGCAAAAAAGTGCTTCCTCATATTCCCTCTGCATCTCTTGCCCAAAACTTTCAACCTGTGTCCCCTAGTCCTTGTACTATTAGTTAATGGGAAAAGTTTTCCTTGTCTAACTTACCTAAGCCTGTCATAATCTTGTACACTTCTATTAATCTCCCCTCAATCTCCTTTGCTCCAAGGAGAACAACCCCAGCTTTTCCAACCTAACCTTGTAATTAAAATCCTCCATCCCTGGCACCATTCTGGTAAATCTCCTCTGCACCCTCACAAGGATCTTCACATCCTTCCTTAAGTGTGGTGACCAGAACTGGATGCAATGCTCCAGTTGGGGCCTAACCAGAACCTTAAAAAGGTTCAGCATAACTTCCCTGCTTTTGGACTCAATGCCTCGATTTCTGAAGCCCAAGATCCCATATGCTTTACAAAACCTCTCTCTCAATATGTCCTATCACTTTCAAAGATCGATGCACATGCACCCCGAGGTCCCTCTGTTCCTGAACACTCTTTAGAACTGTTCCATTAAGTATATATTGCCTCTCCCTATTCCTTCTGCCGAAATGCAACACCTCCCACTTGTCAGTATTAAATTCCATCTGCCACCACTTTGCCTATTCTGCTAGCCTATTTATGTCCTGTTGCAGGCGATTCATATCAGTCTCACTGTGGTGCAAATGTTACTTGCTACTTATCAGCCCAAGCCTGAATGTTGTCCAGGTCACTGCATGTGGACACAGGCTGCTTCAGTATCTAAGGAGTCACAGATGGTACTGAACACTGTGCAATCATCAGCGAACATCCTCACTTCTGACCTTATGTTGGAGGAAAGGTCATTGATGAAACAGCTGAAGATGGTTGGGTCTAGGATACTGCCCTGAGGCACTCGTGCAGCAATGTCTTGGGGCTTAGATATTTGGCCTCCAACAACCACAACGATCTTTCTTTATGCTAGGTATGACTCCAACCAGTGGAAATTATTCTTCCTGATTCCCGTTGACTTCAATTTTGCTCAGGCTCCTTGATGCTACACTCTGTCAAATACTGCCTTGATGTCAAGGGCAGTAACTCTCACCTCACTTTATACTCATGTTACAAAATAGGAGGGATTCAGTGTTTGAAATGACACCATTAACTAATGCAGCAGGCTAGAGAATATGAGATTTTAACTTTCTGTTCCCAGTTGTGTTGATCCTGCCATTATCAGCTGTGTATTCAAACTAAACAGAAGTAGAATGGAAAAAAATAAAATGAATGGTTAAGTTATTCATAATATTTGGAATGGTCTGTTCTGTATAAAGGAGCCCTGAGTGAAACTCCCTATTTAAGAACACTGGGTGCCAGATTTTCTACACTATAGATGAGGACAGCTTAGTGTCAGTGTGATTAATAGCTAACACTGAACCAAGACTGTGGGAACATGCATCAGGCTATGAGAAATCATTATCACACTGACTGATGCCTGGTGTTATCTTGCAAACTCTTTCTGTTCTGAATTATCCACCAGGATAATATTTGAGATATTAACTTGTTTATTTACAGACACTTATATACTTTTGCTTGTTTCAATCAGATTGTATGTTCCTGGTATCTATGCACCAGCTCCCTGCACTTTCACTGCTAAATCCAGTTCTCTTATACAAATCAGAAAATCTTAAACCCAGGTTTTGTGTGGGTCTGCGATAATGGTGCCAGATTTAGCAGGGTTAAGGTAGGGAGAATTCAGTATCTTGTGGTCTGCACTAAACAGGTACAAGTGACATCATGTCTCTAAAGGAGGGTTGCTTGGTTTTAAATACTTATAGTGAGTAGGGTTGCCATCTATTGCCAAGTCCAAAATGCAACTTCAATGGCAGCAAGTGCTTCAAGAAGTAGGGAATGCCACCTTGTGAGGTGCTACTGTTCTATGTCTCTAAACGCAAAGTAATATTGAAAGAAAAAGTAAATAGCTGTCACCAGTGCTGAACTCTCACACTCATTAAAGACAGCAATGCAATATTCTTATGCTGTTCTTCTACATCATAAATGAAGCAAGTTCAGCTAACAAAGCTGGACTCATTTCTTTTTATTATGACAAAAAGTCTTTCTTTTATGACAAAAAGTCCTGCAAGCCATTTTATAATTCAGAAGATGAAGTATTAACTTCTGGCACTAGTGTCATTCCACCAGTTCAGTTTTCGATGGGATTACCTGGTTTTTGAAAAGATTGTCCAGAGCATTTCTAAAGTATAAACTGGACATTAGGGTGTGAAATTGATCTTCCACAATAGCCCGGAATGGGTGACAATAAATCAGCAGTCTGTTTTATACCGCATCCAATTTTCTTTTCCAACAACGGGCTGCTGATTCATTATTGACTGTTCTGCACTACTGCCAAAGACCAATGTCACCCCCAAGACCTTACGTTTATGTAGCACCTGATTGTGTCCTCATGGTGTCCCAGTGCTCTTTATCTCTAACCGATAGTTTACTTTTGAAATGCATCTGCACTGCTGCAGGCAATGCGCATGCTGCAAGGACCCACAAGCTGCAAGTCAATAACTGGATAATGAGTTTTGGTGGTGTCAGTTCAGGGAGAAATGTTGACCAGGACACTGGGAGAATCCCCTGCTTTCTATTGAACAGTACACCCGATCAGGCAGACAGGGACTTAACATCTCATCCAGAAGATGGCACGTCTGAAAATGTCACATTCCCTCATGACTACACTGATGTAACAGCCTATATAATGTGCTCAAATACATAGTGAGACATAAACCCATAACCTTCTGAGTCAGAGGGCAGAGTGCTCCCGATTGAACCAAGTTGACACTAGAGGGCAGATTTTGCTCTCAAGCACCTGGGTGTAAAAGATTGGCAAAAACATTTTTGACACATTTGGGCGCAGGCTGCTCCTAGTTTTCAGACTATTCATTTTAATGGATGGAGAATCAAAATCAGCTTGCAACTGAATTTGCAGCAAGCCAGCATGCTCCCAGGTGCTGAAGAAGAATAAGTGCCCCCAAGAGTAAAATGCCTCTACCTTATGATAAAGGGTCATTGGTTATTAAGTTTTCTAATACATTTTCCTCAGGAAAGCAAGTGTCAGAACTCAAGCAGTGATTGATACCACTCCCTTTCCTATTTTGGACTTGGGAAAAGGTGGTAACCTTTGACACCATGAGTCAGGCAAGTTTCTTTTCGAGCCATTATATTTGTTGATACAGTCTAGTTCCCACATTGCTTGGATAAATGCTATGGCTGTTGGGGAGCAAAGCATAATTTTTAACATTAAAGGGTGTGGGCTAACTAAAGATAAACGATAACTGCAAAAACTATTTTTCCTCATAGTGCGCTGTGACTTAAATTCTTTCAGTATAGTACTGGAAGAACCAGTTCTAGTTCCTTTAGCTATTTAGGTATGTACAAGCAGTGTTCACACAATGGACATCTCATTTCACACTCAGTGATGCATGAACAATTATCAAAATAATAACTCAGAGCACTTAAAACAGAAGAGGCAGTTTTGAAGTGACACGTGTGTTTGACTCTACCTCAATATTTCTTATGTGGGCCAGTCAGCATAGTTCCCCTGATTTACTGCAAAAGGCATTTTACGGAAACCTTCAACTCTCCCTGACAGTAGGGTCAACTTGTGTAATGTTTTGTTCTCTGTGTTTGCCAAGCTCATGATCAGTGGTTTGTGACTGTAATGCTTTCAGCGATGGTTATGAAAAACTAAAAATATGTAATCTCCATTTTAATTTCTTTTTCGAGGCCAGAGCAAAGCAATAAATTGAATGGAGAAGGGTTGATAGTAGTTAAGGTGGTCAATGATTAATGGTTGTATTTTCTCAGTCATCCATTACTTTCCTAAAATGCACACTACTGTGATGTTCTGTTACTGTCATCTTCAGCTTGTAAACAGAGGTAACAATACTTCACCCTTCACTTTGACTGGATGAACTATACAGAAGTGAAGTAAATTAAAGTAACAATAAATTAACCGTTCTGTTAATACAGTGACTATTATGCAGGTTTGTGGATTTGTTTATGTGTATAATTATTAATTTAGATTTTCCCTTTCATCACTCAAGGTGCTGGCTCCTTGCTGGCAATTCCAGTATTTTCCTGGGTGCCAACCATCATATGTAAGTTCGATTAGTAAATGTCGGTAGGGTATTTTACCATGGGGGGGCCTCATAGCCAAGCTCAAACCTACATTCACCTGATGTCTATCTGCGCTATATTTTCGAGGAGTCAGAAAAGATAGTAATCAGATTGGGAACTTCAGCTCAATTTCCCCATGGCACTATTTCAAAGAAGAGCAGGGGAGTTATCCCTGGTGTCCTGGTCAATATTTATTCCTCAATCAATATCATAAGAACAAAGTATCTGGTCATTATCACATTGCTGTTTGTGGGAGTTTGCTGTGTGTAAATTGGCTGCTGTGTTTTCTATATTATCACAGTGACCACACTCCAAAAGTACTTCATTGGCTCTAAAGCACTTTGAGACAGCCGGTGGTCATGAAAGGCACTATATACGACTTATCATTCTTGGTGATTTCAACCTCCATCAAAACTTATCATGTTCTCTCTTACTGCCTTCCTGTCCTCCCTAAATCTCTCCCTCCATGTGAACTCCCCAACCCATATTCACAGCCACCCCCTTGATCTTGCCATCTCATGCGGTCTTGCTAGTCCCATCATATCAATTACAGATAAGGCCATCTCTCATCACTTCCTTGCATCACTCTCCACCCACATCCCCCTTCCATGCCACAACCTTACCTCCTTCTGTATCCATCCCTAGGAAAAACTCTCCCCCAATTCACTTATAACTGCAGTTTCAAAATTCCAATTGCCTAGCCTTTGGTTCTCCACTTGGCACAACATTTCTGCAGCTACTGATTTGCTCAATCACAGCCTCACCTCCACCTTTGATGCCCTAGTCCCTAGTAAAACCATTACTCTCTCTCACCCTGCCAATTCCCCTGCTACAGCCCTCATCTCCGCTCCCTTAAGTCCATGGGATGCAGTCTTGACAGGATATGACGGACAATTGGTTTAGCCATCCACCGGCAGATCTGGCCGGACCACATAAAACACTACCAGGTCCTGCTCTTGTCTGCTAAAACTGCTCACTATTCAAGAATCATCCTGGAATGTTTCTTTTCTCTACTGAAAACCGTCTTTTTAAACCCCTCTCCCTTCTCCCCTCCACCCTTACCTCAACAATATGTGCGAGGAGATAATGGACTTCTTTGTCACTGAGATTGAGAACATCCAATCAGCTGTTTCTGCCGCGTTTCTCCCTTCCACTAGCCCACTTGACTAAACTTGCTGTAATGTTACCCCCCGCCCTAGCCCTAAACTCACATGTTTCTCTACTTTCTCTTCTATCTCCCCTCATGCCCTCGCTGAGATCATCCATTGCTCCCTTGATCCCATTCCCACTAAAATGTTAACTTCCCTTCCTGGTCCCCATGTTAGCTGATATTGTAAACAGTTCTCTCTCTTTAGGTGTTGTCCCTCTCTCCTTTAAATCTGCCATCATCACCTCTCTCCTCAAAAAAACAACTCTTGACCCCCACCATCCTTGCAAACTACCATCCCATCTCCAACTTCCCTTTCCTCTCCAAAGTCCTTAAATTTGTTGTTGACTCCCAAATCCATTCCCACCTTTCTCAGAACTCCATGTTTGAATCCTCCGATCAGGTTTCCACTCCCGCCACAGTACCGAAACAGCTCTTATCAAAGTCACAAATGGCATCATACGTGATTGTGACATAGGTAAACTTACCCTCCTCGTCTTTCTCGATCTGTCTGCAGCCTTTGACATGGTTGACCATACCATCCTCCTCCAACACCTCTCCACTATCATGCAGCTGTGTGGGATTACACTGACCTGGTTCCACTCTTATCTATGTAATTGTAGCCAGAGAATCACTTGCAATGGCTTCTCTTCCTGCACCTGCACCATTACCTCTGGTGTCCCACAAGGATCTATCCTTGGCCCCCCACCTATTTCTAATCTCCAAGCTGCCCTTGGCGACATCATTCAAAAGCAGTGTTAGTTTTCACATGTATGCTGACAACGCGCAGCTCTACCACACTACCATTTCTCTCGACTTCTCCACTGTTGCTAAATTATCAAACTGCTTATCCAATCTGCAGTACTGGTTGAGCAGAAATTTCCTCCAATTAAATATTGGGAAGACTGAGGCCATTGTTTTAGAACCCATTTCAAACTCCAGTTCCTAGCTACTGATCCATCACTCTCACTGGCAGCATTCTAAGACTAAACTAGTCTGTTTGCAACCTTGGTGTCACATTTGACCCCAAGATGAGCTTCTGACTTCATATTCGCGCCATCACTACGCCCACCTACTTCCACCTCCGTAACGTTGTCCAACTTCACCGTCTCAGCTCATCTGCTGCTGCAACCCTCATTCAAGCCTTCATTACCTCTAGACTTGACTATTCTGACACACTCCTGGCTGGTCTCCTACTTTCTACTCTCTGTAAACTTGAGGTCATCCAAAACTCTGCTGTCCATGTCTTAACTCGCACCAAGTTCTGTTCCCCTATCACCACTGTGCTCGCTGATCTACATTGGCTCCCGATCAAGCAACATCTTGATTTTAAAATTCTCATCCTTATTTTCAAATCCATCCATGGCCTTCATAGAACCATAGAAAAATTACGGCACAGGCCATTCAGCCCATCATGTCTGCGTTGGCTGAAAAAACTAGTTGCCCAATCTAATCCCACCTTCCAGCACCTGGTTCATAGCCTTTCAGGTTACAGTATTCCAGGTGCATGTCCAGGTACATTTTAAAAGAGTTGAGGGTTTCTGCTCCACCACCGATCCAGGCAGTGAATTCCAGACACTCACTACCTTCTGGGTGAAAAAGATTTTCCTCATGTCCCCTCTAATCCTTCAACCAATCATCTTAAACCTGTGCCCCCTGGTAATTGATCTTCCTGTCTACTCTATCTAGGCCCCTCATAATTTTGTACACCTCAATTTAGTCACCCCTCAGCCTCGTCTGTTCTAAGCAAAACAACCCTAGCCGATCCAATCTTTCCTCATAGTTGCAACTTTCAAGCCCTGGCAAAATTCTTGCAGATCTCCTCTGTACTCTCTCCAGAGCAATTATTTCCTTCCTGTTATGTGGTGACCAGAACTGTACGCAATACTCCAGCTGTGGCCGAACCAGCGTTTTATACAGTTCCAGCATTACATCCCTGCTTTTGTGTTCTATACCTCGGCCAATAAAGGAAAGCATTCCATATGTCTTCTTCACCACTTTATCTACCTATCCTGCCACCTTCAGGGACCTGTGGACATGCACTCCAAGGTCTCTCACTTCTTCAACCCCTCTCAATATCATCCCATTTATTGTGAATTCCCTTGCTCTCCCTAAATGCATTACCTCACACTTCTCCGGATTGAATTCCATTTGCCACTTTATTGCTCACTCAACCAAACCCTTGATATAATTCTGGAGTCTGCAGCTATTCTCTTCACTATCAACTACACAGCCAATTCTTGTGGCATCTACAAATTTTCCAATCATGCTTCCCACATTTAAGTCCAAATCAATAATATATACCACAAATAGCAAGGGACCCAACACTGAGCCGCTTTCCATTTGCAAAAACATCCATTAACCACTACCTTTGTTTCCTGTCACTGAGCCAATTTTGAATCTAACTTGCCACATTCCCCTGTATCCCATGGGCTTTCATTTTTCTGACCAATCTTCCATGCGGGATCTTGTCAAATGCCTTACGAAAATCCATGTAGACCACATCCACTGCACTACCCTCATCACTCCTCCTTGTTACTTCCTCAAAAAATTCAATCAAGTTAGTAAGACACGACCAAATCCATGCTGACTATCCCTGATTACTCTGTGCCTTTCTAAGTGACAGTTTATCTTGTCTTTCAGAATTGATTTTAATAATTTACCCACCACCAAGGTCAGACTGACCAGCCTATAAACAATGGTATAACATTCGCAGACCTCCAATCCTCAAGTACCTCACCTGTATCTGGTGAAGATTTGAAGATGATCCTCAGAGCATCTGCTGTTTCCTCCCTGACTTCCTTTAACAACCTGGGATACAATCCATTTGGCCCTGGTGATTTATCCACTTTCAAGGATATCAGACCCTCTAGTACTTCCTCTCTCACACTCCTCCTCTTTCACTACAATGTCTGCATCGTCCCTCTCCTTTGTGAAGACAGAGACAAAAAACTCAGTAAGAACCCACTCCACATCGTCTGCATCCACACATAAGTTCCCTTTGCACAGCTGTGATAGGCCCTACCCTTTCCTTAGTTATCCTCTTGCTCTTAATGTACTGATAAAACATCTTTGGGTTTTCCTTGATTTTACCAATAATTTTTCATGCCTGCTCTTTGTTTCCTAATTTCCTTTTTTACTGCACCCCTGCACTTTTATTTTATTTAGAGATACAGCACTGAAACAGGCTCTTTGGCCCACCGAGTCTGTGCCGACCAACAACCACCCATTTATACTAACCCTACAGTAATCCCATATTCCCTACCACCTACCTACACTAGGGGCAATTTACAACAGCCAATTTACCTATCACCTGCAAGTCTTTGGCTGTGGGAGGAAACCGGAGCACCCGGTGAAAACCCACGCGTTCACAGGGAGAACTTGCAAACTCCACACAGACAGTACCCAGAATCGAACCTGGGTCCCTGGAGCTGTGAGGCTGCGGTGCTAACCACTGTGCCACTGTACCGCCCACACTTTCAATACTCCTCTCGGCTTTCCACAGTATTAAGTTTTTTGTGACGGTCATAAGCTTTCTTTTTCTGCTTAATCTTACCCTGTAAGCTTCTAGATAACCAGGGGGCTCTAGTTTTGACTGTACCACCCTTTATCTTTGTGGGGACATGTCAACACTATGCCTGTCGTATCTTGCTTTTGAATGCCTTCCACTGGTTTGCCACTGATTTTCCTTCAAGTAGCTGTATCCAGTCCACTTTTGCCAGATCACCTCTCAGTTTCTTAAAATTTGCCTTCCCCCAATTTAGAACATTTACTCCTGTTTTATCTTTGTCCTTTTCCATGACTATGCTAAAACTAACTTGTCTCACCCCTCTGTCTCTCTGTAATTTTCTGCAGCCCCAAAACCCTCCAAGATATCTGCGCTCCCCTAATTCCGGCCTCTTGTGCATCCTGATTTTAATCGCTCCACCATTGGTGGTGGTGCCTTCAGTTGCCTGTGCCCTGAGCTTTGGAATACCAACCCGACACCTCTGCATCTCTTCAACTCGCTTTCCTCCTTCTAGATACTCCTTTACACCTACCTCTTTGACCCAGCTGTTGGTCATCTGACTTAATATCTCCTTATGTGGCTCAGAGTCATAATTTGTTTCATAATGCTCCTGAGAAACGCTTTGGGACATTTTATTACATTAAAGGCACTATATAAACATAAGTTGTTATTATATAAATGAAAGTCTTTCATTTTTCTTTATCAGCTTCAGCAATGAGTGATTTCTCATCATAGGTAATTTCAACCTCCATCTCAACTCACCTTATCCTCTCTCTTCTGCGTTCACTGTTCTCGCTTAACATCTCCCTCTATATCATCTCTTCTACCCATATTCACAACCACCGCCTCTTGACTTTGCCATTTCACGCAGCCCCTCTAGTCCCATCATCTCAATCCCTAGCAAGGCCAACTTTGATCACTTCCTTCTATTCCACTCACATCCTCCCTTCCAACCCCACTTCCTTGTGTACCCACGCTTAGAAAAAACTCTCCCCGAAATCATTTACAATGGCACTTTATAAATTTCCACTTGTCTCCATTCTCCATGGCATTTCAGCAGCTGCCAATCAATCACACCCTCGCCTCCACCTTTGATGCTTTTGTCTCTAGTACAACTCTTACTCTCTCACAACCAGGTCCTTCCCCTGGTACAGCCCCAATCTTTGCTCCTTTTAATTTCACAGGGCATAGACTTAAACATATGTGCCACACAACTGTTTCAGCCATTCATTGCCAGATCTGACTGGACCACACCAAGCACTGTTGCTCGCTTGCAAACTGCACACCTACTCCAGGACCACCTTGGAAAGCAAAGATCATCCGCTGCTTTTTTTTCCACTACTGTCTCCTTAAAGCTCGCTCCCCGACCCCTCCACCCTCACCTCCAACAACAACGTGAGTAACTCATGGAATTCATTGTCATTATTAATGAGACTGCCACGTTCCTCCCTTTCCTTAGCCCATCAAAGCCAAACTCCCTGAGGGTTCCCACTCTGACCTAGCCCTGAACTCATCTTTCTGGAGTTTTTCCCCTATCTCTCTTCATGCCCTCTCCGAGCTCAGCTTGTCCACAAATTGACCACTCAACTTCCCTTCCTGGCCCCCATGCCAGCTGATTTATTGTAAATGGTTCCCTCTCCTAAGGTTCTTACCTCCTCTGTTTCAAATCTGCCATCATCACCCCCGCCCTGCCTCAAAAATAGTACTCTTGATCCCTTTGTACTTGCAAACTACTGTCCCATCTCCAATCTCTCTTTCCTCTCTAAAGTCTTGGCCGGCTGCCCATCTTACCCCCATTCCATGTTTGAAGCTCTCTAATTAGGATTCCGCCCCTGCCACAGCACTGAAACAGCCTTAAATCACAAATGAAATCCTCAGTGACTGTGACTTTGATCTAGTGCCGCCAGTTGTTAGTTATGTTTAAGTTCCAGCCTGATGGCATTAAATAAATGTCCATGCAATTTATCGATGTTTGCAATGGTATTAGCACCCAGTCATCTACATGCCCATATTAAAATTAGGCCAGCTTAGATGGCACCTACCAGTACCCACTATTACAGGCAGAGACATTTATCGGTCACTCATTTATTTAATTTGTATAGTACCTTGCTGTGTATAAAGTGACCATCTTGTTTGACAACCTAACAGCAGTCTTCACTTTAGAAAAAGTAACGCATTGGTTGTAAGAAATGTTAAGATATCCCGAGAACATGATATAGTGTAATTGGCTGGAATGTGTTTTGCTGCAACATTTCACTTCCCCCAGTGATCACATAACCACCTTTTTATATTCCTTGATAATTTAATTTTAAAGTTTCTCTTTGCCGACTTAATTGACTTCTTTCCTAATCATTTTGTATTCCCAGGTAATTAAACCACGTAATTTGTTTGCATCCAGATTACGTCGTCCCTGAATGCAAACACAGAAGAAATGCCAGTTTCCATGTTTATTAACAGAGTCAAGTGACAAGTTGCTGCAAGAAACAAATGTTCCAGTGAGTCATCGAAAGAAACATTAACATTGCAAAGTGTCCCTGCAAGAGAAAAAATCATGACTAGAGCAGGCTGTGAGAGGCGGTTCATTGGGAAACTGGTTTCTGCCAAAGAATGGCCATGACTGACGAGGGCACTCAAGTGTCTTCGAGTAAAGTATAAAGAATATATTCCCCTTGAGCCTCTCCCGCCATTCAATTAGATCATGGCTGATATCTACTTCAACTCATCTTTGTTCCATATCCCTTGATACGCTTACACAACAAAAAAAATCTATCGACCACAGTCGCGCATATTTCAATTGAGCTACAATCTACAGCCTTTTGTGAGAATGAGTTCTAGATTTCTACTACCCTTTTTGTGAAAAAGTGCTCCCTGATTTCATGCCTAAATTGCCTTGCTCCAGTTTTTTCTCTGTGTCTACCCTATCAAATTGCCTATCATTTTCAACACCCCGACTAGATCACCCCTCGACCTTCAAGGGAATACAAGCCATTTTTATGCAATCTATCCTTGGAATTTAACCCTTTAGAACTTCTATCATTCTGGTGAATCTGTGTTGTACCCAAAATTTCTTTCCTGAGGTGCAATGCCCAAAACTAAACACAATACTCCAGATGGGATCTGACCAAGACTCTGTACAACTGGAATATCACTTTCTTATTCTTGAAATCCAACCCCCTTGAGAAAAGGCCAGTATGCCATTAACCTTTTAATTACTTTTTGTATCTGTGCACTCGCTTTTAATGATTTCTATAAATGGACACCTGAATCGTTTTGCTCCTCCACAGATCCTATTCTTTCATCATTAAGAAGATATTCCAGTTTGTCATTCCCAGATCCAAAGTTGACTACTTCATGCTTTCCCACATTGAACTCCATCTGCCATAGTTTTGTCCAGTTATTTAGTCTGTCTCTGTCCCTTTGTAACTCCCTGTTCCCATTCACACAACTTACTGTGCCTTCTCACTTAGTGTCATTCTGAAAAACCTTGCATTTATATAGTTTCCCAATTATGTAGTCAAATGTCCCAAAGCACTTCACACGATGAATTACTGAAGTACAATGATGGTTGACTTGTAGGAAGCCAATAGCCATTGCCGTATTGGCATTGCATTTCAGATCCTCCCATGCACGAAACCGGTTGCTGATACTTGCGCTGCTAAATTCATCTTCCTCTACCAGTAACAGTCTTGAAGTTCCAATTCTTTGACAGTACAAAAATAGCAGATAGCCAGAAGCAGAGCTTCCTAATGCCTCGCCTCTCATAGCCTGCTGTATTCATGGTTTTCTGTCTTGCAGGGACACTTTGCAATGTTGATGTTTCTTTCGATGACTCACTGGGTCATTTGCTTCTTGCCGCAACTTGTCATCTGGCTTTGTTAATAAACATGGCAGCCGGAATTTCTTCTGGTTTGCGCTCAGAGACGACGTAATCAGAATGCAAACAAATTACGTGGCTCACTTATGTGGAAATACAGAAAGATTAGGAAACAAGTCAAATAAATAATTAGGAAGACAAAGAAGAACGATGAAGTTCATTTATCAAGAAATATAAAAATAAATGGTGAAGTATTCTACAGGATAAGGGATACTTTCACTAAAAAATGCACAGGATAAATTCACAGGTACTGAGCGAAATGGCAGAAATATTAAGTAATTACTTTGCCTCGGTATTTTTCAGGGAGACTAACATGTGGATGTGATACTAGAAGAGAGCAAAACAGAGACAAAGACATTTAAGATAGAAAGTGGCAGGTGATAATCGATAAGCTAATCAAACTTAGAGAGGACAAACCCCTGGTCCAGAAAAATTGCATCCATGTATATTAAAAGAAATTAGGGAAGATTGCAGAGGCACATTCACATATGTGTAACAATTCATTAGAAAAGAGAATAGTGCCTTTAAAAGGAAAATAGAACTAGTCCAGGGAATTATAGACCAATGAGTTGAACATTGGTGATCGGAAAGATAATGGACTCCTTAGGCAAAGATGTAATGTAGAAAGACTTAATTTTATATAGCACCAATCACAACCTCAGGATATCCCAAAGGGCTTTACAGCCAATGAAGTACTTTTGAAGTGTAATCACTGTTGTAATCATCCCTCATCCATGACATTGTTACCTCTAGACTTGACTATTCCAATGCACCTTAGCTGTTCTCCCACATTCTACCCTCCATAAACATAAGATCATCCAAAACTCTGCTGCCCGTGCCCTTAATCACACCAAGTTCCGTTCACCTATCACCACTGTGCTCGCTGATCTACAATGGCTCCCAGTCAAGCAACGCCTCAATTTAAAAATGTTCTTCTTTGCTTTTAAATCTCTCCATGGCCTCGCCCTTCCTTATCTCTGTAATCTCCTCCAGCCCCACAACCCTCTGAGATATATGTGCTCATCTAATTCTGGCCACTTGGACATCCCTGATTTTAATTGCTTCACCATTGGTGGCCACGCCTTCAGTTGCCTCAGACCTAAGTTCTGGAATTCCCTCCCTAAAACTCTCCGCCTCGCTACTCCTCTTTCTTTAAGATGCACCTTAAAACCTACTTCTTTGTCCCAGCTTTAGTCAGTCTGTCTTAGTCTCACCTTATGTGTCTCGGTGTCAAATTTTGTTTTATAACACTCCTGTGAAGTGCCTTGGGATGTTATATTACTTTAAAGGCACTATATATATATATAAGTTGTTGTTGTAATGCAGGTAACATGATGGCCAGCTTGTGCACAGCAAGCACCCATAATCAGCAATGTGATAATGACCAGATAATCTATTTTTGTGATGTCGATTGAAGGATAAATATTCAGCAGTACAGTGCGGATAACTCCCCTGCTTTTCTTCAGCATAGTACAATGGGATTTTTTACTACCACCCGAGAAGACAGACTGGGCCTCAATTTAACATCTTATCTGAAAAACAGCACCTCCCACAATGCAGCATTCCCTTACTCGTACCAGCCTAGATTTTTACATTCAAGTTTCTTAACTGGGGCTTGAACCCTGAATCTTGTAATTCAAAGGTGAGAGTGCTACTAACTGAGCCTCAACTCAGATAAAGCAATAGTCAAACAACATAGAAACTAAAAAAGTAATAGTCATCAGCACAGATTTCAAAAGGGAAAGTCTTGCTTGACCCAATATTATTGAATTCTTTGAAGAAGTAGCAGAGAGGGTAATAGCAAAAAGGTAGATAATGATGATGTTGTAGACCTAATACATTTGGATTTCCAAAATGCCTTTGGTAAGGTAGCGCATTGTACACTCATAACTAGAGTCAGAACATGTGGGATCAGGGGACAAGTAGCAGAATAGATAGCAAGCTGACTATAAAACAGAAAACAGAGAGGAAAGGTTAGGGGTAGTTACTCCGATTGACAAACAGTGGGAAATGGTGTTCCACAAGGATCAGTGCTGAGACCACTGTTACTTACTATTTACATAAATGGTTTGGACGTGGGAATTGGAAGATCAATTTCAAAATATGCAGACTACACCAAATTGGGCCTGTAGTTAATACAGAGGGGGACTGTGATAAAATATAGGAAGACATTAATAAACTTAATCCATGACCTTCCCTCCAACAAAGTGGGGATGTTTTCTGATGATTGCACAGTGTTCAGTACCATTCATGACTCCTTAGATACTGAAACAATTCATGTTCACATGCAGTCAGACTTGGTCAAAATTCAGGCTTGGGCTGATAAGTGGCAAGTAACATTCGTGCCACACAAGTGCCAGGCAATAACCATCTCAAAAAAGAGAGAATCTAACCATCTCCCCTTGACCTTCAACGGCATTACCATTGCTGAATCCCCCATCATCAACATCCTGTGAGGGGGGGGATCACCATTGACCAGAAACTGAACTGGACCAGCCATATAAATACTGTGGCTACAAGAGCAGGTCAGAGGCTGGGAATTCCGCAGTGAGTAACTCACCTCCTGTCCTCCTGTCTCCCCAGTGCCTGTCCACCAGCTACAAGGCACAAATCAGGAGTGTGATGAAATACTCTCCATTTTCCTGGAAGAGTGCAACTCCAACAACACTTAAGAAACTCGACATCATCCAGGACAAAGCAGTCTGCTTGATCGGCATCCCAGTCACCATCTTAAACGTTCATTCCCTCCACCATCGGTGCACAGTGGCTGCAGCGTGTACCATCTACAAGATGCACTGCTGCAACTCATCAAGGTTCCTTCAACAGCACCTTCCAAACCTGCTACCTTTACCACCTAAAAGGACAAGGGCAGCAGACACATGGGAACACCACCACCTGCAAGTTCCTCTCCAAGCCACGTACCATCTTAAACTGGAACTATATTGCGGTTTCTTCATTGTCTCTAGGTCAAAAACCTGGAATTCCCTTCCTAACAGCTCTGTGGGTGTACCCACACCAGATAGACTGCAACGGTTTAAGAAGGCGGCACATCACCACCTTCCCGAGGGCAAGTAGGAATGGGCAATAAATGCTGGCTTTGCCAGTGACACTCACATCCTCGGAAAGAATGAAGAAAAACTTGCAGAATGGCAAATTGGCAAATGAACTTCAATATAGGTAAGTGTGAGTAGTACATTTTGGTAGGAAGACTAAAAAGGCCACATACTTGGTGGAAAAAATGGGGTAGAGGGGCAGAGTGATCTGGGGCTGCAGATACATAAATCCATAATGAGGTTATAAAGAGGCAAACAAAGCAAGGGTTCATTTCTAGAGAGATAGAACTGAAAGGCAGAGCAGTTATTTTAAACTGGTATAGAATCTTGGTTAGACTATACTTGGAGTACTGTGATCAGTTCTGAGCTTCATATTATGAAAAGGATATAGAAGTATTGGAGAAGGTGCAAAAAAGATTTACCAGAATGATGCTAGAACTGAGAAGTTATACTTATCAGAAAATATTGAACCAGTTGGAGCTTTCTTCTGTAGAAAAGACTGAGTGGTAAACTAATAGAGGTCTTGAAGATTCTGAAAGCATTTGACAGTTTAGACATAGAGCAGATGTTTCCACTTGTGAGGGAGACCAGAACTAGGGGCCATGAATATAAGATAGTCACTAATAAATCTAATAGGAAACTCAGGAAAACTTGTTAACCCAGAGAGCGATTAAAATGTGGAATGCATTCCCACAGGGGGTAGTTAACTGGCATAGATGCAGTTGAGGGCAAGCTAGATAAACACATGAGGGCAAAAGGTATAAAGGGATGGGGTTAGATGAAGAAGGGTGAGAGGAGGTTCATGTGGGGCATGAGTACAGGCATGGACCTGTTGGGCCGAATGGCCTGTTTCCACTAAGTAAAGATTCCATAATTATTTTTTTTTTAGAGATACAACACTGAAACAGGCCCTTCGGCCCACCGAGTCTGTGCCGACCAACAACCACCTGTTTATACTAACCCTGCAGTAATCCCATATTCCCTACCACCTACCTACACTAGGGGCAATTTACAATGGCCAATTTACCTATCAATCTGCAAGTCTTTGGCTATGGGAGGAAACTGGAGCACCCGGCGAAAACCCACACAGTCACAGGGAGAACTTGCAAACTCAGCACAGGCAGTACCCAGAATCAAACCCGGGTCCCTGGAGCTGTGAGGCTGCGGTGCTAACCACTGCACCACTGTGCCGCCATTTTGGGTGGAGTTATATGCGTGGGTACAATCCCCTGAGTCTCCTCAATCTTTTACTCCTGTCCATCAACCCCAGCACCCAAATAAATCTCCATGCACAAAAGTAGCCACACTCTTCCCAACTCACAAATATGACTATTCCCGCCCGCCCCCATTTGCACTTTTTTGGAGGGTCTTTGCAACTGGATTTCCAATCATCCTTCTAGTGTTTTAGTGCAATTTTCGAGCCCTTTTTTGAAAACATTTCTCACTGAGACCCGCCCTGTATTTTGTGTTTTTGTTTTGTGCAAAATACCATTAATCATTCAAACTGGCTGCCTGCCTCCGTTCAGCAGAAAGCCGTGCTGCTGCCATTTCCACCACTGGAAAACTTTCCCGGTGGCAGGACTGTGTCAGCGAGCCATCCCAACATGGCTCCCCTGCATTTTACTGGCTCCACCCCCCCACCTCTGTTTCTACCACCTGGTGGGGTGGGGGGGGCGGTGGGGGTGGGGGGAGGCTGGTAAAATTCCGGCCATGGTGTGAGTTTTCCTTGGGCCTCACTTGTTTATGCTGATTTGTACCCATTTTAAGTTTGGCAGTATTTTAATGAGATAGAGAGTATGCTTGGGTGTAACTTTACATCAGCAAAATAGGAGCGACATTGGGCCCATTCTTTAGACGGACTTTCGAGTAGCGCCCAAGGAGGAAACACCAGGTTGGAGATTCTTGCAGGAAACCATTGCAATATTTGTGTTTTTCACAGAGGTTTCATATAATGGTCTTTACATTTCTTTTTTATAGTGACTTTCCATAATTCATTGGAACAGCAATTTTCTTCTACATTCTCAGATTGAGATTCTGAAAGTTTTGTTTCTCAAAAATTCATTGAATAACTCGCCCATTTCATTTTTTGCATAAATTCTTGTTATTCAGTTATTTTCTTGAACACTATTATTTCTCAGTTTATCACAGTGGGAGAAGATTTCCTTTGTGTCTATGGGTGACACAATTATAAACATAGGGCCTAAAATGCTGCTTGGGCCCTGGGCGCATCGATAATGTAAAGTGGTTGTAAGATGGGTCAGAAGACAGTTCTGCTGTGCAGAGGAAGCTAGAAATTATGGTGATAAGGGTGGGGAGGTGGAAACGGCAATTATTGTGCCAGCCACATCAAGGGGGGAAGGTGTATAGAATGGTTCTTTGGATATCCTGTCAAGATTTTGGCCAGTTTACCAGCCAAAATACCCAAAGAAACCCTGATTAACAGAGAGCAGACATTGATTCCATAACGGGTTTTCCAAAGGCCCTAAAACTCCTAAAAGAAAAGACAATTGATCCCAGAGGGGACCAATTAACTTTCCAACACCACATAAGAGTTCCTTAAAAGTTGTGCTTTTTTATGGTGAAGTTTTATTGGAATGGCATGGTGCCACTCCAACATTCTGGCCTCTGTAAGAGCGGGCATTGCTGATGCCCTCTTACAAGTGCCATGCAACCTGAACATGCTAATTTTACTATCTTGGTAATAAAAACCTCATCAATGCCTTTTTCACCACCAGACCTATTACATTACTGTAATCGCCACCTCATCCTTAACACTCTATAAACCTCAGATTATCCAAAACTCTGCTACCTCTATCTCACTCGAATTTACTCCTAGTCCTGCACATCTGCCGTGCCTGACCTGCATTACCTGCTGGTCCATCAACATCTCAAGTTCAAACTTTTAGTTCAGGGAATGGTAGCATAATGGTTATGCTACTGGGCTAAAAATCCAGAGGCCTCTCTTAATAATCCAGAGATATGAGTTTAAATCTCACCACAACAATTGGGAGATTTAATTCAGTTAATTAGGTAAATCTGGAATTAAAAATAAAGCTTGTCTCAATAATAGTGACCAAGAAACTGCTATAATTAACCATCTGGCTCACTAATATCTTTTAGGGAAGGAAATCTGCCGTCCTTACCCAGTCTGGCCTACATGTGACTACAGATCCACAGCAACATGGTTGACTCTTAACTGTCCTCTGAAATTGCTGAGCAAACAACTCAGTTGTCGAGCAGGCAGCTCACCACCATCTTGTCAAGGGCAGTTAGGGGTGGACTATATATATTGGCCATGCCAGCAATGCCCACATCTGTGGATGAATAAAAAAAACTCATCCTCTGTTACGAACAGGTGGGAGATGGTGTGGGTGACTTCCACTTTTCACCTCTCAACTAACTGTGTTTGTAAAAATAGTAGTTTAGTTCCTGAGTGTTTAAGAGTCAAATAAACAGACAATCAACAGGTTTTCTCATGGTTTAAAAAGAAAGATAACAATCTATTAAACAATACCAGAAAATTTTCACAACCTCACTGACTCACACAAATACAAACATGCACACACACAAGAAAAAGATAGAGATTATGGAGGATAGCGTGCATTTAAGTCCGATAGTTGTAAAAATGTTCACTTCGAAACCTTCTTGGTTTTCTCGGAGGAATTTTTCAACAGTGTTGCAGGCCTGATGTTCCTGTTCTTAGTTTACTGAAGTATTGCAGATTCCTTTGTTTAAGACTCAGTCAAAGTTGGTGGACAATCTTGTTAAAATTTCTTAGTTGGGGAGTTTTCAAGGTTACCTGTTCAGTCTATGCCTTGGTGGTTTAAAGATGTTACAGGCAGGGTCCTCTTCTTCGCTCAAATGGATCTCTCAGCTTCTGGCTGTCTCTCTCTCTCTCCCTGTCTCTACCTCTTTGATTGTCTTTCTGAGAAATCTCATTTTTAAGAAAAACCCTTATCAGGCTTGGTTTCGGTCAGATGACCATGGATGGTCTCCCCTGGTGTGTTCATACAATGTCTTTAAATGTCTGGTCACTGTTACACACTAGGGGCTGAATTTTACCGGCCCCTCGATGCTGTGGGTTGCAGCGCAGGGGCCAGTAGAATTCTGCGGGAGAGGCCTGCCTTAACCCGCGACGTCGACAAGGGCCCACCGCATATTACCGTCGGCGGGGGGACCTTGGTGCAGCCCCCGCCGCCTGGCGGCGGACCCTTCATCTCCATATGCAGATTGCCAATAAATGTATGCAAAATAACTTACATGCCATCCCACGCCAATCTTAACGGACTCCATTCGGCCTTCGCACGCCTTTGGAGCTCCGCACAGAGTTCCGAGGCGAGAACCTGGTGGGGAGGGGGGAGAACTAAAATTTTCAGGGCGGGAGGGGTGGAGGAGCAGGGAAATCAATTTGTATTGGATGTGGGGATGGGGGGAAGGGGTTGAAGGGCAAAAGATTGAAGGTTGGGGGGATAGTTCGGGTATTTGAAAAATCAATTGATGGTCATTTCAGGCAATGAAATGACCATTGGGGTGGTTGAGGAAGGGCCTCCATCACTTATTTTTATATTTATTAAAAATCAGTTATATTTTCCCTTTAAAAATTGTAATTATTTGTAAGGGCTTAAAGCCCTTTAAAAATGGCGCGGGTGACGGCAGGCACCCTGCTGGGTTTAAAGGGCGCTGCTGCGCAGTGTGATGCGGCATCCGATTAAAATTCAGCCCTAGGGTTTTAATATCGCTTATTTTGATAAAGTGGTTTTATTTCCGACCTCTTGAGTTGGATTTTGCAGTCCCACCACCGGGAGTGGTGGCAGGTGCAGAAAATGGCAGCCGCTCTGTACAGGACCCGCACTACTGCGATTCTGCGGCGGGCGGCCACTTTACATACCTACGGCGTCCATCCTCCCCCCCCACCCACCCCCCGCAATCACGTGGCGGGGGTGGCATTGGCGATGCCGTTCACAGCGTCACTGATGTGGAAACAAGTGCTGCCGCCATTTTTAAAAGGCTGCAAGCCCTGCAGACAGTTCAATAAAGTGCAGAGTTCACCCTTTCCCCCCACTTCCCTCCACACAAAGTGTAGAGTTCACCCCTTCCCCACCTTGGTGGCGCCAGCTTTCTCTGGAGTGAGTGCCACTCGTCGCACTGAGAATTGGGAACTGAAAGTCGGATCGCTGCAGTTTAGATTTTAATTCATGCCATTGTATTATTTAAATATGTTAAGTTGGGTCCCATTGTAGAGCAGCGAAGGGGCCATCACAGAGCTTTCCTGCCATCGGGAAGATCGGGTCCGACAATCCTGGCATTGGCTTTCATTGTGGCTGCTGCCACTCCGATTTTCCGGATCCCCCCCACCACAGAACTCAATGTCCGGCTGGGAACAAAATCCAGCCCGTTATTTTGGCTTTGCATCCGGAGTCATTGTGTCTGTGAAGGTCTTTGTCAGTCAAATCCCTGAAGATAGGAGCCATTTAGTATTGAAAGAGCTGTTTAATAATTTAGTGTGCCTTCCCCAGGACTAGTCCAGACGTGATGATGAGTTTAGCCTCTAACAGTCACTACAGTACAGGAGGGGTCACCTGACCTCTTACTCCATCTTGTCCGCTGCAAAATTGTCCATTTTTTGGAGTTTAATTCACCAATTAATTTTTATAGTTTATAATTGTGCCAGGTCACTTTATTTTCATAACTGGTCCTTGTGTGAGTGTGACACTTGTGCTTAAATCTTTTCATTGCCTTGTCCATCCCTATCTTTGTAAACTCCTCAAGGCCTACAAACTATCAGCTCCTTTGACTCTGGCCTCTCGCGATTCACCCTCTCTGTACACCCACCTTTGGCACTGTACCTTCAGCTGTCTAGGTCCCATGCTCTGGAAATCCCTCCTTAATCCCTCTGCCTCTCCAGTAACCAACCTTCCTTTATCACCCTTCTTCAAATCCACATTCTTTGCCACACTTCATTGTATCTCCTTCTTAGACTTGACATCTATTTTCCATCTGATGACACCTCTGTGAAGCACGTTGAGATGTTTTTCTATGTTAAAAGCACAAGATAAATATAAGTTGTTGCTGATTTGCACTGCCACTTGAATGTTCCTCTCTCTAGAAAAAGATGCAGTTAAGGTGAAGCTAGATAAATACGTGAGGAATAAAGAAATAGAGGGATATGTTGATGGGATTGGATGAAGAGGGTGGGGGGGGGTGGGTGGATTGTATGGAACATAAGCAATGGCATGGACCATTTGGGCTGAATGGCCTGTTTCTGTGCTGTAAATTCCATATAGTTCTATGTTCGAAAGCAGACTGAAATAGCATTTTACTATGACAAGATAAAGCAACAAATCATGAACTGATTTATTTATACAAAATGCACAATGAACATATACAGTTTTCACAACTGAGTATAATGAACTTCTCTGTGCTACTTGATTTTGAAAAATAGTAAATATGTAGCTTACTGAAGCTTTGAATGTTGGCTAACTTAGTAAACTCCTAAAGCTAAACTGCTCCAGACCCTTAAAAAGCAAAATGGCTCCTGTTGCTGCTGTTTGAACAGAGATCATTCTATCTCAGAAAGAAAGGCTTCTTTGTCACCTGCCTTATAGACAATATACTTTCCATGATTTACTTCACTGCAATGAATGTTTTACCAACCTTGAGTGGAGACAAATTAGACCATATTTGTTGATGACATAAATACTTAACAATGATATGACTAGTTCAGTTAACTGACTTGCTGGGATCTTCCTATCATTTCAGAATTACAGCAGCTTGCATGATTAAACAGTACCATCGCCGTTACATTTGAAATAGGCTCTATGGTGCCCCTGATCTGAGAAACCTTGGAACATAACGATGAACTACTCTCGAGTTGATCATAGTAGTACAGAAACCTTGCGAGTTAAGAAGTTCATCATAAGCAACCCAGTCAAAATCCAATTTGCTAACAAAGTTTACATGCAACAGTACCATTATTCACAGGGATTTCCCTCTTATTATTTACAGGGAAACACTCCTTAATATTCACAGAGTCACCCCTTCATTATTCATCTCCTCATTATTGACTGGGATCCACTCCTCCTTATCCACATGAATAATCTCACTCTTAACATTCTTTTTGTACTCCCCTGAAGGCATTGACTCTTGGAATGGTATGGTTCCATGGATACGGAGCACTCTCTAATACTTTGCCTAACCATCCATTCTTTATACATGAGCATAGACAGTAATTGCAGACTTACAACTCTACCATGGAGATAATCACACCTGTTCCTATCCAACATCTATCCATAAACTCCAGACGGGGCCATTGGGCAGTGACAAGGAGTGGGACACCTGACTATTCTTTTTCTTTCTCTAATCCAAGTTATTCATTAATTTTTCAGATGTCTGTGCATTAATTTCCTTCCACATACCAAGCTACAGCCGAGAACAGGCAGGTGGCTGCACTGAGTGCTGTGTGACAGCAACATCTGAGTTTCCTTCACTGTGGGGAAGCACATGATCTCTGCTCTGTACCTCTCCTGACAGCCAAGCTTAAAATTCAGCATGTGGGAAATTTGTGAAGGCGAGAGTTTATGAAGATAGTGTCCTGTTAATCCCTGGCAAAGCGACACAGTGCAACATTGAGTCGTGTGCAATTCTAACATCTTTTTCCAGTTAAAATAAATTATGGTAATTATCTTAATTTAATATCAGACTGTCTGCTTAGTGTTGGCCACCACTTCATGTTTCATACCCCTAACAGTTAAATTATTACTTGTGATGTTTCTACTTGCTTACTTGAGTAGTTAAATGTGACAAGCATGGGCTCTAAAGCACAATGTTTCAAGCTTCAATCCTCTCATGAAGTTGGCCAACTTCCAGCAAAGGGGGAGAAAAGAAACAATGATAGAGCAATGGTTACTATCCTGTGGGACATGGCACCTGACTTCAGAGTGTGGGAAAATCTTTCATCTCTTCACAGGGTGCCGTTGTGCACTGAGTGCTTAATCTTTAGTACAAGCAGGGAACTAATGCAAAAAGGTTATTTGAAATAAAACACCCGTAACAGCTCCACTCATTCGATTAAAATCATTCAGACATTTAATAAAGATTGAATATGGTGGCAACATCATTTACTTAGTCATTCCAAACAACAATTTCAAGTACAGTTTACATGTATATACAGTGAAATTCACTGGTGTTTATTCTGTGTACATAGTCCTAATGCTGTAAAAAATGTTCAGCGATACTAAAGGGGAGAAGAGGATGAATAGTACATAAGATGTTTTTAACAGCTTAATGTTAAACTGCCACCGTTGGAAAACAAACAAAGCCCTGTTAGATTCTTCCTTCACTTTTTATGTTCATCAAGATGAAGGATATTAATGCCAGATAAGGAACTCTTCCATTTCAGAAGCCATGACTTGTGTGGTCCCAACAACACTTTCAGAATGACTTTTTATCTATTTACCGTACTCCTCTCTCTGTGAAATTCCTGTTAGTGACAACTTAGCAACTCTTTTGTCCATGAAGACTGGACTGAGGTTATCCAAACTAATTTTACATAGGGCTCTTACAGACAGGCAAGATATCTATCACAACAGGCTGGGCTAAACTTGAACCCAGGTCCAAAGTAGTGAAAGGCCAGTGTCAAACACACTCTGCCACCTCATGGGATTTACTGCAGTAAGTATAAAAGGAACAAATGGGACCCTTGTCCCTTCTGGGTGCTGGCAACACATCAAGGTGCTAAAATTTAATTTACAACTTAACGCAAGTGTCAGTTCTTTGGGCTGAATTTTTAGGCCCCATTGGGGGTGGGCATTGAGGCAGGTGGGTACAGAGTTTCTCACTGCCGGCTAACGTGCTGGTTCCCCGGCTCCATCCTGCCACCGGGCCATTTTTGCAGAGGCGGGATGAGGGAGCAGCAGGGATGCCTGCCTGCAAGCAGAATGTCGCCAATTCGGATAGTTAATGGCTACTTAAGGTCAATTGTCAGAGGCCGACTGAAATTTTCCAGTTGGCCTCCAGTCCCCGAAAGCAGTGGGGAACAGGGCAGCCCTTCCCCTCCTACCCACTCTCGATTGCTGACCTCCCGCCCCAGCCCCCGATTGCTGGAGAATTGCCTCCAAGAGTCCCTGCTGTGGCCTCCTGCCATTGGCATTCCCTCCCACTCACCAGCCAGGCTTTCCATTTGGCTGGCTACTGGGTGGGAGGCAGAGCTGGAAGATGTTAATGAGGTTTTGCTTTTAAAATCAGCAGGGTCTCTGTGTCTCCGGCCTTGCTGGGTTCTTCAGCCATTCTCATCCACCCCATAAATATTGGGGCTCTTCAGTAGCTTAATTTGTGAAGATGATGAAGGTTTGTATTAGGATTTCAGCAATAATGAAAAGAAGGAGGAGCTTGTGGGCAATGTTCTTAAAGTGGATCACAGGGTGGAACAAACAAATAGTAAATTTAAAGAAATCCATAAAAAGTAGACATCTGCAGGCTATGATTCTGGCCTGCTCCTGCTCCTAAATCCTATGTTCCTATGATTCTGTCCATCAGCAAGTAATTCTACTGTGTAAAATTAGATTGGCCTGGGTCAGCTGGATGTAATGGTGTACATCTGCAGAGTAAACTGGATTTCCTTCTATCAACCACTCTATTGTTTTTTACATCCTGCTTCTGAAAGGTTGCCCTCTTGTCTGTACAATTCCACCGTGAGCTACCGTGCAGGCCATGAGTAGAAAATATCGCACCCATAGCATTTTATGGCTAAAAATTAGATTATGTAGAAGAATACATTTTCCTTTCTTTGTATTGGTGATGCCATTTTAGAACACCTGAGGTAATCCTTATGCTGGAATTGTTGACAATGCATCAGGTTTTCAATGTAACCCTCTTCCTCCAATTTCCTCCACTCTGCCCTCCTCATTTCTGGCTCTCTTGAAGGCATTGAATCCTTACTGGGATACAATTCAACAGGTTCCACACCACCTTTTATGGTGCCTTGCTGAAGTGTGAGCTCAGAGAATGAATGTTAACAGGTCATTGTACCTTAAGGGGCATTAAATTTTGTACTCGTGCAATATTCACACATACACACTTTCAGCAGGGATTGGTGGATAGAGATTAGGACTGGGAATAGTCACCACTTTCTAACTCAGCAATGATAACGCCAATCTCCATGCCCTTCCACTGTCCGTGAGATCAGCTAACACAGCACAGGCTGGGATCAAACCTGGACTCTTTCAATGGGTCAGCATGGCACAGTTTGACAATTTAAAGCAGCACAGTAGAATGTTATAAAATCCATATCCCTCTAGGGGACTACTTCTGTGATGAATTTAAAATTGTTCAGGTCTTCTTCAATACAAATCCTGTTCCTCCATTTGTAAAAGAAAGAAACAAGGTTGCATCTGTATAGTGCCTTTAATGTTCCAATTGCTTCACAGCTAATGAATTACAATTGAAGTGTGGTCACTGTTGTTATGTAGTCAAATGTAGTTTCCAAATTGTGCACAGCAAGATCCAACAAACAAAAAATGAGATAAATGACCAGTTAATCTGTATTTGGTGATGTTGATTCAAGGAAAATATTGACCAGATATCAAGAGAAGTCCTTGCTCTTTGAATAGTGCCATGGCATCTTTTACATCTATATAAACAGGCAGGTGCAACCTCAGTTCAAGGTTTCATTTGAAGATGGCACTTCCAGCAATGTACAACTGCATCAGTACTGCACTGGCACCAGCCTAGACTGTGTTCAACCGGTACTGCTTTGCCAATAGTGACAACTTCTCAATGTTACAACTTCTCAATGTTAGAGCCATCATAAAATACACGGGTCACTTGGCAGCCATCCACATGGACTTGTAACATATTCTGCAGCATGATTCATGTTAAAGTACTTTAAATATGCAACGGTGTCTTATCAACAGACCCGCTGGAGGTTTCTGTTTCTCTCTCTCCCCCTCTCTCTATCCTTTCTGATTTCTTCTTTTTCTCTACCCACTCTGGATTTATATTACTTTGGGGTGGACCATCCCTTCCATTGACTATTAATGGGGAATTTCCACATGTCATATACTATCATAATCTAATAACAATAATTAATGTAAGATTATTTCATGTTGCAGAAGAATAAATGGGGACAGGATTGAGGCCTGCTTGTTTCTAGACACTATTTTTGTGATGGGAGACATTTTTTTTAACATGATGTCACAACCATGTTGGGCCAGTGTTCCAATTTGATTTCAGATGCTAATTGAGTGATTGAGTTACCAGCAGAGTAGGTGCAGTGAGTCACACAAAGACCGTTGCCTCAACACCATCTTTAGATGGTCAAAGATCATTTGCCAGCTGTGTTGTGTACAACCCGCATGCAGCCTGGCATATGAAGGGATGCAGGACTGAGGTCAAGTACTCTGAGACTGCCAGGGTGTTCAAACTGCAAGAGAAACTGTTAGCAAACACAATCTCTGAGGCATCTGGCCTACACCACAGGTCTGCTTATCTGCTAACAGTAAGGACAAAATTTGATCCATGCTAACACACACATTAGCAACTTTTCTACATTGCAACAGTGACCACATTTCAAAAGTACTTCATTGGCTGTAAAGCGCTTTGGGACATCCTGAGGTTGTGGAAGGCTGTATATAAATGCAAATCTTTCTTCCTTTATGTGCCAAAGAAGAGAAGTGATTTTAACATCATGTAGCCCTGCAGTATTGATATGCAATAATTTCTGGTTTACAAGCAGCATGAGGAGCACCAGATAACATTGTGAATTTATTCCAGTTGGACAATATCCTCTAATTGTTGATATTTTGTCTGTGAATATCCAATCAAACAGGTTCAATTAAATATTTTTTAAAAGACACTATACTCCCCAAGAATGTGTTTGTTAAATGTATTGTACTTTTCTTCCCATCACAAATCCACACTTTAATTCTGCTTGTGATTTGGAGATTATTGTTTGTTGCACCATCTTGTGTGCGTGACTACATCCTTTCAGCTAGTGGAGTTACAGGTGGAGTCCAGTGAAAGACACTTGAAATCCTGCAAAGTTTTATACTTATTTCAAACCTTGCAATGTTTGGCAGAATTTTTAGACCCGCAGAGCTTCTTTTCAAAGCTTTAAGGTCCCTGGATTCCCCTACCCTCATTTCCCCCACCCCCACCCTGCTCATGGGGGTTTAAGGTTTCTCTGTGTATAAAACAGTGCACAAAGGGAATTATATCACTTGATTGATTATAAGAAATGTGTAAATTGAGCATTTAACAATGCAATTCACTTTAAAATATTTATCAAGTGCAGACCACACAAGTAGGATCTCTGCTAAACATGAAACAGTTAATATTATTACTTTATATTATTACAGATTATTACTTTGGTTCCTTTTAAGTTAACATTGATATGATAATTTCTTATTTTAAAATAATTCTTTCAAAAGCTTGACAGGAATAAACAAATGAAAGTTAAGCACTCCAAAAGGAAATACAGGTGATAACCTTACTGTGGGTCAACATAAATCTCTGTGCCAGATCTGCCAATATAACAAATAGAGAATGTGTGCATACTAACTATGCGGTACTGGGTTGCTTTATTGTTGCTGAAGCTATGGGCCTCAAGGGAATTATTCTCGAACATTAACACTCATATGGTTTTGCCAAGTATTGGAGCTGCTTTGCCTACTGAGCACAAAACTGCACTTTAAAAAATGGATAAAACTAAAAGCAATAAGCCAGAGACAATTTGCAGGAAGTGACTTGGGAATTAGAATGTAAAAATCAGTTAAAATGTGCCTTCCCTTGCTTTTAACAATTATTAGCTACAACTAAACTTAATTAACTTCTTTATGTCTTGAGTAAAACCCTATCACAGGAGCCAAGCTTGAAATATTCCCCAGGCAATGTCTTCTAATAAATTGCAGGGCCTGCTGCTGAATGAATAGAAGTACTTAGGAAGCATTTTAGAATAAAAGTCCTTGCCTTATTGCAAGATGTTTGGTTTTCATTCCGTTGACACTGAATCCAGTTTATACATAAATGACAAACAGCATTGCTTTTCCCAGAATTATCTCAACAATCTTTAATGAAAAGCTCATTCACAATATGAAGCCACCTCCATTCATCGTTGCTTATGCTAGCTTTTCCATATTGGCAGTTACCCTGTTTACTGAGAACGCTATCAGCTGGTATTGCCTGCTGCTGTGACAAGCTCCATGCAGATTAGCTGATGGAAATGGCTGCTTGATCATATGTTGTCTGCTGAGCTGAATGAGGCTGAGAGATTCCTGTAGATTCCCTCTTACAACTTCCTCCCTAGTCTTTGCTCAATTCTATTTCACGCTTAGTTTAACAACCCTCCACATCAGCTGCTTGGATGCTGCAAGGTTATTGGCCAGGGCTAAGTGGCTGTATTTTGAAAGGATGCTAGTCCTGTTTTTACTGGTCTAAGATTACCGTCAGGCAGGAACTAGAGACACAGTTTGGCAGTCCCTCTCTCTCTCGCTCGCTATCTAAAACATTCAGCTTTCTGCTCCAGGTCTGCGAGCTGCTTCCTTGTGAAATCTCTGGGTTTTGAGTCTGAACAAGCAGCAGTGTAAAGAAGATTCAGAGGGAAACACACTACACATAAAAAGAAAGGCTGTGGACACAGGAAAGAATCTGATTGAATGGGTTGCTATGGTAACTGACACTGGCAGAGAGACCCCGGAAAACTGGATCGTGAATGGGGGACATCTCCTGTGACAGGCAAACTAAGTAACGGAGAGACTGGAGGGAACAGGTTCAGCATGGAGGACGGGTTTTCTGGCTACAGCAGCCTCTACGACACCTCCTCGCTGCTTCAGTTCTGCACTGGTAAATGATCTAAGATTTCACTGTTAGTTTTTATAGAGACAAATCTAGTAAGAGAAGAATTTAAACCTAGGTTATGATGTGCTTAAAGGTCAGGGATTCCCTTTAAAGATATTATTAAAGAAACCAAAAAAAAAATGATTAACCTGATCTCAGCTAGGCCACTTCCAGCTTTAAATCATTTTGTGTTTACAATTGGAAAGTTCTTGGGCTTTCCCATAACTTAAATTCATTTCATTTAGCCCATTATAGGCCCAGATAATGGTTCCAGACCAAATTACTTTTATGTACTAATGGAACCTTTATAGATTTGCAAATTGGAAAATGATTTTTCTTGCATTGTTGTTGATGATATACATTATCATTGTAACCTTTTCTGAATACAAACCAAACAGAAGTACCACACAATAAGTTGGATGTTGGTCAGCGTGAATGTTGAATACGTCAAGGCTGGTTCTAATAGAGAAGATAGCAAGTATTCGGATATTCAAATTCTGTGCTCTACTCAAATCCTAGCATAATAGTAAACATAGTTCTTCTACATGAGGAAGATTAAGTGACGGGACTTTCCCGCTGTCGGGTACCTTGGGACGTTTTCCTATGCTCAAGGTGCTATATAAGTTCAGGTTGTTGTTGTACAGTTCATTATGTAACAACAACTACCTTTGATTGTAATTTTCTTAATTCCTTATTTGTCATTATTATTATTTCCAGTGGTCTATGGATTAAACTTTCTCTCATGCTGTAGGACCCTATGGGATAGATTCTGACTTTTGGGCTGCTGACTGGCAGGGCCGCACAGGGCGACTGTCCATTCCTACAAAAAGGATGCTGCTGTGATTTTGAGACATGGGCTTCATTTGAATCTGACTAGCAAGCTGTGGATGCCAGCCGGGCGTTCCAAGGCAGCTAGCCAGTCTTGGGCCACAGGAAGGTTGGCTGGCTGAAAGGCTGGCAGCAGCTGGTGTGATTGGGAGGGGGCCAGCATGGGAAGGTGAGGTCGAGGGGTCAAGCCCAGGCTGGCAGTGGGTGACTGTATTTTTGTGGACCCACAAAAATTATTATAAACTTGCCTTCCCTCTCCAATGCCAGTGAAACATTGTGCATGCTCCAACCAATTTCATGCTAAAATGGCAATTGGTTTCTTGTGCATGTCACAGGACCCACATTATATATTAAAAGGGGTCGAATGCCTGAACAAGGCAGGTGCTCGAATGGCCAGATATCAGCCCCCAGCAGTGGGCAGGTAGGCTGTCAGGGTTGACAGAACAGTAAGTCTAGGGATCCCATTTTGAAGCCGTTAAACACCAATTTTGGCTGGTTAAAATCGACCCCCATCACTTTTGGTGATGCCAGTAACGTAACCACATAAATCAGTTTTGTGTGTGTGATAACACATTGGCTGGATTTTTATTTATTTCACTTTGCACTTATTTAAGCAAAGTAATGTCATTTTACAAGACAAAGCTGATATGAGGAAGCAGAGGCAAATTTTCAAAAGGTCCTTTGGAGATGAAAGTTGTAAATAACTACACTTTGCCTTGTGGTGTACAGCCCAAAGTTACTCTGTACAACTGCAACATAGGCATCATCTGGTGTTTTACTGGGAACAATTAATTTTTGATTGAAAAATCTTGGTAAAGCAGTGCAGGCCATATTGCTGGACACTACCAAGGATGAAGGAAGAAACTGTAAAGACAAAGTAAGTCAGAAAGTAATGAGTGGGTGATGCCAAGCTTGGGTTATAAAAACCCATTGATTGTATCAGGAAGGGCAACTGAAGGAGATAAAGAATTTTGGGGTTTTGGGATGCTATGAAAGAATGAGTTTACGTTGGAGTCAGCGTAACCAGACTTGGTTTCAACAGAGTTAGCATGCAGTGAGTGGCCAGCAATTAGTATCACCCCAAATATCACTTTGCATAGTAAAGGAGGTAAGTAAAGCCAACCATATGATTCATCTACCTTGTAATGATCTGGTTGTTATATATTCTTCGCATAGTACACTCTTAATTAGCTGCTGGCCACAGAGGAATCAGAAATGCCAGGATATCAATTCCCAAATGTCAGGCTGACTATCACAGGGGGTGGGAGTGAGGGGTGGGGGCGGGGGAGGTGGGGCAAAAATTGCACTGTTCTGATTTCCAGCTGAGCAGGAAGAACATCTGTGCACTGAATGTGGGGGTTGTTAGGGCATCAGGTTTGCAACTTGCAGACATGTTGCCATCACAGCAGAGATCACGAGGTGTGCTAATACAGGTCTGATTGATAATGATTGATAATAATGACAGAAAAGGAAAACTGTCCTGGCTTGTTGCTTAAGACCGGTCATGCCACACAGAATTGAAATTTAGCTGATAGTTTCCATTCAGGCCTGTGCAGATTTACACCACAATATTTAGGAATAGTGGATTCAAGATAATTATTTCCATCAGATGGTGAAAAGAAGACAAAGTACCACAGTATCTGAGACTGGGAAAGAAAAGAGTAACTGGGCAATTAATATTTGCATTAAATATATAATTGGCTTCTACAGTACTTCCGTACTTCAATATCTGATTTATTTGTTGGGTGTTGTAAACATGGATTCGTTTTCAGACCTGGCCCATTGTTTAGAAATCGGGAAAGTGTTTTTGTTTAGTTGATCTGGCATTTCTTTTTATGCATGAGCGATCTGATGAGCATCTCCAGGGAATTGAAATGATCCCACTGTTGTGTTGGTTGGGGGATTGGGGGCATGGGTTACTACGATTACATGATGACAATTACACACAGCGGAGACAGAGAGCAACTCCTGAGAGCAGTGCTCTACTCAGATCTTTATGTAGAAGACTCTGTGAATTTTACCAGTTCAGTTCTCGGCTCTGTTACAAAAGCTGAAATGAAACTGCTGAGAATCCAGATGGCTCTTCGGCTGTCTTCACGTTGCCATGGAATTATGCGGAAAAAAAATGCCTCAGCGTTTAGGTCAGAATGTTTGGTTTTGAAGAATAAGAGAACTACATGCTGCACAAAAAAAAGAGGCAAATGATTCCATTTATTATGTTGTGCCTTCAGATGGAATAATTCAAGTAACTTTGTATTGGTCGGACATTTCTGATGCCAGCATTCATTACAGCAGCGGTGTGTGGGCTGCAGTGTCATCCAGAAAGTGTATGAAACAGAAGGAAACATAGGGCTTTACAGTCATAGAGATTTATCGTGACAGAGCCAGACTACAATGTAACCACGTGCTCTATTTAGCTGCAGTGGATACACTGACAGTTATTCATGTCAAAGTAATTATACTGATTAAAAACATCAACAACAACAGCAGCTTATTTTTAAATAGTGCCTTTAATGTAATAAAATAAAACAGGAACATTATAAAACAAAGTATGATACCAAGCCACAAAAGGAGGTTAGATGACCAAAAGCTTGGCCAAAGAAGTAGGTTTTAAGGAGTGCTTTAAAGGAGAACAACGAGGTGGAGAGGCAGATAGGTGTGGGGAGGGTATTTCAGAGATTGGGGCCTAGGCAACTGGCGGTGTGGCCACCAATGGTGGAGCAATTGAAATCAGAGATGCACAAGAGGCCAGAATTAGAGGAGCGCAGATATCTTGGAGGGTCGTGGGCTAGAGAAGATTTCGGAGATAGGGAGGCGTGAGGCTATGGAAGGATTTAAAAACAAGGATTAGATTTTTAAAAGCAAGACGTTGCTTGACCAGGAGCCAATGCAGGTCAGTGAGCTCAGGGTGATAGGGGTGAAAGCAATGTGTAAGCAGTCCATGGAGTAAATAATTTGCAGTCATGCCCATAGTTTTTTAAACACTGAGTAGGCTTCAGATATATTTATTACGAGCATGCAGACTTGTAACACTTTGGATACTTCATTTCTTCCAGCAGCAGCAGTACCAACAAACAAGAACTTGGATTTATCCAGTCCATTTTTAACATAAAAATGATTCCAATGTACTTCACAATTAGAAATAGATAGGGTAATGGGAATTAAGACACAGACAGTATAGATTAAGAGCTGACTTGTCAAAAAGATAGGCTTTGAGGAGGCTTTCAAAGGAAGAAGGAAAAGGGCTTTACTTTTAAGGTGGGAATTTCAAGAAGTGGTGCCCAGGTGGAAAGCTTTGCCACCAAGCTGAGGCAAAGGAAGGGAGATGTACAAAAGGCCAGATGATTAAAGTGTCTGGGATGAGCAAGGCCATGAAGGGATTCGAAGAAGATGGCAGGATTAATACACTGGGAGGGAGCCACTTCAGGTCAGCAAAGATGGGGATGATGGACAAATGGGAACTAGCACAGGACAGGAAACAGGCAACATCATTTTAAGTAAGCTGGAGTTTAGAAACATAGAAAATAGGAGCAGGAGTAGGCCATTCAGCCCTTCGAGCCTGCTCTGCCATGCATTATGATCATGGCTGATCATCCAACTCAGTAACCTGTTCCCGCTTTCTCCCCATACCCTTTGATCCCTTTAGACCCAAGAGCTATATCTAACTTGTGAGAGTGGAGAATACCAGAAAAGAAGGCATTGGAATGTTCGAGTCTAAATGTCAAAGAAGCATGGACAAAGGGTCCAGTAGCAGAGAATTGAGGTCAGGATGGAAGTGGACAATGTCGTGGAGACAGCAGTAGCTGATCTTGAGGATGCATAGGGCATGGGGTTTATAGTTCAGCTCTGAATTGAATAAGCGCTAAGGTTTACTTCATTCAAAGTAAGTGGCTGAGGAAGTGATGGATGCAGTTGGTGGTGAGGTCGGTGAGTTAATGACGGGGTCTGAAACAGTAGCTTGGTTCTTCTTGATATTCAGTTGGAGGATGTTGTGGCACAACTAAAGCGGGCTCTTACCAATTGAATTAATTTACTGTACAGTGAACTTTAGTTAGCTTTAGTGTAAGACCCTCATGATTTACTATAGACATGGTGCATTTGGATAATTGGGACTGGCTATACAAGTACTGCTCTGTGTCTATTTTTGAATATTTTCCAAATTTTAGTGATAAAGCTAAGTGCATATATTTTTATTAATGCTTTGCCTTTTTAAAGAAAACAAATTGTCCATTTTTTGTGTACTTAGCTGGAGCCATGTCCTTCAGCAGGATAGGACTTCAGGCCTATGCTCATACAGTGACTGTCAACTTCAGGAAGCTAGACGAGTATTTAAAGCTTTCCCAACTCATCCATAATTTGCCACACTGCCTGGTTGATCATTGGCAGTGTAGTCATGAATGTGTGTGTGTTTTCTGCAGTCCAGTAACGACTGAGTGACCAATCTTTCATTATATAGCATATAGCTGATCCCTAAAAGTCTCTTGTCCCACCATAAACCAGACCTCATCCCGCTAAGCCTCTCGGATGAGAAGGTAGTGTGAACATTTAGGCTGGCACTCAGGTACACCAGGAATAACTGCATGTCCAATCCCTGGCAGTATAACGGCAGCTCTGTATATGGTCCATGACAGTCTGGTAGTGGGTACCTATCCAATGGTGACTGTGATCCAATCCCTGACAGTCTAATGTCAGTTGTGTATCCAATTCCTTTCAGTCTTGTGACAACCAAGTATCCAATTCCTGCTAGTCTAATAGCAGTTGCACAGTTAACTCCTTATGGCCTGGTGCCAGCTATGATGCTTTAACATTACCTTTTGTTTATTCCTCCCTTGAGTTTGAGCTCTGGACACAGCTTTCCCCAATATCACCTTACTGGTGAGAGCTGAGCTTTGGACTCTGATAGAGACTATGAAGATGGTAAATGTGCAGGACTGGCTCCATTCATTTATAGGAGACTATGACCTGACAGCAGAGTCATGGACCCACAATTTTGTGGTCTGCAATACTGTTGATTCTACACAGGTTGGATTGCTTACACTTGGGTGTGTAGCCAAATGCGGAAGACCTGCACTTTATCCATCACTCTTCCTTATACATGCACCAATACCTGCAGTGTATATCCAATCCTTCTGACAATGGGGTCTGACTTCTGGGTTTCCAAAGACCAATCTGAGTTCTTCAAGAAACAGTGATCGCCTTGGTTGAAATCCATGAATTCTGCTTGCAAGCTAGTTTTGGAATCATTTCTAGATTGCCACACTGCAGAATGTGAACTCTGTTTATGCTAAAGATATGGTGCAACTGGAGCAGTTTTCCAACACGGAAGTGATTAATTGTTGCTGTCGTGGAGCTCAGTAGAAAGGAGCACCAGCCTGCACATGTCAGAACACCACAATGGTATTCTACTGCTGGCACATGTTGAATGCAGATTACTAACCCAGAAAGGTGCCCTGCAGGGCCCTGGTAGGGGAACGGCCCCTACAAAACAAGTCCAGTAGTGATCGCAGACCCCAACTGGATCATTTGTTGGAACCAGTCCAGGCTCAGTATAAAGAACCATAATGAATGATCTGGTGTATAAATTTAGTTCTTGGCTTTTTCCTTAATTTGTGGTTTTCACTGTACCGAGCTATGCAGTAATTTAAAGGGGCACTGCCTTGATTCCTAAGTATTTAACAAACATTTTTGCTTGAGAGCTTCCTTGATGCCTTACTTCGTAAAACTAATGCCTTTACATCCTGAAAACTGGAACACGTGCAGGTCTGCCAATAAACTATTTCCCTGCTGGTGTCTGATCTGCAGTAAAGACCGAAATATAATAACTGAGGCAAAGCAGCTTTACAGCTGGGCAGCTGCTTTTTTTTTCTGTTGGAAGATGAGACTGATTTACCTTTTCCCCACTCACACAAAGCATCACATGCCAACTAGTGCAGCCATCTGACCTTCTCCCGGAGCTGACCACAATACAGCTTTAAAATTGGTAATTAGTGATATAATGGCAAGAGCCCAGATCACTTCTTCTAAAAACTTCTCCTCTGCCCCCACTCCATGGCCATGGTCTGCACCTGGCCTCAGTTCAGATTTTCCCATGACAGCACAGGTAAGACCAGCACCACCAAGATTATATACATGCAGGCAAATACCCTCTGGCTTAGCGAGTTAAAATTCATTTGTGTTGGACTACCCAACCTTACATCCAATTTTCAGTCTATTGTAAAACAGCAGCAGATTGTTGTAACCAGGTGGCATGGCGGGGTTGACCAGAGCTTACCTACCTATCGCTGAGTGTCAGTTAGTGGGAAAATACCTTGTCCACTGCATGTCTGAGATTATTTTTATGAAAATGGCCTATTGCCCATGAAGCACAGCTATAGTCCTGTTCTCAGTGAACAGGAACACAGCTGTGAGCTTAACCTTTTGGTGGTTGGAAACGAATATTTCATTTTTGCACTCAGTTACTAGGACTTCATGTTTATTTTGGTAGATATATATTGTGGAATGACTTTATGCAGCTGGAAGCAACCATAATAAGGACAAATGTCTCACAGGATTAACTCTGTTAGTCTCCAAGATACAGATAGGACTAGAAAATAAGTGCTCAGATGCTAATGGCAAATTCAGACCACCCCATGGCCTAAATGTGTGAATGCCAGGTTGGCTGGGTGGAAGCGTTGTTGCCTCTTAGTCAGAAAGTTGTGGGTTGAGCATATATTTAAGGCTGATAATGCAGTACTCAAATATAATGTCAGAGGAGCTGACTTTCAAATGAGACATCAAACTGAGGCCAACTTTGCTGGTTTAAGTGGATGCAAAATAACCTATGGTACTTTTTTTGAAGAAAAACAGGGGTTCTCCCAGTTTCCTGATCAACGTGCTTTCCCCAACCAATGTACTGCTGCTGTAAATATGTCACTAACACTACGCTTTAATAGCAACCTAATGAAAAATCTATCCCATTATTTCTTAAAGTATTTACTCTTTATTATACTGTTACAATCAAGTGAGGAGGGGTCAAAAGGCTCCTCTCTTGTCCCTCTCCTTGTTTGACTGCAGCAGGGTTTATTTTTTTAAATAGTGGATATGCTTACCAATTCAGTGAGTGTTTAACCCTTTTATGTGCTATGATAATAAAAGAACCAATCGGACAGGTTTTCTTGAGTTTAAACAAGAAAGAAGTTAGTTTATTGTACTTAAAACCAAAACCCGATCTAAGTAAAATAATAAACTATGCTCCAACTTTTACACACAGACACACACGAGAATCACACACACACAAATAGGTTACAGAGTGGAGAAGAATAGATTGGTTGGATTAGAGTTTTCCGGATGAACGTGTGGCCCTGAAGTTTCTGGCTGGTAGAGGTGGCCACCTGGTTCAGGATTTTCTTGGAGACAGTGAGTTTCTCCTCTGGGGTCTCTGTCTGCAGCAATGATAGACTTGGATATTTTGCAGCCCACAGGCAGGGTTTGAACTTACAGGATTGCCTGGGGAGAGAGAGAGAGACAGACTCCCACTTGGGTCCTGCACTGGTCAAACTCAGGTGCTTGTCTGCTGTAGCGAAAAGTTTTCACACAAATGGAGAGACTGTCACATGATTGTTTCAGTATATTCTCTCTTTTGCATCTTAATTAGTTCAAGTCTAAGAATTCCAGTCTCTCTCTTGGGTCCCATTGTTTCAGTCTTTACTCTTTGAGGTTCGTCACCACTCGTGTTAATGTTCCAAGATGGCTTTGAATGTCTTGTTAATGGAGGCGAGGCAGGTAGCTCATTCAAAATTCGCAAACCATTGTTCTGGTGGGAGATTAAACAGGCATTCGTCTCTACCTCAATACCTTGGTATGTGAGGTATTTCAATGCAAATTGCAGTGGCCATTTTAGCTGCTTTCTTTTTAAAGTATAATTCAAGTTCTTTGTCTCCTGCTTTCTTTTTAAAGTTTAATTCAGGTTTCCAACCAATGGAGTAAAAAAATCATCTGGCATAGCATGTGTTCATGACAATACATATGTAGATGCATATACATATATGTATACTGGAATAGTTGTGGTATAAATATTAGGTCCCTCAGGAAGGCAAGTTCTGCACAGACCAGTCTGTTTATTGAGCCCTAAGTAGGATATGAGCTCCTAGAGAAAAGAGGTTAGACTTAATAAACTTCTAACGTTTTACTGTATCTATCACTGTGAGATATGCATCTTTATTTTATGCATGCAGTTTTAAATATGGTTAAAGTTGTTTTGTGTACAGGTTGTCATCAATGTGTTGTGATGTCATGGGTTGTTCAAAAATGTAAACTTAGTACTAAAATAGGGAATCAACTAATCTATGATGATATATAATAATCTATAATTATATAATTTATTAATTTATATTATATATTATGCTACTATATAATTATTACTATAAATTATAATATATCATATTATTCAAAATATAATATAAATATCATTAGTAGCATCCCCAATACTGAACACCTGTTCCTGCTGAGGGACTTTAATGCAAGGGTTGGGGCCAACCATGACTCATGGCCCTCCTGCCTTGGGCACTATGGCATTGGAAGGATGAATGAGAACGGACAGAGACTGCTTGAGTTGTGTACTTATCATAACCTCTGCATCACCAACTCGTTCTTTCACACTAAACCCTGTCACCAGGTTTCTTGGAGGCACCCAAGGTCACGTCGTTGGCAACAGCTGGACCTCATCGTCACAAGGCGAGCCTCTTTAAACAGCGTTCAAATCACACGCAGCTTCCAGAGTGCGGACTGCGACACAGACCACTCCCTGGTGTGCAGCAAGGTTAGACTCAAACCAAAGAAGCTGCATCACTCCAAGCAGAAGGGCCGCCCGTGCATCAACACGAGCAGAATTTCTTATCCACAGCTGTTACATAGGTTTCTAAATTCACTTGAAAAAGCCCTTCAAAACACTCCTACAGGGGATGCAGAGACCAAGTGGGCCCACATCAGAGATGCCATCTATGACTCAGCAATGACCACCTTTGGCAAACATGAGAAGCAGAATGCAGACTGGTTTCAATCTCACTTTGAAGAGCTGGAACCTGTCATAGCCGCTAAGCGCATTGCACTGCTGAACTACAAGAAAGCCCACAGCATGTTAACATCCGTAGCACTTAAAGCAACCAGAAGCGCTGCACAAAGAACAGCCAGGCAGTGCGCAAATGACTACTGGCAACACCTATGCAGTCTTATTCAGCTGGCCTCTGACACCGGAAACAGAGGAATGTATGATGGCATTAAGAGAGCTTTTGGGCCAACCATCAAGAAGATTGCCCCCCTCAAATCTAAATCAGGGGACACAATCACTGACCAACGCAAGCAAATGGACCGCTGGGTGGAGCACTACCTAGCACTACCTAGAACTGTACTCCAGGGAAAATGTTGTCACTGAGACCGCCCTCAATGCAGCCCAGTCTCTGCCAGTCATGGATGAGCTGGACGTACAGCCAACAAAATCGGAACTCAGTGATGCCATTGATTCTCTAGCCAGTGGAAAAGCCCCTGGGAAGGACGGCATTACCCCTGAAATCATCAAGAGTGCCAAGCCTGCTATACTTTCAGCACTCTACGAACTGCTTTTCCTGTGCTGGGACGAGGGAGCAGTACCTCAGGACATGCGCGATGCCAATATCATCACCCTCTATAAGAACAAGGGTGACCGCGGTGACTGCAACAACTACCGTGGAATCTCCCTGCTCAGCATAGTGGGGAAAGTCTTCGCTCGAGTCGCTTTAAACAGGCTCCAGAAGCTGGCCGAGCACGTCTACCCTGAGGCACAGTGTGGCTTTTGAGCAGAGAGATCCACCATTGACATGCTGTTCTCCCTTTGCCAGCTACAGGAGAAATGCCGCGAACAACAGATGCCCCTCTACGTTGCTTTAATTGATCTCACCAAAGCCTTTGACCTCATCAGCAGACGTGGTCTCTCCAGACGACGAGAAAAGATCGGATGTCCACCAAAGCTACTAAGTATCATCACCTCATTCCATGACAATATGAAAGGCACAATTCAGCATAGCGACGCCTCATCAGACCCCTTTCCTATCCTGAATGGCGTGAAACAGGGCTGTGTTCTCGCACCTACACTGTTTGGGATCTTCCTCTCCCTGCTGCTCTCACATGCGTTCAAGTCTTCAGAAGAAGGAATTTTCCTCCACACAAGATCTGGTGGCAGGTTGTTCAACCTTGTCGTCTAAGAGCGAAGACCAAAGTACAGAAAGTCCTCATCAGGGAAATCCTCTTTGCTGACGATGCTGCATTAACATCTCACACTGAAGAGTGTCTGCAGAGACTCATCGACAGGATTGTGGCTGCCTGCAACGAATTTGGCCTAACCATCAGCCTCAAGAAAACGAACGTCATGGGACAGGACGTCAGAAATGCTCCATCCATCAATATTGGCGACCACGCTCTGGAAGTGGTTCAAGAGTTCACCTACCTAGGCTCAACTATCACCAGTAACCTGTCTCTCGATGTAGAAATCAACAAGCGCATGGGAAAGGCTTCCACTGCTATGTCCAGACTGGCCAAGAGAGTGTGGGAAAATGGCGCACTGACACGGAACACAAAAGTCCGAGTGTATCAAGCCTGTGTCCTCAGTACCTTGCTCTACGGCAGCGAGGCCTGGACAATGTATGTCAGCCAAGAGCGACGTCTCAATTCATTCCATCTTCGCTGCCTCCAGAGAATCTTTGGCATCAGGTGGCAGGACCGTATCTCCAACACAGAAGTCCTCGAGGCAGCCAACATCCCCAGCATATACACCCTACTGAGCCAGCGGCGCTTGAGATGGCTTGGTCATGTGAGCCGCGTGGAAGATGGCAAGATCCCCAAGGACACATTGTCCAGCGAGCTCGTCACTGGTATCAGACCCACCAGCCGTCCATGTCTCCGCTTTAAAGACGTCTGCAAACGCAACATGAAGTCCTGTGACATTGACCACAAGTCATGGGAGTCAGTTGCCAGCGATCGCCAGAGCTGGCGGACAGCCATAAAGGCGGGGCTAAAGTGTGGCAAGTCGAAGAGACTTAGCCGTTGGCAGGAAAAAAGACAGAAGCGCAAGGGGAGAGCCAACTGTGTAACAGCCCCGACAACCAATTTTATCTGTAGCACCTGTGGAAGAGTCTGTCACTCTAGAATTGGCCTTTATAGCCACTCCAGGCGCTGCTCCACACACCACTGACCACCTCCAGGCGCTTACCCATTGTCTCTCGAGAGAAGGAGGCCAAAGAAGAAGAAGAATATAAATTTATTATATTATCATTTACTATCATTTAATTATTATAGAGAGATATAAGATTATAGATTATAATATATCATGATATTATTTGTTATATAATATAAATAAAAAATAAAATATAACATCATATTTGTTATATATTTTATTTTTTATTTATATTATATAACAAATAATATGATATATTATAATCTATAATCTTATATCTTTCTATAATAATGATAGCATAATATATAATAAATGTATATTATATAATAAATATGAGATATTAATTCATATTATTTATATGATATATTATAATTCATCATATTATTTGTTATATATTTTATTAATTAATGCTATCATATAATTATAGAGATATTATAGATTATAATATATCATATTATTTATTATATAATATAAATTTATTATATATTATGCTATCATATTATTATAGCGATATATTATTATAGATTATATTATATCATATGATTTGTTATATACCATTTTATTAATCTTTATTTATATTTTATAACAAATTATATGATATATTATAATCTATAATCTGGAATAATTAATCTATGATTGCCCAGGTAGATCCAGGTAGTTCCAGCCTGTTCTTGTCCCACAGAACTGATTTCTTCTGATCGCAACTTCAATTATTCTCTCCTTGTCCAGCTTCTTTCCAACTACATCTAGTGCTCCTCCAACGTCCTCTGCCACTTAATAACATTTTCCAGTTTCCTGGCCCTACATGACTCCTTTTCTCCATGGTTGTCCCATCTCTCGACATCTCCATCCCTCACCAGGACAGTCTGCATCTCCATCCCTCACCAGGACAGTCTGAGGATTGTCTGTTGCTTTCTTAAACAGAGGCCCATACACCACTACCTGGCTGAACTTGTTCTCACATTGAACAACTTCTCCTTTCACTCCACTTACTTCCTCCAAATAAAAGGTGTTGCTACGGGAACCCATATGGGTCCTAGCTATGCCTGCCTTTGTGTCGGATATGTGGAACATTCCATGTTCCAGTCCATTTGGGTGCCCTCTCTTACCTCTTTTCCAGTACATTGATGACTGTATCGGTTTTGTTTCCTGCTCTTGTCTGGAACTGGAAAACTTCATCAAATTCGCTTCCAAGTCCTACCGTCCCCTTACCCTTACATGGCCCATCTCCAACTCTTCCCTTCCTTGACTCCTCTGTTTCTATTGTTACGACCAAGGTGGGAGTAATAAATTCAGTCCCACTACTCCACAGGTCATAGCATATTTGTAAAGTTTCCTACCTACCAGAAAATAGCCAAATTAAACACTCTCTTTGTCCCCCAGAATAAAGCACACCAATCCAGGTTTCTTTAAATAACAATATTAACAAACGAAGTCTTAAACGATAATGAAATAACTTTATATGTGAAAAGGTTACTTTAAAACTTCTTATTCTTCCTAAACCTCATGCACACACACATACATTAAAAAAAACACAGTTAACCAGTTTCAAAAGGATGTTTTCGGATTACAGTTGTTTCTTAGGAATAATAAAATAGTTAGGTTGCCACATTCTGGTAGGATGTTTCCCGGTCGGTGCAGTGTCCCAGAGTTGAATAATCAGATGCCACTCGAAATCTCTCCAGGCGAGGTTGATGAACAGTCTGTGATGGGTAGGCATTTACAGCACTTCATCTGCAGCAGGCGTCACACAGATCTTTCAGCAAAGGGTGCAGCAACAGGTCTACTTGAGTTTTGAAATAGCAGGCTAGCAATAGACGTTTTCTTGAGCTTTCTGAATCTCCCAAGACATAAGAGGCAACAGGAATCGCTCCTGAGGCAGAGATTTTTCAGAAACTGGAGTCAATAGCAGTCTGCTACCTTTTAAAATGCAGGGCTTCCTCTCAAAAAAGGAGCCTTCCTCCACAGAGAGCAGCAACTCCTCTTTTCCTGGGTCTTTTGCTCTCCAGGTGTTTTTTTTCTCTGTCCAAGCAGACCACAGCCACCACTTCAAATGTAGAATTGCTGTTTTACAAGTGAGGCAAACATTCTTTTTCAGTGAGAGCTCTTTTTCTCTGGTCTGCAAAAAACAGGTCCCAGCCAGTTTCTCCTGTCTCCTGCCTGTCCAGCACTATTCTTCACAATGCAAAAATGAAACAGAAATGCTAACAATCAAGTCATGTGACCTGTCATTTCCCTTGCTGTTGTTTAGAACAGGTGTCTTGCAATCTGTCCCACTCAGTTCAAACACCAAGTTTCAGTATTCAATGTTCACAGAAAATCCTTTACACATACAGAATTCTCAGCTTTCAATAAAAAGCAACTCTTGTGACACCTCTTCTGGGGATTCATAGCCATTATAAGCCCACTAACTCCCACAGCTATTTGATTACACCTCCCCCCACTTGCTTCCTGTAAGGACTCTATTCCATTCTCCCAGTTTATCTGTTCTGGTGGTGCCACCTTCCATACCAGTGCTTCCAATATGTCTTCCTTTGTTCTTAAACAAAGCTTTCCTTTCATCATAGTTGACAGGGCCCTCGACTGTGTCCTTTCTATTTTCTGCATTTCTGCTCTCATCCCTTCCCTCTCCTCCCAGAACCACAATAGGGTTTCCCTTGTCCTTACTTTACACCCCACAGCCTCCACATTTAGCCTCCACTATTTCCACCACCTCCTCCGCGATAACACCACCAGACACATGTTCTCCTCACCTTTTTAGTGCTCTGAAGAACCATTCCCTCTGTGACACCCTAGTCCACTCCTCAAACACCCCAAAATTCCATCCCCTTCCCCCCTCCCCCTTCCTATGCAAGCACAGGAAATGCAACACCTACCCTTTTACCTCCTCCCTTCTCACTGTCCAAGGCCCCAGACATTCCTTCTAGGTGTGCCAATTTAGTGTACTGTATTCGGTGCTCACGATGCAGTCTCCTCTACATTGGGGAGACCAAATGCGGATTGGGTGACCACTTTGTGGAAAACCTCCATTCAGTCCACAAGTGTGGCCCTGAGCTTCTGGTTGCTTTTCCTTTTAATTCTCTGCCTCACTCCCACTCTGACCTCTCTGTCCTTGGCCTCCTGCACTGTTCCAATAAAGCTCAATGTAAGTTTGAGGAACAGTACCTCCCCTTTCGATTAGGCACTTTACAATCTTCCAGGCCCATCATTTGAGTTCAACAATTTCAGATCATAACCTCTGCCAACACTTTTTCAGACTGCAGTAATGACTGCTCTTCCTATTTGCACCTGCTCTAGACAGATCTTTTCTTTCTTTATTTGTCCAATTACCATCCCCTTTTGCTTGCACCATAATCCCTTTTGTCATTTGGGGCAGGATTTTCCCTGTGGGCTTCTGAACCCCGTCATCAGGCTCAAATGTGGGTCAGATGCCCACACTTTGTGGGAAACAGTCATTCATTGTGCTTTTTCCCGAGCGGGCAATTAATGGCCAGTAGATGGGGCGAGCTCTCGAAGCTGGAGGGCCAACCAGGGGCCTTCCAGCTTGAAAGCAGCAGCAAATGCAATGGACGGTGAAGGAGAGGGCGCTTCAAAATGAAGGCATCCTCTCTCCAACTTTTTAAAAATATAAATAGAAAAATGGCTTTTGCAGCCAGGCCACGACAACCCCTTTACAGGACAGCCTGTGGCTGCAGCTGTACCCAAGCAGGCTGAGAGGGCCACTAGGCCTGCCTGGAGCACTGCCCCCCACCCCCGCCCCCTCGGTTTGCTGCTGGATGCTGCCTCCATGTAGCTAAACTGGCCTCCACCTCCTGTGGAAATCTGGAGGCCAGCTGGAAAATCCCTTTAAAGGCTTTAATAGGCTTTAATCAGCTTCTAGCTGCATGTGGATGTGTAGCTCTGCTTCCCCCTTCCCCCACCCCAAACCCAATCTGCCTTCGGGAAAATGGCCTGGGGATGGGATAGAGCCGGGGAACTGGTACGAGGCCAGAAGCACTATTGTTCGCACCTGCCCTCCACCATTCCCAGCCTGTTGGGGCCTAAAAATCAGACCCTTAATCTCTTCTGCCTCATCCTATCACAGACCTTCCCTTTCATTCTATCTTCCCCTCTGTCCTTTACCTGCCTCTATGCTTGCTTTAAACCTGTCCCATTTCTAACTCTTACAGTTCTGACGAAAGGTCATCAAACTGAAATGTTAACTCTGTTTCTCTTGCCAGTGATGCTGCCTGACTGGCTGAGTATTTCCAGCATTTTCTGTTTTATTTCAACTAATCTATAAATTATTAAAAATCTTGTTATGCACGGATTTCCTTTTAAGCTTCTGGTTGTCACAGTTTTTAGTCCTTTTTGTGTCAAACCGTCGCAGCTTTCACGACTACAAGATGTCTCAAAGCACTTATAGTCAATAAAGTACTTTTTGAAGTGCTGTTGTGTCAAAAACAGGTCTTCAGAGAATCGTCGACATATTTACTGAGGCATTTGAGAAGATGGGACTTACACTCAACATTCAGAAGACCAAAGTCCTCCATCAACAAGCTCCAAATGCATACGCCCCAGCCTCATTAATTAGGATTCATGATGAGTGCCTGGAAAATGTGGAACACTTCCAGTGCCTTGGAAGTTACCTTTCACAGAAAGCTGACATTGACAAAGAAATCCAGCATCACCTGAAATCTGCTGGTGCAGCCTTTGGCTGAGGAAGCAAATGTTTGAAGATCACGACCTCAAAACTGAAACCAGGCTCATGGTCTACCATGTGGTCGTGATCCCTACCTTACAGCACAGGGCTGAAACATGGACAACGTACAGGAGGCACCTCAAAGCACTGAAGTCATATCATCAACACTGCCTGCGGAAGATCCTACATATCAAGTGAGAGGACAGGCGCACCAACATCAGTGCCCTCTCGCAAGCAGGCACCACTAGCATTGAGGCTATGATTAACTGTCATCAGCTTTGTTGGGTTAGTCATATAATTCAGATGTCAGATACCAGGCTCCCAAAGCAGGTCTTCTTCTTCCAGTTCAGTCAGGGCAGAAGCATCAGAGGAGGACAGAAGAAGCACTTCAGGGACGTGCTGAAAACCAACATGAAGAAATGCAACATTGACATCAACTCCTGGGAGACCATCACTCTGGACTGAACCCAATGCAGCATTTTGAGACACAACGATGACAAAATGAAGAGGAAAAGCAAGAGCAGCGAAAAGAACAAGCCATGACCTGAATTAATAATACACGACCAGACTACCAACATGACAACAAATGCCCCATGTGCCATAAAGTCTGTAGATCCCAAATCAGCCTCATCAGCCATCTTCAGACTCATGGAAGACAATCATCCTTGCCTATGAGGGATAGCCAATAATAATAATAGTTCCAAAGGACCAGAGGCATCTCTCTCCATTGGTAATATATAGCTTGAGGGGCCTCACTTCTCAAGCTTGGGGCAAGGCGAGGAGGCAGGCGTCCATGAACTACCACAGATGGTATGGGGATTTGTTTTTATATTTGTTTCGTCGGATGTGGGCATTGCTGTCAAAGCCAGCATTTGTCGCCCATCCCTAATTGCCCTTGAGAAGGTGATTGTGAACTGCTTTCTTGAACAGCTGCAGTCCATCTGGTGCGAGTACACCCACAGTGCTGTTAGAAGGGAGATCCAGGGCTGTTGAACCTACACTGTTGGTGTCTTTCTACATCACACTCTAGCCATCTAGCTAACTGACACCCTTTTTGAAGTGTAGTCACTGTTATAAGGTAGGAAATGAGGCAGATTTGAGGTCTTTGTCATCAAACACCCGTTACCTCAGACAACTGAAGGCTGCACTGGCACACTGTAGGCTGAGTTTCATCATCAATGTCTGCTCTTGCTGAGAGGCGGCACCCATCTGGAATGCACTGCCTGAGAGTGTGGTGGAGGCAGGTTCAATTGAAGCATTCAGAAGGAAATTAGACTGTTATATGAAAAGGAACAATGAATAGGGCTACAGGGAGAAGGCGGGGGAATGGAACTGAGTGAATTGCTCTTTCGGAGAGCCGGTGCAGACATGATGGGCTGAATGGCCTCTTTTACATTTTAACAATTCTGTGATTCTGTATGAGACGTGATCCACATTGTCCAGTGGTTCGCCATGGATCTTGATAGTCGGGGGGTGGGGTAGTGTTGTGCTGCGGGAGCAGGCTGGTAGAGGACCTTTGTCTTCTGGATGTTTAGCTTAATGCCCATTCTTTCATACGCCTCTGTGAATGCATCGACGAGGGTTTGACGCTTGGCCTCTGAATGTGCGCTTATCCAAGCGTCGTCTGCATCCTGCAGCTCGATGACAGAGGTTGGGGTGACTTTGGTTCTGGACTGGAGGTAACATAGGTTAAACAGTTTCCCGCTCATCCTGTAGAGTAGATCTACTCCACCTCAAATCTGGCACCAAGCTGATGGTCTACAGGGCCGCAGTGTTACCTGCCCTCCTGTATGTGTCGGAAACATGGACACTGTACAGCAGACATCTCAAAGCTCTGGAGAGATATCACCAGTGGTGCCTCCACAAGATCCAGCAAATTCAGTGGCAGGACAGGAGCTCCAATATCCGTGTCCTCTCTCAGGCCAACACCCTCAGTATTGAGACACTGGTCATGCCTAGTCAGTTATGCTAGCTGGGCCACATCATCTGCATGCCTGACACAAATCTCCCAAAACAAGCTTTCTACTCCGAGCTCCGTCACGGCGAGAGGCTACCAGGAGGGCAGAGGAAACGCTACAAGGATGTCCTTGAAGCCTCCCTGAACAAATGTGACATCTCCACCGATTCATGGGAATTTCTTGCCTGAGTCCGCCCAAAATAGAGAAGAAGCATCCGTGAAGGTGCCAGCCAATTTGAACAATGTCGACATGCCCAGGCAGTGACCAAGTGCAAACAGTGGAAAGAGCATTTGGAATTTCGAGCATCCCATTCACTTGCCTCACCAAAAAACACCACCTGCTTCACCTGTGGCAGTGTGCAGATCTCGAATTGGACTATTCAGTCACCTAATGACCACAACCCTGGAATGGAAGAAAGTCATCCTTGTTCCTGAGGGACTGCCTAAGAAGAAGGAGCAGAAGAGTAGGAAATGTGGCAGCCAATTTGTGCACAGCAAACTCCCACAAGCAGTGGGATATTGACCAGATAATCTGTTTTTGTGATGTTGATTGAGTCATAAATATTGGTCAGGACACAGGGTATAAGTCCCCTTCTCTTCTTGGAAATAGTGCTGGGAGATCTTTTACATCCACCTGAGAGGGGTCTCGATTTAACGACTTTTCCGAAATACTATGTAAACAATTGTACGTAACAATATAGTTACAGATTCTGGCCAGTAGGTGATGCTGTGCAAAATGAGATTTTGAAGTTTCCCAATTCCAGAGCCATTTTGCATATAAAAAACATCAGTTGCCCATGGACAGCACTGTGGGCAATTTACTAGTGTGTTGAAATTGCACATTGTGTTCACCTCATTGAACTGGTTCTCAGTTTGTATATTCTTGTAAAAAATGGGGAAGATATAGTGAGTGCTCTTAGATTCTGAGTTTAAATCAGTCCTACTCAGAGAGCTAGCAAACAATTGGAGAAGTGAGTAGTTGCCTCGCACCCTCTCCTCTTCTATTGATTCCTCAGTTTTCTAGCTGTAGCGATTCACCAGCTGTCAGCCACACTTGCTTTCTTATGTATTATGTAAGGCTACTTCATTTGTTTGCAGCTTCAGTCACAGCTTCTTGTCCAATGTTACAGACCTGAGGTGCCTACTCTTTAACAAAGTATTACCTTTTTTGAAAAATGAAACACCAAAACTAAACAACCTGCTGCAATACTGAAGGAACCTATTTTACCTGTTCATCTTTCCTTATTTTACCTGTGTAACCTGGTAATCCGCAATATAATTTATACAACAGAAACCGATTAGACTGAGCTGCAAATGAATGGTAGGTTTGGAAATAATAGTCATGAACACATGTAGTTTATTCATTGGCACACAATATATCTCCTAACATCCTGTCATATATGTTAAGCTCATTGCAATGTAGAACGCAGATGTGTCCAGAGTCAAGCTTTACTACCTTGTTGTATCTCATCTGGGCAGATTAGTTGCAAAGTGGCTATGATATAATAGTGTGTAGCTCTACCTACCTCTTTTTCCCACTTTAATTCAAAGTGCACACTTTTCTCTTTGATTCATTGTGGCTCAGACTCAGCCTAATTTCTCTTTAAAGCTTTTAGTTTCCTTTTTCTCTCCAGCTTTGTGCTGTTTATATGGCTATTCTGGCAGACAGAAAGCTGATGTACCCCTAGGTACATCAGATGGAGCCAGCCCAATCACACAATAATTACAGATGAGGACAGCTGTTCAGTATATCTTAAATCACCCGTCCGTACAAATCCTACTGTCCCTCCCATTGTAGCAGCCATTGTTTCTTAAATGATTCCAGGATTTTGCCTCCCTTATGCTGCCTGGAAGTTTATTCAACATGTTAATCACGCTAAGATTGATGAAGAATTTCCTGATATCAGTACTAAAATGACTTGACAAGTTTGAACCTTTGTCTCCAAGTTCTACTCCAGCAGTTTAATTTAAAGTAATATTCCAGGTTAACCTTTTCTACCCCCTCAACAATTTTATATACCTCTATAAGACGATTTCTCAGATGCCTTTGTTCCAGGCTGAAAAGCCCAAGTCTATCCAGTCTCTCCTTATAACTCAGGACTGACACTGGAGATTAGCCTCATGCATATTTTTTGCACCTCATCCAACGTGTGAATATCTCTCTTGTTTCTGAGTACTGAACACAGTATTCAAGGTGTGACCTAACCAGAGCACTGTACAGTTTGATCAATACCTCCCCGCACTTATTTTCTACCGTTTTGACTATGTAGTTAACATCCTATTAACTTTGTTGATTGCTGCTCTGCATTGGTTGGGTATGTTTATCATTGAGTCTGGTCTAAGAGAATCTCAGTGCCAATTCTGTATTGGGATATGAATCATCCACTTGCTTCCAGAGGTCATCAGCTGACACATGTACAGGAATGCGTGTTTATCGGTTCCTTCTAGCTTTCCCAGAAGCTCCTTGAACGCATCACATCTGTTTAAACCAGCATTATTACTTTTACTAGAGAAAACAAATCAAATTTGTTCCCTTAAGCCTTGTATAAAATCATTATTAATGAGAATATTAGGATCAACCTGCTTTCTTTCCAATGCAATGCTACACACTGATTGTTTACTTACACATGATGAATCAATTCTGGAAACCTTACCATACTTGTGATACACATCCCCATCTCACAATATTGGTCCCATGTTAACCCAGCACAGCTAAACCTGCATAAGACACGAATGACATTGACTCTTGATAAGTGTTTGGATTGTGGCTACAGCTATTGTAAATGGGCTAGTTTCAGAATGTCTTTCAAGAGTCCTACCTGGAGGAGGGATGGCACAATGAAGTGCGCTCTATCCTTCTCCTTCCCTCATTTAAAATCCTCATTAAGAATATGGATTTTTTTAACAATTTGAATTTATCACAAAGTTGCCAAAAACTTTTATGAGGATTAAACATCTGTTGATTTCACTGCAAAATTGAAATCATAATCACATCTGGCTTTTGTATGATGTAGTGAGCAGGAGGAGAAAAGATGCATTACTTGTGTTAATTTTATTTACAGTTTCTGTCATATACCTGACAACCAGGTCATGTTTGTGGTGCCTCCCATTGCTATAAAGGTGCACAATAATAACAGGGCTAAATGTAGTTTAAAATGAAAGTCGTGTATGTCAGATCAAGTCATTCACATTCGCTAGCCAGGGGAATATGATTTGTATTGATCATGATGGCTAGCCACTTGAGTGCCTTTGATTCTACATAATCATGATACATGATAGAAATGTCAACATGGCAGAGTTTATTTAAGAACACAAGCTGTTTAAGTGCTTTGGCTTAATGCTGTGAAATTGGTATATACACACACCCAATAATTTCAAACAATAGGAACATAGGACTTAGGAGCAGAACTAGGCCACTCAGTCCTTTGAGCCTGCTCCGCCATTTGATAAGATTATGGCTGATCTGGTTGTGGACTCAACTCCACTTTCCTGTCTGCCCTCCCTAACCCTTGACTCCCTTGTCTATCAAAAATCTAACTCAGCCTTGAATAACTTCAATGACCCACTATTATGCACTTAACAATTGTACAAAGTACATAGGAGCCATCATTCAGGGTCATATTACACACGATCCACTAGCTCCATGCAGTTTAACTCGTAGCACAATAATGTGCAGTTCCCTTCTCACTCATTAACGTAATGTGGGAATTTGTCTCAACAGCAGTGTTGGGGCACCAGTGTAACACAAAGGCTTTCATTTCAAGCTGTCAATATAACTTTTACAAAGGCTTTAGTAACAGCTGTTAAGTAGCCTGGGAATTCTCTGTCACTAATTATAAATGCAAGCTTTTCATTAATCCAATATTTTATTAATAGAAGCAGAAAGAACTTACATTCTTGTCCTTTCATGTCCTCAGGACGTCCCAAAGCACTTCATTTTGAAGTACTTCTGAAGTATAGTCATTGTTGTAATGTAGTGAAATACAACAGCCATTTGTGCACAGCAAGATCTAACAAACAGCAATGAGATAAATGACCAGATAATCTGTTTTAGTGATGTTCATATATTAGTCAGGACACCGTTCTTTGAATAGTACCATGGGATCTTTTACATCAATCTTAGAGGACAGAAGGAACCTCGTTTTAACATCTCATCTGAAAGATGGCACCTCTGACAGTCTAGCAATCCTTCAGTGCTGCACTAAAGTGTCATCCTAGATTATGTTCTTAAATTTCTGGTGTTGGGTTGAAACCCAGAAACCTCTGATCCAGAGATGAGCATATGACCACTGAGCTAAGACTGCTATGATAAACAATACGCATGAAACCCATGTACATTATTTTGGCATTGGATTCAACACTAAATGATAATTTGCACTGCCAGAAATAAGTGTTGATACTTTATTTATGCTGCGTGGCCAAGCATGATTGTCAGCTGCTGTATTGCTTTCAAGGGACCATTTGGGATATTGGTGCTTCAAGTTCTGAAATTAGTGCTTTAATGTTTATTAAGTCGACACTCTTAAGGTCTTGGGTTCAATTTCAGATTTGCGTGGAGTCAGCCCATTTCAATTAGGAAATTAGTTAGCATGTAGGCTGGGGAGCCTTATCCCAGTGTGATTCATTACTTTCAGTAGAGGAGGGGAGAAAAATGGGCACAGGTCAGATTATCACAATTAACATATGGTCTGAGTTGCCTGGACTGCATTAGCAAAAGAATAAAGCCCACAGACTACACAGGGAACATACAATGCAAATATGGTGCAACCTACCCTCAACTTGAATCACAATTCATTGCAGCCAACTAGATAGAAGATGTTACATAGTATTTACATAGAATATACGGCACAGAAACAGGCCATTCGGCCCAAGAGGTCAGAGCCAGTATTAATGCTCCACTCGAGCCATCTCCCACCCTTCTTCTAACCCCATCCCTCTACTCCTTCCTCCCCATATGTTTATCTAACTTCCTCTTAAATGTATCTATGCTGGTGGCCTCAATTACTCCTTGTGGTAGTGAGCTCGACATTCTAACCACACTCTAGGTAAAGAGATTTCTCCTGAATTCCCTATTGGATTTATTAATGACTATCTTATATTTATGGCCCTTAGTTCTGGTCTGCCCTGCAAGTGGGAACATCTCTACGTCTACCTCATCAAACCCTTTCATAATCTTAAAGACCTCTACAAGTCATCCCTCAGTCTTCTCTTTTCGAGAGAAAATAGCCCCAGCCTTTCAATCTTTCCTGATGGGTATAACCTCTCAGTTCTGGTATCATTCTAGTGAATCTTTTTTGCACTTTCTCCGATGCCTCAATATCAATATTCATAGTACTCCCAAGTGAGACCTAACCAAGGTACTATACAAGTTTAACTTAACTTTTCTGTTTTTCAATTCAATCCCACTAGAAAAGAACTCAGCGCTTTGTTTAGTTTTTTATGTCCTTATTAATCTTCGTTGCTACTTTTAGTGATTTGTGTATCTGTACCCCCGCCTCCTCCCCAGGTCTCTCTATGCCTCTAACCCATTTAGACACATATTTTCCAAGGAGTATATGGCCTCTTTATTCTTCCAACAAAAATGTTATGTCCCTGTAACAAAAAAGAAGAATCTAGCTTTAATTTGGTAGTGTTTCCCTTAATTGGGTCACAATATACAACGAATTCGGGGCACAGTTCTTTCTCTCATATTATTGAATTCTTTCTCTCTGAATATTTCCACAACCTGGCTTCTATCCCAGCTAATAACTTAGATTACTATGGTTACTGAAAGCTAGGGGATGTAAATATAGATGAGAACAGCAAATAGTAATAATTTTTAAGGTTCACTACTGCAGCTACAAGCTTTAAACTGCTGCACTCCTAATAACTGATACTTAATGCATTCAACTATCTGCAATAAATGGTTCCCAATGCTTAATTGATTTCAATCAATTCATTTACATGAGAAAAATCAGATTAAATGTTCACTCAGAACTTCCATTAACTGCTTTAATAGTTGTTTATGGCCAGTCACCAGATTTTCCACTATAAGCCCAATGACTCCCACATCTACCTTGATGACACTTCAACCCACCCTGCTTCCTGTAAGGACTGTATTCCATTCTTCCAGTTTCTCCAGCTCCATAGCATCTGTTCTGACAATGCCACCTTCCATACCAGTGCTTTTGATACTTATTCCTTTTTCCTCAACCAAGGAATCCCCTCCACCATAGCTTGTAGGGCTCTTGACCATGTCCTTCCATTTCCCTCACTTCTGCTCTCATACTTCCCTATCCATCCCAGAACCACAATAAGGTTCAGCTTGTCCTCATCTTCCATCCCACCAGCCCCCACATTTAACAAATCATCCTCCGCCATCTCTAGCATGAAGCCACCACCAAACACATCTTCCCCTCCCCTCCCCTTTCAGCATTCCAAAGGGACAGTTCCCTCTGCAACACCCTGGTCCACTCCTCAAATACCCTCAACAGCCCCTCCCCTTCCCATCTTTTACATCTTCCCTTCCCACATCCAAGCCCCTAACACTCCTTCTAAGTAAAGCAGTGATTTACTTGTACTTCTTTCAATTTAGTATACTCTATTTGCTGCTCATGATGCAATGTCCTCTACAGTGGGGAGACCAAAAGCAGATTGGGTGATCACTTTGCGGAATACCTCTGTTCAGTCTGCAAGCATGAGTCTGAGCTTCCTGTCGCCTGTCATTTAAGTTCTTCATCCCACTCCCACTCTGATCTCTCTGTCCTCGGCCTCCTACACTGTTACAAGGAGCTCAATACAAGCTCAAGGAACAGCAGCTCATCTTCCGATTAGGCACTTTACAGCTTTCCAGACTCAACACTGAGTTCAACAATTTCAGATCATAATCTCTGCGCCCAATTTTTTCAGATAGCAGCTGTTGGTGATGATTCTGCAATTCCTGTTTACACCTGCTCTAGACCCATTTTTTGTTTCTTTACTTGTCCCATTCCCATCTCCTTTAGCCTTGCACCATCATCCCTTTTGTCATTTAATCTGTCTTGCTTCCCACCCAATCACACTTCCCTTTTGTCCTTTTCCCCTCCCCTGTTACCCTGCCTCTGTACTTGTTTAAAATCAGTTCCATCCCTAACATTTTCCAGTTCTGAAGAAAGGTCATCGACCTGAAATGTTACTGTGTCTATGTCTACAGATGCTGCCTGACTTGCTGAATATTTCCAGCATTTTCTGTTTTTATTTCACAGCGTGATACTGCTGACAAAGGAAAAGTGGATATTTCAACAAAAGTTTTTAAATTAAGGAGTTCCATGAAAAATAGTATTAGACAGATGAGAACTTTCTGTGTGTTAATGGATGCCCAACTAACTGGTTAGATTACATACAATTGTTAGATATCTGTATTTGAGCTTGGAGTGCCACTCGATCGATATTGCACAGCTACTAATAGCCACTCTCAGTCAGTAAAATCACCTGCTTTCAAATTGTGTGGGTGAGGTGATAAGATCATGTTTGAGCTGGATATTGTGAAATCAAAGTTTGTTCGAATCTGTAGCGCGTGTGTAAATGGTAAATCACAGAAAGTGTTCCTTCATTAAATATTCAGAGTCTTATAAATATTTGGACTCAAAACCTTTTTCAAGCTACCCATTTTTGAATATATTTTAGTGCAAAATGCAGCAGCTTTACTGATGTTGCCCATTCTGTTTTTCTGGTTTGTCTGCTTCACATCGACTCTATATAATGAACATTTCAGTGTGTTTTGCGGGCAGCTGATTAAAGCATGAGGCATAGCTGAGTGCTTTATTTTTCTCTCCATGTGCTTCCTTCTTCACATAAAAGCAGTTCCATAGGTGGAGAACTGTGGGGCAATATTTTCATCCACTCAACAAGCAATGGGACAAATACAGATTTTTTCAGCATAATTTATGAAACAGGAGCAAAATTGTGATTTCTTAGAATGTGATCAGTGATAAAGAAAGTTATCTGCCAATCACAACACTTGTGATAATGATCATTTAATGCTTCTCATGTAGCCATTTAACCAAATGAAATGTTGAAATGTTTGCTAATCCTCTGTGCACAATATTGCCTGGCATTGATTCAATGGAATGTGAGAGAGTCCAATTTTCAGACCAGGCCCTGCACATACCTATGACAATCTGTGATGGAGTGGCATGCAAAAAGGAAATTATAAAGACAGGTGGCTCTCAAAAATGGAAAGGAGAAAGCTAATGGTGTAATTTGTAAGAGGTAGAGAAAACTTTCTGCTTGCTTGGATGAGTGCAGGTCCAACAACACTCAGGAATCTCGATAGCATCCAGGACAAAGCAGCCCGCTTGATCGATACCCCATCCACCACCTTAAATATTCACTCCCTCCACCACCGACGCACAGTGGCAGCAGTGCATACCATATACAAAATGCACTGCAGCAACTCCACCTACAGCACCTTCCAAACCCGTGACCTCTTCCGCTTAGAACAAGGACAGCAGACGCATGGGAACACCACCACCTGCAAGTTCCCCTCCAAGTCACACACCTTGTTACGGCCAGGTGAGAAGGGGTCTCAGGCTCCCCTCTTGCCCTTCCTCTTGTTTGACCGCAACAGGGTTTATTCCTTTTAAACAGTCGTCGTGCTTACCACCTTTTCCCTTTTACCTTTACTGTGATTGTGAAAGAACCAATCAGACAGGTTTGCTTGAATTTAAGCAAGAAAGAGATAAGTTTATTATACTTAAAACTGTAACCCCGATTCAAAAATACTAAAACAAAACCCTACACGTTCACGCACACATTTACACAAGAATCACACAGACACAAATAGATTACAGAGGGAACATAGATTTGATGTTGGATTAATGTTCAGAATAAATGGAACTTAAATACACAGTTTGTGAAGTGGATGATCCGATAGTCCTCTGACTGAATCTGTATTCTTGGAAGTCCTCGCTGGTCAAAGTGCACTTTGTGGTTGGCCTGCTTTGCTCAGCATTTTTTTGAAGGCAGAATTGTAGTTGGCTTTCTTTCCCTGGTCTGTAGCTGTAGCCGTCTGTAGGCTTGGAGGGTCCACAGTCACAGAGAGGTTTCAAACTTGATGTTTTCTGGAGAGACAGAAAGAGAGAGAGAGGGCTGGATTTTGTTCTCTCCCAGGCATCAGGATCCATGGCAGGGGGGCCTGAAGATGCCACGTACTCCAACGCCAGGAGGGCCCGCCCGATATTACCGGTGGTGGCAAGGCCTCATGGCAGCACCCCCACCCCCGGCAGCTCGGTGACGGGACCTACATTTGAATATTTAAATACATTTATATTAATGAATTAATGGTACTTACGCCGACGCCTGATGTCCCGCTGCGATCTTCGGCCTGGTGGCCGATACTCCCATGCCTTTGGATCCCCGTCTGGGGAAATGAGTCTCCATACTGGTGGGGAGGGGCGAGGAGGTAAGTTCATAAATGCGGGGAGAGGGGGTGGCAACAGGGTCAAAGTAACAACATTGGTGTAGGGGATGGTGGGAAGGGTTATAGTTTAAAGTTTATGCAGTTGGAGGGGGGAAGGTCAGGTGGACAAGGTAATTGTTTTTTGGGGGAAAGGGCAAATAATTAATTAAATTATTATTGTGGGGTGGGAGAGGGGCAGAAGAAATGTCTTTATTTGTTTTTATTTACTTGCGCTTTAAATATTTAAATTTATCGGTAGGGTTCAAAGCCCTTTAAAAATGGCCTCAGCGCCTGCACACAGGCAGCTAATGCCATTGCCGGGGACGGAGAGTCAGCCCTATCCATGTGATTGGGGGGAGCCCGCCCTGGTTATTTAAATGAGCCACCGCACGGAAGGTTGTGGTTGCTCCGTGACATGTGGCCTGCATGGGCGGGCTGCCGTTCTCTTCGTCCACCGCCACATCAGCAGCAGGCACAGAAAATTCAGCCCAGAGAAAGGGAAGCCTGCAGCCTTCTCTGCTGCTGCACACTCAGTTACTGCTTGTCTTCTTTGAGTGCAACAAAACTTCTGTTTTTTTCAGAGATGGACAGATGGTCACATGGTTCTCTCAATCCCCTTTGTTTTTCATGAGGTCCAAAGTCTAAAACCCAAAACTTCTCTTAGGTGAGATTGTCAGTGTTACCTCCTGGAGGGACATCTCCACTTATGAATGCCTCAGGATGACTTTGAATGGCCTGCTAACAAGAATGATCTGGATAATTTAGTCAGTTAGCCAAAGCATTGTTCTGGCTGGGCTTCTTGTTAGACTTTTGCCTCCTGTTAAATCTCCTGGTTTTTCAGATGCAAATTGCGGTAGCCATTTTGGCTGCTAGTTTTTAAAAAGATACTGTAGGATTTATTCCAAAAAAAGTCTAACATAAGTTTCCAACTGATCAAATTAATATTTCTTATTTGGCAAATGGGGTTTTCTTGACACCATCCTGACTTGGAACTATATCGCTGTTCCTTTACTGTCACTGGATCAAAATCCTGGAACTCCATCCTTAACAGCACTGTGGGTGTACCCACACTAGATGGACTGCAGCGATTCAAGTAGGCAGCTCACCACCAACTCTCGAGGGCAATTAGGGATGGACATTATATGCTGGCCTTGCCAGAGACGCCCAGATCCCATAAAAGAATAAAAAAAAGACACACTGTCAATCAAACCTGCCAGTTTGAAGTTGTGCAATCCTCTTGCATTGCATCGTTGCTATTCCCAAGCAGATTGCTCTGTCCTTTTATATCCACTGCCTGGTGTAGTACTGTTGGAAGTCATTGCTGCTGACCAGTGCCTTGGGGCAGAAACTCCCCTGTATTATTCTTTTCACACCTACGTAAAAGCAGTCACTGCATTCCAATAGTAATTCACTCGGCTGAATTTATGTTCCCGCAGCCAAAATCGGTGGCGGGCAAAAGGCTGCCATGATATTAAGCGCGGTGACTCATTTAAATAGCCGGGGCAGACCGCCCTCCCCCCCCCTCCCTCCCCACCGATGTCGTAGAGGGGGCGGCTGTCCATCCCCTGCAAAGACGTCAGCTGCCTGTCCACAGGCACTGACGCCATTTTTTAAAGGGCTGCGAGCCCTACCGATAAATTTAAATATTTAAAGAAACATTTCATAGAAAAAATTGAATATATTTATTCTGCCCCTCTCCCACCCCCCAATAACAATTAAATTAATTCTTGCCCTCTTCCCCCCACAAATCATTTACATTGTCCACCTCCCCTCCTCCCCCGCCCCCTCCCCCCCCACGAAGTACATAAGCTTGATACTATAACCCGTTCCACAAAACACCAATGATATTACTTGGACCCTGCTGCCCCCCCACCCCCTACTCCCGCACTAAAAAACTTACCTCCTCCCCCCTCCCAACCAGTGTTCCTCCTCGCTTCCCCAGACGGGGATCCGAAGGCACAGGAGTGCCGGCCAGCAGCACAAAGATCGGACTGGGACAGACGGTGGGAACATAATGGTGCGGTGGTGGTGGAGGGGGGGTGGGGGGGCGCCACGTGGCCTCGCCACCGCCAGAAATATCGAGCTGGGCCTTCCCGGCATCAGGGTGTGAGGCGGCCCTGTCCCAGAGGTATTTTCAGTCCCCCACCACTGCCACAACCCTGACGTTGCAGGTTGTGAGGTGGGGGGAGGTCAGTAAAATTCATCCCACTGTGTAGGAGGAGATTCGTGGACAGCATTAGCACCAGAATGGACCAGATGGGCTGAATGGCCTGTTTCTGTGCTGTACATGCTATGTAATTCTATGTGTAAAGTGTTTACAGCCTTTTTAACAATATATGGGCCTATATAAATGCAAGCAGTTCCATATCTCTCTAGCACACTTTCAGAGCGATTTTCAGCCTCCCCACTTGGTTGAACAGAGCGAGGGAGTAGTTAAAATGGGGTGGCTCTGCTTACAGCTCCATTCTGATTTTAATGCTGCTGGTTTTGGAGGCAGATGAAATGTCTGTTAGATCTTGACAATGAATGCTAATCAGGGTTCAGTGTGAGCTACCCCACCAGGTGATGCTGTCAGGAAGCCAGCGAGCATCTCTAAGGTAAGTAAAAAAAAAACTTTCCTGAGTGGATCAGGACTGCTGCTGCGGTACCTCAGAAGGAAGGCCCAGTCCTCTGCTGTCCTGGGCTGCCCCCCACCCCCCAACCCACTCCTTCCCCCTCCACCCCACACCCGAACCAGCTACAAGACCCTTGCGACACTTCTCCCATACTTACCTTGCTATTTGCAACCTTCTCTCAGTGCCAGCGGATGGCCTCTGAGCTGCCGATCTATGTCATTCCCCCTCAGCTCCCCCATCCTGCTGCCAGCCAGCTGCTACTTTCCACTGGAAATGGCTGAGAAGCTGACTGTGACCTTCAGTTAGAATCTGTCAGGCCTCCGATAAAGACTCCCATGGGGCATTGCCGTGCACTCCCATCAGGAGTTCAAATTGGCCCTTTAGTCTTCTCTATTTGTTCTCATATCTATCTACATGATACTGAATTAGGCTGTTTCTCTGTATAGCCTGGACACAGTGAATAAGCAGATCTATAGGTAAAACCCAATCATATTTTTATTAAATTGGTTTTAAAATCATAAACTTTTACAATCAAACTGATTTTTATGGCAATTTTGACAGCTCATTGTAACAAGTACTCCTAAAATAAAAAGTAAAAATGTTGTCACCATATTGTTTTAATGAAGCCTTGTGCCTGTGAGATATAGGCAATTAGCACAAGGTCGACAACTTGCATAGCGATTCTGTACAAGGGATAATGAGAAATGACTGGTACTTTATTGAAAGATTTACAATTTATGGATTCCAGCTCAATATATGAATTACCCATGAGCTACACTTTCTATGAGAACAGTGAACTAATTGGACCTTTATGTGTACTAGTTATGGTGTTGAATGAGCCTCATTATAAATCTCCGTCAGAAGTAGATGCTTCAGATGACAAGAAACTGTTAATCTACTGCTAGTTTACAAGGCATTAGAATGAAGCTAGAGGTTAATTCGAACTGAATGTGAAGAACGAAGCTCCTGCCTATGAGCCCTGTGAGAAATGCATGTAATGAGAGAGCATGCAATGTTTTCGCTCTTTGACCCCTTTTGTATACTGTGTAGAAAGAGGTGTGGGAGTGGGAGCCATCAGTTTCGAACTGAAATATATCCAATCCAATCTTTCCACCTCATTTCTCACATTCTCATCATCACTTTCCCTTTCCTCACTTCACTTTATTCTGTACAAAGCTTTTCCTCATCCCCTTCCATCCACATCGCAGTCTTTATCCTTTTTCTTCTGAACACTGAATCTTTTGTTTCATTTTGCCAAGGCTATAAAACATGTCAGACCATTGAAATGAATACATGATTTTACATCATATCCTATAACTATTTTGTGAACATTGTGTTTATTTTCAAATACCCTTATTAATAAGCTAGTTCTCTCTTGATGGCGCCTTTGCTGCCATTCCTGTATCCGATTCAGTGTTTAATATCAGCTCTGTTGTGATTTTGTTAGTTATGGGATATCACAGTGCCTGACTTTAAATAGTTTCAGATGCGATAGGAGAGAAAATCAACAACAGGAAAAGTGACCAGGCAAAAAGTCCATTGCTCCACTGCTAATGTGAGACTTGACACTGCCACTCTGCCAACCTTTGAATTGAGACAGTACAGGCTTTCCTAACAAACAGGAGTAGTCAAAGCTCAAAGTGTGACATTTCAATCCATTCATAGGAATCCTTCCCCTTGGATAGTTACATAACATAGAGCCATGTGTATTTATAGCCTGAGAAACAATTTTATTTTCTAACACTGTCAAGCAATGAGCTCTTTGCAGTTCCAGCTGAGCTGTTCTGCAAAATAACCCTAATACCTTTGTTCCTCTGCAGCAACAGAATTAGAAAAGATATCATTTTCCACATGGCTGCTCATTTGCTACACTCACAGCCTTGACGCTTCAACTGACATTCAATGTAGTCATAGAACAACTGTGCATGCTTGTTACACTAATTTCTTCTCAATTTCAATTTGATTATTAATAATTTAGCCAAATTTAGACTTAATTTGAATTTATTGGCCATTTACAAGGACATGTCATACATTCCTCTTGCAGATTACATAGGAAGATGCTGCGATTTGCATTTTCCTACTTTAATTACAGTTATTTATTTTAAAGTCGATCTGATCTGGCGCATTGCTCCTCAATTTAGCTGTAAAAATTATTTTGTTTCTTTGTTATAATTCCATCCCCAGTTTCCTTTTAATATTTTCAAAGCAGTTTTGTCTTCTGTTTTCAGTTCTCCCAGATCGTGGTGTTTTAATTCCACCCTCTCTCATTCACTGTAAAATTGATGATATGGAAAATATTATCTGGCAATTAATCCACTGCCTACAAATTCCCAAGTCATCAGGCACAGGTCTGTTTGTTATGGAACAGTTATTTATATTCCACAGTTAACTACCAGTCATCAAAGTATGGCGACGAGGGAACTTGGTGTAATGGGTTAGCATGTAACTTTTTACCTCAGGACCTGATTGATCGAATTAAAGTTTATTTTTTCTGCTGGTTGATGGGATCTGATGTGAAATCAGTTTGGACATTCTCAAAACTACCCACAAGTTAGTTGTAAATTACTAATCAGACTTAGCGAGGCCACAGGGATGGATGTGGGGGAATAAAAATGTCACACTGGTTAAGAAGGTGTTTTTAGATTGTAGTTAGAAGTGTATGATTGCCAACACTGACATCATTGACATTGATGAGCATAAACAATTACTCTTCCCTACACTTTAAGAAAGTGGGCACATTATCTGCATTTTTTCATCTGGCACTCATTTCTGCGAAGACAGAAAATTGCTGAGTCATCTCACTGGTAATGTTATGGTATATCATTATGTAGCTCCAGTAATATTGGCACTAGCCTATCAAGTTTAAAATGAGGATGGCCAAACTGTGACCATGGGAGTTTTTCAGTTCCTAGCCCTGGCAATAGTCATTGAAGCCCCATGCAACTTGGTTCCATTTGCTATGATTTTATTTTGTAATGTTTGAATTTTGGCAGCCAGAAAGTTTGGAAAGAGCTGCTTATATGCTTTAGTCTCATTGATGGGCAAATCCTAAATCAAAACACTTAAGAGTTGTTCATATCCTGTGCTTGAGATCAGTGTAAAATAATGGGAATATTGATTTAAACTTCACATGTGGCCCTAAGGTCCCATCGTATGTAGCTATGCAGCCCATAAAGACAAAAGCTTTGAGATGCCTACACTATAGGTTTGTCCCTGTTGTGCTATAAATAGGGATAAGTCAGATCTGTAATGTTGCTATGACATATCACTAAGCCCAAAGTATCTTTAAATGTTGTTTTCAATGACAGTTAATCAACAGTCACCATCATAATCTCCTTCAGTTAACGCTTCTTTGCATAAAATATAAGTGCAAATTTTCCCTCCCCCTCACTGATTTTTCCTCTTAATTTTTGACATCAAGAAACCATGTTACAATCATAAATATGTTACATGTTACAATCATATTAAACGTAAGTCTAATGAATCAAGCATAACTGCTCAAATTTGCCAGCCACAATGCACCATAACACAAGCAATTAACACAAGTTGTATTTATACGGTGCCTTTAACATAGAAAAATGTCTCAAACACTTCACAGACGCTAAGCCAAGAAGAAAATAATAGAGGGATGACTAAACACTTAGTCAAGAGAAGCGTTTTAAGGAGAGTCATAAAGGAGGAGGAGAGGTGGAAAGTCAGAGAGGTTTAGGGAGGAAATTCCAGAGCTTTGGGCCTAGACAATTAAAGACACAGCTTACAATGGTAGCAGTGGGGGATACACAAGAAGCCAGCAGTCAGTGGGAACATGCATCAGGGGAGACGCAACATTAAATTGATTGTTCACTCGCACTTTTAACTTACACTTTTAACTATTATCATTTAATAGTATAGAAATTGGAGGAGTTAAACTACAAGCTAATAGGTGAGTGCAATAAACACTACACAATTACATTCATTCAAGGTTTATAAAATAATACATTTTATGGTCTGAAAAGATAAAAGTGCAGCCTGAATGATCCAGAGATAACATATTGTTAACATTTGTTTACGTTTTTAAACATTTAAATGTGTTGTCATCTTTGTGCTGTACTTTGCAAACTAGCTTGAAAACAGCAGTTGGAAATGAAGTGAGGTCTCCATATGAAGCATATGCATAGGAACAATATTCACCTGCAGGCCCATATGACATTTGGGACTGGATTTTCGGTCCCCCTGTGGCCAGAATTGGAGTCAGATGGGGCTGAAAATTAGCCCTGCCGGCCAGTGTACCAATTCCCCAGCTCCATCCCACCTCCGGGTCATTTTGTGGATGCTGGATTGGGATGGGTAGCCAACCAAGCTCATTAAGAGCCTAATTGAGACCAATTAAAGGCGACTGACTGGAATTTTCCAGTCAGCCTCCAGGAGTTTTCCAATTGGCCTCCAGGTGCCCGCACCAGTGGTGGCCAATTTTGGTGCCTGGAGGTGGGCACTTGGCGATAGGCCAGTGAGGGGTGGGGGGGGGGGGGAGGTGGTGGCAGGCAGGGGTCAGCACACCAGGCAGGCCTGGGCACAGGAGCAGCCTCACACCACCCTGTGGAGGTGGCACGGCTGCTGAATCTATTTTTTAATTTAAAATTTGAAAAAGTTAGAGAGAGGGCACCTCCATGTTGAAGCACTGGCTTCTTACTTACCTTCCATTACAGCCTGCTGCTCCTCTGAAGCTGGAAGGCATCTTAGTAGCCTTCAGCTTCAAGAGCCCACCCAACGTCCTTAATTGGATGGAGAACCTGTCTCCATGTCAGTTAAGGGGCGCCCCGTGAAAATCACAAAGTGTGACTGGTTTCCTCTGGGGGCGGGTCTCCTGCCCCCGGAGGGAAAAGTTAGCCCTTGGAGTTTGAGCTACGGACATTTCCAGAGAAACCATATAGATTTCATGTGATTCCACCTAAAATCAACTGTGGAGCTCTCTAAAAAGTATGTTTCATGCCTTCCCTTTGTGCATTATTACAATCCATTCCAATCTGCGGCTTGACCTTATATTGACTGGGAAATTAGTGCATGAAAGAGAAGTAGAAATGGAGGCACTAAACTTACTGTAGGAGTCAGTTCAGGGCCACATGTGAAGTTTAAAGTAATATCCCCATTATTTTACACTGATCTCAAGCACAGGATATGAACAACTCTTAAGTGTTTTGCTACTGTTAAAGCAGGATTAAATTTAAAGAAAGTCTTTTGTGGTACATGTCCTTTAGCATGAAGTTAGACAAAAATATACACAAAAACATTCCTAATATAAATCGAAATATGTTAAACTAAGGAGTAAAATATGTGCATAAGTACAGTTTAGGTGTTCTAAAAGTGTAACAAATGGAATGGAATAGATTACAGCCCCCTGAAGGATAAACCTAGCAATTATATTGCCCAGAACCTAAACTCTGCCTTGTACAAAACACAGTCTATGCTGGCTGACTCTTCACTGAGAAAGGGTGATGTGCATGGGTGTATCCAAGATTTTTCAAAGCTTCAGTGCAGTTTTTTCTAACATAATAATGGTTTCATGGTGCACATTCTCCCAGGTATGGTATATCATAATTTACCCTAATTATATATATTTAATTGTCTTTTGATCAAGTTCCAGCTGAACACATGCATTATGGTGAGTGGGGAACAGTAACACAGGAGAAAGTGGGACTGTTGTTAGCAGCAATGCAGACACACATTAAAACCAGCCAAATCAAATTTCCAGAGCCATGGGGAATGGCAATGATTAGTGGGGGGTCAGTGTAAATGAAGAATAAAACTGTTTGCATGTCTCAAACAGCTAAAATCTGAGATGATCATGCCAGACATTAGAAATAGCCCAAGAAAGACTGCAATTAACACTGGTGTTTTTGATAATGTCTTAATGCTAATATATTTAGTCAGTTGAGTAACTGTACTGATGCAGTCAATGAATGTATGCGGATTAAATAAATGGCATTCCTCATACTGTGATTGTACTTTCCTAAACTATATCATTATCTTTCAGTCAAGCTGTTTCCAAATGATACTGTTTAACCAATTTGACTGTCCTAGTCCTTGAAGCTTATGTCTTGTTCCACCCCTCCACTTTTCTACATAGTGACTGCCAAATCATGCACTTTATTTAAGTAAAACAGACTGTGAACTTTTATTTTACTCCAGCACTATATGGGCTGCAGGAAGTAACATGGCAACTGACATAGTACTGTTCTTTGTTTCACTCACCAAGTTGCTTCAACATGAGCCAAAGAAACTTAGTGCATGCTCAATAAAGATAAGTGATATCTTGTGTGCACCTTGTCCTTCACAAGCTTTCTGAGAGCAGGAGCCAGCAACATATTGTCCAGGCTGCCACTAGCATTGAACTGGTGAAACCAAGACTGATATCTGTTTGTACAACTGGGTGAATTAGATTGCTACGTTCTGACAAATGGTGTTGTTGCTAGGTTGTTGCTATGTGAATGGACTGCTCTATGAAAGTTTTCCATGTTCCAACTATTCATTTCCAGCAGCATTTGGTGGAATATTGACTGCAACAATTTTACTTTCAACCTCAAATTCGTCGATCTCCTAGAATAAAAACAGAAGATGCTAGAAATACTCAGCAGCTCAGGCAGCATCTGTGCAGAGAGAAACAGAGTTAGCAATTCAGGTTGATGGCCTTTCATTAGAACAGACTGAACTTTCATCAGGACCATTCTGATGAAAGGTCACAGACCTGAAACGTTAACTGTTTCTCTCTCCACATGTGCTGCCAGCCCTGCTGAGTATTTCCAGCTTTTTCTGTTATTTCAGATTTCCAGCATCTGCTGTATTGTGCCTTTGTTACCAATTTTCTCTTTGGTTTCTTTACGTTTTATACTTTTCATTCAGTTCGCTATGAGTTTTATCAGTAATTCATGCCGTGGTTACCAGGGACATCTCAACTTGCTTTAGACTGATTAATAGCCATGAGTTCAACACATCCAGAAACATCTTGCTGGATTGTAAAATCAGAGACACTTCTTCCCATGTTGAATCTGAATCCAAACATGCCTTTATTTTGTTTTATATTTTTGAGCTCCATAATACCATCATTTCCACACTACAAAGGTCTTCAGATTTCTCCTGTGAGTTCTATCTTCAAGCAAGTTGATTCAAACATAATCTTAAGCCAGATCAGTTTTAAGGCAGTAGCATTAGCTCAGGATGAACACTGAATTCAACCTCAGACTGAGCCAAATTATGTCATGTTATGTTATTTGACAGGTATCTGAATTTTAACCAGTTCAAAATAATTTTGGGTTTCTGGTGGCCTATCTTAAACAAAATGATAACATACATGGACAGATGGACAAAATATCTCTCTGTAAGTGTGCACCACTAAAAATGCTCCTCCACCATCGTTTGGCTCCATTATAGAATCATAGAATGGTCACAGAAGGAGGCCATTCAGTCAGTCATTTCCATGCTGGCCTTCTGCTAGAGCAACTCAGCTAGTTCCGTTAACACGCCCTTTCCCCATAGCCCTGCAAAGTTTTCTCTTCAGGTGCTTATCGGATTCCCTTTTGAAAGCCACAACTGAATCTTCCTCCACCACACTCTCAGGTAGATCCTAACCACTCACTGCATATAAATGTTTTTCCTAATGTCGCCATTGGTTCTTTTGTCATTCATCTTAAATCAGTGTCCTTTGGTTCTCGACCCTTCACCCAATGAGAATAGCTTCTTCTATCTACTCTGTCTAGATCCCTCATGATTTTGAACACCTCTATCAAATCTCCTCTCAACCTTCTCTTAGGAGAACAGCCCCAGCTTCTCCAATCCAATTATGTTGTGTGAATGGGTGAAAATCCGCCATCTGTAGCTGAAGTCACCAAAAGGTTTTTTTTTTGTTTAATCTTTGCGTTGATGAAGACACTGGGAGGATGTTTTCCCTGGCTGGAAGTCCAGAACTAAGGGTCACAGTCTCAGAATAAAATGTAAGGACTAATCAATTAAACATTTTGGAAAACCAGGGCTGGATTTTCCTCTGCTATCCTATATCAAAGCAGAATAGCAGCAGAAATGGCAGGAAAATCATCTGGAGTCCGATTGTCATATTCCCGCTCTAGCCTTTATTTTCCTCCCCCTGTCACCACTGAGAAGGCCACTAGTCACCCTTCACAACCCCACCTGCACATGAATGTCAGTGGGAACCCTGTTAGTGTTAGGTCCTGAGTTGAAATTGCAGTCGAGCTCTGATGTCATCAGAGCCTGATCTGGGTGTTATATAAGAACATAAGAAATAGGGGCAGGAGTAGGCCATGCAGCCCTTAGAGCCTGCTCTGCCATTCAACAAGATCTTCTACCTCAACTCAACGTTCCAGCATTATCCTCATATTCCTTGATTCCACCAGTATACAAAAATCCATTAATCTGTTTTGAATATACTCAATGACTGAGCTCTCTGGGGTAGAGAATCCCAAAGATTTCCAACCCTTTGAGTGAAAAAATTTCTCTTCAGTTCAGTCTTAAATGGACAACCCCTTATTCTGAGACTGTGGCCCCTAGTTCTAATTCCACAGCCAAGGGAAACATCCTACCAGCATCTAACCTGTCAAATCCCTTAACAATTTGAGATCACCTCTCATTCTTCTAAAAATTAGGGAATACAGGCATAGTCTTCTCAATCTCTCTTCATAGGACACTCCCCTCAACTCAGGAATTAGCCTACAGAACCTTCATTAGGTAAGGAGACCAAAATTGCACACTGTACTCCAGGTACAGTCTCACCAAGGCCCTATATAATAGTATAAGACTTAGGGACGTAGGACTTAGAAGCAGGGGGTCGGCCATTCGGCCCTTCGAGCCTGCTTTGTCATTCGATAAGATCATGGCTGATCTAGTTGTGGTCTCAACTCCACTTTCCTGTCTGCCCCCAGAACCCTTGACTCCCTCATCTATTATAAATCTATCTAACTCAGCCGTGAATAAATTCAATGACCCAGGCTCCACTGCATTCTGGGGAAGAGTATTCCACAGACTAACGACCCTTTGAGAAAACAAAATTCTCCTCATCTCCGTCTTAAAAGGGAGACCTCTTATTCTTAAACTGCATCCCCTAGTTCTAGTCTCCCCCACAAGAGGAAACATCCTCCCAGTATCCATTCTATCAAGTCCCCTCAGGATCTTAAATGTTTCAATAAGATCACCTCTCATTCTTCTAAACTTCTTTACTCTTACACTCCAATCCTTTTGTAATAATAGCTAGCATATCATTTGCTTTTCTAATTTCTTGCTCTACCTGTATGTTAACTTTCTGTGATTTGTATTTAAAAATATTCAGATTTTCTATCTTTCCTATCAAAGTGGATAACTTTACATTTCCCTGCATTCTATACCATCTGCCATGTTCTTGGCCACTCACTTAACCTTTCTATATCCCTTTGCAGCCTCTTTGTGTCCTCCTTACAGCTTACTTTCGCACCTAGCTTTGCACTGTCAGCAAACTTGGATACATTACATTCAGCCCCCTCATCTAAGTCATTAATATAAATTGTAAATTGTTGAGGCCCAAGCACTGATCCTTTTGGTACCCCACTAGTTACAACCTGCCAACCCCAAAATGATTAGTTTATTCCTACTCTCTGTTTTCTGTCTGTTAACCAATCCTCAATCCATGCTAATATATAATCCCATAAGCCAATTTTGTGTAATAATTTCTCATGTGGCACCTTATCGAGTGCATTTTGAAAATTCAAAGATAGTACATCGCTGATTCTGCCTATTTACTCTGCTAGTTACAACCTCAAAAAACTCTAACAGATTTCCCTTTCATAAATCCGTGTTGACTCTGCCCAATCATATTATGATTTTCTAAGTGTTTTGTTACCACATCCCTAATGATAGATTCTAGCATTTTCCCTACTACTGATGTCAGGCTAAGTAGCCTATAGTTTCCTGTTTGCTCTCCTTCCTTTCTTGAATAGCGGTGTTGGGTTTGCTCCCTTCCAATCCAGTGGGACTATTCTAGAATCTGGAAAATTCTGGAAGATCAAAACCAATGCATCCACTATCTCTGTAGCCACCTCTTTTCAAACCCTCAGGTGTAGGCCGTCAGATCCAGGAGATATGGCCACTTTTAGTCCCATTAATCTCTCCAGTACTATTTCTTTACTTATACTGATTTCTTTAAGTTCCTCATTCTCACTAGATGCTTGGCTTCTCACTATTTCTGGAATGTTTTTTGTGACTTTTACTGTGAAGGCAGATACAATGTATTCTTTAATGTCTCTGCCATATCCTTATTCCCCATTATAATTTCTCCTATCTTTGCTTATAAAGAACCCATGTTTACTTTTGCTAATCTCTTCCTTTTTACAGACATATAGAAGTTCTTGGAGTCTGTTGTTATGTCTTTTGCGAGTTTACTCTCATATTCTCTTTTTCTTTATCAATTTCTTGGTCATCCTTTTCTGTATTTAAAGGAGGACCCTGCTGGCCTCAGGCAGGTGTCCCTCTTGACTATTCAGAAGAGGGTGGCGCAGTGGTTCGCTCTGCAGCCTCACAGCTCCAGCAACCCGGGTTCGATTCTGGTACTGCCTGTGCGGAGTTTGCAAGTTCTCCATGCTGATCATGTGATCATGATCTCTGTGATCATGTGGGTTTCCACCAGGTGCTCTGGTTTCCTTCCACAGCCAAAGATTTGCAGGTTGATAGGTAAATTGGCCATTGCAAATTGCCCCTAGTGTAGGTAGGTGGTAGGAGAATGGTAGGGATGTGGTAGGGAATATGGGATTAATGTAGGATTAGTATAAATGGGTGGTTGTTGGTCGGCTGAAGGGCTTGTTTCAGTGCTGTATCTCTTTAAAAAAAAAGCAGGTTTAGATCAGAACCCATGGGAAGACAGCAGGATTGCTGTGGATAAGTTCCATAGGCCATCCTAGCTACCCACCCACCCATTTTCCACTGGGCTGGCATGTATATGTATACTGAGCACATATAAAATAAGTAATATTGGTCTTTGAGAGCTGGTAATCTATAGGTGTATTTGTAGCTGGGGTTTTGCTTCTGGCTGCATCAGGAAGGAGTGCAGAAAATTGGAGCAAGGCCTTGCCACTCCAGTGGGTCAGGAAGAGGCCATTGAAGGGCTGAAGAGAAAAGGAAACTCTTCCATTCAGAGTTTGAAATGACCAAATGGAGAAGGTCCTTGTGGGATTGCCTGCTGAAATTTTGGGCCTCTCCTGGGATATAAGCAGACTCTCGCTAGCTATAGGTTTGTTATAAGTTGGGACAATATTGTGTGAATAATTGTTGCACACAAGCAGACTATTCACCACAAGGAATAAGAATGGAGAAAAAGCCAGGTCAACTTTTCCAAAGATTCAAGCAGCAGTCCTCTGTCTATTATATGACATATCCTTCAATAAAATAACAACCATCATCATCATGTAGCTCCTACTTATGCCATAAAGATTTTTTCCTGTTCTTAAAGAAAATTAGAAAGTAATTGTTTACACTTTAATATGAGATACAGCATTTAAGTGTAATTGGCAAATCTAAAGAAGTTATTTGCAAATGACGACTTATCCAACATTGTGTAAACTTAGATATGATTTATCTTTGTACTAATTTAGCTGTTGTGTTTTAAGCTACAAAGATTATTTAATTGATATGGCATTTTAATTAAAGGGCCTATTTTGATTGGGAATTTTACACCTTGCATGATAGAAAGAAACCCCTAATATCAACAAGGATGCAGCCTGCAGGCCCATTGTAGCATGTTGAATAACACTCAGGTTAATGGAGCAATCTTCAAACACAAGCTTCTGCGTGATTGCAAATTGTTTAAAATCCTCAAAGGGACTGCAATAGGCTTGCAGTTTGCCCGAATTATGAACAATGCCATCACTATAACAGATTTGGGGTTTGTTAAATGATATTAAATCTGTAAACTGTTGCCACTTTCACTTACTTTCCCACCTTTCTCAACAGAATAACATCCTCTTTAAAATATTTAATGTTAGTGGTTTTATTGACATTACCCGTATGTTGCTCCCATGCAGGAACAACAGTTGCTGAGGTGTTTATTGTGGCCATCTGCTTTAGTGTGGCTGTTTGACACCCTAATGTCATTTTGCATGACCACTTCAATAGGTTTTTGAAGTAATAAGCAAAATATTTAGTAAGTTTTGCTACAGCATTTGTTTTCATAACAACCAGAAGAAATGTTAGAAAAAGCAGTATTGCTGTGATTCTTTTCATTTAATTGTAAATATTTCAATCTTAACATGGTGCAAAATGTAATTCTATCTGTATGGTTTATTTTTGCATTTCACATATTCTGTGACCAGGAAGAGACAACTGTGCAATGAGTGAATGGTTTCAGTTAATCATAATTTGCATTATTCCAGAAACCGCTTAAAAGCACGTTAAGCAGTGCATGTAATACTCCTTGGGTGACACAAGAGTTCAGAGCTTGAGTCTGATTTACAATTCTGCTCTCAAAACCCTTGGAGGATTCACATTGGTTTTATTCGTTGGGATACTTCACAGTCGGACAGCAGTCCCATTTCACAGACTGGCAAAGATTAGCATGTTATACGTTATTCCTGACTGGTTTATATAATTGTCATATACTGCATGCTGATTCAAGGATGTGTACCCATTTTCTGTGGACATTATTCCAACTAATAATTTGGGGCATTGGTCCCCAAAAATCATGCAATTTTCAGTATTTTTGGAGCCTAATAATCAGGCAAAATAACTTAAATTGCCAGTTTTCAGCCCCAAAATCAATTCCTAAATGTGTTTGAGCCCTTCCAGCAATTCTCCCTTCAAATCCTCATGTTGTTCATTTAAATATATTGTACTGAGGGCTAATTTCATGCTTCCACACCTGTAATGTGCCCCGGGTAAACTGGAATGAGAATATGAGGTGCAGTTGTTGCCATGATGTTATGAGACAGGTGGAAGTAAGGAGAACTTGAGCTTCACCAATGTAGAAAGCTTAAGGAGCAATTACTTTTGCTGGGAATTACTTTATTGTGCTATTTAAACATTTTGGATTCAGCCTACAAAGCCTTGAGATTTGACTAGCTCTATCAGAGTTGAGACTACTGGAAGATTTTGCCCTCCAACCGTGAGGGCTTCTCAGGTGCAGGTATGGTATTCCCAACGGCTATCTAATTAGTTCCACTCCCCTACTCTTTCCCCATAGCACTGCAATTTTTTTCTTTTCAAGTATATATTCAGTTTCCTTTCAGATGTTGCTGTTGTATCTGCTTCCACCACCCTTTCAGGAAGTACATTCCAGATCATAATAACATGCTACGTAAAAGATATTTTCCCCATTATTCATATTGGTGAAATAAATCATGTTCAGCTTCAATTAAGGTTTTGCATCAGAAAATCTCCATTCAACATACCAGCCGCTGCACCTCGTGTGGAAATTTACACTTCAAAGACACTGACGATACACAAAACTGCTTCCAGTTCATAGCATGTGACATCTCAAATCAATCCTCAACCTTGCTGTTTTCACCATTAAAAGGTGCTGGCATCTTTAACAATATGTTAGGGAATACCACATGTTAGGGATCAAGGTTCAGGAATCCTTGAATTCATGCTTCGTGCTCAGAACTAACTCAGGAAATGTTTCATGTGCTATTCATAGAATGATACCCAATATGCTGCACAGCAATAATTTCCTATGCAAACGTTCTGTGTGGAATTTCTAATATACGGAATTCCTTTTGTGGTGAAATAGTAAGTAAAAATCAATTTGCATTGAGTGACAAGATTTTAATTTTTCAATGCACAACATAAGCCCTTGCAACAGAAGAAATGCATTGTGTCCAGGATTGAGTTTACAGCTTGCTTATGTAATAAAAATAGGACTTGACAGCAGCTTTGCAATGGAAATATAGGAACTAGAGACAAGCAGATCACCAGTAAGCTAAATGTGTACATCACTGCCCTTTTTCAAAATTGAACTAAGCTTGTTAGCCAGCTTAAACCACCTCAAATCCTTTCTGTCATAAAACCTTTTCAAATGCCAAATTGTGACCTACATTACACAACTGTAGTGCCCCATATTGTAGAGACACATACTAAGCATTGAATTCTTCTTTCTGAACTTGAGAATCTTCTAATAATTTTAACCCTTTTAAGGGACTGCAGTAGTATTTTTATACCCTATCCAAATGCAAGATTGTCTTATTTCCATTTCCTTTGGACTGTAATGTAACTATAAACAGAACCTTTATGTTTGTCCAGGATCTGTCCCCAAATTTCCAGATTATTGCAATGAGGATGAGCTTAAGAAGCAGCCCTCTGCCTCCCCCAACTACCAAGTATAACTTCATCGTATTCTGTCAGCATGACAGAATTCTAACCCGCATGTCAGGGCCGGAAGAGCCTTACACCACACTAAACCTAATATAAGCAGCTTTAGATGAACAACACACAGCTAGACTGGCATTTTAAGAAATGATCATTTGGACAGTTTTTCTGCTGCTTCTGTCTAGGCTGTGTCACGGACTACAAATATGTAAAGAAATGAAAATTAAAAGCATAAAAAGAACAAAACTGCCAGAGTTGAGACAAGATAATTGGCCACACAGTTTTCATTATCATATATGAACATAGATTATTAATAGAAGTTCCTCTTAATGTTGTTCATTCATTTAAGAGTCTCTTCCAATTATATCTCATCGGTTTGTGTTGCCTTTCTTTTCCCTCAGATGACAGTGCCTCTGCAGCCAGCAGCATGGAGGTGACTGATCGAATCGCCTCTCTGGAGCAGCGTGTACAGATGCAGGAGGATGAGATTCAGCTGCTGAAGTCGGCACTGGCAGACGTAGTCCGACGCTTGAATGTTTCGGAAGAGCAACAGGCCATGCTGAACAGGAAAGGACCTACCAAAGGTAACCAAGTGGCAGAAAGTAGGATGGCACATGTCAGAAGCATGCACTGTACATAGACTGACTAGTCCTGAAAAATAAAACCTCAAGTGATTCAGGTGTAATCAACATGAAACACAGGAGTTGTGATACTGAGCCACTTTTACCCATTGATTTGCCCATAGATATTTGTGTTCATTATACTTATTTAACAGCTAGGGGCAGGAGAGAGGGAGGGGGAAGAATTGGTGTGGCTGACGATTTTGGTTTTAGTTGTGGGGGAGGTGAGTGGGGTCGTACAATGTTATACGTGTGAACACTGCTTTTTGTTTCAGTAGCAAGGGCAGTTGGTCTGTCGATCTCTATCTCTATTAGGTTGGGTGAGTTGGTTTGGGGAAGGGATAGTGGAGGTTGAGGTAACACTTTCATCCTCCATGCAGAAGCATCCCTTGAGCAGATTTTGCAATATACAAACAGTGACCCAGGAAAGAGGTGTTTAAGAGGGTTACCCAAATGTTTGGTTAAAGCGATAGGACTTGAGGAGGTATTTTGATGGAGGAGAGAGATTGGGAGAGACTGAGGAACTCGAAAGAAATTCGCGAGAATAGGCCTCAGGCAGCTGAAAGTAAAAGGGGAGGATGCACATGAGGCAGTCAGGAATGGAGAGTTTGGGAGGGGTATAGGGCTTGAGAAGGTTGCAGAGATGACATTGATGTAATGGGGAATTTAAAGACAAAAACAGAATGAGGGTTTTAAATTTAAGGAGGCCATGATTAAGTCTAACCATCAAACATTTTTTCCTTACATTCTCTCCTCTTATGATTTTGATTCTTTGCTGGAATTTTGTCTCAATTGTGCTGATTACCATCCATCACCTTGCTTAATGTGGCTATTATTCATGTGTGAGCCTCGACGTGGAGTGTTGATGGGCTATTTTAACCATATTGAGAATCACAACTAAGTCCAATCCTGTCCTCAGCCAATGGCTATACATGTGTACTTCCAATTGGAGGCACTAGGTGATAGTCAGGAACAGAAACCTTTGCTGATTTTCCCCTTCCTAACACAGGTGTGTTGACTCATCACAGCTTCTGATAAGTCACAGTCCCAGTCGAACTTGACTTTACTGAACAGAATAGTCAGCCACTCAATGGATATTCTCATTCAGCCATCAGGAACTTAACAATGATGCATTTAAACAGCTGTAGAGCAAATTTAGAGAAGATCTCATTTGTGGAATTGCATTCCAATTGTCTTCAGACACTTTTATCTTGAAGGAGTGTTGTTGACAGCTGATGACTAGTTCTCAGACTGCTACCAGCTCTCTCGCTGCAATCCAGACTGCATCACATCCCATATAGTTGTTATTCCCAAAACTCGAGCTTGTTCTTTTCTACTGAGACCTGGAAAACAACATCTGAACACGTAGCCAGACAATATTGTACATTACATTCCTTACTACATCAAATCATTGAAGTACCACACAATAAAAAAAAACTCAACATAATCATTAGTAAATCTTTAAAGGACATCCCACCCTTATAACAACAGCAAAGCTGCAAGGTCACTTGAGTTAATAACAGACTTAATTGAGTATTTGGCAGTGTAACAGGTGTCACAGACTACATTGGGTTCACTTGTTTAGATGATCACAGAAGGATGCCTTTGATCTTTCAATGCTATATAGGACAATTTAATTCACAACATTTCACATTGGCATATTCCCACTTGGAAACTGTGTGGAATTACTGAGACAAGCAATTTACCTCAGTTAACATAAACTTCAAGTTTGGAATTGGAGAGTAAAAAATTCAACTTGTGCAAGTCTGAAGTTCATATTTAGTGAAGATGATGCACAAACATGGAAGGCCTACTAGACAACCAGTAACTCATACATTTAGGTACTTGACCACCTGGTACCCAAAAACATACAAATAAATTTTGAGACTCAATACATACAGATACTTTCAAGTATTTGATCACTAAGGATTCAAATACATACAGGTACTCATGAACACAAGATACAAAGAACACTACCACCATGTACTCAAATACATTCAACAATCAGGCCTACTTCTGCTCCTAATTCGTATGTTTGTATCTAATCAGAGACTCAGTTACATGCAGGTACACAACCACCAGAGACTCAGATTCTAGAGTACCAGGGAAAATGGCTGTTTTTGACATACTATGGCTGAAAATAGATACAAACAAGGCAATTAATTCTCCAAGATAAGGCTATATGATGTCCTTTTCATTGAGTATTTACTGCCCAGTTTGTGTTTACTGTAATGGCTAAAAAGATATTTTGAAACTCAGGTTTTTTCAAAAAAAGTTTCTAAAATGTTACTATTAGTAACAAGATTCTAAATCTGTTTATAAAGAATGAATTTTAATTTTTATCTACAAAGGAACTCTCCCCAATGCAGAGGGATGGCCCAATTAAGTGAACATATTTGCCTTATTTTTTTAAGGAAGCAGTAAAGCACATTTATCTGGCTAACACAGTACTATCAATGGAATAGTGAGTGTGCCGGGAGTTGAGGATATGTGATGGCACATGTTGTGTTTCAGTGCCTTGCTTCAGAATTGTGACAATGCTTGCAGCCCAGTTCTGGCAGCCAGCAACAAGTTTTAGGTATAAAAAAAATTAGCTTCACCTTGAAATACTACAAAGAGGCTGAATTGTTTTAGAGGAATATTCAAGGTTATGTATGGCCTTTGTTGGGTCCATTCTCAGTAAACCTTTAGATATCAATTGAAAATGAAATAAATCTGCACCTATCTTTGTAGACATACGCAGATTCTGGAATGGTGAAAGTTAAAACTTGGTGCACACGTGGATCTTCAATGTTTGAAAAACATAGTGGGGCTCCAAATCAGAATTAGTGTGATTTTATCCAATTGAAACTGCATTGGATTAACATTCCTTATGAACAGGACCACAAACACACTGTAATTTTTTCAGGTGGAATTGTCCTTTAACAACAATAACTAGCATTTATATAGTGCAGTCATAAAACATCCCACGCTGCTAAGGTAATACTCAGATGGGCCCAACAATGGCCATAGCCTGAATACTCTTCTTAAAAAATGTCCTCTGTGTCATATTTAAGTTGCATTAAGTTATTCGAGAATATTTCTAATAGTTTAGGAAACAAAGTAGTGCTTTAGGATCTAGTTCATGGTTCATAGATGAAGGGGTGTGTTGTTTTTGATCTGGCTGTTAAGTTATTATTTTACAATGATCTTTTGTTTACAGTTCAAAGAACCTAACTTTGAAATTCTATTTGGTCTAGTGATAGCTTCAAAGGTGAAATGTGTCCGCTGACTTCAAAGTTTGTTATTAATGCTCTGAAGGTCATTAACGATATATTACCCAGAGTTCACCTTTCTCCCCCCGACGTGTCTTCACTGCCTGTGTTGCTGTAATGGTGTGAGTGAGCTGAGGCAGAAACTCTTTAGAATAGTTGGGGAGTTCAATTTTCTTTTGCAGATGCAATTTTTGTATAAGCAAGTTTTCAACAACTATGATTTTAGTAATAGTTTGAAACAGTCTCAGAATCAGTTTCAATTTTAATGTTATGACTCTACTTTTGATCATTCTTTCACTGTCCAAAGCCTGGAATTAAGATGTATCCTTATAGTTATATTGTTAGAACATCTGGTTTTGTAAATTATTAGAATTCCCTTTTTTCCATTAAATTGGAGATCAGTTGGAGCCACTGTTCTTTATATCGAGATTTTCAAATGACAGCACACATTTATAAACCCCAGCAGTGCCGGGATGATACTGCTTCTGTTGTGTTTTTTTTTACCTTTCTTTCATAGCTTCTCTACTTTCAGTTGCTTAACCTTTTATCTTTTATTTATAACATACTGTTAGACTTTTCTTCCTGAAATTTTTCATATTTCAGTCACATTTATGTTTCATTTTCCTCTTTTGTTTCTGTCTGTCTGTTTTTCTTTGCCAAATGCCCCTCTTTATGGACCTTTAGATCAGGCAACATCTAAACGAACAGAGGCAGATAAACAGTACAGTGCTAACAAACCAGGTAAGCATTGAGCTCCCTTCAACTCCAGATTATGGAAGCTCCCCAAAGAATAAGATAACATTTGCAAACATGTGGAAGATGCTGACAACTGAGTTACTGTTACATTGTTTAAATTAAAGTTCTAGCTGTTGTCAACTCCATTGTTAATTAATGATGATGGATTGAATGTAAGGATGTTTGCTTCCGAAATGTAATTAAGTTAATGAAATCTTCATGACTATATAATAATCATTTACATTTAAACCCAACTTGGTAAGTTTTATTTCTCTTTCTCTGTGTTGTACCTTCCTCCCACCCAATCCGGTGCTTTATTCAGGATCAGGAGTGCAGGTGGACAGCTTCCTCTAAGCTCTAAGACCACCTGCTGGAAGGTGCCAGAAGAGCAATATTATTGTCTTCTAATTTTCCTTCCTCACCCTTGGTGCCATGCCAAGCAGAGATGTGATAACTTCTCAGACAGCCTGACTGAATCAGGAATTCACTACGTGGCTAATGTTTGTGAATTGACTCTATCAATTTCATCTGCACAAAGCATTTAGTTAATGAACTGAATTACAATAATATTTCTGTGTCAAAAAAGGCTTACTTCATACACACAAAGAACAGACTTGCATTTATACAATACCTTTTGCATCCTCAGAACAATCAAAGTACTTTACAGCCAATGAATTTGTTTTGGTGTATTTATGTTTATGAAACATGAATGCATAATTTGTGTCTCTATATTTGAATGAATCTTGATGGAGATTTCTCACTACAAAAAGAATCCAGGTTACACAAATTGCACAACATACCACTGACTTGCATTTTATACTGCATTTAATGTAGAAAAACATTCTACAAGGAAGGGTAATCAAAAAAATAGATGTCGAACCAAAGAAGATGTTAGGAGGGGTGAGTAAATGCTTGCTCAAAGGAATGGGTTTTAGGGAGGAGAGGGAGGTGCAGAGCCAGACGGGAACTTAGGAGGAATTCCAGAGCATAGGGCCTAGATGACAGTGTCGGCAACTGTGGGGTGAAGGGTGGGTGTCGGGGGGGTTCGGTGTCATATACAAAAGGCCAGAGTCGAAGCAGTGATGTGAAGGGAGTTAAGCATGGTAAGAATTTTAAATTATTTCCACCTCCGTAACATCGCCCAACTTTGCCCCTGTCTCAGCTCATCTGCTGCTGAAACCCTCATCATGCCTTAATTACATCCAAACTTGTCTATTCCAATGCACTCCTGGCTGATCTCCCACATTCTACTCTCCATTAACTTGAGGACATCCAAAACTCTGCTGCACATGTCTTAACTCGCACCAAGTCCTGTTCCCCTAACACCCCTGTGCTCACTGACCTACATTGGCTCCCGGTCAAGCAACATCTTGATTTTAAAATACTCATCCTTGTTTTCAAATCCCTCCATGACCTCGACCCTCCTTATCTGTGTAATCTCCTCCAGCCTCACAACCCTCTGAGATATCTGCGCTCCTCTAATTCTGGCCTCTTGTGCATCCCCCATTTTAATCACGCCACCATTGGTGGCAGCAACTTCTATTGCCTCGGCCCTAAGCTCTGTAATTCCCTCCCTACACCTCTCTGCCTCTGTACCTCGCTTTCCTCCTTTAAGACACTCCATAAAACCTACCTCTTTGACCAAGCTTTTGGTCATCTGACCTAATATCTCCTTGTGTGGCTCGGTATCATATTTTGTTTTATAATGCTCCTGTGAGGCACCTTAGGATGTTTTATTACATTAAAGGCACTATATAAATATAAGTTGCTGCTGCTGTTAGAGATATTCACAGGTCACTGTAGGGTCATCATCGACAGGGGTGATAGGTTAACAGGACATGATGCAGTCGGTAGAGTTTTGGATGGGTTGAAGTTTATGGAAGGTAGAGATTGGGAAGGCAGCCAGGAGAGCATTGGAATAGTCGAGTCTGGAGCTGACAAAAGCATGGCTGAGGGTTTCAGCTCCAGATGGGCTGAGGTAAGTGTGGACGCGGGCAATGTTACCAAGGTGGAAGTAGGTGGTCTTCATGATGTAGAGGACACGGGCTTGGGAGCTTGGTGTTGAATTGAAGGCTTTGAGATTCCCAACAATCTGATTCAACTTGAAACAGTGGTCAGAGAACAGGACATAAAAGGTGGTTTGTGCTGGGGCCAAAGACAATGGCTTCAGTCTTTCCAATTTTTAACTGGTGGAAATTGTGGCTCATCCAAGTCAGGATGTCGGATAAGCAGATGACTACATAGAGGCAGGGGTGTGCTCGAGAGAGGTGGCGGGAAATGTAGAGCCGGATGTCATATTGTACGTTGTGGAATGACAGCACCAAGGACAGCATATATATATATATATATATATACGAGGAACAGGAATAATAGAGAATTGTTCAAGCCAATACTTTGTGAATAATATTGGGGAATATATCAGCTGTGTGCATGGATCAAGCATCCTTATTACTTATTCTAATGGGTCAGTGCAGTTGGAAGAGAGAACGACTTTTCAGGCTTGTGAGGAATTCATGTTGTAAGATTTTATTCATTGGGTTACAAAAAATAAAACAAAGGGCAATAACCATGAAAAATGAAATTTATAGGCAAAATCTTCATTGGAGCCACTGGGTAGCACCCCTGAAATCGTCAGATAAAACTTACCACTGTGTTCCTGCTCCTGATCTGCTAAAACTACACAGCTGCCAACTCTGACCACTGGTAAACGTCCAGCTGTTTCTCCAGCCAGGACAACAACCATTTGTATTTGTATAATACCTTTAATGCAGTAAAACATCCCAAGGTGCATCACAGGTGCACTAACTAATAAATATTGACACCGATGCACATAAAGAGTGTTATGAAAGTGCTTCTTTTAAAAAATAAAATTGAGGATTTGTGAATCATGGACATTGGTTTATTTGGGAAAACTGAAAAGACTCCATGGATGTGTTTTTTGCAAGGGTCACTGAGAGGTCTTGTTTGAAAACAGATCTTTCCTGGCTGTCACATGCCTTAAGCTCAATATACAACAGAAACCTTGGTGACTTGGGGAAGATGTTTACAGAGAAGTGAAATGTTACGATTTATGAGGGTGGGTTTTATTTCTGAGATATTGTTTAGATCCAGTTGGGGTGTGGATTGTTTTGAAAAGCAGTTGGAAAACAACCTGCCAAGGGAGAAACACCCAGCTCATCTTTCTGGCACCTCTGAGAGACCCAGAGAAATCCAATTTGTCAGCTCCTCTTTCTCTACCTCTTTGAAAAGCCTGCGAATCCAGAGTGGATAACTGAAACCTCTGATGGCACATTTCTCCTGGAAAGCCTACCAGACTACTTCTCGACATCTTCCGAATGAACTGCTCCAGAAAACATCCCAGTGCTCAGACCCAGACGCTAGACCAAAAAGGACAACTGACATCCTTCCATATCTTCTCTTTTTTTTCTACAAGAATTAACAAGCATTTGGCTAAAGTATTCCCTTTTTTGTCTCTTTTTGTAAAAGAGCTCTGCAGAGAAAATCTCTTTATTTTTCAGTTAACCGGTATATATATATGTGTGTGTGTGTGTGTGTGTGTGTGTGTGTGTGTGTGTGTGTGTGTGCGCGCACGTGTGGAGGGGGGTATTTTAAAAGGGAATTTTCATATTTCAATCTGTGTGTTGATGCTTTGCTTCATTACTGGATAAGTCTTGCTTTATAATAAACTGATAATTGTATTGTTTATTGAAGAAATCTGGTTGGTATATTTTATTTGGGGATAAAGAGTAGAGTACATGATTGACCGTATCGTAAGTGGGTAAACATTTAAACATATGTTGTGACCTGTGGAGAAATGGAACTAGAAAATACTCCCACCTTGGTCGTAACAAGAGATTGGGTCAGATGACCAAAAGCTTGGTCAAAGAGGTAGTTTTAAGAAGCGTCTTAAAGGAGGAATGGGAGGTAGCGAGGCGCAGAGGTTTACAACAACAACAACAACTTACATTTATATCGTGCCTTTAACATAATAAAACATCTCAAAGTGCTTCACAGGAGCATTATAAAACAAACACCAAGCCATGTAAAGAGATATTAGGTCAGATGAGTGTCCAGTTTCAACGTTACTGTAACCAATTAGGCGGAACCTCAACCTGTTTTACAAAGAGGGGGCTGAATTTTCCCAGCACTTTGGAGCGCTGGTAAAATGGTGGGGAAGGTCAGAGCAATGTTTTCCTGCCGCCATGGCATATTAGTAGCGATGGGAACCTCAGTGGCACAGCTGCCCACTGGGCGGCTAATTGAGTCACTAAAGGCCCAATTACAGGCCACTTCCCACCCACCCCGGCATTTTGCCGCCATGTCGGGGGACCGCCAGTTAAACCTTGGTGGCCTCCCAGCAGGTTCCCGTGTGAGGGTAGTCCTCCTTAATGGGTTCCCCATGGCCCACAGAGGGGCCTCCCAGTGGAAATGGCCACCCCCATGCCGCTGCTGCAATATGACCTCCCCCCAGCCTCCCCAACCATCCCAATTGCCGGGGGCTGCCTGCCTGGTCTTGGCTTTGCTCAAATACACTTACCTTCTCTTCGAGGGCGCCTCTGATTGGGCCAGCATCTCTGGGAGGTAGGCCACCGTCCTTAATTGGACAGCAGTCCTGGCTGTGGCCTATTAATTGGCTGCCATTGGCAAAAAGATGCCCCAGGGTCCCATTGTCCACCAGAGTGGGGTCAGCTCCTGCATTCCATCCAGCTGCAGGACTTCTTCCTTCCAGCAAAATTCAGCCAAGATTTTTTTCTTTATTTTTATGGTGTCCTCAAAGCTAGTTTTCCCCTTTACTTCACGTGCCTAAGCTGATGCCTGCAGTCGGGTGGGCTGCTTCCAGGCCATCTCCAATGCCTCTTACATCCATTTAAGAAACTATGCCAAAGACAAACTGGGCATGACTTTACCCTCCAATGCTCCGCCTCCTTTTACTCTCAGCAGGGAGATGGCACAGCTTCCACTCTGAACCTCTCTGCTCAATTCAGCTTAGGTCAGGAACTGAGCGGAGCTGAGTGTGAGCTGATTCTTATTTTGGGATATTGAGTGCTAGTTTGCTAACTGAACACCCCCATACCTTCCAACGTGTATTTTGACATTTGTGGTAACTTTGATTTAATAGTTGCTGTAGTGCAGCTGTAAGCCAAACGGGCCTTCTCCCGCTACTCTGTCCCCAGATCAGGTCCAATGACCAGGCACAATAAATATCAGAATTAGAGCCAGCAGGATCATAGAGACACAACTTCTTCAGTCTGTTCACTTCAAAATGGCTCCCAGGAGGGTTGGCAGGAATAATATTCCATTTTCCCCTAATTAAATATACTTTAAAAAAATTAAATAATGTCTTTGGAAAATTATTAGTTGTGGAATCACAATATTTATGATTCCTAAGAAATGAATCCGTTTGGCTGATGAGGCTTGGAGCCCACTTGCCAAATGGTTTATCTGAATGGTCCTGTTATGTCTGCACTGGAGCAGTATGTTCACTACCGAGGGTTCCTGGCAAGCAGCCATCACTGATCAGCACTGCTGATTTCTTTGCTCTGAATTAGCAATTAACACACAAGCAAAGAAGATTTTCAAAAGGCACACACTGATCCTGTGCTGAGGGAAAATGACATCCCCTGGTAAATGGCAGACCCTTAACAAGTTGCAGTGTCACTATTTTAATTAATGTGCTTGATAAGACAATGAGCCAGAGGATATTGAAGAACTTCAAAGGCCTGTTTGCAAGTTTGTTCCTGGCTGTGATGTAAAGGACCAAAAGCACAAAGAAAATAATACAAAAAGCTATGGCAGAGAATGATGTGTAGAAAGTCATGGTTTTAATTCTTCCATGATGATATTTCAGAGGGAATGATACTTAAACCTGATATTGGCATAGTTTAGAATTGCTATTGGCAGGTTTTAGATGAAATACAAGTGCGCTGTTTGCATCCAATTTTCCAAGATTTGCATAGTTCCAGCTGCAGATTTGAGCAAGTAATGGGATCACAGTGATTGGAGTGGAAATTACGTGTAACTTACATTTAAAGGCAAATTAAAGGCAAATGTCAGAAGGTGGACAGAAATTCTGAAAAACCTTGGAAAAAATCAGAAGACTTCTCAGCCTATTAGCAAATTTTACCTCAGCTGATGGGGGAGGGGCTGAGAAGTGACAGACAGAAATGAAGAGGCATGCCAAAGAGTAAGCATGAGTCAGCAGACAAGTGGTATTATATAGTATTACATAGTATTTACAGCACTAAAACAGACCCTTCAGCCCAATAGGTACATTTCAGTGTTTATGCTCCATACAAGCCTCTTCCCACCCACTTTATTTAACCCCATCAACATACCTTTCCATCCCTTTCTCCCTCATGTGTTTATCTAGTTTCTCCTAAAATGCATCATGCTTTTTGGCTCCACTACTCCTTGTAGTAGCGAGTTCCACAGGTACACCACTCTCTAGGTAAAGAAGTTGCTCCTGAATTCTCTATTGGATTTATTAGCAACTATCCTACTTCTGGTCTCACCAGCAAGTGTAAACATCTTCACTACATCTATGCTATCAAAACCTTTCATAATCTTAAAGACCTCTATAAGGTTACCTCTCAATTTTCCCATTTTTAAAGAACAGAGTCCCAGCCTGTTCAATCATTCCTGATGGGATTAACCTCTCAGCTCTGGTATCATTCTAGTAAATAGAACAACTCAGCACTCAAATCCCTGCTTGTGGCTGCTGTATGGGAGGTAGTGCTGTTAGAGGAGCTTGTGATAAAGGTTGCTGTCTGTGACATTCCATCGCACAACCCCACAGAATGCCTGCAAGGAAATTGAACCACGTTACAGACCACAGCCGACTACGCCTCTCACTGGATGTGCCGACCCTATTCTATATGGTAGAAACTTATATTCTTCTAGCAAATAGCACAGTTCTACAACTGGTTCTCTAATGACCCAAACTCTGTAAAGACAGGTTTTTTTTGTTTTACATGGGATGTGGGCGTCACTGGCAATGCCAGCATTTATTGCCCATCCCTAATTGCCCTTGAGAAGGTGATGGTGAGCTTCCTTTTTGAACCGCTGCAGTCCTTTGTAAAGTGGTTTTGTACAACTGAATGACTTGTTAGGCCATTTCAGAGGACAGTTAAGAGTCAATAACAATGCTGTGGGTCTGGAGTCACATGTAGGCCAGACCAGGTAAGGACAGCAGATTTCCTTCCCTAAAAGGCACTAGTGAACTAGTGATGGGTTTTTACGACAATCAATGGTAGTTTCATGGTCACCATTACTGAGACTAGCTTTCAATTCCAGATTTTCTTTTCCTCAAAATCATTTTCAAGTAGGTGTACCAGAGCCTGCAAATATGGTTGGGAGCATCTCTGCAGGTCCAGTCAGTCTGGGTATATTTGCTTTTGATCACAAACCTTCTTTCATGCAATGCCATTGAAAATGCCATATATTGTGATTGGATTGCTTCTGAGGCAACATCCAAAGCAAAGTTTTTGGATATTCATATAGCTTTACAATACCATTAGGTCTGCTCTCCCAGCTTTCTTAGTGAAGAAAAGCCTTCAACTGCAGCAACTGCCTGCCAGAGTAAGATATGTTTACCTCTGTCCCTGGATGGGTTCACCTGATGCTGAGCTGCTTGATATGCCTTTATTAGTCCTCTCAAACATCCCAGCTATGGGATTCCCACTGCTGCTGCTAATGCTACTGTGACAGAAATTCCTTTACAAAAATTGGCTCTTAGAAACCTAAATACTAGCAGAGGGAAAAACTCAGAAAAAAGATCATTATATGGGTGAAATACATGTAATATTATGGTGTTCTCTTCATGACCTTTGTTTATTTACCACTGCCTAGCAACCCAAATATCTACTTCATAGAGGTTTGATTTATATCTGATGTCTTACATTTTGGAAGGTAGATAATGATATGCAGGATGGACAGCTCCCAAGTAAATACCTAAACGAAGTACCTGTCTTTTTGAGATGGATGTTTCCTACATCCCTGGCCCCCTATCCCCTGGAAACTAAATCAATAGTATGAAATTTCTGCCTATTTTCTGCTACCCGACTGACACTACTACAACAGATGACTGGCAGTGGAAAGTACTGGCTTTATTCTTAAAAGTGAGATCATAAAAAATAACATATTAGGGTAGAAATTACTGTTGACAGTGTAAATAGTGTGAGCACTTACTGTTTGCATATAAAATTCCTCTCTGCTATTTTAACAGAGAAGGTAAAATAAACAAGTTAATGTCTCTGTTAAAGTAGCAGAGAGGACTTTGATGTCGTGTTCAACTTCCATAAGATAACATTGCCAACAGTACATTTTACCATGTTATCCTTTAATTTTACCAGTAATTTTCATACTTTAAAAATGAATAATCTATCTTATATGCACATAATAAATCTACATAGATATATTGACATATATTAAAGTTTTGCATCTTGTGCATGTCAGACATTACACTTCAACATTTCACATTTGTTGCTGGTACAAAACAATCTGGAAAACAGAAGTAGGAGAAAAGGCAAAGAAAGGTAATCATTTCCTGCTGCTTTTCTGACCTTTGGAAGGACCCAAGGAAATAGAGGCAAATACTAATCTACAGAAAAACGATTACTTTCCAACTCGACAATGTACCTAATGTGAGTTAGACCTCAGGGTGTGCCTATTTACATACTTGTGGCTTCAAAGGAATGAACAATGTTACACAGAGCTCCACTTTAGAAGCAGGATAATACATTGTGTAGTACGTGGCATAATTCTGTTCTGTTCTTATCTGACTTACCACGCACATTGCCATAGGAGTGTCTTCATAAGGCATTATTAAGTTCTCCACACACACACACAGGGCTTAATAATTGCTGCCTTGAATAGCCAAAGTGAATTGGCAGATCGTTTGCTCTCTAGTTTAACAATTGCATCACTATACCTAGTTACATTATAGATAATATTATGAACGAGTCTGTAATATTACGAATGAGTCTGCCTTTGCTATTTAAGGAACGTTTTCAAAGCTCGTTTACAAATGGAGCAAAAAGAATAAAGAACAAATAACAGTACAGCACAGGAACAGGCCATTCGGCCCTCCAAGCCTGCACCGATCTTGATGCCTGTCTAAACTAAAACCTTCTGCACTTCCGGGGACCGTATCCCTCTATTCCCATCCTATTCATGTATTTGTCAAGGTGCCTCTTAAACGTCGCTATCATACCTGCTTCCACCACCTTGCCCGGCAGCAAGTTCCAAGCAGTCAACACCCTCTGTGTAAAAAACTTGCCTCACACATCCCCTCTAAACTTTGCCCCCCGCACCTTAAACCTATGTCCCCTAGTAACTGACTCTTCCACCCTGGGAAAAAGCTTCTGACTATCCACTCTGTCCATGCCGCTTATAACTTTGTAAACTTCTATCATGTCGCCCCTCCACCTCCGTCGTTCCAGTGAAAACAATCAGAGTTTATCCAACCTCTCCTCATAGCTAATGCCCTCCAGACCAGGCAACATCCTGGTAAACCTCTTCTGTACCCTCTCCAAAGCATCCACGTCCTTCTGGTAGTGTGGCAACCAGAATTGCACGCAATATTCTAAGTGTGGCCTAATTAAAGTTCTGTACAGCTGCAGCATGACTTGCCAATTTTTATACTCTATGCCCCGACCGATGAAGACAAGCATGCCGTATGCCTTCTTGACTACCTTATCTACCTGCGTTGCCACTTTCAGTGACCTGTGGACCTGTACGCCCAGATCTCTCTGCCTGTCAATACTCCTAAGGGTTCTGCCATTTACTGTATACTTCCCAACTGTATTAGATCTTCCAAAATGCATTACCTCACATTTGTCTGGATTAAACTGGAACTGGCAGTTCCGAAGAAGGGTCACTGACCCGAAACGTTAACTCTGCTTCTCTTTCCACAGATGCTGCCAGACCTGCTGAGTGATTCCAGCATTTCTTGTTTTTGTTTCAGTTTTACCTAAACTGCTGGCTTAGTTCCAGCTGTTTCACACCCTATCCAATGATATTAATACAAGCCTTTGTGATTTCACTCCTGACTCAGAAAGAACTAATTTCCAGTAACTTCTGCTATTTAGTATAATTATCCTACTTTATTGGTGAACTACAACTGAATTCTGACCAATTTGTTCATCTAGTCAGTTTGTTTTGTCATAGATATCTCAGCAATGCGTGTTTCTTAAATGTTACCTAAAATCTGAAAAAAATGAAATAATCATTTTTATCTTGAGATAATGCAACTTGGAAATGATCCTCACTGTACACACACTCACCATTTTAAATTTCTCAAACGTTTCTTGGTAAACCAGAAAAATAAAGCAATGTTGAATTCATGGGCTAAATACTTGCGGTAACGCTTGTATTTTCTTTTTAGGAGGTATAAGCCACAATATCAAGTGATTTATATGATTATTTTGAAAGTATCACTTTTATAATGGTTTTGTTTAAAAATTGGGATATCTAACATTAAAGAACAGAATTTTTTGATGGTACTTCTCCTTCCTTTGCGCATGAACATTTCAGAAGGTGAGTTCTGAAATTACACTTAGGAATTATAGGTATGAAAGTTTACAAATTCTGAAAGCATCACCTCAAAATCCATTCTCTTCTACACTGGCAAAGGCATTAACCAATTTATTTCAAAGAGGGTATTGCTTCCACTAAAATAGCGGAGAGAGGAATTTCAGACAGGCAAATTAAGTATTTTAATTTCAAGCTTAATTTCAAGGCAATTTTTTTTGGAACAGAACCATCAGTTCCAAACAATGTAGGAAAGTAACTTTCCTCCTTAGAGTATTAATCTCCTACATGAAAACAGATGAAAAAGTTACAACCATTGCATTCTAGAGGTCTGACTTATTTACTCCAAGGACACATGGAACATTTACTCTATGGAAGGAAGTAATATGTTGGTTTTTTTTGCTTTGCAGCAAGACCCATAGTGCAAGCCCTGCCATTAAGGCCTACAGTCAACAATGGAACTGTACTACCAAAGAAGGGAAGTGGCTCTCTGCCATCTCCATCTGGAGTCAGGAAGGATGTAACACCAGCAACCAAAAGGTGAGAATGGACTCAGGCAAAAAAGCAGCAGGTACTATTATAATCTTTATTATATCCCTCAGATACCCCCATAATACCCCATGTCCTAAACTACTCCTTTATGTTCAAAGCAACTAATTATATCCTGAAGAACACATGCAAAATACCACCCACTATACTGATATGCCAGATCGTGCAAACTATTATGCCCCATTACACTTTTTACTTCCTATCGTATTGCATAACTCTGATTATATACTACTTCAAATTTATTTTGAAGCTTGCCAATGTTTGCTTTCTGTTTGTTATGGGGATTCTTTGTCATTGTCCACATTCAGTGCGAAGTAAAGAAGACCATGCCGAACCAATTCTTTTGAGGAAGTGATTGAGGAAAGGCCTATGATATGGTTAGCTAAACTTCCAAAAAGTATTTGATAATGAAAGTTTACTAATTAATGTGTGGGAATTCAGGGTAAAACTTGGGAATGGAAGAGAAATTGGCTCAAAGGTAGAAAACAATTTGAGGAGTGATGTCATGGTGGGGGAAGGTACTGACTGGGGTGACTCACAGATCGTGGTTAAGCCCCTACTGTGTATAATTTACATTAATGATTTACATTCAGAAAATCAAATTAAAATGAAATCAAATCAATGTATGATATCAAATTTGGAGGGCAGTTGTGCACTGGGAGCGCTAAAGATGAAAATTTACCCTAATAAGATGCTCAAATTGCAATGTCTTACTGAAAGGTTGAGCTTATATGGACCAAATGGCTTTCCTTAGTTTTATTTATCTTATGGCTTGTATCAACACATAGGCAAAGATAATTACCACAATTTCTATACTTCTGAACTGAGACGATTATACGTATGCACTTCCAATTGCGGAATAGGAATCAGGAGCAGGATTCCTCGCCAATTGCCCACTTGCTAACTAAAGCTCTGAGCCCAATTATTGCACTGTTATCCCCACCTAGCTTAGGTCAGTTAACTCAACACATCCTGAGGATCAAACTGAGAATGTTCTTGGTTTCTATGGCTCAGCTACTGACTAAAAAAACCCGCTGAGCTGTTAAGGGAGATTTATCAAAGTTTTATAGGGTCATGACAAATCCTGTTGGAATTCTTAGAACAACACAGGACGTAGGATCTTAGTGAAAAAGCATCCTGGAATGATAAAATTTTACATAATTTCTTTAAGGGAAATTCGTTTAGGAGCAGGAATAGGTCAGATCTTAGAATAAGGCTTGACTCTTTTATAAAAAGCTATGTTTATAAATGAACACAAGAGTAAGTTGCCTTTATTCTTTCATTATTTCTTGCTGGCCTCTCTGCTGGCCACAAACTGAAAGCTAACTTTCTCAAACTCAGCTTTCAGTAATGAGATCAGACAGCAATTGCAGAACAGCAGAACCCATTTTTCTAAATCAGAACATCATATTTCTGGTAGCAAAGCTGATTGAAGCAATCAGCTGCTTCCCATCGTTTGCATGTGTGCAGAGGTGTCTTGAGGAAATCTTATATCCCATGGTGAAATCCACAGCTTTGGTAAACGTGAATAGTTAGGTAAATGTATTTTAGATTAATTCTGTATCACAGTTTAATAGCTATAATTAAAGTTTGCTGCTAACATAATGGACACTGGCAGAATAGATCTATTGCACACATGCAGTGAGGATAGTTACAATGTGAATAAGACTGCATGGGTTTTGACAGCACTCAGCCACTCAGCATGCCTATCACAACCACCTTCACATTCCCCTCCAGGTCACACACATCCTGACTTGGCAATATATTGCTATTCCTTCACTATTGCTGATTAAAATCCTGGAATTGTGAGGGTACCTTCACCACACAGACTGCAACAGTTCAAGAAGGCAGGTCACCTCCACCTTGTCAAGGGCAATTAGGGATGGGCAACAAATGTATGCCTTTCCAGCGGTTCTCACATCCTGTGAATGAAGAAAAAAAAACTCAAATGCAGATGTAGTTTTGTTTTAGTAAATCAATGAAAGATAGAATTGTTTTTTGAAACAAAACAACAGTACACTCATATTGTACAGTTGTCAGTTTTTAATTTGCTAATTTGAACCTTGGAACAATGATTAACTTAACTTCTCAATATGGTAACAAAGGAATGTGTTATTAAGGTCTCCATTGTGACTGTGAGATTATACAGCTTCCAGTTAAGCAACCAATGATGCAACCTTTTTGATCAGGTTTATTTCTCTGTTACTGAAACAATCTCATTAATATAACTCACATGTCAGCTCTACTTTCTAACTCTTCACAGTGCTTTCTACTAGTGAGGTACAATAGTTGTATATGAAATGATTTGTTTTATATGGCTTACATTTTTTATAAATTAGCATTAAAGGATTCTTCTTTGAACTTTTTTATTTCAGCTGTTAGTAATGACTAAATTTTTGGCATCTTTCCCATGAAGAGTCTTCATTTAATTTACACAGATAAATTTATTCCCAGCTGATTTGGACAGTGGGGTAGTATTTTAATGACTTTATGATTATATATGCAGAATAGCTTTTCTTGAATAATTGCGTTACTTTGAAAAAGGCTGCACAGACTGAAGGATGTCAAAATGACCCGGTACGCACAAACGTAACAGCAAATGTAGCAAGGACATACTATTATTAGCAGCAGTTCATAAGTAATTTTAAAGTACTATTAATCATGACACAAAGGTCGTTTTAAAAATCAGAATAAGCTGCTCCATGGATAAAACTCTTTTTCATTAACGATTGGTGGAACAGGATTAAAAGCGAAATGCTGTCCCAGATGGTCAAATTAATATTGTATTGATTAGGTGGAGTACCACAAAGCTGGTATCCTGCAAAGATTGCTTTCTTTTTGACCTCCTGAGTGGCTAATGTGTCCTAAATTGCTAGCCAAGATAATTCTTACTGCCATATAAATTATGAGTCATCATTAAGGGAAATTTTCCTTCAGCTAATTAGGTGAAATTGTTAAATAAAGACATTTTTGTGCATCATTAATGGGTGTGCTTTCAGATGGATCTTCCACTATCTCTAACTTGCAGTTAAAATGAGAACTCCCTCATAAATGGATCCAGGGGGTGCATCAGTGTGCCACAATGTGACAGAAACAATTTTACTTTTGCCCCAATTTTGCTTTGTTGCAGTGAGCAGTTGGCAAGGGCATGGCACTGTGGTGGCACAGTTTGATGATATACCTATGATGGCCTTGCATTTCATTTCTCCTCCTGGCAAGTCCCTGATCTTAACCTGACTGGCTGGGAGGGGTTGGAGGAGCTGAGGGTCCAGCCGAGGTCATTCCCAACAGAAAAGAATGGAAAAATTGTGAGCAAGTCAACCTAAGCCACACACACATCAAACTAGCCACTGGTTCTTGAACAAAATAGACAGTTAGATTTTTGTTCCCTATTTTTACTTTTAAACATGGCTTGTGCTTGTCCATATTATTTGCCCAAACCTTCAGATGTAACAGATTTGAGCTTTGGTGGTGCTCCATGGCCAGTGAAAGCACTGGAAGGAATGCTCTGTCTTTTTGATGCATGAATCTAAGTGAGATAATTGCTTTTGTCACTTCTTTTCTGTTACAGCAGGCTCAGAGAGCAAAGGTACTCCACTATAGTGGTAAAAGGGTCTCAAACATGTAAAAAAGTAATACCTTTGTATCCTTGTTGTACACCAGTATATGTGTGTGTACTAGCTGGTGACTAGGTCTAGAATTATGTTATAACCTTCCCTGTAGTTTATGATTGTATATGTACAAAATATAATTCTGTTTGAATTGCTATGGGATTTAGATTTAGATTAAACCATTGATTCCCAAGTACAGCAGATTAATGCTTTATGCTAAACATTTATAAATCACTGATTAGGCCTCAGCTGGAGTATTATATCCAATTCTGGGCATCACATTTCAGGAAGGCTGTCAAAGCCTTGGAGATGGTGCAGAGATTTACCAGAATGCTATCAGGGATGAGGGTACCAGGGATGAGGGAATTTAGTTATGTGGAGAGACTAGAAAAGTTATGATCATTCTCCTAAGAGTAGAGAAGAGATTTAACAGAGGTGTTCAAGATTGAGTGGTTTTGAAAGAGTAAGTAAGCTGTAACTGTTTCAGCTCACGAAGGGGCGATAACCAGAGGATCGATAACTAGAGGATACAAATTTAAGGTAATTGGCAAAAGAACCAGAGGGGAGATGAGAAGAAACTTTTTAGTGTGGCAAGTTGTTATGATCTATAATGTACTGCCTAAAAGATTAATGGAAGCAAATTTAATAAAACCTTCAAAACAGAATTGAATACATACTTGAAAATGAAACATTTGCTGGGCAGAGGGGGGAAAAGAGCAAGGGAGTGGGACTCAACGCCAACTCACAGACACTTCTTCCTACCTCCCTCTGGACCATGACCCCACCACCGAACATCAAGCCACCGTCCAAAGGACTGTCACTGACCTCATCTCCTCTGGAGATCTTCCCTCTACATCTTCCAACCTCATTGTCCCGCAACCCCGGACAGCCCGCTTCTACCTCCTTCCCAAAATCCACAAACGGGACTGTCCCGGCAGACCCATTGTGTCAGCCTGCTCCTGCCTCACTGAACTTATTTCTTCCTATCTAGACTCTATCTTTTCTCCACTGGTCCAGTCTCTTCCCACCTACATCCGTGACTCTTCTGACGCCCAACGTCATTTTGACAATTTCCAGTTTCCTGGTCCCAACCGCCTCCTCTTCACTATGGACGTCCAATCGCTCTACACCTCCATCCCCCACCAGGATGGTTTGAGGGCTCTCCGCTTCTTCCTGGAACAGAGGCCCAACCAGTCCCCATCCACCACCACCCTCCTCCGCCTGGCTGAACTTGTTTTCACATTGAACAACTTCTCCTTCAACTCCACACACTTCCTTCAAGTAAAAGGTGTCACTATGGGTACCCGCATGGGTCCTCGTTATGCCTGTCTTTTTGTGGGATATGTCGAGCATTCTTTGTTCCAGTCCTACTCAGGCCCCCTCCCCCAACTCTTTTTCCGGTACATTGATGACTGTATCGGTGCCGTTTCCTGCTCCCGCCCCGAACTGGAAAACTTTATCAACTTTGCTTCCAATTTCCACCCTTCTCTCACCTTTACATGGTCCATCTCTGACACTTCCCTTCCCTTCCTCGACTTCTGTGTCTCCATCTCTGGGGATAGGTTGTCTACTAATATCCATTATAAGCCCACCGACTCCCACAGCTACCTCGACTACACGTCTTCATACCCTACCTCCTGTAAGGACTCCATTCCATTCTCCCAGTTTCTTCGTCTCCGACGCATCTGCTCTGATGATGCTACCTTCCATGACGGTGCTTCTGATATGACCTCCTTTTTCCTCAACCGAGGATTTCCCCCCACTGTGGTTGACAGGGCCCTCAACCGTCTCCGGCCTATTCCCCGCACCTCTACCCTCACCCCTTCCCCTCCCTCCCAGAACCGTGATAGGGTTCCCCTTGTCCTCACTTTCCACCCCATCAGCCTCCATATCCAAAGGATCATCCTCCGCCATTTCCGCCACCTCCAGCGTGATGCCACTACCAGTCGCATTTTCCCCTCCATTGCCCTGTCAGCATTCCGAAGGGATCGTTCCCTCCGCGACACCCTGGTCCACTCCTCCATTACCCCCACCACCTCGTCCCCTTCCCATGGCACCTTCCCCTGCAATCGCAGGAGGTGCCCATTTACCTCCTCTCGCCTCACTATCCCAGGCCCCAAACGCTCCTTTCAGGTGAAGCAGCGATTTACTTGTACTTCTTTCAATGTAGTATACTGTATTCGCTGCTCACAGTGTGGTCTCCTCTACATTGGGGAGACCAAGTGCAGACTGGGTATCCACTTTGCGGAACATCTCCACTCAGTCCGCAAGCAGGACCCGGAGCTTCCGGTTGCTTGCCATTTCAACACTCCCCCCTGCTCTCATGCTCACATCTCTGTCCTGGGATTGCTGCAGTGTTCCAGTGAACATCAATGCAAGCTCGAGGAACAGCATCTCATCTACCGATTAGGCACACTACAGCCTGCCGGACTGAACATTGAGTTCAATAATTTCAGAGCATGACAGCCCTCCATTTTACTTTCATTTTTAGTTATTTTTTCTTCTTTTTTTTTTACATTCTTTTTTACATTTTTTACAATCTTTTTTTTTTGCATTTAATTCATTTCATCTTAGTTTGTTCAGTTTGCTTACCCACTGTTTTTTTTCAGGTTTGCACTGGCTGCTGTTCAATATTCAGTGCATTAATACCTAATCTGTACTAATGCTTTGTCTTTCAACACACCATTAACATATTGTTTGCCTTTGCTCCATGGCCTTTTGGTCAGCTATGTGGCCTTGTCCAATCTACATCTTCTCCTTTGTTATCTCTTGCCCCACCCCCACCTCACTTTCTTATAACCTGTGACTTTTCTAATATTTGTCAGTTCCGAAGAAGGGTCACTGACCCGAAATGTTAACTCTGCTTCTCTTTTCACAGATGCTGCCAGACCCGCTGAGTGGTTCCAGCATTTCTTGTTTTTATTTTATATTATATTATCTAAGGGAGTGGGACTAATTGGATAGCCCCTTTAAAGAAGCACACCAGGCCGTATGGCCTTCTTCTGTGCTGTATGTTTCTATGAGTGAAGTCTTACTGCCTTAGTTTTTAAATGCAGGCCGGGACCATTTCCAGGTCCTGACCCCAATGATTTATGAGGTCCACTTGCCTGCATGATCTTCACGGAGGCGCCAATTAACAAACCATCTCCGGGGCCCCATCCAATTAAGGACAGCAGGTGGGCTGCACGGGTGGAAGAGCCAATGCGAGCGACCAAGGCTCTGGGCGGCCAGCAGCCCCATTGGGAGAGGTTCTAAAAAAGGTTAAAATAAGAGTGGCCCCACAGGTACCAGGCCATCATTGTGGAGGGGGAGCACCTCGAACGGGATGGCCTGCAGCCGCAGCTGTGGCCCTCTGACACTCATGGCTCTGGGGGTGGAGGGGATTTAAAGGAGGCCTTGTTAGACCTTGACCTGTCCCTGGGAGGCCACCTTCAGCCATCAGGAAATCCTGATGGCATGACCAATCTGCCCCCAAGTGGCCATTTAATTGCCAATAATTGGCTACACTCCACTACCAAATGGGTAGCCAGTTCTGGTTTGACCCCGCCTCCGGAAAAATCACTCATAGGCAGGATGTGCACCTTTATAAAACTGCCCCCACCCCTCCCAAAGCTACCTCCACATGGCTGATAAGATTCCGCTCCACGATTCATACTCCCCGTGGAATCTATTTTATTGTCACATTGGATTCCAGGAGCCCTGGCTAGAACAGCATAAAATATCTGTCTGACAGCAGTAACTGTGCATAATCCTGTTGTCCATAGACATGTTAAGGGAGGTGACACATTTATTAACAATATATTTAGCCCACTTGGTGTTTTTTAATCTACATGGTGTTGTAATATATCATTAAGAATGTATAAATTTCATTAGAACAAGGCTAGTAAATTGAATTGTCCCCTTTTACTTTACAGCCAATTTTTGTCTAACATTTATGGTTGATTGTTTTCAACTACATGTTGTATGTTTCATGAGATTTTCTTTCTTTTTGTCTTCTGCATGTTATTCATTTTTCTTCTCTTTCCATACTGCATCTCATTTTGGATGTAGCAAGCAAGGGTGTCTGACTAGTGTGTCTAAACTGAATAAAACTGCTAAAAGGTGAGGTTACCTTGAACTCAGTGGAAATAGAAAGTTGTACAGAGTGCTTTGCTAATGCACGTATCTCTTTTTCCACATTTCTCAGCACCCTTACCTAAGTACAAAGGGAGTACCTAGAAAGTGCAGCAATTACATTTGGGTACTTTTCATTGCATCTGAAATAACTAAAAAAAGTCGACTGGACTAAATGAAGAGGTGCTAAACTGAGCTTTACGGGGAACCATGGACATTTTCCGTGTTAGCAATGTTAATTGTCAACCTGTTATTTAAGTTGAACAGGACTGGAGGGGAAAATGCATCAAACATGCCATGCCCTCAAATAGCATCTTCCCATATCAGCAGCACACTGCACTGGAGGAGGGCCTTTAATTTACCTTAACCTGAAGTGTATGCTTTAGATCATCATTCGGGATCCCATTATGGGTCCCGGTGATAAATCTAAAGAATTCCTTCTGTTATCTCAGTGGCAGTGGTGCATTTTTGAATTGATTTATTTCATTAAACTGGATTATAAGTATTATTTGCTTTTTTTAGGCTATTGAATAGACCAGAATTCAATTATTATTTCCACTCATACATAGTGATTCAGAATATGTCACAGTAAAGCTGCGCTTTTTTTCAAAATTATTTTACACCGATAAATAATAATATTCTTGAGCAATGAAAATTAGCATAAGGCACTCCCAGAAGTAGAAATTAAGAGTGCTGTAGGTACAGACTTGACATGCAAGTGATCAGAGAGGTTTTTATTGAAAAGGCATTAGCTTTTGCAGAAGACCATGCATTGCTTTATTTTTGCACATGAACACTTAATTCCTCCGATGGGAAATATACCTGCTGCTGATTCTGCTCTGGTCCTTTTTTCATTTGTTTGTAGAATCCCATTACTGGAAGCTGTAGTATGCGCTTAATGGTATAAAAGTGCAAATCTCAGCAATTTAAAGCTGCTATATAATCACTGGAAGTTTTACTAAATGCAATTCTGGGTTTCCAATGGAACATTTTTTCCTTCTTGTTTTACTAGCTATTGTATCACTGACTAGAAGATATTTTTGGTGAGAGTGGATCTCAGGAAAATGTGTGGAAAATGATTTCCACACAGATTTTCACTTTTCTTCACTTTACCATAGTAGCTGGTATTAGAGATGCAGTAAATGACCTTCTATGTGGCAGCTGATACAATAGAAATGGAGAGTTTATATTATACACTGAATGAACTTAATCATCATTTCATGCTCTTTAGACACTCCAGAAAAATCTCACAAGTTCTTCGGTAAATGATTTTAAGTGTATTATGTAACAGGAATAACAGATAAAAGTACATCAGTTAATTATTCCAATATTTCATTCAAGCTAGCTGGATGATTATCTTCAAACTTCATCTGTATAGTGATTAGAAACGCATGTGCAACAAGCTAGTAATATTTTGCCTGATACGTCATAGGACTCTGTGGCAGGGTAAAATGTTCTCCCTACAAGTGAGGGACAATAACCTGCCTCATAAAGTACATCATCCAGTTTCCCTCCAATACTCTGTTTTCTTTCAGGAAATTTTTTAAGAAAAAGGGTACTTTGTTGTTGGGTAGTTCTGGTGGAAATTGGTGGGGAGCATAGAACATGTTGTGCAGGATGTAATGCTGAGTATTTTGTGCTATAAGTGATAAAAATAAAGTGTGTAATGGCTGTTGCCGGCTACAGTAGATGTAGTGATGTGACGCTGTTCACTTTTTAATGCTTTTGTGAGTCAGAAATTTTCACTTCACTGCAGTTATACAGGGCCTTGTTGAGACCACATCTGGAGTATTGTGTGCAGTTTTGGTCTCCTTATCTGAGGAAGAATGTTCTTGCCACGGAGGGAGATTTACTAGGCTGATTCCTGGGATGGCAGGATTGACGTATGTGGAGAGATTAGGCCGACTAGGACTATATTCACTGGAGTTTAGAAGAATGAGAGGGGATCTCATAGAAACCTGTAAAATTCTAACAGGACTAGACAGGCTAGATGCAGGGAGGATGTTCCTGATGGCTGGGGAGTCCAGAACCAGGGGTCACAGTCACAGGATACAGGGTATGCCATTTAGAACCGAGATGAGGAGAAATTTCTTCACTCAGAGGATGGTGAACCTGTGGAATTCTCTACCGCAGAAGGCAGTGGAGGCCAAGTCATTAAATATATTCAAGAAGGAGATAGATATATTTCTTAATGCCAAAGGGAGCAAGGGATATGGGGAGAAAGCGGGAACAGGATACTGAATTAGACGATCAGCCATGATCTTTTTTGAATGGCGGAGCAGGCCGAAGGGCCGAATGGCCTACTCCTGCTCCTATTTTCTATGTTCATGTTCACACTGGAATATTGCAACTTCTGTCTATCCCACTGAAAGATCCACACAACCATTGTCTAAACAAATATATTGACTTTGTTTTTCTTATTTACGATATTTATTTTCTCTTTCTTATGTACAAATTTTCTTTTTCAATTTCCACTCACTCCCGTTTTTCTTTAGGAGAACAACTCTAAATTAGAGTATTGTGTGCAGTTCTGGTCTTCGTGATATAAAAAATATGTAAACACACTCAGAAGGTGCAAAAAAGATTTACAAGGATGATACCTGAACCATGAGGAACCTGTCAGAAAAAGATGAGCAGGCTGGGTCTCTTTTCTCTTGTGACGAAAAGGTTGTGGGGTGACCTAATAGAGGTTTTTAAAATTATGAAAGGTTTGATAGAGTGGACACAGAGAGAATGTTTCCACTTGGGAGGAAGAACAGAATTGGAGGCCATCAGTAGAAGATAGTCACCAAGAAATCAAATAGGGAATTCAGAAGAAACTTTTTTAACCAGAGAGTGGCGAGAATGTGGAACTTGCTACCACAGGAAGTAGTTGAGGCATTTAAGGGGAAGCTCAATAAGAATATGAGGGAGAAGGGAATAGAGGATAATGCTGATAGAGTTAGATAAGAAAGGATGGGAGGAGGCTTGAGAGGGCTATAAACGCTGGCATGGACTCATTCGGCTGAATGGCCTGTTTCTGTGCAGTAAATTCTATGTAATTCCATGTAACTTGATTCATTTATAGACACATTAACAAAACTTAGTGACATAATTTTCTCTTTTTCTTTATTTTTCACCATTTTAATGTTGTTTAAGCCTGTGGAATGCTACTTTTTCATATCTCTGTTCTTAGTGTCAGCTGTGGCTCAGTTGGTCGCACTCTTACCTCTGACTTATGAGGTCCAGGGATCAAAACCCACTCCGGACCTGAGTACAAAAATCAAGGCTGACACTCCAGTGCAGTACTGAGGGGGTGGTGCCTTTCAGATAAGATGTTAAACCAAGGCCTGGTCTGCCTGCTTGGGTAGATCCCATGGCACTGTTCTGAAGAAGAGCAGGGGAGTTAGCCCCTGTGTCCTGGCCAATATTTATCCTTCAATCAACATCACAGAAACAGATTATCTGGTCATTATCACATTGCTGTTTGTGGGTGTTTGCTGTGCATATATTGGCTGCCGTGTTTCCTACTTTACAACAGTGACTACACTTCAAAAGTACTTCATTGGCTGTAAAGCACTTTGAGACCTCCAGGATATAAATGCAAGTCTTTCTTTCGTGTGGGCATCAAATGCTTCCCAGTCTGGTGCTGCATATTTCAGATGCAAATTAAGCATTTTCCTTTCGGCCCCAAAACTACATTGTAACTCTAGACCCAGAAGATTGGCCCTACTCATCCACTATTACATTCCCATTTCTAAATCTCTTATGGCTTCTTTGAGTGAGACTGCCAGTTTAATGTGATTCAGTAATGAAGAGGAACCTGTTCTGTGCTTCAGACTCGTGCCACATAGGTCCTTGATCAAGAGTTTCCAAACTCATTCCACCAACACCTTGAAATTCAAATTCCTCCATACCTCACAGCTTCCCAACCCTGTAACCTCCTCCAGCCCTGCAACCCTTCAAGAACTCTGCTTTCTGCCAACTCTGGTCTCTTGTGCATACCCCACTTCCTTGGCTCCACCGTTGATAGTCGTGCCTTCAGCCATCTAAACCCTAAGCTCTGGAATTCCCTTCTCAAACCTTTTTCCCTCTCCACTTTTAAGAATCTCTTTAAAGCCTACCTCTTTGACCAAGCATTTGGTCACTGACCTAATGCCCCTTTCCTTGCCTTGGTGTCACTTTTTGTCTAATGCCATCCCTCTCGAGCATCATGGGAAATTTTACGGTGTTAAAGCATTGCAAGTTGATGTTGTCGAGGACCCTTACAAAGATTGCTTTCATCCTGCCAGTCTGGGCTGGATTTAAATCAGGCTAACCACAAATGAAAAGACAATGCTAAACCCCATGACATGACACATATATTCCCTCACTCGCTTTATTTTATCTCAACTATTTAACATTCAACAAAGAATGATTTATGGGTGGTAGAAATTTCTATGGGAAAAAAAGGTCACCACAATGTGCTAAATTGTATATGGTAGAGCTAGAATAAAGGCTTCTCTCTCAGTGCACAGATAGTTCTGTGGTGTGCTGGAGGTACACAGATCATCTGCTTCTCACCTGGACAGCAAGTGAAGAAGAATGACATGTACTTTGTCATTGTCTTTTGCTAATAACAAGCTATGAATAGAAAATCTAATAGAAACAAATTACTTCCTCAACGTGAATACAATCAGTAAAGAAGGCAAGATTAGAATCAATGTTCAGATAAAACTAAAAAGCCCACTTCAGCAACCAAGATAATTCCAGCCAAGCCACATTAAAAAGGCCAGAATTCCAAAACATTCATATGCCTACAGAGAATGTGTTCTGAAAAGGAATACCCAGGTTCGACCAATTGGTCAACTGCACACATTGAGCTGAAGTTAGTTAAACCATCCCAGCGGTGGACCCTGAAGTGGGTGCCATCGGCGCACATCGCATCTATGGCCGGCCCACTGCAATTATATGGCGGGAAGCCAATTATCATGATGGAAGAATGTGACAGTGGCGAGGTCCGAGGCGCTGATTATGGCGCTAGATGACTCCAGAGCGGGTGCTGGCACCATATTTAAAGCCCTACCATCCCTGCTTGCATTGATGCCTTTGAGTGATTTACTCTTTGCTGATTTCTGTTGAACCCGGTGTTGTTGTAATTCCTGGACCATGCCCACCCCCCACATCCCCGGAGAAGGACACCTCAGGATGGCAGAGGCAAGACACTGGGTAGCTCCCTGGAGTTCTCCTCCAGGCTGCGAGGGAAAGGCGGGAGGTCCTCTTCCCCAGGGATGGCAAGAGAAGGTCCTCCCACCTGACCAAGCAAGCCTGGGTGGAGATTACAAAGGAGGTCAGCGGCCGTGGGGTCACCTCTGCCCACCCCCCCAATATGGGTGCAGTGCAGGAAGAGTCAATGGCTCCCTTTATCCTGCCAAGGTGAGGGCTCCACACCTCTCTCCTCTTTGGGACCTGTATGTGGATATAGCACGACATGGGGAGGGAGGCACCACAAAGGCACTGGCAAAGGGGTTTAGACATCATCACATCCTGCCAGATGCATGGCTGCATCTCAGCCACAGGCCACCTTCTTCCACAGCTCAACCCTATCACCTCCCCTGAAAGTGGACATGGGGATGAGCCATATAGGAAAGCCCAGCAGGGGATGAGCAGCTGCCACTAGCAGAACTGTTCTCTTGCTCTTTCTGTGAAGTATAACTATCTCCCTCTTTCCACTTGCAGGAAAAGCAGGTCAATAACAGCAGGGAGACCTCAAGGGCTGGCACAGCAATTCCAGACATCTGGCCTCCTTGATGGCTGAGGAGTTAACGGGGATCCAGGGCAATCATTCAAGAGTGGATGGTGAGAATAGAGTTTCCATGCAAAAGTGAGGATTGTCTTCATTCGACATCCAACACACTTCTGGAGATCCACACCTCATATGGCTGGCATGACAAAATCTGCAATGCCAAACACACACATGTTTGTGTTCTCTTAAGTAGGTTGGCAACCGCAGGAGACTCCAACTGAAGGGGGACAGCTGTCCACCTCTGAGGAGGAGCAATTGGAGGAGGCACCATCTCTCCTGCACCTTTCACCAGCGCAGATACTTTCACCTTGGTGGGTTTGCATTTGGCCTTAGAATCAAGCTTACAAGCTGGTGAGAGCACTGCACACGTGCCCAAGCAGCTGGCTCAGCCTATGACAGCCAAGACCTCTGACAGTCAGAGGACTGTGGGTGTCCAGGCCCATGCTGAGCCCCAGGCTGATGATGAGCCTCTGGTGTTGACAGCACAGGGAATGTTGGAGTTGCAGAGAGAGGTAAGGCAACATTTGGCGGAGCTACCAGAGGCCATGTGCAGCCATGAGTGGACGATGGAGGAGTCCATCCATGACATGAGTGCTGCCATGTCTCAGGTATGTGAGCACAGGCTTCCTCCATTGAGAGGTTGGTGATCCTCATGGAGAGCCAGATCCCACAGATGCATGCAGACCTGCACACCATCGCCTTGGCCATGAGCTCAACGCAGCAATGGCAAGTCGAGAGAAGGACGAGGTGCCTGGGGTCTTCTCCAGGTCCTCATCCTTCTCTGGTCAGCAGGGAGGTGCAAGTGAGTCTTGAAAGGGAGGAGGAGAGGCTGACCTCCACAGTTGAGTGCTCCCTTCAGGGAACTCTGAGTGTGGACACCAGCTCCTCAGCCCCCCTGCCAGTGAGCCCATCCCAAGTAGCTGCAACGCCTAAGGAGAGTCCTGCACCTGTGCAGGAAACCCTCAGGCAGCTGGGGCCGCCAGGCCTCAGGCAGCCAGAGGACGGCCATCAAAGTCATCCCAGATCAAGGAGCAACATGATCAGCAGGCTGCCTCCAGCCCAGTTACTAGCGTAGGGGTCACACCTTGAGAAGCATTTGAAAACATATAAAGAAAATCATCTAGATACACTTGGGGTTCCATGGGTATCTGATATATGCCATTTGTCTGTGTTATAAAGTTTTATTGTTATTGACGAGCACATTCATTGTGGAAAATACTTATACTTTCATGCCTTAATTGTGAGATACTGACTTCATCCTTCTCCCATATTGAGCCCTCTTTTGGTAAGAGTCTCATGTGGGCCAGAGAGTGTGGTTAAGCTGGGGTTAGGCACGGAACGCAAATAGAAAGTAGGCGAAAGACTGCATGCTTTGAGATGAGTCTTTATTGAGTTCACTCTGAGAGGCCATCATGGTGGCTGGGAGCGGGTAAGTAAGAGACTGTCTCTTGCCTCCCTGGCCCATCGCTCAATGTGCCTGGCCTCTGTTGCAAGGGCTTCAACATCCAGTGCTGCCTACTCATTAGCCTCCTCCACATACTCCTCCTCGGTTGAGAAGTGGCGATCAATCAGGTCCTCATTATGCAAGGCCTCCCCCTTCTGCAGTGCTAGATTGTGCAGAATACAGCAGACCCCACCATGACATGCGAGACCCTCGCTGGAGCATACTGCAGGGCTCTACCAGATCAGTCCAGGCACCAGAATCTCATCTTCAATAGCCTAATGGTCTGCTCGATGATCACTCAGGTGGAGTTGTGGCAAGTATAGTACCTCTCCTCCGCTGCAGTCAAGGGTTCCTCACAGGTGTCAGTAGCCATGTCTTCAATGGGTAGCCCTTGTCCCCTAGAGTCCATCCCTGAAGGCGGGCAGGGAGCCTGAAAAGCTTTGGCACCTGGGACTGTCAAAGTATGTAGGCATCGTGGCTGCTTCTTGGAAAGCGGGCACACACCTGCAGGAAATGCTTTCGGTGGTCGCAGACCTGTTGAATGTTGATTGAATGAAAGCCCTTCCCGTTGATGAAGGCAGCTGGCTGGTCTTTTGCAGCCTTGATGGCCACATGTGTGCAATCAATCACACCTGGGGGAGTCCAGCGATGGCCACAAGGCCCTCGACTGTCAGGGTTGGTCCGCTAGCACACATAGTCGCCGGCCCTCTCGAACAGGACATTGGTCACCTCCTTGATGCAGCGGTGGGCCTCTGCGTGGGAGACCCCGCATATGTCCCAGTGGATCCCTGGAAAGATCCAGACGTGTAAAAGTTAAGTGCCACGATGATCTTTAGGACCGCCGGCGTAGGGTAACCACCGAATCCCATAGCTTGCACCTCATCCTACAGCATGATGCATAAGTCAATGATGGCCTCCCTTGAGAGCTGCAGTCTTCACTAACACTGCTGGGGAGGCAGTGGCGTAGCGTCAATGTCACTAGACTAGTAATCCAGAGCCCAGTCTAATGCTCTGGGGTCATGGGTTTGAATCCCACCACAGCAGATGATAAAATTTGAACTCAAAACAAATTCATCTTTGTATCAGAGCAGAGTTTTTTGACTCTTCACCTATACTCTTGACACATTGTAGAAAAAATTTGAAAAATTAGCCACAAACATGGTAGAAACGCACAGAATATCCTTGAAATTCTTATGGTTCTTTTTAAGATATATTCTTTTAAAATATTAATCAGCTTTTTTTTTAATGGTAGCAAATACTGAATGTTAATTTTGATTTGAAGAAAAATCTGAAAAAGGCAGCCATGTGATTGAAAAACAATGCATTTGAAATGAGTAGATGGTTCTCAATATAAATATAACTGCAGCAAAGCCAGCAACGTTTTGAACCATTGAACCATTTTTTAACCTAGTGCTGTGAAGAGAAGCAACTCTTCTGAGCGTGTGTCATCAGCTGCACGAAGAGAGAGCTTTGGAGAGTCAAAGAACAGCAGGACCCGCACTGGGTCAACTAGCAGTGGTTCCAGTGGGAAAAAGACCAGCGAAAGGTAAATTAAAGTGCTTATTTACATTTTTAAAGATTTCTACACTGTCCGTAATGTTTAATGGTGTTATCTTGCCAGGGAATGAAGGATTAACATGTTATGTATGCCTGTCAAGTTAGCAGGTAGAACAGCTGGAAAAGCCAACTGTTCATGTCCCCTTCCTTTAGATTTCAAACGGCTTCACTAGAACGAAACCTGTTGACATATGAGGATTTACTAATCTCTTCAGTGTGCAGCTACAAAGTAGCATAGGGTGTTACCCCGACGAAGCAGGGGCAAATTTTAAAAACTTCAAATGTGTTTTATCAAAATAGCTGTTATGAGTGTTACATTTTGATCTCTAACAGGGCCGTTACCCTGCACAATTTGAATTGTTATGAAGTGATTTCAATTTGTAGGGACACTAAATAAAGTTAAACTGGTTCAGGTTAGGTTTCGATTTCTGCTGTGAGACCATCTTGAGGAGATAATCTTGCACTGATTGAAGTTGAAACTATTTGACATGAAGCCAGTATTGAACATCAACCTCAACTTGTGTCCTTTGCCCCTGTGAGGCTGATGAGGCTTAAGTAGCTGAATTGACTGAGTGTTCCATGTGTCAGTGTTCTGGATGATGGCCTGCAGATGGTGTTGTGACGGCTGTTGTAGGTGGTTCCAAATCAGCTCAACAATTTTAAAATGAACTACTGTATTTTTTTAGACTATAAAATAACTGTATTCTATTAATACAAGCAATCTATGTAAGAGGTACTGACACTGATGTAGAGATTCAGTCGAATATTATTTCTTTCACAGTAAACCCAAGGATCCTCTCTTTAATGCAGGTGAGTAGCTATAAAAAATATTCCTTTTCAATACTAGGTTTCTGAAGTATTCATTTAGACTCTCAAAAATTGTATCATTGTTGCTTTTCGTGCTTTACATCCTTTCCTCATTTGATTTTCTTGCTTTTTAAAATGAAAACTTCTGGCTTTCATTTTCCTAAATTCTCAAATGCCTAATTTTGGAAAGCAAGGGATAGGAATGCGATCAGAATACCACAGTAGTGTGTCATCCACATCAGGCATTCATAAAAATGCTGAGATAGAAACCATGTGGGACCTACAGACTGAAGATGACACACAGGTTTTGTGTTGAATAACGATTGAGTCATAATGTGATTCTCAGACAATATATCCATTTACTTTACTTAATAAATTTTTGAAAGAGGATTTCTATCAAGCAATGGAGTATGTGTTTTTGAGATTTGCTGTATTCCTGTCTCCCCCTTCCCATTCACCCACCCACCCTTTCAGGAGCCATGTATCTTCATTTATCTTCTTCAACTAGGATGTCCTTTGGACCAGTGTTGCCAACACTATGTCATGTATAGTCATTAGGAGGTCCAGTTCTAAAGCATAAGGATCATCCTGGTTTTCTTACCTCTTTCCTCTTCCCTGTCCCCAAAAATGGAATAAACTATGGGCTGGACTTTACTGACCACCGCCCCCCACGCAACGCCAGGGGTCGTGGCGGGGGTGGGCCCGGAAAATGCCTCCGGGAGAGGCCCACCATGGGCCTTGACACCGGGAAGGCCCGGCCCCATATTGCTGACGGCGGTGAGGCCTCATGGCGGCCCCCCTGCCGCTTGGTGGCGGGCTCAAAATTTAAATATGTTAATTTATTTAAAGTATTGAAATAAATAATTACCTGCTCCCGCCATCAGTCCCGGTACAATATACGTGCCGGTGGTCAACACTCTCAGGCCTTCGGATCTCTGTCCGGAGATCCAATGCTGGACACTGGTGGGGAGGGGGAATCAGGTAAATATTTCAGTGTGAGGTGTGTGGGGGGGTGGGGGGAAGAGGAGTCAAAGCAATCCGATTGGTTTAGGGGATAGTAGGAAGGGGTTGAAGGTAAAAGTTCATAAACTTTGGGGAGGAAAGGTCAGGTATGGACGGTAAGTATTTTTGGGGGGGGGTAGAGGGCAAGGAATGAACTGTATGGTCATTGGAGGGGGGGGGGAGAGAAGGGCGAGAAACATTACGTTAATTTTTTCAATAAAATTTAAAAGATCTATAACTTTAAAACTGTAAATGAAATTGAAGGACTTGAAGCCCTTTAGAAATAGCGTCAGGCACCTGCGCAATGGTGCCTGACGCTGTTGCCAGAGACAAACCACCCGCCCCCTCCATGTCATCGGGGGTGGGGGTGGGGGCGGGGGGCGCAGTCTTTCCCAGCCATGTAAATGAGCCACCGCGTTTATTATCGCAGCTGCTCCATGGAGTAAAGCCTGCGAGTGCGGGCTGCCATCTTTGAAGCTCGCCACCGAGCTTGTAAAATGCAGCCCATTGGGTCTTCATGGTGCCTCTCATAGTAAGGGATAGGGTCAATTGGATTGGTATTCCTATGAAATGACTGCCTTGACTGCCACCTAACCGGGTTGTTGTTGGAGATACTGTTCTGATCTATAAAATCAGATCATTAGGCAGCTTAAATGGGTTTCACATTCTGTTTTAAAAGGACATAGATCTTCAATAATAGTCATTTTTTTCCTGCACAAAAATGTAAGTAAGTGATACCACTCTGGATATAGAAACTCCCTTATGATGAAATGCTTATGTAAGTTACAAAACTAAGGGCGAATTTTCTTTTGCCCTGCTCCCAAATAGTGCACACAAAATAGGTGCAATGTAGATGGAAATATGGGCACAAATACATTGTTCCCATTTTGTTCCTGAGCTACACTTGAACTTCCTCTAACTTTTCTGGTTCCTGCCCGTCACTGCACTTGGAAAGGGTGCAGCAATGTAACTTCCATGCAAATGAATGTCAGAGGATTTTGTCCCCAAATTTGCTTTAATAATGCCAATTGCACATCAGGGACAAACAGCCCCCATAAAACCTGGCATGACTTATTTCTGTACTGCTGTTTAAATGCTACCAATTTTAAGGAACAGTTTTAGTTTTATTCGTTCCTGGAATGTGGCCGTCACTGGCTAGACCAGCATTTATTGCCCATTAATAATTGCCCTTGAGAAGGTGGTGGTGAACCGCCTTCTTGAACCACTGCAGTCCATGTGGTGTAGGTATACCCACAGTGCTGTTAGGAAGGGAGTTCCAGGATTTTGACCCAATTGGTATTGTCAAGATAGATCTTTAATTTTAACTTTATAAATATAAAATAGTTTTGCTTCAAGATTTACTTCAAAGTGCTGAGAGTATTCAACACTTAGTGATAGAGGCTGTGGTCGGTTATGTACCACCCTCCCCCTCCTCCACCTTTTTAGCAATATGGCTTATTTATTGGTTGTTGAGGGGAAATGAATATATGCACCCCATGGCAGCTGCTGAAGTAATTTGTATAGCCCTCTCCTGAGTCACTTACAATTGTTTCTCCACATAGCATCTCACAGAGGCTCTGAACCAAGGTACTGGGTTCAAGCCCCACTCCAGAGATTTGAGCACATAATCCAGGCTAGCACATTAGTGCAGTCGTGATGGGGTGCTGCACTGTTGGAGGTGCTGTCTTTCAGATGAGATGTTAAACTGATACCCTATCTGCCCACTCCACTCAGATGGATGTAAAAATACCATGGTACTATTCAAAGAAGAGCAGGGGAGTTCTCCCCTGTGTCCTGACCAATATTTATCCATGAAATAACATCACTAAAACAGATTATTTAGTCACATACCTCGTTACTGTTTGTGGGATCTTGTCGTGTGCAACTTGGTTGCCACGTTTTCTACATTACAACAGTGACTACACTTCAAAAGTTCTTCATTGGCTGTAAGGCACTTTAGGACATCCCAAGGTCGTGAAAGACATTATACCAAAGCAAGTTCTGCTCCTTCAGAGTAGGAAACACCCTTCCTCTTGGACATAAACCTGAAATAAAAAGAGAAGCCACACAGTTAAAGCCAACAGCCTTCCAATCCAGCACCATAATTCTTCATACCTGCACTTGTTTCCCCAGCCCCTCGGCCTCCTGCTTGACATTATTGCGCTGCCCTCTTACCAGCTCCCCACATGGTAGACACAGCAACACGGACAAAAGAGCTGAGCTCAAGAGGTGAGGTGAGAGTGACTGCCCTTGACATCAAGGCAGCATTTGACCGAGTATGGCATACAAGAGCCTCAGCAAAACTGAAGTCAATGGGAATCAGGGGGAAAACTCTCCGCTGGTTGGAGTCATACTTAGCACAAAGGAAGATGGTTGTGGTTGTTGGAGGTCAATCATCTGAGCTCCAGGACTTCACTGCAGGAGTTCCTCAGGGTAGTGTCCTAGGTCCAACCATCTTCAGCTGCTTCATCAATGACCTTCCTTCTATCATAAGGTCATGATGATTGCACAATATTCAGCACCATTCGCGACTCCTCAGATACTGAAGCAGCCCGTGTAGAAATGCAGCAAGACCTGGACAATATCCAGGCTTGGGCTGATAAGTGGCAAGTAACATTCGTGCCACACAAGTGCCAGGCAATGACCATCTCCAACAAGAGAGAATCTAACCATCTCCCCTTGACATTCAATGGCATTACGATTGCTGAATTCCCCCACTATCAACATCCTGGGGGTTACCATTGACTAGAAACTGTACCGGAGTAGCCATATAAATACCGTGGCTACAAGAACAGGTCAGAGGCTAGGAATCCTGCGGCGAGTAACTCGCTTCTGTCTCCCCAAAGCCTGTCCAACATCTACAAGGCACAAGTCAGGAGTGTGATGGAATACTCTCCACTTGCCTGGATGGGTGCAGCTCCAACAACACTCAAGAAGCTCAACACCATCTAGGACAAAGCAGCCCACTTGATTGGCACCCCATCCACAAACATTCACCCCCTCCACCACCGACGCAGAGTGGCAACAGTGTGTACCATCTACAAGATGCACTGCAGCAATGCACCAAGACTCCTCTACCACCTAGAAGGACAAGGGCAGCAGATGAATGGGAACACCACAACCTGCAAGTTTCCCTCCAAGCAACACACCATCCTGACTTGGAACTGTATTGCCATTCCTTCATTGTCGCTGGGTCAAAATCCTGGAAGCTGCTCTCTAACAGCACTGTTGGTGTACCTACCCCACATGGACTGCAGTGGTTCAAGAAGGCATCTCACCACCACCTTCTCATGGGCAATTAGGAATGGGCAATAAATGCTGGCCGGGCCAGCGATGCCCACATCCCCATAAACAAATAAAAAACTGAACTTACATAACACCTTTAATGTAGAAAAATGTCCCAAGATGCTTCACAGAGCAAATGGAAGGGGTATTAGGAGAGCTTATTCAAGAGGAATTCGAGCCTGGGATGTTGGCAGGAGAGTAGGAATGCAGAGGTGTTGTGATCAGTTGGGGTAGGGACTGGAAGAGAAAAATACCTGAGAGGGGAGAAATGAAAGGTGGCATGACCAGTTGATAGGAAACGGAGAGAACGAGAGAAGGGCCAAGAGAAAAAATGAGAGAGACTCATGGGGTGAGGTCCATTTTTCCCCACAATGATCACTAGGAATCCATAGTAGTCTGACAAAAATGTCTATTTGACTTCAATGTCAGTCCAGAGGCTTTCTTTCTCTGGGTAGGTTTTAAATTTGGTGTATTTGAATGAATGTCAATGAGTCTGAAGCTTTAATGAATCCCAGTTACTGCTGTAATTTTTTATGTTTTAATATGTTCTATGTCCCTAAAGGAGAGAGTCATTTCAAATGCCTAATACGAATATGCAGCTGATGGGTACCTGGCCCAATCAGAGTGCCTGTTTATTCATATAGAATTTTTAAAGAAGTCATGTCCTGTGAATTGTTTTGATAATCTTGTTGCAATGCTCTAATACTTCACAATATATCATGAATGAAATTTGCATGTAATGGATTTATAAAAAAAACTAATGTGCCAAGACAAGTGGGAACTCAAGCTTCTACGTCCTATGGGAGTTTATTTAGAAGCTGTAAATGAATATGGCTGTGCAGTCCTTAGAACAGGTGTTAGGTGAACCTGACTTTCCTCATACACATCTTTATCTAGCACTTCTGTCTCTGTCTCTGTAATCACAAGGGAAGCGCCGTGTGATGCATTGCAAAGGTAGGTCTGATTTGTGCAATATTCTAGCTCTCTGAACGTTCCTGTTTCCTAGCTGTCAGGTCTCATTCACGTGTACACACAGCCTTTTCTGCAAGCATGCTTACATCTTCTTTGAAATGCAAAGCTTTCTTATCTGGGAATCACTTTTCAATGCAACCAAACTTTCCAAGTGCATTAATCAGACTTTCCTTGGAGCCACAACAGCCCTGGACTTTGAATATTTTGTTAACTGGGGAAAAAAACAATGAATTAATGAGATCTCCTGAATGACTCATAGATCCTTGTGTTGTCTTTGAATTTGGCTTGTTGAGTCATGTGACTGACGTGCAGAGAGCTATGCCACATGTCATGTTGCTTGCCTTTGAAAAGTGCTGCATCAATTCACCAGTGTTTGAAGAATAAGCATCTTTCAGGATGTACTGTCAGTTTTTAACATCTGCATGAGAGTTTGTCAAAATGTACTAATCTCAAAATTCTTGTAGCTGACCTAAATTTAGTATGGAGACATAACTCTCAGTCAGGAGTGACCTTGCCAATAATCACATGAATGATAGTCGACGAAACACAGAATTGAATATAGTCTTTTGTTAGCAGCAAATCCCATTTAATGAGCAATAGACAAGCCTAGCTTGAGCGACCATGGGTATTTTTGTTAGTAAATTAAAGCTTCCTGTGTTAACTGTAGATATAGAGAGTAATACTTTGTTTGGGTGATAGTGTAAAACAGGTGATAGTGATTGAGGTCAACAAAAATAAAAATCAGGAGGAATGTAAAACGTACTACCAACTCTCTATCACCTGTTTCACACGATCATGCAGAGTCAAAATCTACCTCGTGGACGCAAGAACCATGGACCCAAGATGCTTTAACGATGGTCTTAGCACTTGTGCTGTCCATTCAGTATTCTTATCGCACCAATATAAGTATCATTTCAATTTTCTCTATTGTGAAAGCATCAGAAATTCTTTTTGAGAGTTGTATTTTAACCCCAAAACATGCAGTATTTATGACAATAAGCTTTCACTTTCAATTTAAAGTTAAACACAGCCTAGATAAGAAAACTGCCTGGAGTAAGTTGCTAATGCTTACATCCTCTGTTTAAAAAGAGACAGATAATTGAGGTGCACACTTGTAAATCTTTATCCAGTAGATTTTAATAATGGTGCCGATGTTTTAAGAGTTGAGAAATTGTTAAACAATATATGTTACAATAGTGAGAACTAAGAGTGTTATTTTTCATGAATACTGTTAGACATTAAAATCTAACTGAAAACATATCTATAGTCATCTGTAATCATTTTATTACTTCTGCCCTCCCATTCACTCTGCATCCATGACCATTCCATGTAGTTTCAGTACAGATAGTGCTGAATCAGACTCCAAAACTGATTGGTTCTCCTGAGAGCAGTGCTGAAATCCTTGGTCTGCTATTGAACCAGGAACCAACTGTTCAAGAATCTGGAACCGTCTCAGCTAAAACTGTTGGGAAGCTTGGAACTCGCAAGTCACCCTCTCTGACCCTACCATTTCCTAAAAGCCCAAGTCAGATTCTCATCAGCCCTACTGCCACGTCGAGATCTCCAAGTTTGATGAGCCCACTTAAATCCCCTAGTCAATACTTCCAGATCTGTTTTTAACTCCTTACCTTTTACTGTAAGGAATATGTCTGTTTTATTTTGTTCTGCATGTCTACCACACATATTTCTGTCATGTTTTTTCTCTATCATGCTTTCATTCTTTTAGATTTATTACTGTTTTGTGGCTTTTATTTCACCTGCAAGACAATGCTACTTATTAGATTTCATGTTTCCTAATAATTAAGAACACAAAAGCATCATCAGCCTAATCTCCTTATGTTTCCTGCATTAAATTCTTTGCTTGGATGTATTATATTGATTAAATAGCATGTTGTGCCACTGATACTATTTTGGTCATATGGAATGTTGTCACAAATTGTTGCGATTTGGATCATTTTGCTTTATTGTTTTGACATTCGCAACACACTGCATGTAATGAAACTGTATGAAACCTTTCATGTAATAAAGACAGTTACAATTTTAAATCAAATTCTGGTGTTGGCTGTACTTCAATTTCTCCGTCTCTCTGTCCCTGTCTCTCTCTCTCTGTCTCTCTCAATGTCGCTGTCAGTTCATCTGATTTTATTGCACCTTATGTAATTGTAATTAAACAAGCATTCAAGAAATTAGCATTGTATTTTCTGTCCTTTTTACAGAGGAAGGGTACGTAAAAATGTTCCTGCGTGGGCGACCAATCACCATGTATATGCCCCAGGTTATTAAGGAAACCTACAGTCTGGAAGATAAAGGTGAACTCCCAGCCAAAAAGCTGAAGCTAGACTGGGTGTATCCTTCAATTTGTAGACTGCAATGTTGAATTATTTAACTTTAGCTATGTACAGTTGCTAAACATTGTTTTTATTTCAATAAGCCATACAATGTGTGGTGAAAATGAGCAGATTTAGTAATGAAAATCATTTAATAAAATGAAGGCTGTACTAGATTCTCCTCCCGTGAAAATGTCCTGAGGGCTTGATTCTATTTTCATATGACTTTTGATGGCTATCATTCTACATTTGTGCCTTTTAAATTCCACATCCCAGACACAAAACATATATTAACCAGTTTGAAAAGTATTTGTCTGTTTTCATGTTGATTCTTTCATATCCATTATGTATTCCCCATGCAGTAAAATCCTTGTAGTCTTTTAGAAATGTTTTACTCAGAACACTTTTTGGAAAGTTGCAGTACTGTATCGCCTCATGTCAACTGATGAAACTTTTAGATTTGTTACTGTTTTGTGACTTTTATTTCACCTATAAGGCAATGCTACTTATTAGATTTCATGTTTCCTAATAATTAAGAACACAAAAGGATCATCAGCCTAATCTCCTTATAGCCAAATATAGCCCTGTTACACAGAGGGCTGGATTTTCCCAGCTCCTCGGTGTAGTGGATCATGGCGGGGAGGCCTGCAAAGTACTTGCGGGAGCAACCAGCCACGACCCACCACACCGAGAAGGCCCTGCCGGATATTAGCAGCGGTGGCCCCCGGGCCTTCATTAAAATATTGAAATGAGCTCACTTCATATGCAAATGAACTTACCTGCAGCCGGCGGCCGTTCAACGCTGATTTTACAGCCACCGGCCACAACTCACGTTGCTTCGGAACTCCATACGGAGTTCTGAGGCGAGACTCTGGTGGGGAGGGGGGAGGAATAAAATTATCTGGGTGGGGGTGGGGAGTGGAACAAACAATCCTTATTGGCTGTGGGGATGGTGGGAAGGGGTTTAGGATCAAAGGGAATAAAGTTCGGGGGGGAAAGGTTGTGAGTGAGAGCTCACATTTTTGGGGGGGTGGAATAGGGCATAAAACTAATTATTTATGCATTGGGGTGGTGGGAGAGGGGATTTGAAGTTTTAATAAAATTTTATTTTAGTTGATTTGAAACCGTGTCACTTTAAAAATGTAAATGTCTCCTGAAGGGCTTCAAGCCCTCTAAAAATGGCGCCGGTGCCTGCGTGGTGGTGCCGGAGGCCGTTGCCGGGGATGCGGCATCTGCCCCCTTTACGTCATCGAGTACGGCTGCTCCACCCCCTCCATTTAAATGAGTCCCCTTAATATCGCGGGGGCTCTGCAGCGGCTGGTAAAATTCAGGCCAGAATTTCTGATGTTATATTGTAGGTCTGGTTGAATGTAATTTTACCAGTCTGGTCCTACTCTTACTGAACCAGAAGGACCTATTGAATTCCACAAAGTTGTGGTCTGGTGGTGAATCAGTGCTTTGTGAGGCCAAGGCTGACAAAAGGGGCTGCTCCAGCACCACAGCATCCATTGTACTCAATGACCTGCATTAATGTTACAATCCATTTTGCCTACTCTCATTATAGTATTACCTTTTCCATAATAGCAATTGCAAACCAGGGATACTTGACATTCTCATGGCTCATGGAGTGGAGATGGTACAGGCCAAGCACTGAGGCCACATTAAGACGTCAAGTGATTACACTTGAAGCTAAGTAAAACAGTAGAGATATAGTTTGATTAGTAGGAGCAAAATGGAACAAGGCATAATGTTCACTCTGATATCACACATAAGCAATACAATGATGTTTCCCTGAAAGTCTTTGCTTGAATGCCACCCTGCTTGGCAAACTCTGGAAAAAGTTCAGCCACACACATTTCAGCAGCCATTATGGCCCTGAAATTCCATGTTGAGAGTTATACTTGATTTGCACCAATGTGTTGGAGCTATGCCGACTGACGCTGTCCAGAGCTGAATCTGGCAGAATTCCTTGGATCAAGTCATTCACATATCCATTGGAGGACCTACAGTGGCTGCTATTAGATTAGCCAATTTGCTGATCGGAGGGTGGGGGAAGGGAGCAGGAAGGTTTGGGGGACAGATTGATCTAGGTCCCAGTGGGATAGGACAGCTGGAATAGATCTACATGAGGCTGCCATTTCTCAGAACCACAGCACATGCCAAGCATCCAGCCATTCCTCTGGGAGTAGCATGGTGGTGACACGTAGGAGGTAACACCAGGCTGCCCAGCTATAAGCTCCAGAGATACAGAGAGCAGCGGCTCCCTGCCATAGCAAGCTGCTATAAACACATAAGACACGTGAAAAGTACCGGATAGCAAAACACATACAGTTTTATCCAGTCTGTCTGACATAATTGCAATATCTTGTGCGTCAAAATATATTATCTCCCCACCTCATTCAGTAGTCGTGTAATCTCCTGGGAGAGGTGCAAAAGCATAAAAGCTTAGACCAATAAGGGAAAAAGTATCTGGAAAATTATGAGGTTGTGAAGGACATAGATGGCTACAACTATGTGGGGCATGCAAGCTGGAGCATACTGCAGAGCCCTCCCACCTGTAAAGGCAGTGAATCCTTCTTAAATGCAACCTCAATACTGCTTCCTCCATCCGGTTTTGTTCCTGCTCCACAATGATATGCCCTTAGGGAATGTAACATCTGCTCTGAGAAGCCTAACTATGAGTGCCGGGGGTGGGGTAGATGGGGTCAAAATCTCCTGATGCAATCACAACCAGAAATAAACCCAAGGGTGGCTAGTTTCAAACATTTCTCACTTCTGTCCGTCTCAGCTGATCCTGGAACAGCTCCAGCTTATATATCTCAACCTAATTTACCCCATGTGCATTGTCAGAGTAAACCCAGGAAATTTGGGGCTGCAATGCAATGATAATATATGCTAATAGATGCACAGGGCTAAGCCGAGGATTGTGGGTGGGGCCAAATTACACAATGAAATTTGGGGGCAGAATGGGATTTTGGAACGATAAATGGTTCCCACCCCATTTTGCTGTTCAGATTTTTTTTTTAAATTTGTTCATGAGATGTAGTGGTTGCTGGCTAGGCCAGCATTTACTGCCCATCCCTAATTGCCCTTGTACAACTGAGTGGCTCGCTAGCCATTTCGGAGAACATTTAAGAGTCAACCACATTGCTGTGGGTCACATGTAGGCCAGACCAGGTAAGGACGGCAGATTTTCTTCCCGAAAGGACAATAGTGAACAAGATGGGTTTTTACAACAATCGACAATGGTTTCATGGCCATCATTAGACTAGCTTTTTAATTCCAGATTTATTAATTGAATTCAAATTTCACCATCTACCTTGGTGGTATTTGAACCCAGGTCCCCAAGGCATTAGCCTAGGCCTCTGGATTACTAGTCCAGTGACACTACACCGCCATTCTCCATGTACCCACCACAATTTAATACTGCAAACCTGCCAAAAAAGGCATAGAAATTCAGAGTTTGCCTCTTTAACCTCATTTGTGAGCAACGTTTATGGCAATACTCATGGCAGTGCTAAACACTGGGCTCAGTTTGACATTTTCCATCACACCAATTCAATGTCCTAACTAGATGGTGTTAATTCCTGTAGGCATTATCTCGATCATCTGTTGTAACTTTGGAGGAAGATCTGCAGAAATCTCGAAGAAACCACATGAACATTGTTTCCTCGATGTTTCTGTGGATCGTCCACCAGAGTGTTAATGGTAGGTTAATTATGTTAAAGATACACAGGTGAAGGGCACTGTTTAAATAGGGACTTAGAGCAGATATAAAGAGAGCCTGCTGGTACAAGGGGGGAGGCAGGAGGCAGAGATATGTAATTCCGCATTCTTTGAATAAACCACATTCAGGAAAAGGATCTGTGTCTAGCTTCATTCTTCATCATTTGACTTGGATCTGTTTAACACAGAGTTAGGGTGGTCAGTCAGGAGAAGCTCCAGGGAAATTCTAGCCCAAAGATTCTAGTCTTTTGCCCATATTCCTATGTAACAATATTTGACTATGTAAGTATTTAATGTATGTTCAATATAGCATAGTATTTAGAATACCAAGGATACAACTTATCCAGTTAGAGCATGTCCCTCTCTTTTTTAATTTCTCTCCTTTTTGTTATTCATTTAGAATTTATTGTACAAATAATTTACTTTGGACGAAGGGTTAAGTTAGTTATATTTTCCTCCTTTCCTGTGCTGTTGTAAGTATGACAGATGACCCACATTTTTGAGATGTTCCTACTACTACATTTTACTCACCCCGGTTACTTTAAAACTAAGTACAAAATCCTTGGATCAGAAAAAGAGTTTGAATTTATTTGTATGACAACGAAAATCAAGTTGCACTAGACCATAGAAGAACCATAGAAAAGTTATGGCACAGAAGGAGGCCATTCATCTCATCGTGTCTGCACCAGCTGAAAAACTATCCTCCCAATCTAATCCCACCTTCCCGCACCTGGTCCGTATCCCTGCAGGTTACAGCACTTTAGATGCAGGTCCAGGTACCTTTTAAATGAGTTGAGGGTTTCTGCCTCCAACACCGATCTGGGCAGTGAATTCCAGACACCAACCACCCTCTGGGTGAAAAAAGTTTTCCTCATGTCCCCTCTAATCCTTCAACCAATCATCTTAAATCTGTGCCCCCTGGTAATTGACCTCTCCGCTAGGGAAACAGGTCCTTCCTCTCTGCTCTATCTAGGCCCCCCCATAATTTTGTACACCTCAATTAATTCACCCCTCAGCCTTCTCTGTTCTAAGGAAAACGACCATAGCCGATTCAATCTTTCCTCATAGCTGCAACTTTCAAGCCCTGGCAATATTTGTGTAAATCTCCTCTGTACTGTCTTCATAGCAATGATGTCCTTCCTGTAATGTGGTGACCAGAACTGTGCTACAATGCACACTGCTAAATAAATGTACTGGTGTCAGCCTGATAGAGCTAATTGTTTTCCCTAAGGCTAAAGTGTATTAAACCGAAGGGTGAGAATTTTTAAATAGTATAAAAAAGTCCCTCAGAAGTCTTAAATAAAAACAGAAAGTGCTGGAAATACTCAGCAGGTCAGGCAGCATCCGTGGAGAGGGAAACAGAGTCAACACTTCAGGTCGATGATCTTTCATCAGGACCTTTTTACAGAATCCTTTTTTTTCAAATTTGTTCTTGGGATGTGGGCAGTGCTTGCAAGGCTGCATTATTGCCCATCTCTAGTTTCCTTGAATTAGAGTCATATAGGAAAAACAGCTGGAATCCTACAGAGAAACATAGAGGTCAATCCTTGCATTTTTAGAGACGGGATACAGAGAAAACAGAATTTGTTTTTGTGTTTCTTTGCCTTTATTTTCCTCCCATTAATGTTTTAAAAAAGACACAAACCTTTAGCTTTCTACTGCAAAAATGACATAGTCCTGCCTTGGCTTTCAATGTTTTTGCAACCAATTCAACTGGTACCAGCATTGTGTCTTTTAACTTTGTAGTCAAAGTGTCTCAGAATACAAACCAACTCTTGACCTATGTGAAGCTTCACCTGTTACTCCGGTTAATGTCCTTGACAAATAGATCAGTTATGGCTATCGAGGCCGGGATTGCCGCTGTAACCTGTATCTTCTGCCAACTGGTGAGATTGTGTATTTCATTGCATCTGTGGTCGTACTATACAATGTAGAGGAACAACTTCAGAGACATTACACTGGCCACAATGATGATGTCAAGTGGTAAGTTTTAGAAAACATGCAGGCAAATGTGCCATTTTTCCACCCATTGCTTGTTGCTGTGAACATTAACCCTTTTTTTACAGTCAGCATGTCCGCTAATCATGGTTGTTACAAAACAGCATGTCTGATTAATCTTTTCTGACCTGAGAGCAATTGATGTACATCTGTTTGCGATAGTGGAGGTTTTTAATGTTAATGGGAAATATGCTGGAAAGTTTCTGATGATGTCATGTCCCTGATTTTTAAACAACTATTTGCACTTATTTGTTAGCTGATCTCTCACACTGTCAGTGTGTTTGTTTTAGCTCTCCTTGGGATGAAATTGCAAGTGTTAATGACATTGAAATATCACCAGGCTGTCAGCTGAGATTGATGTAATAATGGGTATTAGCAAATCTAGTTAGGAATGATATGAGTCATGTCTTTGCCTTCAAGCAACAGCTGACAGATGTTTTTCTTTTCACAGCCTTGCAGTCCACCCTGACAGGATCACCGTAGCAACTGGTCAGGTAGCAGGGATAACCAAGGATGGAAATGTGTGTGGTACTTTTTATTCATCCCAGTAATAGTTAATGTAAAGTGAAATAGGACATGTAGGCAGATAATGCATCTCATTTACTTTGATTGGTGTTTCAATAATGGACTCTCCGACAGTCTATTTGAAAGTATCTCTATTTGTTTTAATGATGTTTTAAGTCACCAATTTAAACTGCAACAACACAATGAAGAAATCATGTGGAAAATCTATTCATATTTCCAGTAAAGATTGCTGAGCCATTTTAGAAAGGCTTTATTGTTGACTGGACTGAAGTGAAATTAATCTGCCTCTGCTTTATCTGTATAGCAAGCTGCCCCTCATATTCGAATCTGGGATTCTGTTAGCTTGAATACACTGCACACAATTGGAACAGGTTTCTTTGATCGGTCAGTAACCTGTATTGCTTTCTCAAAATCGGTAAGTGTAAGGAGGTGTTCACAGAATAGAGCCCTTTCTGTTAAACACTGTAGGAAAATCTATTATGTGTGTGTGCTTCCATTACATTTCTTTTTCAGAATGGAGGGTCTACCTTGTGTGCAGTGGATGATTCTAATGACCATGTTCTTTCAGTATGGGATTGGCAGAAAGTAGAGAGATTAGGTGATATTAAGGTATTTCCTTTCTATACATTTTTATGCTGATGTTATTGGATTATTGCAGATATTATGTTTAAATGGCTGTTAAGGCAACACGATAACAGTCAAAATTATTTATATTGTAATCTGTTTTATCTGATCTGGTATTATTTTTGTCTTGAAAAGGGGGAAAGTAGGGGAGAGTGTGTACAAGGGAATCTATAGGCCACATTATAAAAATGAGGTAAACTGCAACTATGGCTATAAACTGCATATAAAAAGAAAAGGTAACTGCAGCAATTGCATTTAGTTCAAATATTTATCAATTTGTGTTTCACATCTCTAACATTCAACAGCTTGCTGTGTTGACAGGCTCCCCCATAGATCCGAGAATTCAGGCGTTTAATTAAAGGAGATGTGAAGTGGACAAACGCTTGCAGAACATGCCTGTTCACTTGTATTGATTTCCACCTACTTAGTTTTTTACAGACCAATTTGCAGCCACCTGTCTTTATTATAGTGTTTGATCAGAAAACTCTATAAGGATGTTTGAAATAGGCTTGATGTGGAATATTGATAGTTTCATAATTTTACATTGAAAGTAAGAGTTATCTTCCCTAATTCAGAAGCTACAAAATAATCTTTTCAGGCACAAGTTCTGCTGTTAATTCCCCACCTCCACAGTGGGGAGTTCCCTTATGGCACAATTTTAAGGCTATCGTCTACTAATTGAAGTTAACAATGCATATAGAGATTGCTCCCAGTGGTAGAATGTAATTGTAAGATATGGGTGTATTCCTGTAATTGAGTTTGCAGTCTGTAATAAGTAGTTAGGGAGCAGGAATGTGAAGAATGGTCTATACTACTCTTGTGTGTCTCCTTTTGGATGGTTGAAGAGTAGCAATGGCAACTGCCGGAGACCAGCTTATCTGCACATTCTCCTAAAGGAGAGGGGAAAGTAATGAAGTGGCTGGGGTATTCCAACAATTAGTGAGGAAAGACTTAATAATTCAGTCAAAGCATGTGTAGGTCCCAGAAATGTTCCTCTGAAGTTAACTGTGTTTGTACAATTGGTGGCTATTTAGAAACATTATATATGAATATATGTTCACTTGTATCCTTGCCAGTGTTCAAATGAGCCAGTATTTGCAGCAGATTTCCATCCAACAGAGACCAACATCATTGTTACCTGTGGGAAATCACACATTTACTTTTGGACACTTGAAGGAGGCTCCTTTGCAAAGAAACAAGGATTGTTTGAGGTAAGTTTGCATTGTATAAAAATCAGAAGGACATATGTTTTTCATGTAAAATAAATTCTTTAAATATGGGCAATGGAAGTCAAGCATATTGCTCCCAAAGTATAACCTTGTACCAGTCACATGATTCCTACTATGGGCTTGTACTTGCTACACAAAGATGAATGGTAAAGCACAGTTTGAATTTAAACTGGTATAATTCAACCGGAATTAAAGCTAAAGGGAATGAGAATATTCTAGAAACCAGGGTAAATCATTTAAAAGTGACAACTGACACAGGATTTCTGTACTATAGTCAACAGGTATCTGTGTTTGTCTGTAATCTCTAGCAAGAGTGTAAACTCTTAAGATTAACGAGTGATTTTATTTATCTAGGGAATATGAGTAAGCATTGTTTTCATTTTGACTCAAACAATTCGATAGGGATGAAAATAGAACTATACTTGTGTGCAACTTTTTCCAATTAATTAGTATACAACTGGGATTCCCATGCATCTGTTTCTAGGAGGTTTGCCCATAATCATTTAATGCTATGTCCTAATCCAGGAATACAGTATTTTTTTTTACTAAAATGTTCTGTCTTCATGTCTCATAACAGCAGCACATTATTTTCCAGGTTGTAAAAAATTGGACACTGATCAGTAATCATAATTGTGCACACTCGCCCAATTCCTGACATGCAACAGGAATACCTGGTAAAACCTGGTAACAGTAATGCTTAGGACGCTAAAAAAGATGCTATTAAGTTCCAACAGAAAGTTCACAAACAGAAGACTACATTGTAAAAGTAAATTGGCTTTGATTACATTCAAAGTTGTAACCTGAACTTGGAGTTCAGATGATTTGATTGACTGTGAGAATAATGATGTCATCCATTCCCCACAGATGTTTTCAAAACAGTTCCAACCATCAGATTTTCTTTTTCTATTTCTACAAAGCAAAAGTACTTAATTCTAACTCTTAGGCTGCAAGTTTGTTCCTCAGTGGAGGCTGATGCTTTAATTTACAGACACCATAAATGAAACACTGTTTGTTCTTACAGATAGTTTAAAGTGTCATGTCACAACAGATATTTGGTTCTTCAAATGACTTGAAAATTATTGTATATTGTTCTAAAAAAAAAATCTAATTTTAAATGCTATCTCATTTATCTGCTTCTTCATAGAAACATGAGAAACCAAAGTTTGTGCTGTGTGTGACCTTTGCTGAGAATGGTGATACAATAACTGGGGATTCAAGTGGAAATATTCTAGTCTGGGGAAAAGGTGAGATCAAGGTGGACTTTACTTTTCAAGTCACATTTTAGTTCTATTTCTCCTAAATACTGGTGATATCTAATTTTAATTTCAGCCATTAAATCATGTGTGAAGTACCATGAAAGGACACTATTCATGAATAAAAATTTTATCACTGAATATATTTCTTTCTTTCTTTTGGGCCTCCTTATCTCGAGAGACAATGGATACGCGCCTGGAGGTGGTCAGTGGTTTGTGAAGCAGCGCCTGGAGTGGCTATAAAGGCCAATTCTGGAGTGACAGGCTCTTCCACAGGTGCTGCAGAGAAATTTGTTTGTTGGGGCTGTTGCACAGTTGGCTCTCCCCTTGCGCCTCTGTCTTTTTTCCTGCCAACTACTAAGTCTCTTCGACTCGCCACAATTTAGCCCTGTCTTTATGGCTGCCCGCCAGCTCTGGCGAATGCTGGCAACTGGCTCCCACGACTTGTGATCAATGTCACACGATTTCATGTCGCGTTTGCAGACGTCTTTATAACGGAGACATGGACGGCCGGTGGGTCTGATACCAGTGGCAAGCTCGCTGTACAATGTGTCTTTGGGGATCCTGCCATCTTCCATGCGGCTCACATGGCCAAGCCATCTCAAGCGCCGCTGACTCAGTAGTGTGTATAAGCTGGGGGTGTTGGCCGCTTCAAGGACTTCTGTGTTGGAGATATAGTCCTGCCACCTGATGCCAAGTATTCTCCGAAGGCAGCGAAGATGGAATGAATTGAGACGTCGCTCTTGGCTGGCATACGTTGTCCAGGCCTCGCTGCCGTAGAGCAAGGTACTGAGGACACAGGCCTGATACACTCGGACTTTTGTGTTCCGTGTCAGTGCGCCATTTTCCCACACTCTCTTGGCCAGTCTGGACATAGCAGTGGAAGCCTTACCCATGCGCTTGTTGATTTCTGCATCTAGAGACAGGTTACTGGTGATAGTTGAGCCTAGGTAGGTGAACTCTTGAACCACTTCCAGAGCGTGGTCGCCAATATTGATGGATGGAGCATTTCTGACATCCTGCCCCATGATGTTCGTTTTCTTGAGGCTGATGGTTAGGCCAAATTCATTGCAGGCAGACGCAAACCTGTCGATGAGACTCTGCAGGCATTCTTCAGTGTGAGATGTTAAAGCAGCATCGTCAGCAAAGAGGAGTTCTCTGATGAGGACTTTCCGTACTTTGGACTTCGCTCTTAGACGGGCAAGGTTGAACAACCTGCCCCCTGATCTTGTGTGGAGGAAAATTCCTTCTTCAGAGGATTTGAACGCATGTGAAAGCAGCAGGGAGAAGAAAATCCCAAAAAGTGTGGGTGCGAGAACACAGCCCTGTTTCACACCACTCAGGATAGGAAAGGGCTCTGATGAGGAGCCACCATGTTGAATTGTGCCTTTCATATTGTCATGGAATGAGGTGATGATACTTAGTAGCTTTGGTGGACATCCGATCTTTTCTAGTAGTCTGAAGAGACCACGTCTGCTGACGAGGTCAAAGGCTTTGGTGAGATCAATGAAAGCAATGTAGAGGGGCATCTGTTGTTCACGGCATTTCTCCTGTATCTGACGAAGGGAGAACAGCATGTCAATAGTCGATCTCTCTGCACTGAATATATTAGAAGTCAGACATTAGATGAAGGGCTTTCTTCAACAAATGCCCTTGTGATTGTACTTCATAATTTATAGCAATATATCTTGCAATGTTGCTGTTACGACCAAGTGAGAGAGGGGTCTAGGGTTCCCTCTCAGCCTTCACCTGGTTTTACAGTAACAGGGTTTAATTTTAAACACACTGTTTTTAGCTCCTCCTTAGTGAATCCTTGGTCACTAACTTCCAATTATAAGGCAAAGAAACGAGTCAAGCAGGTTTCTTAGGTTTAAAGAAAAAAGATTGAACTTTATTAAACTGAAACTCTAATTCGGTTAACGCCTACAGATACGCGACGCGCCCACACTAGCATGCATACGCAATACACACATGCAGATAGAGACAGAAAAGAGTAGAAGAAATAAAGTGGAAAAGTTTGAGGCAATATCTGAAGATGGTTTTGGTTCCTGTTCTTCGAGCTCACTGTAAAATCCTTGATTGCAGTTAGGTCATGCTTTTCGTTGGGTCCCAGTATTCTTCTTAAACCTTGTTCGATGTAAGAGACTTTTCTCTGTTGAAGTTCATGTATATTCAATGGGTTCAGAGGCTTGTGAGAAAGAGATGGGAGCAGACAGAAGAGGTCTTCTCACTCCAGGAGCAAACAGTCTTTCTCGTTCAAACTCCTTGTACAATTCAGAAAAACCCAGGGTGTCAAGCAGGTCAGTCATGTGACTAGCCGGTCAGCTCATGTTTGTTTGTGGATTTTCTTGTCTTACCCAACCCTGGAATGTTTCTTCTTACACACAATACCTAGCACTCAAAGTCCATTGTAGGTTAAATTGGAAAAGGGAATAGCCCCTTTGTCCCTCCAAACACTGTCTGTGAGTGTGCAATTTTATTTTTCAGCCACGGCTGATCTGTTTAACAAGTCATTTCCTTACTCCAGCAACAGTTTAAAATCAATTTTCATATGACAAAATTAATATGCCTCATTCTTGGCAGGTTGGGGGTCTGCATGAGCCTCCACACCCAGCGGAATGAAATGCGATTTGAGAAAAGCGCATTTCATTAAAAGGGTCGAGCGAGAAAATATAAGATAGAGGAAAAAACATGCTTCTCTCTCTCTCAGTCATTCACATTCATTCATAAATCCTAAGACTTATTACAGCCTGTCTTTTCTTTGTAGCAGAGTTGCTTTAAACTGCCCTTTTTGGCATCCCAATAAACCTGTGGCTTTTTGGGAAAGTTTTTCTTCAGTTTGCCCATTTCCATAACTGGCTAGGGTGTCTTTGCGATGGTTAGGTTTAATTAGCCCTGAGTTGGAATTTATATTCCAGGAGAGGCAGTAGTGGGTGGGTCTATCCTGAACTCTCTTTCTGTGCTTTGTTGAGTCATGCAAAGGCTTTTGACTTCAGGGGATGCATGGTTCTCTTTTTTTCTGACTGTGAGGGAGGATTTTTTGCTAATCTCCCCTTTGTCCTCTGGGACACTCCTGCTTGCAGGTATTTGTGCAGACTCTACTGCACTCCCCTGTGGCACTGCGACTAGGTGAGGCATCACCCTCACAGTTTCTCTGCCCCCTACAGGTCTTTCTTTGTCTCTGCAGGTTCCTGTAAATGCTGTTAAGACCTCTTGTGGGTTGCTTCTAGTGTCTGCATTTACATAGGAGAATGTGGGGTCTAACTTTTCACATTTTTCAGGGTTGGCTGACCAGACGGTGGGGGTTTTCATCCGGGATTCCTCCCAGACTTCCTTTAACATGTCCTCTTGGTCACTTTTTACCCTTCTCTGTCTAACCTTTTTCCAGCCTTGTTCCTGCTTGCCTGTCCCTCTTTGTTCTCGGCAGGGGTCCCTTACAGTTCACCAGCCCTCTGCTGGAGGGTCCTCCTAACACCGGTACAGGACTTAGGGGTGCAGTTTTCACTGTAGGTTGGGGTTTCCCCTCAATCTGGCACATGTGGCAACTCCTGCAGTCAAATGGCTGTCTTATGTGGGCTTTGGTCTTTCATATACCGACATGTACAGCCACTGTAGTCTCATGGGCCCTTCTTAATATTTCTCTCCGGAGACACCACTAACTGGTGAACTATTGTCCACTCCTTGCTCTCAGGTCTGTGAGCAGAACTCCATTTCCTCATCAGTACCTCATTCTCAGCAACTCCCTCTGCTTCACTTTCAGACTGGGTAGCCTGTGTTAACTCTCTCAATACTAGGTCAGCTCACGGAGCCTCAGCTAGGTAAAAATCCATTGAATTCATTCCCTGGGTCTCCTTACTTTCCAAAGGAAGTCTCAGACAGACAGACCTGGTCATCTGCCTGCAGTGCCAATTCAGACTCCTCTGGGGGAGCTAGCTTGATCATGGCCTGATCCACTACACATTCAGGGAGACTGCAGGGGTCTGTCTCCTGCCACGGCCCTGTCTCTCTAACCTCCTGCGGTCTTCATTTCACTACTGGGGGGGGGCGGCTACCACCTTCACCTCCATCAGATCATTACCTTGGAGCAGGTCAACCCCGTCCACAGGCAAACTAGGGACAATCCCTACGGTCACCGGTCCCGAAACTAGGTCGCATTCCAGGTGCACCCAGTGTACAGATACAGGCATACACTTCTCTACAATACCATTCACCACCATCCTTGTGTTCACTGCACTCTCTGGGGGAAAGGCCAGGCCTTTTCTCACTAAAAGGGATCTAGTGGCCCCTGTGTCCCTGAGAATTATTATAGGCTTGCTTGTCCCACTCGAGGGGTATGGGGTTACTTTCCCTTCAACACAAAACCCCAATAACCTTCAGGAACCCTATTAAATTTTCCTGCATGTGCAGTAGTAAACTTCCTGGTTTGCACTCTTACTACAGTTAAAGCTACAGCTTGCTCTGTTGTGCTCTCCTCCATGTTGATGGTGGGCACAGACTCGGTGGGCTGAAGGGCCTGTTTCAGTGCTGTATCTCTAAAAAGATTCCTTCTTCACTTAATGGGTGTGCCCTGATTTAACCCTACAAGTTTTTCCTTTAATTTTCAGCAGTCAGATTTTAGATGGCCTGCCTTATTACAATGGAAGCACACAGGTCTCTGGGTCTCACTCCTGCTCATAGCACCTTTCTTTTTGGCTAGAGGAGGTTCCCCTGTGTCTCCTGCTTTTCTTTCTCTCCCAGGACTGCTTGGGCTCCTATCACCTTCCCACCCTTTGTCCTTTTCATATTTGTGGGGGTGACTAGAAAAGGTTCTCCCCTGGGAAACTGACAAACTCATCAGCCAGAACGGCTGCTTGCCGGGCTCTCTGAACCCACTGTTCCTCTACATGGGTCTTTATGGAGAGTGGGAGAGAGTGTTTAAATTTCTCTAACAGAATTACTTTTCTGAGATTCTCTTAGCTGAGCTACACTTTAAGAGCCCTCAGCCACTGGTCAAAAGCCAGCTGCTTACTTCTTTCAAACTCCAGATAAGTTTGATTAGCTTGCTTCTTGAGGGTTCTAAACTTTTGGCGATAGGCTTCAAGTACTAATTCGTGTTCCCCGAGGATAGCACTTTTTGTCAGTTCATAATTTGATGAACTCTTCTCTGGCAATGGAATAAACCTTGTGGGCTTTTCTGGTTAGCTTGCTTTGTAATAAAAGAGGCCAAGTCTCAGCTGGCCAATTTAGCGCCTTGCCAGTTTCTCAAAGGACACAAAAAACACTTCCACATCTTCTTCGTTGAATTTTGAGATTAGTTGAGCTAGTTTTAACAATTTTGTACCCAGCCCTGAATTATGCTTCTCCATATTGGCCATGCTTTCACTGGGGTTACTCTGTCGCCCCCTAGTTAATGCAAGCCGCTTTAGCTCTCTCACTTCGCATTCCTTCTGGAAGGTTCTTTCTCTTTCTCTCTCCTCCCTATCTTTGTCTTCATGTTCCTTCTGGAAGGCTCTTTCTCTCTCTCCTGCCTGTCTCTTTCTTTCTCCTGTCTCTCTCTTTCTTTCTCCTCTAATTCAAGTTTCCTCTGTTCCAATTGTATCTTTGCTAGCAGTACCCTGTCGGGGTCTACTTCTAACCCTGCTTCTGCTTCTTCAGATTCAAGGGAAAAATGGTTGGCCACTAGTTTTAGGAGTTCAGACTTCCTAGCCTTGCCATGTACAGTGATCCCACACTGCTCAGCCATTTTCCTCAACTCCACCAATAGACAGTGCTTTTAACTTATTCCATGTTACTACACCCTGGCTTGGGAAGCTACTGGCTTCAGTTGCAGACATGTTAGTACTCAAGGACAAGAAAACCTGTATTGAAATCTTGCTCCTTTTGATTGGGAACAGTTTGGTTTCCCACTTCCAGTTTCCCTTGTGGGTAAAATTTATGATAGTAGCACCAAATTTCTGTTATGACCAGGTGAGAAAGGTGCCTAGGGTTCCCTCTCAGCCTTCACCTGGTCTTACTGTAACAGGGTTTAATTTTAAACACACCGTGTTTTTAGCTGCCCCTTAGTGAATCCTTGTTCACTAACTTCCAATTATAAGGCAAAGAAACAAGCCAAACAGGTTTTCTTAGGTTTAAAGAAAGAAGGTTGAACTCGACTAAACTTAAACTCTAATTCGGTTAACGCCTACGGATATTCGACGCGCCCACGCTAGCATGCTTACGCGATACACACATGCAGATAGAGACAGAAAAGAGCAGAAGAAATAAAGTGAAAATGTTTGAGGCAATATCTGAAGATGGTTTTGGTTACTGTTCTTCGAGCTCGCTGTAAAGTCCTTGATTGTAGGTAGGTCTTGTTTTTCGTTGGGGCCCAGTATTCTTCTTAAACCTTGTTTGATGTAGGAGACTTTTCTCTCTTGAAGTTCATGTGTCCTCAGTGGGTTCAGAGGCTTGTGAGAAAGAGATGGGAGCAGTCAGGAGAGGTCTTCTCACTCCAGGAGCAAACAGTCTTTCTCCGTTCAAATTCTTTGTACAATTCAGAAAAACCCAGGTTGCCAAGCAGGTTAGTCATGTGACTAGCTGGTCTAATCACATCTGTTTGTGGATTCTCTTGTCTTAGCCGACCCTGGAATGTTTCTTCTTACACACAATACCTGGTGCTCAAAGTCTATTGTGGGTTAAATTGGAGCAGGGAACAGCCCCTTTGTCCCTCCAAACACTGTCTGTTAGTGTGCAAATGTTTTTTTTTCAGCCACGGCTGATCTGTTTAACAAGTCATTTCCTCGCTCCAGCAACAGTTTAAAGTCAATGTTCATATGACAAAATTATTATGCCTCATTCTTGGCAGGTCGGGGGTCTGCATGACAGTTGCGAACAGAAAAATTAATGAAAATAAGAATGGTAAAACAAAATGTTAATGAGGACTATACCTTTCTTTGTTACTCTATTTTATTGGTAAGACCAGACTCACTGGATCTCTGATCTCCCCAGTCTGGATGAGTTTTGAATTCTGTGAAAAAGAAAAATAGAATTATTATTGTTAAACATCACCCAAAACATTTTGAATTCCATAAAATGTTAGGGTTTCCGTGACGGATATGTTGGTTAAGACAATGAGAAATTGAGCTTTACTGACAAGAAAAGCCCCGTATTTGATTATATGTTTGTGCTGAATTAAATGATCTCAGCAAAGCTAATAAAGAACAAAGAACAGTACAGCACAGGAACAGGCCATTCGGCCCTCCAAGCCTGCGCCGATCTTGATGCCTGCCGAAACTAAAACCTTCTGCACTTCCGGGGTCCGTATCCCTCTATTCCCATCCTATTCATGTATTTGTCAAGATGCCTCTTAAACGTCTCTATGGTACCTGCTTCCACCACCTCCCCCGGCAACAAGTTCCAGGCACTCACCACCCTCTGTGTAAAGAACTTGCCTCGCACATCCCCTCTAAACTTTGCCCCTCTCACCTTAAACCTATGTCCCCTAGTAACTGACTCTTCCACCCTGGGAAAAAGCTTCTGACTATCCACCCTGTCCATGCCGCTTATAACTTTGTAAGCCTCTATCATGTCGCCCCTCCACCTCCGTCGTACCAGTGATAACAATCCGAGTTTATCCAACCTCTCCTCCTAGCTAATGCCCTCCAGACCAGGCAACATCCTGGTAAACCTCTTCTGTACCCTCTCCAAAGCCTCCACGTCCTTCTGGTAGTGATAGCCCAAATGATTGGGCTGTTACAATTGGTCCCATTACCGCTGGGTTAGGAAAGGCTAGAGATTCTGCTCCTGATCACTTGCCAGTGATTGCCATTTGCAGCATGGGTGTCCCGACACGGAGGTGAGGTGACACTGGCTGAGGACAGGATCAAGCTCTGCTGTGGTACTCTGATGATTGAATAGCTTTTTGACCACTCACACCTGGGGTCACACATGATGATGATCTCTTGGGTCATCAATGGAAAGCCCAAGGCAGCTGTAAAATTGTAGCCCAGCAAGGCGTCAGCATCTGCAGGAGAGGAGGAGAAAAGTGTCAGGAAAAAAAGAGTTCTTAAAAAAAAAAGTTCTTCGTTACAGCATTGTTTTGTATCCCACTGAAGCAGGGCATCTAATGTGGCCCCAGAGTTCATTGCCTCAATGATGGATAAATCTTAAATCACAAAATCAAGATCAGTTGGTATCAGAAGTTTGAGATATATGCAAATAAATGAGAATGTGGCCTTACACTTTATAAGCATCTCTGAGGTTTCTATGGTAAGTGGCCTTCAGAGAAACAGACCTTGGATATACTTGCACTAAACCAACTAACAGAATCCTTTCACTTGACAAACAGAGCACCTGGTGCTTGGATCACATCTTTATGGATATTTGTGATCTCTGGACCTGAAAATGTAAGCTATGCATTCATGAAAGTCAGGCAAGTACCTGTGACTTCAGGCAACAGTTAATTTTTAAGATAGTTGGAAACCAAATGTAAATGTTAGTCCCAACAGAAGCATCTGAATCTGCCTCTGCCTCTCACAAGCCCATGGGCTCCTGACCAACCCCCAAAATTCCAGTGCATAATTCTGCATTTAACTAGTGAATTGCCCAAGACGATTGACCCAACCACATTATCTAATTAAACTATTTCTCTGCTCTGTAAATCCCTTCACACATAGAAGTCACATTTAAAAAATTTTCTGTGCATAGTTTATTGGAGCAAGTTGATCACAGTCATTGCATACATAAAGCATCTGACAATCAGCGTGCTTTTATGTTGCACGCGGGGCATCTAATGTGGCCCCAGAGTTCTGGCAATCCACCCAATGGAGTCCAGACAACCAGGTCCTGTTTGTGCTCATGTTTCTTCTTCACTGGTTTCTCCTGTTGGAATTCTGTGGGCATCGGAAAGGGCTGTTCATTGCCTCAATGGTGGATAAATCTTAAATCACAAAATCAAGATTTGTTGGTATCAGAAGTTTGAGATATATGCGATTAATAGAATGTTATAGAATTCTGAATCTAATAGAATGTTATAGAATTCTGAATCTAATAGAATGTTATAGAATTCTGTATGCTGGGTATGTGTTTTGGGAATTCAGACTTCCACTTCCCACTATTTTCTGCTAAAGATGAAAATCTAGTCCCAGAGGTTTGTTGACATTTCAACATGCTGTACCAAAAATTGTAAAACCCAAGTTTGTGCCTGGAATTTGCAATCTTAGCCATTATTGCAAAGATACTGAAGCCAAATGTTGTCCCTCAGTGAGGGAAACAGCCTAGTAATCATAAGCATGTGACTCGAGTGGTATATTCTTAGACATGGAACCAGGTGGTTTTCCTTTAGGGGAGTGGTTCTGGGGATACATTGGAGTGGGGGCATAAAAATGAAAATGGAGCAGAATAATACATGTAAAGATACAGAACTTAGAAACATCACAAGATAACCAATTAAGAGGGGGCCGCACTCCTCTATTTGGGGCTCAGCGTGCCCTAATCTGACTTTAGAGTCCACGGTGTGACTAAGATGAATGAAATGATCACTTTGCTCCAAAAAAAGGAAATTGCTGTGCTCATAGCAAAATAGACTAAGAGCAAAAAAATTTAGCTTCCCTCCATAATTGCAATTTGTCAATAAATATTAATGTTAATTATCTGATCATTTTCTGTGGCTTTGTAACTGTTGAAACAAATATTAAAATTCTATTTTTAAAAACTTATCTATAGGATGCTTTGTTCATTTTTTCTGTTAAATACAATTGTATTTTTGTGACATCTTAGGTACCAACCGCATTAGCTATGCTATTCAGGGGGCCCATGAAGGGGGTATATTTGCACTTTGCATGCTGCGTGACGGCACTCTTGTATCAGGTGGGGGAAAAGACCGAAAGCTGATCTCCTGGGACCGCAATTACCAGAAGATGCAAGAAACTGAGGTGAGAATTTGAAGTTAATAACGGTATCATTTCCCAACTCCTGGATACCAATATACCAACTCTGGCTTGTTATTTTATATTCTTCAGTCAACTAATAAGTCATTGAATATGCTCCTCCCAACAACAGTTCTGTAATTGGATTAACAGGGTAGAACTTCAGTAGTCTTTAGATTAGATTAGAGATACAGCACTGAAACAGGCCCTTCGGCCCACCGAGTCTGTGCCGACCATCAACCACCCATTTATACTAATTCTACACTAATCCCATATTCCTACCAAACATCCCCACCTGTCCCTATATTTCCCTACCACCTACCTATACTAGTGACAATTTATAATGGCCAATTTACCTATCAACCTGCAAGTCTTTTGGCTTGTGGGAGGAAACCGGAGCACCCGGAGAAAACCCACGCAGACACAGGGAGAACTTGCAAACTCCACACAGGCAGTACCCAGAATCGAACCCGGGTCCCTGGAGTTGTGAGGCTGCAGTGCTAACCGCTGCGCCACTGTGCCGCCCCCTAATTATTAGGATTATTAGGATTGTCCTGGCAATTAAATTGGAATCTTCATAATGATTAAGAATACAATACATGAAAGATATGTGACATGATATGTGGTAAGTGTAGCATACTTGGGAGGGGCAGGTGTCTTTGGACCTATGGTTGCCCAAAGCTCTCCTCCACTGGGGTTTTCCTTGTGTCCTTGTTGGGTCTGTTTCAGACTGACCTAGGGAGATGGATTGCTATGCTTAGTCAACAACTCCATTATCATTTTATCATTCGACTGCCAGGATGGTATCATTTCAGCTTCCTGGACCTATTTTTCTTTTTAGCTCTAAATTAAGTCAATGCTTCAAGTTCATTGCTTTGAACAATAGAAGCATCATAAATTATATTACTTTTATCACCACACTATGCAGTTTGAAGTGGTCCCCTAGAGGGCTAAAGTACTTTCTCTTGTTCTGAAAAACATAGAAGAGCAGATCTTCTGTTAAAGTTGTACATACGAAGCACAAATAAGTTGCTAGGATAGTGCAAATACAAATCCTACCATCCTATTCAGAACAATGGAAAAATAGTACTGTTCAAAAGTTAAAAACAAACCACACCAGTGTGCATCTTTCAGCATTCACTTTTCCCTTAATGCCTTCCCTCCCTCCTGCCACCCCAGTTCTTTTCTTTCAACATTACCAGGCAGATAAAAGATGGAGGCAGGGTTCCAAATGAGCCACAAACCAGCATAGAGAAGAGTCTGAAGGCTTTTAAAGATCTGCACAGTGATCAGTGTGGAACCAGTCTATGCATTATCCCACCTGGAGTTTTCTCTATGATGGCCTGTATTTGCACTTCATTTTCATCAATATAAAGGCTTGAAAAATTATTTTTACAACATCATCCTGACAGCAAACAGTTCAAATTCTATCCAATTTTTATGAACTCCACATCATTCTATATTAGAGGGTGATTCACAGATGGAAAAGAAGCTGTTAACAGTGCTCATTTAGGTCTTGCTAAAAAATAAGAACATCAACTTGTATTTATATAGTGCCTTTAACATAATAAATTGTCCTCAGGTGTTTCACAGGAGCGTTCTCAAACAAAATTTAACATTAAGCCAAATAAGAAAATTGGGGCCAGTGAATAAAAGCTTGGTCAAAGAGGTAGGTTTTAAGAAACATCTTAAAAAAGGAAAGAGAAGAAGAGAGGCAGAGAAGTTTAGGGAAGGAATTCCAGAATTTAGAGCCTTGGCAAATGAAGGTATGGTTACCGATGGCAGAGTGGTTAAAATTGGGGATGCTCAAGAGGCCAGAATTGGAGGAACGCAGGCATCATGGAAGTTTATAGGGCTGGAGGAGATTACAGAGATATGAAGGGGTGAGGCCACTAGAGGGATTTGTAAACCAGGATGAGAATTTTAAAATCAAGGCGTTGCTTAACCAGGAGCTAATATAGATCAGCGAGCACAGGGGTGATGGGTGAATGACATTTAGTGCAAGTTAGGACACAGGCAGCAAAGTTTTAGATGACCTCAAGTTTACGGAGCATAGTCATTGGGAAAATGCTAGCATCTATTCTAAAGGATGTGATAAATGGACACTTGGATAAAAATGATCTGATTGGGCATAGTCAACATGGATTTATGAATAGGAAATCGTGTTTGATGAACCTGTTGGGGAGTTTTTTGAGGATGTTACTAACTGAGTTGATAAAGGGGAGTCGTGGACGGGGTATACTTCGATTTTCAGAAGGCGTTTGATAAAGTCCCCCACAAGAGGTTGGTTAGCAAAATTAAAGCACATGGGATAGAAGGTAATATACTGGCATGGATTAAGGATTGTTTGACAGGTAGAAAGCAGAGAGTAGGAATAAAAAGATTCTCACATTGGCAGCCTGTGACTAGTGGGGTACTGCAGGGATCAGTGCTTGGGCCCCAGCTGTTCACAATATATATCAATAATTTGGATGTGGGGATCAAATGTAGTATTTCCAAGTTCGTGAATGACACAAAACTAGGTGGGAATGCATGTTGTGAGGAAGATGCAAAGCGGCTTCAAGGGGATTTGGACAGATCTAGTGAGTGGGCAAGAACGTGGCAGATGGAGAGGCGGAGTCTTCGTTGGCACTGGCTCTGAGACATATGCAGGTAGTTGAGCCTCGACCTGTACATTCTCTGCGGAGGTTACCTCCTTCTGCGTGGGGCAGCTCTCTCTGTCTCCTCTTTGCCCTTCTTCCATATCTGGAGGCAGCTGAGGACCTTCCTGTGGGCTCATAGGTTGTTGAGGTGAGATTCTGAAGCCCCATGTGACCCGTGTGCCATTAATAAAATCGCTTTCAATTGGTGTTCTAAAGTATTTAATTACCTGCCCGGTGCATCAGACTTCCGCCCGCCATGATTGCCACCATTCACAAAATTGGGATGGGATTTCAAGTCCGACATACTCTGTCCTGATTTTATGACCACCCCCCACCACGCCTCCATACCCATCCACTTTGGCCCAATAAAATTCAGCCCTAACAATTATAAATATAACTTTTCTTGCACATGGCAATATTATAAACTCTTGCCATGCTGGCAAACAAGCCCTGCAAAGTTAAGTGTTTTGTTTGAATCAAGCTGAGCCTGCTTCATCCAGAGTTGCTGCAGTAAAAATCAGACTGACAGGTGAGGTTTTAAAAAATATACTATGGGACTTATAGAGGAATAAATCTGGTCTATTTGGAACACAGTGTCTCCTGCTCCAGATCATTTTATTTGTAGTTAAGTGAATGATTGATCATGTCTTGAAATGGATCTGGTACCTTCTCCTAATTGTCACGCACATGCTTTGTTAGATTATTTCTTCTCTGAGTACTTGAGGCTTACCCTCCCCCCAATGTATTGTTCCTGTTTTAATCAGAAATATTAGTGCTGGATTAATTATTATTATCGGTCCAAATCAGACAGCACCCATTTTAATCCTGTTTGAGGCTGAGTTTAGAAATTAACTTGCTCCTTATTTTAACCTCTCAGATTTTTTATTTACTATTTGTGTATATTATGAATTGAAAAGAAGTTAAGAACTGGATGGGCCTGCCTTTCTCTTATCATCCAATGGGAATTAAGTTTAGGAAATTTTCAATTGTTGACCTCAAACTATCCACAATTCAGCAATTCAGTCTTACACATAGACCATATGAGTGGCAGGTGGAAGGCAGTGACAAACAGTCCACTAATGCTGTTGCGACGTTAGAGTTAATACTCATTGCAGCGTAGAGTAGAAGATCATTGTTAAACCTAACTTTGTGGTGGTGTTTGATACTGGAAAAACACAGAAAAAATCTGGTCCCTAAAAATATCACATGTCTTACAGAAAATAATTGAATCCTATTTATTAATTCAGAACAATGAACAAGTAAGATGATAAGTGTAAAAATTGTTGATGCTAGTGTCAGGTCAGTGCAATTGCAGGAGTTGTCTGATAATTGACTAGACATAAAAGATATGGAGATTGTCCATATTCCTGTGATAGGCACTTTCTCATTTCCACTGTTGCTTTGCTTGTCTGTTTTCTGAGATAAGGTAAAGTGATACCTTTTTTATGATGAAGAAATGCCATCTTGGTTATCTGAAGGTTATTTGTTGCAGGGTTACATTATTAAAATTCCAAAAATGAATATGTCTGTGAAACCAGATCATGAAATCTCTATCCAACATCACCAACAGTCTAAAAGCTAATCAGTAATCTTTAACAAACTGTTGTTAGCCTGCCAACAGTTTAGCCTAATAACATAACAAGTACATCCTGTATGTAATTGCGATTTCATAACATGGTTGTCTTGGTAGTACAAACATCCTGTTACAAGGGTAAGTGGGCTTCATAGCATTTCCAGTACTGATCGGACCTATATAGAATCTGTCTGTTAAACCCTCTCTTTTTTAAAATTGAGGTTCCTGAGCAGTTTGGTCCAGTGAGAACAGTAACTGAAGGAAGGGGAGAAGTGTTACTCATTGGTACAACAAGGAATTTCATCATACAAGGCACTTTATCTGGAAACTTCCACCCAATCACCCAGGTAGGTGCAGATGACTACAAAATATGCCCACTTTATCTCTTCAACTTCCTTTGTTTGCTGGAAGGAATGTTCATAAATCATTATGACAAATGCAACCAAAGCACATAAATCATGTTAATTTCTGCCCCTGATTAAGTCCCATTGTAAATTACTCATGTGGAACCCACTAGAGTCAAAGTGGCCATTTAGACTTGAGATTTATACCCGTCTTTTTGTAAGGCTCAGAACAGGTTGGCATTCCGTTTCTGTGATTTTTCTTGGCTGTGGTATAAAACTGCAAAGATAACGAGCAACAGTCTGAATTTCAATTAGTGCTATTGTACTTCTTTTCACTGCAGTTGGAGAGACAACTTTTTCTTTTATTGTTCTTCACACACAGTGACCAATGAATTGTTGTAGTAATCAATAATCAATGACATTTGAACACATTAGTGAGCAGTCAACTGTCGAGAATTGGTCCCTCTTTTTGCAGGCTGTCTTTTTGCAATCCTCTTGCCCAGAGAACCCTTTATGGTCAAGGGAAGTATTAAACTTCTCAAACACAGAGCAAACTAGCTATTGATATTTCACATCATAATGTTATTTTTGGAATATGTTTTTCACTGAGGCAAAAATTAAGCATGGCTAAATAAAAGATTTTGGAAAATCTTGTCACAGTAAATGAAGTAGTCTATTTTATGTTGATCTCTCAAGGTTTTTCCTACATAATTCCTATTTTGATCTCTTTTTTTAATTGAGCTGTTAAGGTTAATTTCAGGATCATTCATTTGCTTTATTGTTTCTACATTATCTGTAGGGTCATACGGATGAACTGTGGGGTCTGGCCAGTCATCCAAATAAGGAACAATTCCTAACATGTGGGTATGATAAACATATTACTCTGTGGGATGCTGTCGCTCATCAGACCATATGGAGCAAGATCATAGAGGTATTAAGTTGTCAATATCTTAATTCTCCAGATTTTTTATTGGAAATTGGAAAACTTAGGTAAATGCATGACACTAAGCAGAATGAAAAGAGTGGCAAAATATGAGATGAATCAATAATTAGATGCCTTGAGCTTTAAAAGCATATTGATTATAAAAGGAAAAGAAGACTGAGGAAGGCAAGGAGTTCAAGAGTGTTCAGATTTTGGGAAAGATTCAACATAGGAGACAGTGTGATGAATCATCATTTCAATAGGGTGGGGAAGAAACATATAAGAAGATGCAATTGGAGCTTAGGACAAGCAAGACAGGGAGGTTTAAAGGCAGGGGAATTGAAAGGAGTCAGCGTTCAAATAAACAATTTTGGTCAAAACCATTCAAATGATTTTTGCCTTGTAATTGAAGAACTTTTGCTGGTGGAAATAAAGCAGGCCTTGGCACAGGAGGGTTATAATATGGTTGTAGCATAGTTTTAATTATTAAAACACTGTAATTGTAAGGAAATGTTTGCTTAACAGGAAACATTCCACCTACATAATTACTATACATGTTAAAACAATCGAGATTTACAACCTCTCAGCACTACGGGGTTCAATTAATCTATTACTAACAGTCTGTGCTTCTGAATATGTTTCCTCCAAATTGTAGGACCCAGCTCAGTCTGCTGGTTTCCATCCATCAGGATATGTTGTTGCTATAGGAACCCAAACTGGAAGGTAAGTGTGAATAAGTGACTTCTCTATCAGTCAGACAGTACAATGCCAATTGCTGTTTTGTTTTGCTGTTTTTAATTATGTAAATTCACAGCAAATTGAAAAATAAAATTGGTCTGAAATAGATCATGTTTCTAAAGGTAAAGTTTTAAAAACTATGATTTCATTCATCATTTATAATACATTTTGGATGGAAAAGGGAGAAATGGATCAAGTCAGAATTTAAGGTTTTTCCTTTAATGAGGGAGTTATGTAGCAATAGTGGAACCTATTGGTAAGCTAAGGAATTGCTGACAGCACTGAAATTAGTTATACATTTGTGTTAAAGGGCCATTTTCACATTTTGTGATTTTAACTACAAATTAATAGTTTGCAGTGCTAATGGGAATATGGTTAAGTTGCATATGCCTTTTGTATGGAACCAATTGATATCCAGTGCATTTGCCTACTTTAATTGGACCAGTAGAGGTGGCACTGGGAACCCCAGTAACACGTATTACTGGACAAAAATCAGTACCACAAGTGTTCCCTCTTGGAGGGCACTACAACTAAAATAATCTAACCCGAGTTCCAATCAAACTGAAAGAAGTGCAATGTAAACAGTTGTCGTCAGTGACATTGGTTGCAGAGTGGATTTTGCATGTGAATCTTTTGCTAAATAGAACAATGCCATTTTCATCAAGTTATCCCAAAGCAGGCTTCAATTATATCTTAACATGCAGTAATAATTGATAGGCAATCATGGTTTAATTTGTTTCATTAACAGGTGGTTAGTTCTGGACACTGAATCAAAGGATCTGGTCACTGTTCACACCGATGGAAATGAACAGCTCTCAGTCATGCGCTACTCGCCAGGTACCCACCACTTTTAAATGGTTTACTGATAGTTTATCTGCAGAATTTTATTTTACTGCCTTGCAAAGCAAAGAAGAAATCATCCCACAACTTTTTTTGCACTGACTGATGCGACTTCTCACAGCTGCAGGTTCATAGCTGTGCAATGTGAAGTTATCATTTTCATTTTAAGACTGATGGTTTTTAATACGTTCTAGCTGCTGAGCTAGAAATAATCTGTCACCACTCTACAGATTGAATCTCTCATTTCCAGCAACAATCGTTGCTATTTTTGTGAAAAAAATGAAACCTTCATTCAAAAGGAAAAGTTTGTAGGGCTATGGCATAACAGTAGGAAACTGGGACTAATTAGCTCTTTCAAAGAGTCAGCACATGCATGATGGGCTGAATGGCCTCATTTTGTGCTGTATCATTCTATGATTCTTTTTGCTAAACTCAATTTCAAAGTTTCGGTAAGATTTTTGTGTCCCTCTTTTTCCCCCCAAGAACTTGGCCTCTAATCTTGGCAAGAATGAACCGCCTAGGTGCTTTTTGAACTGTATTTTCCAGTATCTATATTGCTGTTCCTTGTCCTCCAGCCCTTAAAAGTTTTTCCGTATGTTTTTTTTTTGCATCTTCACATCATGATGCTTTACCATTGATGAGAGGGCATGCATATTGCCAACTCCTGTACAACTGCTGTGAGATTGTGTAACAAATGAGTGACAGGTGATATATTTGATGGGAGAGGACCATGCTTCATTTCTGGCCTAGCTGAGCAAATTCCTCCAGAGAGATCAAGGTGTCTGAATGTCAGCATATGCTGGATATTCAAACTTCTAGAATGCCTTGACTGAGAATCACTGTTCAATCACCTGAGCTGTTGATTTTGTATTTGCTGGTGCTAGGGCTGGATTATTTCAATTGTTTAGTTATTACTTATGTTTAAAAAGGTCCTCACGTTTTTGTCAACAGCTCTGTTCCAGATTTCAACCTCTAAACAAGTTAATATTTAATATTCCTAGTCTGTATTCTATTTTTATTTATATCATTGCTTGTGTAGTTAGCATGTGATAATGAGGTGCATGCTACTGTAAATATCCCAGAACTGATGATTGAGTGAAGAATAGCCTGACAGATAGCTTTATGCCTGAGGCTGTGAGGGAGAATTATTTTAACAAAAATGTGTATTTATCCACCCCTTATTTAGTTCTAAATTTTCTTATTTGAATCAAAAATACAGTTAAGAGAGTAGCTTTTGAGGGCAAAATCAAAAGTTTACTTCATCATCAGATGCAACATATGATCATATTGACGTCAGCATTGTATCATTGACAATATTGAGTCCAACTATAGTAAGACATGGATATGCAGTGACTGAGTGCTACTCATCCTCTAACATAGATTCAAAATGGTGGGCCTGGTGAAGGATGATTTCTGGGATAGTAATATTGAACAATTCTAACTGATATTAATGTAGCATTAGTAATGTCAACCAGTAACATTTTATTTTAATTGCGTATTTTGAGAAGGATGTTGTACTTATTAAAAGCACAGGTTTGATTTAATTCCGTTATCAGTGATCTATTCTACTGTGTGCTTTTTTTTTTGTAGAGGGAAATTACTTGGCAATTGGCTCCCACGATAATTATATTTACATCTACACAGTCAATGAAAATGGCAGAAAATACAGCCGAGTTGGTAAATGCTCAGTAAGTTGCATTTAATCGAAATTGAACTGTAATGCATGTTTGTTTTGTGTTATAATGGTGGTTTGTTAAACCATTGGGGATCATTTTAATTTTAGGTGATAGTGTGAACTGGATGAATGATATCAGATCAGCCACCTCCCCGACTCAGTAGAAACAAAGATTTGGAGAGGTGTATAAGGGCCAGTTGATCCAGTATCACCACATTTACACTATCACCAAAAGTTAGCATTACCCCCATCATTCCAAACTCAGCAGCTTTTGTAAGTCAATCGGAAATTTCACATTTCAGTCAAAGGGCATTGATAAATGAACAGAGCTTTCCTTATGGAAATAAGGTGCTGCAAAGATTTTTAGTCTGCTGTGAAACCTGCTATTGTATGCAACTTTAGCAACAGTTTCATAGAGGCAGTTAGTTATGTACAATAATAGCCGAATTCATGTATAATCTAGATGTCATCTCTTCCCCTGATAGGGTCACTCCAGTTTTATCACACATCTTGACTGGTCGATTGACTCTCAGTATTTAGTGTCTAATTCCGGGGACTATGAGATCCTGTACTGTAAGTATTACATTGGCTAGATTCTAAATAAAAGTTAGTTTGTTTAGGAATTTTATTTTAAAAGGACAAGTCATACTATCAAAACAACGAGTGGCTTATATTGGCTCCTGGTTCGGCAATATCTCTATTTTAAAATTCGGATCCTTGTTTTCAAATCCCTCCGTGGCTTCACCCCTCGCCATCTCTGTAACCTTCTCCAACCCACAAAACTCTGAGATCTCTGCACTCCTCCAATTCTAGCCTCTGTGCATCCTCAATTTTAATCGTTCCACCATTGGCAGCCTGTAAGCTGCCTCGGCCCCATCTCTGGCAAAGCTTCAGAACACAAGTAGCATTACAGGCAACTGTTGCAGCAAGTGATAAAACAAATTCAAAGGTTTGATTAGAGCATCCCCTATTGGTGTTAAATGGAAATGTCATAGTTAAGCATGGACATCTTGAGACTCTCCATAGGATATATTTACATAAACAGTTTTTAAGTTTTCCACGTGCCTCTGTTAATATACTGGCCCGAATTTTGCAGTCAGCGATGATGGAACAGCCCTCTCTTTTTGCTTATAGCACAACATTTTGCATTATGCTTACAACTGCCCCAGATTTTCATGGGCTTTTTAGGGCAACTTAAAGTATTTAGAGATCCTTTTCGGTGTAGCATCCTCTGCAGGAGATCTGGTGGTGTGTATGAGCAGGGCAAGCAAAACCGCCCTCTTCAAGCAATCAGATTGAAGAGTCCTCACTGTGACGCGCAGAGAGGAATTTCACATCCCAAAAACAAATGCGTTTGGGTCGGGTGGGATGTGAAAATTTTAAAGATTTCAAACCCAAACTGAGCCCACCTTCAGCCTGCCTAATTCCAATGTTAATGGAGGCGGTGCAGTGTGGAGGGTGACCAACCCGTTCCCAGAAGGCTGGTTGATCATTTAAATATTATAATTAGGGCCCTGCCAAATTCACAGTCAAATTTTACAAATTTCATGGGTCACGGCATTTTAAGAATAATGAATTTCACAATTTCACATATTTAATTCTTAAATTTCACAGTGTTGCAACAAACCATGAAAAAGATCTATTTAAAAAAAGAGACAAAGGAGGTTTCTAGTTTCAAATAGCATTTATTGTATACTCAAAAACTATTGTAAAAAGATGACTATAAACAGGTTACATTCTTTACTCACTGAAGTCAGAGGTTGAATGTGAGCCTGGAGCAACCTGCAACTGTCTCTTCATTCCCTGTCTCTGCACTGTGAGCACCTGTCCGTGCTTAAACACAGCCCTCTCCACGCCCACAGAGTTTGTTGGAATTGTTAGACAGCATCGTGCTAGCCTTGCAGGTGAGTGAATGCACGCAGCTTTGGACAATCAAGTTTTTCCAATGGTATGTTGGCATTTGCAAAAGCATCCACAAATTCCATTATAACCAACTGACGATTTTCTGAGCTCTCTGTCGACTTCTTAAAAAAGAGATGAAATCATTGCTTGTTTTCTTTCATGTTCGTTTTCCAGCAGTGTGGTGCTGCATGATCTCTTTCTGCTGCACTGAGTTTTGGACTCTAAGTGGTGCAGAACTGTTGCCCACTATGTATGATCCAACGAAACATTGCAGCTTGTATAAAACAATCCACCTTCGGCATGCAGAATTTGGCTTCCAAATTCTTCCACTTGATCTGCTGCAGTAATGCTTGTGGTGTTTTTGATTTGCTCATTCTGGCATTCTCACTTGTCTGCAAACACTTGAGACTGCTTTTCTCAAAACTGCATTGGAAGCCCTCCCTCATCTACCAATTTGCGAGTTGAACCTTGTGTCAATCAGTAAAACGTGCGATATTTGCAACATGCCCAGTAATCAGCGAGTTCAGCCTGATGTCAATCAGTAAAACATGGGAAGTTCGCAAAATAACCAATTTCACGGAGGACCTGAGATTTCTCAGTCCGTGATGCAGTTTTCACGACTGTGAATTTGGTAGAGCACTAATTATAATGAGACTACGTGCATCATATTTAATTTCTCTTCCGGGTTTAACCTTGGCCAGCAGATTTTCCCAGGCCTCAGGAAACCTGGTAGCTAAAGAGAGGCATGGACTGTTTTGTGGAAATGTTAAGTGCCTTTACAATATAGCTTGTTAGCCAAGGGGAGCAGGAGTACTTCCACCTAGCCCACCAAACTAACCTGCTTCCCCCACACCCCACCATTGCCCACCACCCCTCCAGGATCAGCAACATCACCAAGCCCCAGGATCGGACCCACTCCAAGGTCAACTTTCCACCCCACGATTGGACAACCCTATGTTCAGACCACCCCTCCCCACCCCAGCACTCCCAGAAACCCAGCTGAAGGCCCTCCTTACAGCTTCGGGGCTGCTGCCTCCTTTAGAGACTCAATCAGGCCAGACTTCTGGGTTTCCAGACTATAACCCCTACGCCAATTGGGGAAATCATGCCACAGTAAAAATCGGGGCTGCAGAGTCTAAACCAGGAAGTATAAATTAGAATATTTAATTCAATGTAAAATCATGTACAGAAAATGAAATAAAGAAAGGCAACGATGGGAGTAAGAAAGAGACAAAAGTGACAGAAAGCAAAAGGTTAAAAATTATATTGATTTTTAATTTTTTTAAATGTCCAACAATAATTAAATTCTGAAGGAATGAGACTCCACACTTGTAAAATTAAAATTTCTGGGTCAGAATAGTTATTTGGCAGTAACTAAGACTCATCACATTGTTAAAAATTCACCTACACTTTATGCATCAGCCCTAATTTCTTCTGGCATGCTTCATGGGTAACTAGTGGGTAAATACCACAACTTTACACCCTTAATCTGTTTTCATACCAAATCTGTCACAGAGGTGTAGTGCCGCTTGTGGAAGAGCAGGGTAAATCAGACAGGAACTTCTGATTTCTGTGTTTAACTGTGCCTGTGCACTCACCGAATGTTGCTGTCTCACCTACTCCATAATAACTGTGAGTGTTGATAGTCCCACAATTATTCCTGTCACAAAATCCAGGCCCATTATAAATACGAGCATCTATGTGTAGATAGGTGGAGATTAGCGTCAGAGTGTTATTGCTGCTTTCTTTTTATTTTTCATATTCATTTGGGAGATATGGGTATTGCAAGCAAGGCTCAGTGCTGTTAGCTAGGGAATTCCAAGATTTTGACCTGGCAACGATGAAAGAAAAGTGACACATGTTCAAGTTGGGATTTGAGGGGGAACTTGGAGGTGATGGTGTTCCCGTGCATCTGCTCCCCTGTCCTTGTAGGTGGTGGAAACTGCAGATTTAGGTGGTACTGTCAAAGAAGTCTTGGCAAGTTGCTGCAGTGCATCCTATGGATGAGATGCCAATCAAGCAGCATGTTTTGTCCTGGATGGTGTCAATCTTCTTGAGTGTTGAGGTAGTTATACCAATTCAGGGAAGGGGGAGTATTCCATCACTCTGCTAACTTGTGCCTTTTAGATGGTGGCGAGGCTTTGGGGAGTCAGGAGGGAAGTCGCTCATCACAGAATAAAGTCTCTGACCTTTCATCCATATTGTTGGTATCTTTCCATCTACAAAAGATGATGGACATGCAGCAAACAATCCATTTAGGTGGGGTGTCTTCTCTTGGTGCACCTTTGTTGATGGCTGTGAAGGCCAATCCTTGAGAGGCAGCTTCTGCCACAACTGCTGCACGTGAAGCTGCCAAGTGACACTGTGAGTTGTTATTTTTGATGTTGGCACCTGTTGCCAAGCTGCTGTATCCACTGGTCATTATGATAGTGCCTGCCAGTCCACAGGATGTGTCGCTATTTCCCTCTTTCACCAGCTAGTGACTCCCAGGTCCAATAGTCGACATTTAGGGCCTTCATGTCATGCTTGCAAGCATCCTTGAAGCGGAGCTTTGGGCACCCCACTGGTCATCTGGCCCCGGAGACCTCACCATACAGAAGGTCCTTGTGTATGCGACCGTCTTCCATCCTGCAGAGGTGTCCGATCCACCAAAGCCCCCTCTGTTTGATTAGTGCCAACACACTGGGAACTCTGCCTTTGAGAGGACTGCCACATTTGTGATTTTGTCGTGCCAGGATATACCCATAATGTGCTGCAGACAGCAGAGACGGAAATTATTGAGCTTCTTTTCCTGGTAGCTGTAAGTCACCCATGTTTCACAGCCATACAGCAAGGTGCTGAGAACACAGATCTTATGAACCATCAGCTTGGTCCTAATGGTCAGCTTGGTGTTAACCCATGTGCGTTCCGCGAGTCGGCCAAAGGTGGTAGCTGTTTTCCCTATGCTTCTATCAAGCTCTCCATCAAGGGACAGATTGTCTGTTACTGTGGACCCAAGGTTGCATTTCCAGCCAGAAATGAAAGAAAGAACTGGCACTTATAAAATGCTTTTGATGACCTTAGGACATTCCAAAGTGCTTCACAGCCAATGAATCTTTTTTTTTAAGTAGAGCCAATTTTATAATGTGGGAAAATCCAGCAGCAACGTCCTACAAATAGCAACAATGACTAATTAAATGGGTTTAGAGATGTTGCTTGAAGGATGTTGACCAGGGCACTGAAAGAACTCTGCTCTTTAACTGATGTTGTGGGTTCTATTACATTCACCTGAGGAGGCAGACGGGATGTTTTTTTTCATGCCTAATCTGAAAGACGGTACCTCAGTCAGTAGAGCAGTCCCTCAGCACTGCGCTGAGGTGTCAGCTGAAATTATGTACGCAACTCTTGGACTGGGACTTGAACCCATGCCCTCCTGACTCAGAGGGAGAGTACTACTACTGAACCAGTTGAGAGGTAAGGAAAGATTTCCTTTAGTGCAATATGACCATTTTTATATATTTTTTAAATCCCAAATATTACAATCAAAAAGGGCATTATCTAACAAATGGAGGTAGATTTTTAATTAAGATTTATTCAAATTTTGGATGTTGACAGTGTTGTAGGCCCAATTTTAACTCTATGTAAGTGAATGGGTTTTGAGTGAGTTAAAATTGGGCTTTGTGATTCCAGTCTATCTTCAACTGGATTTCTATTGTTTAAGCTGCATTAGTAAATTTTCATATCGCAAGGATAACTTTTGACGGAAGCATGTTTAAGTGTCTTGAATGTATAGTTTCGTGCCTTGAAATGATTCTCTAATAGCCTGTGTGGAATACAAATTATAGTGATAAAATTCATCATTTACCATTTACTCCAGTGTGACCGAATCCTTGTGTTTTACTTTGCTTTTCATGTACAGGGATGCCTTCAGTCTGCAAGCAAGTGGTGGGTGTTGAAAATGTCAGGGATGTTGAGTGGGTCACTTATACCTGCACATTAGGATTTCATGTATTTGGTAAGTATTCTGATTATTCATATCTGTTGTAAGGAAGACTTGCAATGTTCCTACAACCATACTGGTGCAAAAAAATCCAATCTCTTCAAATAATTTACGGCTGTCTGATGTTTTGATGATGCAGGCTGTCTGGTGCTCTGGCGATGTAGCCCATCTGATATGGTGCTGTCTGGTGCTCTGGCGGTGCTGTCTGGTGCTCTGGGGATGCAGGATGTCTATTAATTGTATACTAATTGTATTTAATTGTGCACAGGTGGTGGGCATTAACTGGGGATTCAGTTGTGCTCCTACAAATAGGAACAGCCTGAAACTGTGGTGGTTGGGTTTGAAGGTGCATGTTTGTAATGCATATCTCTGTAGATATAAGCCTATAAAACTGTGTAAAGATTGGCTCCAGTTCTAGCCTTCACCACTAGCCTTTCTGGAATATAACATGGTAGCATAACATGAAAGATGAAGGATGGAAACTTAAAAAAAATCAGACATGAAACTAAAATCCTAGTAGCCATTATGTAAAATGGCAGAAAACAAATTTGATGATCTGTTAAAGGCTGATGAGGCATGGTCAGAATTTGATTGCTTTCAGAAAACAGATGAGTTCCATGGAAGAATATATTAACAGCTTGTATAAAAAGGTTGACAAAAATCAATTTGAGGATCCCTGGATTGGTACTATTGTTTAAATTACTGGATTAGAGTCATAGAGTCATTTATGGCACAGAAGGAGGCCATACAGCCCATTGAGTCCACGTTGGCTTTCCACAGAGATATGCTGTCAGTCCCACTCCCCAACTCGATCTCTGTAGCCCTGTTAGTCTGTTTCTCTCAAGTGGCCATTCAACTTCCTCTTGAAGTCAGTGATTATCTCCGTTTCCACCACCCTTGTGAGCAGCGAGTTCCAGGTCATTACCACCTGCTGCCTAAAAAGTGCTTCCTCATATTTCCCCTACACCTTTTGCCCAAAACCTTCAATCTGTGTTCCCTAGTCCTTGTATCATTTGTTAATGGGAATAGCTTTGCCTTGTCTAACTCACCTAAGCCTGTCCTAATCTTGTACACTTCTAATATATCTCCCCTCAATCTCCTTTGTTCCGAGGAGAACAAACCCAGCTTTTCCAACCTAACCTTGTAACTAAAAGTCCTGGAATCATTTTGGTAAATCTCCTCTGCATCCTCTCAAGGACCCTTACATTCTTCCTAAAGTGTGGTGACCAGAACTGGACACAATACTCCAGTTGGGACCTAGCCAGAGCTTGATAAAGGTTCAGCAAAACTTTCCTGCTTTTGTATTCTATGCCTCTGTTTATGAAGTCCAAGATCCCATATGCTTTACTAACCTCTCTCTCAATATATCCTGCTACCTTCAAAGATTGCTGCACATGCACCCCAGGTCCCTCCGTTCCTGCACATTCTTTAGAACTGTACCATTGAGTATATATTACCTCTCTCCATTCCTTCCGCCAAAATGCATCACCTCACATTTGCCAGTATTAAATTCCATCTGCCACCTCTCTGCACATTCTGCTAGCCTATCTATGTCCTGTTGCAGGCGGTTCATATCAACCGAACTGTTTGCCGCACCTCCAAGTTTGTATCGTCAGCAAATTTTGAAATTCTACTCTCTATTCCAAGATCCAAGTCATTTATATATATCAAGAAAAGCAGTGGTCCCAGCACTGACACTTGAGGAACACCACTGTCTACCATCCTCCAGTTTGAAAAGCATCCATTTGCTACGACTCGCTCTTTTCTGTCCATGAGCCAATTTTTTATCCAAGTGGACATTGATCCTCCTATTCCATGAGCTTTAATTTTGTAAACCAGCCTTTTAAATGATACCTTATCAAATGCTTTCTTAAAATCCATATAAACAACATCCACCGCATTCCCTTCATCAACGTTCTCTGTTACGTCATCAAAAAATTCAATTAGATTTGTCAAGTTGTGAAACCCAGAGCTCCAGCTGCTGCAACTGATGACACTTCCCACACATATGGTTATCCAGGATCGAGAAGTGTTCTGGAGTTCTCACAAAGCACAGGATGTACACTCCTGAGGTTGGAGCAGCCCTGCCATTTCTCTATCTATTAGAGAATAGACCTTGGTACCACAACTAAACCCTGCTACTAATAAACCCTGCTCCTACTAATACTAATAACCCTACCAATAGTAATAAACCTTTCCAACAGTAATAATAACCTTACTACTGATAATATAAACTTAACCAATACTAATCTACCTTACCACTATTAATACATGCTACCAGTGCCAAGGTTTCTGATATGGACAAGCTATTGATTCTAACTGGTCTTCAGTTCTTGGAGAGGAAGATTCTGTTGGATCAGATGTCTGCAGTCTTTAAAAAAATTCCTGGAGAAACAATCATTTCCCTCAGCCTTCATGGAACAAATGAGACATTCCGCGGTGACACAAAGAATAGAAGATGCAATGATTGTCAGATTTCTAAATAATCCAGCTACCAGATGCAGGCATCAATACAATAGAATGATCAAAGACTTGAGATATAGGAGCCCATTGAGCCTGCTCCGCCATTCAATATGATCATGGCTGATCTTGGGCTTCAACTCCACTTTCCCACCTGCTCCCCATATCCCTTGATTCCCTGAGACACCGAAAATCTATCTCAGCCTTAAATATGTTCAGTATATACAGGCAGACTGAGGATGAAAGTACCTTTAGCAGATCTGGCTATTACAGCAGAAGACTAAATTGAAACAACAAAAATGGGTTAATGAATCCCAGGAATGCCCAAGGAACAGTTAATAGGTGCTTCTGGTGTGACTGAAAGCATCATTATGTGGTGAACTGTCCAAAGCCAAGAGGCAGTGTCCTCAAAATGACACATGATGAAACGGATTCTGAGGAACAGGATGGAGATAATGATAAATCCAATTATATCCAAATTGTTCTGGTCATAAGTAGTTTTAGTCCTCTGATGAATGTCTTAGTCATGGGCTCCTTTGACTGTGCAGTACTAGATAGCACTTGTGCTTCAGCAGGATGTGGAACAGATGGGTTAAAATGTTATCTTGATTCACTAGATGATGAGGATCAGCGCAAGGTTAAGGAATATAAATGTACTGCTTGCTTTAGGTCTGCTGATGACAACACATAGAATTACTATTCTCTTTAGTGATTTCAATGTAAAATACCTCAGCTAATCCATTTTATAAGTACTGATGTAGTCTCTAGTGAAATACCTATTGTAAATTGTGCTTAATAAAATGCAGGTGGAGGGTGTAAATTAGGGTCTTACTTAAGTATATATAAGGAGACACTTACTGAAGTTTTGAGTGAGTAGCTGCAGGTTTGTGATCTTTTTAATTTGTAAAATAAATGCAAGACTGAGTGAAGATTGGCTGCAGCGTAACCCTGTAATAACAAGCCTTCTGGAGTAGAACACCTATGCTGTTGAGTATACCTTCTCTGAAAAAGGCACAAATGAAACTTGACATGGAGCATGATAAGGCAGTTATTTTTGGAAAGTCAGTTGGTCTGCAGTTTACCCAGTCAGGACATTATTGGATCATGCTTGGCATGACGTTGAGCTCTTCTTCCGTCGCCTCCGCCTCCGGGCTCACTTCTTTGACCAGGAGTCCTCCCCCCGATCAGCAGACCCATTCACCCGCCTCCAGCATTTTCCCTCTACCTGGACCCCTCCCCCTGGCCTCTTACCCGATCTTGATCTCTTCATTGAAAACTGTCGGCGAGACATTGGTCATCTCAATATCTCTGCCCCCCTCACTCACTCTAACCTGTCCCCCTCTGAACTTCAGGCACTCCGTTCTCTCAGGTCTAACTCCGACATGGTCATCAAACCTGCAGACAAGGGTGGTGCTGTTGTTGTATGGCGTACCGACCTCTACCTTGCAGAAGCTCAACGCCAACTCACAGACATTTTTTCCTACCTCCCTCTGGACCATGGCCCCACCACCGAACATCAAGCCACTGTCCAAAGGACTGTCACTGACCTCATCTCCTCTGGAGATCTTCCGTCTACAGCTTCCAACCTCATAGTTCCACAACCCCAGACAGCCCGCTTCTACCTCCTTCCCAAAAAGCTTCCCTACCTCCAGTCCCACAAACGGGACTGTCCCGGCAGACCCATTGTGTCAGCCTGCTCCTGCCCCACTGAACTTATTTCTTCCTACCTTGACTCTATCTTTTCTCCGCTGGTCCAGTCTCTTCCCACCTACATCCGTGACTCTTCTGACGCCCTATGTCATTTTGACAATTTCCAGTTTCCTGGTCCCAACCGCCTCCTCTTCACTATGGACGTCCAATGGCTCTAGACCTCCATCCCCCACCAGGATGGTTTGAGGGCTCTCCGCTTCTTCCTTGAACAGAGGCCCAACCAGTCTCCATCCACCACCACCCTCCTCCACCTGGCTGAACTTGTTTTCACATTGAACAACTTCTCCTTCAACTCCACTCACTTCCTTCAAGTAAAAGGTGTTGCTATGGGTACCCGCATGGGTCCTAGTTATGCCTGTCTTTTTGTGGGATATGTCGAGCATTCTTTGTTCCAGTCCTACTCAGGCCCCCTCCCCCAACTCTTTTTCCTGTACATTGATGACTGTATCGGTGCCGTTTCCTGCTCCCGCCCCGAACTGGAAAACTTTATCAACTTTGCTTCCAATTTCCACCCTTCTCTCACCTTTACATGGTCCATCTCTGACACTTCCTTTCCCTTCCTCGACTTCTCTGTCTCCATCTCTGGGGATAGGTTGTCTACTAATATCCATGATAAGCCCACTGACTCCCACAGCTACCTCGACTACACTTCTTCACACCCTACCTCCTGTAAGGACTCCATTCCATTCTCCCAGTTTCTCCGTCTCCGACGCATCTGCTCTGATGATGCTACCTTCCATGATGGTGCTTCTGATATGACCTCCTTTTTCCTCAACCGAGGATTCTCCTCCGCTGTTGTTGACAGGGCCCTCAACCGTGTCCGGCCCATTTCCCGCACCTCTACCCTCACCCCTTCCCCTCCCTCCCAGAACCGTGATAGGGTTCCCCTTGTCCTCACTTTCCACCCCATCAGCCTCCATATCCAAAGGATCATCCTCTGCCATTTCCGCCACCTCCAGCGTGATGCCACTACCAAACACATCTTCCCCTCCCTTTTCCTGTCAGCATTCTGAAGAGATCGTTCCCTCCGCGACACCCTGGTCCACTCCTCCATTACTCCCACCACCTCGTCCCTGTCCCATGGCACCTGTCCCTGCAATCGAAGGAGGTGTAATACCTACCCATTTACCTCCTCTCTCCTCACTATCCCAGGCCCCAAACACTCCTTTCAGGTGAAGCAGCAATTTACTGTACTTCTTTCAATGTAGTATACTGTATTCGCTGCTCACAATGTGGTCTCTTCTACATTGGGGAGACCAAACGCAGACTGGGTGACCGCTTTGCGGAACATCTCCGCTCAGTCCGCAAGCAGGACCCTGAGCTTCCGGTTGCTTGCCATTTCAACACTCCCCCCTGCTCTCATGCTCACATCTCTGTCCTGGGCTTGCTGCAGTGTTCCAGTGAACATCAACGCAAGCTCGAGGAACAGCATCTCATTTACCGATTAGGCACACTACAGCCTGCCGGACTGAATATTGAGTTCAATAATTTCAGAGCATGACGGGCCCCCCATTTTACTTTTATTTTTAGTTATTTTTTCTTTTTAAATTTTTCACAATTTTTTTTGTTTATTTCATTTCATCTTAGTTTGTTCAGTTTGCTTACCCACTGTTTCTTTTTCATGTTTGTACTTGCTGCTGTTCAATCTTCAGTCTGTTAACACCCTATTTGTACTAATGCTTTGTCTTTCAACACACCATTAACATATTGTTTGCCTTTGCTCCATGACCTTTTGGTCAGCTATGTGGCCTTGTGCAATCTGCACCTCCTTTGTTATCTCTTGCCCCACCCCCACCTCACTTGCTTATAACCTTTGACATTTCTAATATTTGCTCGTTCCGGAGAAGGGTCACTGACCCGAAACGTTAACTCTGCTTCTCTTTCTGCAGATGCTGCCAGACCTGCTGAGTGGTTCCAGCATTTCTTGTTTTTATTTCAGATTTCCAGCATCCGCAGTATTTTGCTTTTATTTTAGGACATTTTATTGTATCCCCTTAATAAAACTTGCTGTTTCTCATCAGGGTGTTAGACAAGTATTAATGGTATCAGGTGAAAAGAATCAAAGAGAAAAAAGCAAATTGACATAAAGTTACACAATTTGCTCACCCTACTTGTCAAAGGTTAAATATCCTGCTGAAAGATGCAGGTATAGTTGAAGAAGAGTATACAAGGCTGATAGAAGAGATGAGTGAGAAGTGTAAAATTGGAGGACGACGCCATGTCCTATTGTTAGCCTTCCATTGGCGTGTGACTTTAATAAGGTAGTTGCTATGGATCTAAAGATATGGACAAAGACTGAATTATTTTCATTTTACATTTTACAGACCTGGTGACCAGATTTAGTCTTTCTACAATAATACATAGTAAGGACATAAGGGTTATTATAGACATGACCATGGAGAAATGGATAGGGACTGGACTTGGGACACTATTGAAGTTTCTGACCGATAATGGAGATGTGTGAAAATATGAACATTATGGTCATGAATACCACAGCTGAAAGTCCTTTCAGCGATGAACGTTGTGAAAGGAATCATGCGGTGATCGATGAAATGCTGCATAGAAATTTTAGATCATCAGCCAACTGCAAGTTGACAACCTCCTTATCATAGATGGTTCATGCAAAGAATTCATTCCAGATGGTTGGAGGTTATCGTCCCTATCGATTAGTCTATGAGCAAAATCCTAAATTATATCTGTTCTGTGCAATAGTCCTCCTGCGCAACAAGGTACTAGAATTAGTTCAATTTTTCTCTGTACATTTGAGTACTTGACATGCAAGGAAATAGGCTTTCATCAGGGTTGAGGTCTTGGAGAATATTTGGAGAGCACTGTAGCATCGTATAAGACCATCTGAGACAAACTTCAATTTAGGAGATTTAATATACTATAAAAGAGAGGGTCATAGGGAATGGAAAGGCCCTGGTAAGCTAATAGGTTGTGATGGTAAATACACACGGTATTCAAACTGCTAAGGTTCATTCCTAATGATTAATCAGAATTAATTACAGAATCTCAGAATCTAAGCAGGGTCTGTATTGGAGTTTAGAAGGTTGAGAGGTCATCTTATTGAAACATATAAGATCCTAAGGGGACTTGACAGGGTGGATGGTGAAAGGATGTTTCCATTTGTGGAAGACTAAAACTAGGGGGCACAATTTAAAAATAAGGGGTCTCCCATTTAAGACAGAAATGAGGAGAAATTTTTTTCTCTCAGAGAGTCGTGAGTCTGTGGAACTCTCTTCCTTAGAGAGCGGTGGAGGCAAGGTCATGGAATGTTTTTAAGTGGAGGTAGACAAATTCTTGACAAGGGAGTCAAAGGGTATCGGGGGTAGGCAGAAAAGTGGAGTTGAATCCACAAACAGATCAGCCATGATCTAATAGAATGGCAGAGCAGGCTCGAGGGGTAGAATAGCCTACTCCTGCTCCTAGTTCGTATGTTTGTATTGATGATGGAAGTAAACAAGACACCTTGTTACTCAAATGCTCATGTGTTTTCTGATGAAGGTCCTGAGGAACAGAAAGTGGTAGATTAAGGGCTGGATAATGGTACTGTGAGTGATCAGAACACACATTATAGAGCCAACACACCCACAGGCCAATTATCCAGAGTGGGTACTCGGGTGACATATATTCCTGTGGGGTCTAATCCAGAGAGATGTGACAATTGTGGGACTTGCAGGAAAAGCTACTGACAAGTTTAAATATTGGTTGAATCTTAGGATAATGGTCAAGAAATTAGTTCCATGGACTGGCAGAATGGGGTGAAAGAGTGGAGAGTAAGAAAGCGCAGCGCAAGGAGTGAGAGTGAACTCAGAAATGACTTGTGTCAGAAAATGATCGCATACTGGAGAAAGAACCTTCGATAGTGCAAGAGAGAGTTCTCACAGTATTAGTCCCAGCAGACATAAAAGTGGAAATGTAGGCCAACGCTTCAATACATTAGGTGGTGAAATAAAGACCACAGAACAGTCTCGTAACAGAAGTCCTCATGATTGTGAAGTTTTGGTGGCTGCCAATAAACTTGAGGATAAACTAATGAGAGGCAAAACCGAAAGGAGTTAGACAGTTGGAGTGAATCTGGAGTGTTTTCTGAGGTAGCAGGTAAAGGTCAACCATCCTTGTCACATAGGTGGATTTGTACTCAGACTTGCAGATGAGACATAAGGCTAAAGCAAGGCTAGTTGCTATGGGTTTTGAAGAGCGACTAGTTGATACAGATGTTAGAGTGGATTCTCCCACAGCTGGAAAAGTAATCTTAAAAATGTTTTTAGCTCTGTTGGCCACATATTCTTGGGAGTGTAGGTCAATCGACATAAAAACTGCACATCTGCAAGGCAATACGTTTCATAGAGAAGTGTTTTTAAAATTGCCCAAACAGGCAGCAGATGCAGAAGGAAAACTATGAAAAATAAACAAATGCACCTATGGTTTGAATGATGATTTTTCAGTGAGATCTGTTTTGCTGAAAATATGTTGTGTTCAAATAAAAGCAGATCCTGCAGTGTTTTATTGGTATCATAAAAGGAAAACGTTCAGGCATCTTCATGATACATGTTGATGATGTATTATGGGGTGGTACAGTGGAATTTGAGAAATGTATTATTAATAAGATTACAGTAGAATTTATAATTGGGAGTCAGGCTTGTGGGGCTTTTAAATATATTGGTTCATATATTAAGCAAAATAGGTCTGGAATAACTTTAAATCAGCAGTCCTATTTAGAGAGTGTTACTCCCATCCCAGTTAATCATACTAGGTCTGTACTATGATGAAACACCCTAAAGTAGAGAATGTTTTAAGGGCAAATAAAATATTAAAAAGGAAATAAATCTGGTTAAATGCATATTTAAGTTCTCATCCAAAGAACATGAAGCTAGTCATTTTTAATGATGCTTCACACGCCAATTTTCCTGATTGGTATTCCAGTGCAGCTTCTGATGGGTGAGAATGAGAAATGTTGCCCTTCAGTTTGGGAAGCTAAGAAAATAAAAAGAGTTGTTAAAAGTACTTTAGCTGCTGAAACACTGGTTCTTGTGGAGGCAGTGGTTATGGGATTCTATTTGTCAAATACTTTAAATGAAATTTGGTATAATGGGCATACTGAAGATAGTATACCATTTGAATTTTATGTAAATAATCGTTCATTGTGGAATAATCCACGAAAAGTGAGAGTGAGGAAAGGTTACTGATTGACGTTGCTGGCATGAAACAAATTCTGGAGATAAAGGAAACCTCTGAAATTAAATGGATGGATTGAGATCACCAACTGTCAGATTGTTTTACAAAAAGAAATGCATTGTGGGAAGAAATTGTTAGGTATCCTAGAGGAGGGGCATCATGCAATGTAATGCTTTGTAGAAAATATGGAGGTCTTTAATTTGTTTTGAAATTTTGGTTGTACATATAAACCCTAATTTTTATTTCGAGAGAGAAGGCAATCTATTAATTGTATATTAATTGTGTTTAATTGTATATAGGTGGTGGGCATTAACTAGGGATTCACATGCTCTTATATACAGAATCTGACTGAAACTGTGGTGGTTGGGTTAGGAGGTGCATGTTTGTAATGTGTATCTCTTTAAATAAAAGCGTATAAATATGTGTAAAAATTGACTCCAGTTCTATCCTTCACCACCAGGCTTTCTGGAATTTAACACTGTCTGATATCCTGGTGGTGCTTCGGTGGTGCAGACTGTCTGATGCTCTGGTGATGCTATCTGGTGTTCTGTCAGTGTTTTCTGGTGCTCTAGGGCTACAGCCTTATTGTTCTGGCGATGAAGGCCGTCTGATAGCTCTGATGTAACAGTTTGGGCTCCCATATTTGTTTGTCAGTTCAGATTACTGCTTTAAAATATTTAGGTTCTGCCTACCTAACTTGGAAATGACCACTAGTATTCAACCAGGTTCACTGTAAGAACACAAAGTAGTAGACCGATACATCTCTGAGGAAGAAGAGAGTCACCGAAGACCATTATGTTGCTTTAACAGAAGCTGTAGCATTTGCATACCCATAGGCTTCCTTTGAATCACTCACCTTCCCATGGTGAAAAGAGTCAATTGCGATTGGAACAACTTTTTATTTAATTTTGAAGACAAAGATATATATAACTGAAATGCCAAAAATCAAAATTTCCTGAAGTCATGCCCTCATACTGCACCCCTAAAATTTAAATTTTATATTATCCCAGTTCTCCAACCCTTGCAGAAATTTCTAAATCCATCTTTCAAAAGTTAGACTTTGGTCTATCGTAGTTTTATTTCCCCAGAATATTACTCGTGGGATATTGGGTATAGCTGCAGCTTAAAAATTTATGTCTCACTGTACTCCTTTCATAATTACTTATTTTCATATGCCTTGCATGAGGCCATGGGTTTAAGCTATCAAGGAAAAACAAATTGAATTACAGAACATGATCCAAAAACACAAATAAATCCTGAAATCTAATGTTATAAAGAGGAATTAATTTTATTCCACCTTGAAACAATGCTTTTGACCATAGGCCTTTATTGGGAGCTGTTTTTCAATTTTTTTAAACAATCAACTTTAAAAAATTTTTAATAACACCTATGTGTCTCCTTCCATGTTCACCTCTTCCATTATGTGTTTCACTCTTTAATCCAATAGCCCTTTTGTATGAGTCTAGAACATAGCAGCCTTCCATCCAATGTAGCAACTGATCACTCAGAAATACTGTTCCTTTGACTTTCTAGCTCCACCTACCACCAGAAACTCAAATGATCGATGTCTGTCGTAGCACAGTTTTAATCTGTGATTGGTTGTATCCCTGGGTCTGTTACTGGAATTAAATCGGTGTGAGTGCTGGTGAACCTTATACCATCTGACAGCTTTCACTCATCTTTACTGGGACTTCAGCAGGCTGTACCCAGCCTCAAATTGCAGCAAATGACCGCAGCACCTAACACCTGCCTCACCTGGACTGAAGAAGGGTCACTGACCTGAAACGTTAACTCTGTTTCTCTCTCCACAGGTGCTGCCAGACCTGCTGAGTATTTCCAGCATTTCTTGTTTTTATTTCACCTGGACACTTCCCCAGGTGAACACAGAATACAAGCAGATAAATAATATATATAATAATAAAAATGAACAATTCTGACAAACGGTCATTAACCTGAAACGTTAACTCTCTTTCTCTCTCCACAGATGTTGCCAGACCTGCTGAGTATTTCCAGCATTTTCCATTTTATTTCAGATATCCAGTATCTGCAGTATTTTTCTCTTGTAAATGCATGTATAGGTCAGAATGCCATACTGGACCATTCTGGCCCACTTCAACCATTAGGCTCAAAGCATGTCTAGGCAGGCACTCACATGAACATCCAATCTTCAAATAGGAATGGAAAGATCCAATTTCTTAACAATGATATCCAATGATTTTCTTGCAGCTGCCTCAGTTTTGGAAATCTAAGATAGAAGTGTCCTCAGTTTTTAACAACCTTGCAATGTATCTTGTGTGTTGCAGGGGTTTGGCCTGAAGGATCAGATGGAACTGACATCAATGCTGTGTGCAGATCCAATGATAAAAAACTTTTGTCTACAGGCGATGACTTTGGCAAAGTGCATCTATTTTCATCCCCATGTTCACAGGCCAGGGTATGACTTCACTTTGCTTGTATTTAATTTTCTAAGAATTTCTTACCCCTCTTTTAAAATGTCTCCTCCCTTTTTTGGGTCCTTTTCCATACTGCCCATTCATATTCTCAGAGGTCAGGTTAGGTGACCTGCTCCTGGGCCTCGAGATATTATAAGTCTGCTGTCTAATTTTTCTCTCTGACACTAAATGGTGTGGCTGGGATTTTGCAGTTACAGGTGCAGACCATCTGCTCCATCACTTTCCAGTTGAGAACTGAATCTATTGTTGTCTAATAACATGGCAACCAGTGAAGTGTTGTATTGACTTAAACAGCATAAGTACTGGATCTACAGTCATTTAGCAAAATGAATATATAAGGGCTAAAAACGAATTGGGCACGATCCTGGTGATCACACCAGGATCATGCCCACGAGAAATTGCTGCTCAGCCAGAAGGCACCCCATTACCATGGGCGAGGCTGGCACAAGTGCCATTTCAGTTACATCTCCAGTGCCTACCTGGCCAGTGAGTATGTAATGGTGTCCACCCACCTGAGCGAAGAGTTGTTCAGGCCCAAGCTCACCCTTCACCAGCCCAATAATTGTCCTGTCGACATCCAAAAGGCAAAGTCACTTGGTGAATCTTGAGTGAGCCTGAGAAGTGGGAACACCTCGTGTAGGGAGATTATGCCCCCTGTGTCAGCCCTCTTGCCAAGTAAGGGGCAGGCGGATAGTCTGCCCTTACAAAGCAAACAGGACACTCCTGGAAATCATGATGCTCCGGCACAACTGAATCTCTGCTATTTTCTGGCGTGTTTCGTTGGAGCAATGGCAAGAAACTGGCAGAATTCTGGGGCCAAAATGTTTTACTAACATGGACTGAATTTTACCAGCCCCTCGATGTCGGGGGTCGTGCCGGGGTGCTCGTAAAGTATTTGCGGGAGCGGCCCGCCACAACCCGCAACACCGAGAAGGCCCTGCCGCATTTTACCAGCGGCGGCGAGGCTTGGGTGTGGCCTTTATTTTGATAAAATTAATTAAAACAACATGTAAATCAACTCACCTTGTGCCAGCGGCTGTCCCACTCCGATATTACCCCCACCAAACAGAAGTCCCGCGCCTTCGGAACTCCTTATGGAGTGTGGGGTGTGGGTAAAGTGAAGAACTCTTGTAATTGGTTGTGGGGATGATGGGAAGGGGTTGCGGGTCAAAGGTTCAGAAGTCAGGGGGGAAAGTTCACAAAATGAAAAGGTGCTTTTTTCGGTGGATGTGTCACTGTAATACATGAGGACTCAGTGGTGGGGGGTGGGAGAGGGAAATCTAAGTTGAAATAAAAATGTTCAGCAGGATCTGGTGAGGGGGCACCTTTAATTATTGAAATGAGATTGAAGGGCTTGAAGCCCCATTGTGGGGACGGGAGCAGCTGCCCCCTTTACATCAGAGGACGGCTGCTCTGCCCCCTCGCAAAATATTGCGGGGCTCAGCGACAGCGCATCAGCATGAGTGAACCGCTGAGATGAGAGTGCACCACCGCGAAATGTGGTGCGCTGATAAAATTCAGCCCATACTGTCCTTTAGCCTTGTGAAACATTAACTCCCTTTAATTATATTTCTTCCTCTGTCATGTGCATTGCTGCCGTTACTATTTCTCCTTATTCTTGTAATGCATAAGATTCTGAAATTTAAAGCTTCATTGTATAAATTCATATATTTTACACATTATTTCAAAGAATTTCAAACCCTTTGCAGCATCTGAGTGTATCTCTGAAATGAACACTGTGAATTTAAAAGGGGATGTTTCAACGGATTGGATGGTGTGTTCTTAGTGCCCAAGGCCCCAATAATTCCTAAAATCGCTCTGCCTGTAAAACATACTGAATGGCTAACAGTGGACTGGGATTCCAGATAAAAGCTACAGGCAGCTCGGGAAAGTTCCGGGGATGGAAAAACAGACTGCAAAGGTTTCCCCTCAGATGGAACTGTTAGAGGAAAGTGTTTAGCATGTGTAGCGTAACTTTACAAAGTAAATGTATTACGAGTTTCTATCTGCCGGCAAATGTTATGTGATTGGATATCAAATGATCTAATATCACTTGATCAAGCCTCCAGGAATGCATCCCCCCAGAGTCGGCGACCCTCCTGTGTGTGTAGCGCAGGAGGAACTCCTTCTGAGTTAAACTGCCAAAATCTGGGTGCACTCTTAGGGCTAGATTTTGTTCCCAGCCCGAAATCAGGTTCTGTGGCGGGGAGGGGAGGGAAATCAGAGCAACAGTGAACGCCACGAAACCCGACACTGGGATTGTTGGGCATATTCTTCCTGTCGGGGAAGCTCCATGGCGGCCCTTCCACCGCTCTGCAACGGGACCCGACTCTGCATCTTTAAATTGCACATTTGCCTGCATTAAATCTAAACCACAGCAATCTTACCATCAGCACTCATGCGCCTTCACTTTTCCGTCCAGGGAACGCCGGAGCCACCCAGGTGTGGAAGGGCTAAACTCTGCACTCTGATAGTAATGGGGGGGAGAGGGGGTGAAGGGGTCAACTCTGCACTTTGTGTAAAGGAAAGGGAGGAAGGGGGTCAACTCTGCACTTTGTTGAACTGTTTGCAGGACTGGCAGCCTTTTAAAAATGGTGCCAGCACCTACTTCGACATTGGTGATGCCCCCGCCAAGTGATTGAGGGGGAGCGGCCGCTGTGACTATGTAAAGTGGCTGCCAGCTGCAGAATCGTGACGGTGCGGCTGCCGCACCGGGCGGCCACCATTTTCCACTCCTGGTGGCGGGTCTACAAAACCCAACCGTTAATTTATATCTGTTCTTTCAGAGCTGGAGTGAGCTCAGATCTTAGTAACAGTTTGTCCCAAATTACCAGCTTTTGATACAAATAAGTTACTATTTCCTTTTTATGCAATGCTGATCCACAATGTGTCAATCAAACATAAAAAGAATTTTGTTTATCCTTGCAGGCTCCAGGCCACACATATGGAGGACACAGCAGTCATGTGACCAGTGTAAACTTTCTGCATGATGACAGTCAGCTAGTCTCCACTGGTGGGAAGGACATGAGTGTCATGCAGTGGAAGGTCATTTAAACTGGCCTCCGGCCATGACATTTGCTTTGGACGTCACAGCAAATGTAACACATATGGGATGTTTTTGCCAGAAGTTTAGCCTGCAACTAAAAAGCGAGAGAAGTTCCTGCACTTTTACAGGCCATGATTTGGCATTTCTGTTAAATGTCAAAGATTTTTATTTAAACCTCAGGAAAAATCAAGCCTCTGCAAGGTTATTGGTGCATTGTGTGGTACATGACTGTTTAACATTCTGACAGTCACTCCAGAAAACAGACTTGCTCCTGGTCTCTACAGGCTCCAATACGTGTGTGGTGAAGTGAGGGTAATGTACAGTATTGTTTATATGTTTACCCCAACAAAATGTCCATAAATACAGCCTTTCATTTTAAATGGTGAGAATAAGCTGTAATAAACTGTTTACCATCGATACTGTATGCACTAAATTTCTCATACTGACAGCAAACCTTGTGTATAATGTGTCTTAAACTTATGTCGCAGTCTGTTTTGTATCTAATTGTCAATCTGGTACCGAAGCATGGTGAGACTTGACTTCCGGTTGTCACGTTGGTGGAAGCTGCTGTGTATTTTCTTCCCCCTTCCCTGAAAGGAGCTACAACCTTGAAGACAGTTACAATTTAACTGCAGATCCGCTGACTAATGCACTGTAAGCCTGCAGAGGCAGTTCACAGAGAGAAAAAGCCTGCACTTCTATGACTGTGCAACTTCTACTCTATCTCTACTCCCCATTACCCTTCAAACCCCCCAGCTCCCCCCCTCACTTCCCCCCGAGCAACATGTTGTATGCATGGATGTTTTCCCACTGTAAACAAAGCTGTCTGCTTGTGAGGACAAAAGAAGGACAGGTGTTAGATAGGGCTGGTGAAACAGCTCGCACTTCCAGCAAGGTTGAAATATGCGGTTTACATTTGGAATGTATGTAGAGATTTTTTAAATGAAAGTTATTGGTACATTCTTTAACACTAAGGTTCAAAGACTTGTTTTGTGACTGACTGTCAATAAATTAAAATTGCTGAAAGGTATCAATGTGAATAGGTGTCTGTGCACTTCTTCCCCTCCTCCAACCTACTTGAGATGAACATTATTAAAAATGTGTTCTAATTTAAAGATCTATTGCTTTTAATGTAGCAGTACGTTAGAAACAACATGCACAAATAGGCACATATGACACTGCAACTGTATAACACTTACATCCTATATTTAAATCCAACCAGCATAAATGTGGAAGCTGACTCCATACTTTCATGTGGTTTTGCCAAGGGGTGATATATAAAAGACGAAGGCTTAGGATCTAACAATGGAGCCCTAGGATACATCTAATAGGACCATGTAGGGATGGGAGGAGAAGGCAATATAGTAGTTATAATGTTACATCAGAGCGCAATGTCACACTGACGTGAACTATGGGTGGTAGGGTAGAATTTCAGCAGTGGTTCTCCCAATCTCCTTTAGTGGAAACCCCAGAGAAATGATCCAAACCGTTGTTTGTGCCATTTCCCCAGGGTTTCACCCGTCTTCCATCGAAGATACAATGGGAAACCAGGGGAGCGAACACCCTCAGAAACTTCACCCCAAGCTGCGATTAATTGTGTCAAAGGCAGTGAAGAAGTCAGGGAGTGGCTACATGGATGCTATTTGTGACTTTGATCAGTGCAGTCCCTGCTGTGGGCAGAATGGAAGCCTGATGAGAAGGGCTCAAATATTAAATGGTGGCAGCGTAGTTGTGAGGCAACAATGTGATTCAGGACATTAGAGAGGAGTGGATTGGAAATGTGGTGGCTCTCTCCAATTACTGCAATGACCAAAGTTGTTTTGAAAAGGGGTTGATTTTGATAGTTTTAAAGGATGCAAGGACCATATCACATGATGGGACAAAAGAGGTTGGCTATCAGATCGAGGGATCACATGGCAGGCTTCATAGACAAAATTAGTGACAGCTGGAAAATAGATGGGAGAAGACAGAAATGTGGAGTAAAGGAGAACAGGGAAAGGAGGATAATCAAAGGTTTCAGAACCTTAAGGCCCTACAGCACCAGCATGTGTCCTTGCATGTAGCAGGCACTCACTATAGAACCACAGTTGTCATATCTGTAATTTCCTATCATCAGCGCTATTGGATGCTTCTATGATTTTCCAATAAGTTTTATGGTAGATCACCGTGGTCGCATGGGGCTTCCATAGGTTATGCCCAGATACAGGTTCATTGAGCTACTTTGATTTGGCATCAAAGTTGATGATGGATGGTACAGCTGGGACATTTTGGAGGAGATGGTTATGTTTGAAGAAGAGGAGATTAGAACTCTCCAGGATGAGAAAAAGAGTATGAACATTTAGCCATAGAGGCAGCAATGGTAGAACTTGACATAGTTGAACCAGATGAAGAGTAAGACCAATCACTCCCAAAGTGCACTCAAGCTTAATGTTTGCAGATCTGAGACAACACTGGTGATTATGTACCAGCAGCAGCTTCTGGTGGTGGGAGGCAGCTGGAGAAGCGGTGACATTTTCGGAGGAAATCAATGGCGGCATTAACGCCATCATGAATGAAAGGCCTGAATCAGGAAAAGTTTGAATGTGAAAGGGTATGTGTAGGGGAATTGTGGTGAAATATTCTCTATTTAACTGTGTTGAGGGTTCAAATCCAGGGTGAGGGTATTCGTGAATCCAACATACTTTACAATGAAGTTAGATGGGATAGATAAACCAGTATCACAAGGCCACCTGGTGGAGAGTTACTCGCCAACATAACCACAAGGCTATGTTTCCACTATGCTGCGAGGAATAAAATGGGGACACCACTACCCCAAGGCCACATCATCTTCCCTGTACAACCAAGAAACAGAGAGTCAGTTTAGTATCACAAGGCCCTCTACTACTTTTCCCTACTCTAGCACGAGCAATTCAGTGGACACATAAATGCTATGAGTTGCCTTCCGCCTCAGCCTTCCTTCTCCCCCTTCATAACAATACATTAAGCGATGTAACATATACACTACCAGAAACTCAATACCCTCTGCCTACTAGATCAAAAAATGTTGTACCATTTAGGTTCCAACTCCAGGTAACAGGTATTCATTTACCATTACAGTGGGGGAAGTGTGAAGCAAGTTGTGTAAAATTTTAGCGTCTATGAACTCTACTCAGACACACTACTGTGAAATAAGCTGAATTGGGCAAAGTTTGGTCTTTCATGTATAAAAATTAAAATGGCCAAAGTTGAGGAACATTTGCAGGTTCAGTTTGATTTGGATGACACTCCTAATAACTCTCTAACCTTTAACCTTCAGGAACCAATTAGTTCACATATCAATATTATGGAAGTCTGCTATCTCTATGTAATGGTTATGTTCAGTTGAATATATTATTTTGTAGTTGATATATCTGATAAAACTTGAACAGACTAATAGCCTGGTCTTACCTTTTTGGAATTGCTAAATTAATTTAAAATCAAAAATGCTGCTGCATCTACTATACTAGGTAATGGAACAGTTATTCTATGCTATTTCAGATATGTAAACTTAATTTTGTACTACAGCATATTTTAAAAGAATTCACGAGTATATATTGGGTGAAGATGCACTAAATGATTTACAACATTTTTCTAAATGTGGGTGTTGGCTTTTCAAGTGGTTCCCAAAACCAAGTATTTTTAACAAATTATTTATAATTTACAAGCAATTTGTTTATACATGCTTTTGGTTTTGTATAATTTATGATTAATCACATTGAAATAAATGTAAACTGGAAAATGATGGTGAAAATAGTAATTTTTATGCACCAGATATTTTAATTGCTTTGTCTCAAGAAGGAGCCAGGGAATTTTACACAACATTTATGGGTATGTTTTAAAATTTGAGCTACCTTTTTGAAACTGTATTGTTTTCTTTACATATCAGAACTTTCCAAACCCAGTTTTAAAATGGTGGGATGTTGTTGCTTACAACTATGCTTTTTGATAAAACCATTGATAGGCAAAGAATATTGCCCTCATTTTTCATATCCATGTAATTACCATTGATCCATTATTGTGTTTTTTCATAACTTAAAAAGTTACATTTCTGAAATGAGGATATTACCTCATGCCATGTGATAGTCACATTGCCAGATTAATGGCCTCCATTTGTCCTTCCTAAATGTCATCAATGAGGGTCAGAATTAATCTATTGTTCTATCACTCCAGCATCCAATTTTCAAACTTTAAAGAAGTCTAGTGACTCAGCAAGTTGCCATGTTGATATCAAATTAAACATGTCTGCAAAGAGACAGGTAATCAAGCTATCTGATAATTAGTTGAGAACTGTTTTTAGGTAATCTTCCATCTATAATATGATGCAGTTGTGTGTAATTGTTCTTATTTTTGGACCGTATTTCTCAGCATTTCAGTTACAGGAGAAGAAATGACCATTCATTGTAAAATGGCAACCTTGAAATTGTTTATGAATTACTGAGACCTGTACGAACTTCAAGATTTGGTTTGCTGATTGTGTGACTTTTAAATGAGGACAATGCAATTGAAAGCAAAAGTGAGTTTGTTTAAACACGAAAAGCAACTTTATTATTGGGAAGTAGACTGGAAAGAAAGATGAAGCTGCTGGTAGGAACTAGCTACGAAAAACAATCGTGTCAAACAACAATAACATAAAATCCAAAGCCCATCAAGCCTTCTCTATCCAGTGTTCATGTTGGATTATTGTACCATAGGCTTCCCTCCTACACAATCTATTGATCTATATAAGAGACATATATTTCCTACCTCCCCCTTCCCTGAAAAAAATATACAAGTCATAATAAATATTCCTATATCTCGCAATCATAGTTCTCATCAAAGAAAACACAAAGAAGGGACAAAAATGAAACAGGAGTTGTTAAAGACTAGAAATATTATTTAAGTTGAGAGAGACTGCCGAATGCTGTGGTACAGAGGGATCGGGATATCCTCATACATGAATTGCAAAAAGATAGTATGCGGGTACATGAAAGTAATTAGGAAGGCAAATGTTGCTGTTTATTGCAAGAGGGATGGAGTAGAGCAAGTGGGAAAGTCTTGCTACAATGATACAGGGTGTTGGTGAGACTGCACTTAGAATATTGTGTACAGTTCTGGTCTCCTTACTTAAGGAGGGATATACCTGCATTAGAAACAGTTCAGAGAAGGTTCACTAAGTTGATTCCTGGGATGAAGGGGTTGTCTTCCAAGGAACGGTTGAGCAGGTTGGGCCTATACTCTTTGGAGTTTAGAAGAATGAGAGGTGATCTTGTTGAAACATATAAGATTCTGAGGGGACCTGACAAGGCCGATGCTGAGGATGTTTCCCCCCTGTGGGAGAATCTAGAATTAGGGGGCACTGTTTCAAAATAAGGGGTCTCCCATTTAAGATGGAGTTGAGGAGAATTATTCCTCTCAGAGGGTTGTTGATCTTTGGAATTCTCTACCCCAAAGAGCAATGGAGATTGGGTCATTGAACATATTCAAGGCTGATCCAGACAGATTTTTGATCTACAAGGGAGTAAAGGGTTATGAAGGGCAGGCAGGAAAGTGGAGTTAAGGCCACAGTCAGATCAACCATGATCTTATCAAATGGTGGAGCAAGCTTGAGGGGTCAAATGGTCTATTCTTGCTCCTATTGCTATACATCACCAACTGTCTCTCTCTAGGCGAGAGATTCCGATGGTCCTTTGGGTCTATTGCTAGAGTATTTCTTATGTTCTTATGTCAAGACAGGAAAGGCCCCAGTATGTTTGGTCACATCATCTGAAGCAAAGGCATAGGGTGGTACTGTCCCATGCAAAACACGGAGAAAAAGAGGTGGAGACAGTATGAGTGAAAGTGTCCATATGCCAGAACCTCTGAAACTAAAGGGCCATTTACTGTGCAATGTTGAGATTGGGAGGTGCAGTTCAGGTTGCAGCCAGTAAAAATCAGATTTACATTGAAATGAGAATAGAAGTGCCAGAATTACTCAGAAGGTCTGAACTGAAACTCGGATTCTCTCTTCACAGATGCTGAGTATTTCTGTCACTTTCTGTTCTCATTTCAGAATTCCACCATCTGCAGTACTTTGCTCTCACATTTACATTGTTTGGCTCCTACCTGGTTGGAACTCCAATGGCCCTGCCCTTGAAAGAGGCTATTTGTAAAAAGACAGCTATGGATGCCTCGAGTGAACCCTTTAACAAATGTCAACAGAGGTGAAGTGGGTAGTCGTGGGCTTATCCAGGGGAGAGACAAGCCTGGACTGGCAGCAAGTGAGTAGGAATGTGGGGGAGTTGTGATGGATTGAGATAGTGATTGGCAGAGGAAGTACCCAAGAGAGGAGAAATGAAAGATGTCATGACTGGATGACAGGAAGGGGTGGAAACAAAAAGAGCAAGACCTAACTGGGGCGAAAAGAGAAAATAAGCTGGATGCTGTAAGGCAAAGACTATGAGCTCTGTTTGAATAGATGAGTCAGTAGGAATCTAATGGTTTTCCTCATTTGCAGCTATCATGTGGTTCTGGTGGACCTCTGCTTTTGTTCTCACCAAGCAATAGTCCATTCTGCCATCATTTCCTGAAGACATAAGAAATAGGAACAGGAGTAAACCATATGACCCTTTGAACCTGCTTCACCATTCAATGGCTGATCATCTGCCTCAACTCCACTTTCTGGCCTGCTTCACACATCCCTTGATTCCCCGAGAGACCAAAAATCTGTCTATCTCAGCTTTAAATATACTCAACGATGGAGCAGCCACAACCTTCTGGGGTAGAGAATTCCACAGATTCACAACCCTCTGTGTGAAGAAATTTCCCCTCATCTCAGACCTAAATGATCGACCCCTTATCCTGAGGCTGTGCCCTCGTGCTCCAGATTCCCCAGCCAAGGGAAACAATCTCTGTGTCCACCCTTCAGAATCTTGTATGTTTCAATGAGATCACCTCTCATTATTCTAAACTCCAGATAGGAACTCCAGATAGAGTAAACTCAATTTACTCAGCCTCTCGTCACAGGACAACCCTCTCATCCCAGGAACCAATCTAGTGGACCTTTGCTGTATTGCCTCTGAAGCAAGTATACACTTCCTTGGATATGGAGATAATTGTCAGCTGATGTTAATTAGTAAAGAATGGTGAAAACAATATAACTTTCAACAAATAATCAATGTTCTTAGTTTATGGTTTTCTGTGAGATTCAAGGCCATTCACCAACACTGGAAAACTAGTCCCCATTTTAATTCAGCTGTTGCATTCAATGGTGAATGTTAGTTTAAGGCTTATGAGAATGCAGGCTGAGTGCGTCAGTATTTATTGAGCAACATTATCAACAGAAACGTAAATAATTTTCATGACCATATAGTTATAGCCATAAATTTATCATTGTTGAGCCTTGCTTTTTTTTTATCAGCTTGCTACACTTTTACCTAATTGAATGGATCTGTAGGCTGTAACTAATCTGACTTGACAGTATTACACAATGATAAAGTCGTCTCTGTGTGAGACATGAAGCTGTTTCTGATGTTCTGGGAGATACCGCACTGTAAATCATCCTAGCCATTTCAATTTATTTCTGCCCTTGGTGTCATGTTTCCATGTAATCCTACGATTTACAACTTCAGTGCAAATCAAGATCAGTGGCCTTTAAATCAGTGTTTCCACTTTGTTACCAGTGGACGCCTCTTTGAAGTTCCATTTGTCAGTCCCTCATCTGTGTGAACTCCATCCCAAAGCTGGTTCACACCAATGTCAAACAGGCATTTAAAAACAGAGAGATCAAGAGAGAAGGACCTAGACATTTGTTGGTGCGTGCTGTTTTTCAGGTACAAAACAAGAGTTGAAGCATCCAACTCAGTTCTCTGGAAAAGAGAAGGCTCAGGGATGAACTAATAGAGGTCATTAAGATTATGAAAGGGCTTGATAGGGTAGACATAGAGAAAATGTTTCAATTTATGGGAGAGACCAGAATTAGGCATCATAAATATAAATGGTCTCTAATAAATCCTACAGGGAATTAAAGAGAAACTTATTTACCCAGAGAGTGGTTAGAATGTGGACAATGCTACCACAAGGAATAGTTGAGGCAAAAAGCATTGATGCTTTTAAGAGGAAGCTAGATAAGCACACGAGGGAGAATTGAATAGAAGGTTATGCTGATAGGGTTAGATGAAGGGAGGAGGCTCGAGTGGAGCAGTAACACAGGCATGGACCTGTTGGGCCAAATAATTTGTTTCTGTGTTGTTCACTCTATGCAAATATGGTGGCTGGCACACATGCATTCATTTTGTGCTGCAAGTGCACACCTGTTGCTGCCAAGGCCATCCTGGATGATGGAAAGTTGCTGTCTTATGCAACTTCTCCACTCAGTCCTCATCCTCATCCTGAAAGCTGCCATGAAATGGAAGCTGCCAATGGAATGACAGTGGACTTCCTGCTTTTGGCCCCACCCATCCATCCCTTCCCTCGCCTTTTGCTTTTGTACTTCCAAATAGTCAAGAACTGCTGGCTGCTCAGCGCCTGCAGCCTCAGGTGGAAGGGCGAGTGGAAGAGCAGACATCTGAGGAAGAAGCACTGTCATTTGACCCTACACTTACATCCACCAGCTCAGATACTGGCACTGCACGAGAGTTAGGGGCTAGTTTATAGTTGGGATCTGCACATGGTGAGTCGCTGGACAGGAGTGGCTGCAGCCAGGCCAGGGAGATAGGTCAGCTAGTGTGTGAGCTCCCCGGAGGGTGAGGTTGCAGACGGGTTCTGCTGCAGGGAACTCATATGTGATCCTCGCTGGGGCGAACCACAGGAAAACGTTGATGATGATGCACACCGAGATGCATTGGCAGGCCTGCCAGTTAGTTGGACGCCATCTTTCCACCATGGAAGTTGTGGGCAGCTCCATGGCAGCACTCCCAGACAAACCCATGATGGAGCGTCTGCTGGCCACTGTCTCAGATTCCACTGCAGCACATGCAGAGGCCTCCCAAAGTATCAGTGTTGCAGTGAAAGCTCAGAAAGAGATCATGCGATCCCTGGCTGCTGGCATACAGGCTCAGACTACTGCAATCCAGGCACAGACATTGTGTAGGTGGATCTCAGCACTTGATGGGGCATGCTGGCTCTCTCAGCAGTCCAACAATCCATGCTCCAGCAGATTACTAGAATTGCTGAGAGGAAAAGGCACCCACAAGACAGACAATAAGAGAATGCACAAGGGTGATTAACACAGCTTCCTCTAAGTTGTGTGGGTGTGTGGCTGCACAGCAATTGGGAATGTGAACAGGCTGCGCACAAGCAGCATTCCCTTTAAGATGTGTGCAGTCGTGACTGGGCAGCAACCGGGCCATGCACACCGAAGGGAAATTAGAAGTCGCACTGATAATTAGTTGTGTTTTTTGTATTATTGGTGTATTGCTGGATAAAGTTGTTGATTGAAGGTTTTTGTTGTTGGCCTTTATTGAATGATGTTGACCAAGGTGACTTTCTGATGGCAAGTCTGAAATTCTTAGGGAATGATAGGTCCATGTTAGAGGTGAGGAAGTTTATTTCAACTGTCGCATGTCTTGGAGGACCAAAAGGAGTGGGAATCGCTGACTGTTGCAGGATAAAAGCAGGTGGATGCTGCCAGGATAGCGAGCATTCACCGAGATGAATTTCTTGGTGTGGTCGCAAACCAACTGCACATTGACTGAGTGGTAGCCCTTGCAGTTGAAGTATTTCTCCCCATTTATGTGCGGGGGGAGGCACAGAGCCATGTGTGTACAGCCGACTCTACAACATCGGGAAGACGATTATCCTGGCAAACCCTCGTACCCTTTCATCCTGGTGTTCCCTCCTCAGGGTGAAGAGGATGAAATTCCCTCTCCTCCTGTAGAGTGCCTTTGTCACCTCCCTGATGCTTCTATGCACAGCAAACTGTGACACGTCGCTGATGCTGTCTGCTCCTGCCTGGAAGGATCCCGTTGCGAAGAACAAAAGGGTGATGGTGATCTCCACATCTGCTGGGAAGGCCGTCCTCGCCCTGGATTGAGGCTCCAGGTCTTCATGAACACAGCTCTGCTGCTAGCTCCTTTGTGAAGCGAAACCTCCTGAGGCACTGCTCCTGGCTCATCCCAACGTAGGACTGGTGCTCCCAGAAGACCCGGCCTTCTAAGGAGAGGCCTCCTTCCTCCTCGCAGAGGTTCCCCTCTTTGCCTCCTGCTCTGCATGTCCTGCTCATGTTGCAGAGAAAGTGGCACTGCAACAACTGCCCCCATACCTATGCAAGGTAATGGTATTTTCTACCTTCCTGTGGTCAGCAAAAACCTCCAAACTCCTCCAGCAACTCACCACAGTATTTCTACCAGCATTCTCTGAGGGCAAGTCAGTCAAAAACATCTCAGCTGCAACTTGTTGAGTGGCCCTTTAATTCAGGAGTGAATGAGACGTCTTCAGTGTTGCCAGGCACATGTAGGACATGCACTTGTGTGTGCCACTCCAGTTAAGTTACACCATGAAGTCAGCATAGGATGAAGCCAGCTGTACTTCATGCTCTGCAAATCATCAGGTAGGCCTTCAAAATGCCACTAGAAGCAGCGCTATGCAAATTAATTTTGCGCCTATAGATTTAGACTTTAAACATTTGCCTGCAGAATATTCACTGCCCTTTAAAATAATTCATTGTCTGAGATCATAGAATTATACAGCACAGAAGGAGGACTTTTGACACATCATGACTAGCCAGTTCTTTGAAGGAGCTTTCCAATTACTCCCACTCCCCTGCCCTTTCCACATAGCCCTGCAAATTTTTTCACTTCAAGTATTTATCCAATTCCCCAAATAAGTCAAACAGAGCCTGTCTTTAGACCCTTAAGTATATCATCCCTTTCTAATGCTATAACAGTATATTTGATCAATTCTGCCATTTCCCCTCCTTTTTTTCCTTCCCTATCTTGCCTGAATATAATGTATTCAGGAATATTATGTACCCATTCTTCCCTTATTTGAGCCAGGTTTCCATTATTACCAATACATCAGACTTCCATGTGCTCCTTGTGCATGTAAGCTCGCCAATCTTATTTACCATTGTCCATGCATTTCTGCACAAGCACTCTAAACTCATTTTAGTCTGCCTCGTATTTGCCCCGACTGATCACTCCTATTCCTGGACTACTCTTTATTCTAACATTGTTTCTCTTTCCCAGTCCTCTACGTAGCTTGTATCTCCTCTCTAATGCTTCATCCTGGTGCCCAGACCACTTCCCCCTCCCTGCCAAATTAGTTTAAACCCTTCCCCACAGCACTAGTTAACTTTCCTGTGAGGCCACTGTTCCCAGACTGTGAGATGTAACCAGTTCACCTTGTACATGATTCTTCTGCCAGAACTGGCCCCATGCCCCAGAAATCTGAAGCCCTCCCTCCCCTACCATTGCTCCAGCCACACATTAATGTGTCTTAAATAAAAACACGAAATGCTGGAACCACTCAGCAGGTCTGGCAGCATCTGTGGAAAGAGAAGCAGAGTTAACGTTTCGGGTCAGTGACCCTTCTTCCGAAGACGTTAACCCCGAAACGTTAACTCTGCTTCTCTTTCCACAGATGCTGCCAGACCTGCTGAGTGGTTCCAGCATTTCTTGTTTTTATTTCAGATTTCCAGCATCTGCAGTATTTTGCTTTTATTTACGTTAATGTGTCTTGTCTTACTCATACACTCACTAGCACATGGCACTGGGAATAATCAAGAGATTACTACCTTTGAGATCCGGCTCTTTAACTTCCTCCCAAGCTCTTCAAACTCTCTCTGAACCCTTTTCCTACCTACGTCATTGGTTCCATCATGGAGCATGACTTCTGATTGTTCTCCTCCCCCTAGCAAAATGTTCTATAACTGTTCAATGATGTCCTTTACCCTAACGCCAGGGAGACAAATCGAGTACAACTGGAAACACCATCTGAGATCGTTGTGTGACTCGTGTCGGCAGTTGCAGAACTGCCTGTTTGTCCCGCTGATTATCGAATTCCTGATGACCACTGCACTTCTACACTTTGTCCCATGGTGCTGTGGACATGCTCCTGACTGCACTGCTCTGAAGTGCACCCTCACTGAAAACCTGTTTGAGATTGCCACACTCCTGGAGGATTCCTGCACTGCCTGCCTCTTCCTAGCCTGTTGGATGGCCATGCACTTACACTCTTCTTGGTCTTACTGTAGCTGTCGGGTGACCACCTCCCAGAACATGCACTCCAGGAAATTCTCAGACTCCCATTTGCCGTGCCATAACTCTAACCACTTCCCAAGCTCCAAAGCCCTGAAACTTGTACTTGAGCAACAAGAGGCACTTCCTTCACACATAAGACACAGGAAGTGTTTTGAAGAGCTCACATGACACAGGACTTGCAGGTAACAGGCCTCAACTTTCCCAACATTTTGCTTATATGTATTATTATATGTTTCATTTTATATATGTTTTTAGTTTAGTATCCCCTTATTCCTAATTATTATTTACACTGGATTATGTATACCAGATTTTTATTTAATGCAGTTCAAATCACTTTAATGATAGTATCCTCTATTTAGTTCATTTTAATTTTATCCCCTTAGATCTAATTAATTACTGATTGTTTATATATTTATTGCTGCCCCTCAGTTTAAATGATTTAGCACCTACTTTTCATCTGTGTTCACTATGGAGAAGGATGATGTAGGTGTAGAGATCAGGGAGGGGGATTGTGATATACCTGAACACATTAGCACTCAAAGGGAGGAGGTGCCAGTGATGTTAGCGGGCTTAAAAGTGGATAAATCCATAGGCCCAGTTGCGATGTATCCCAGGCTGCTATGTGAGGCAAGGGAGGAGATTGCAGGGCCTCTGACACAAATTTGCAAATCCTCTCTGGCCACAGCAGAGGTCTGCAGGACAGTGAATGTGGTACCATTATTCAAGAAGGGTAATAGGGATAAACCAGGTAATTACAGGCCCGTGAGTCTAACATCAGTGGTTGGGAAACTATTGGAAAAACTTCTGAGGGACAGGATTAATCTCCACTTGGAGAGGCAGGGATTTATCAGGGATAGTCAGCATGGCTTTGTCAAGGGAAGATCATGTCTAACAAATTCAATTGAATTTTTCGAGGAGGTGACTAGGTGTGTAGATGAAGGTAAAGCTGTTGATGTAGTCTACATGGAATTCAGTAAGGTTTTTGATAAGGTCCCACATGGGAGATTGGTCAAGAAGATAAGAGCCCACGGGATCCAGAGCAATTTGGCAAATTGAGTCCAAATTTGGCTTAGTGGCAGGAGGCAGAGGATGATGGTCAAGGGTTGTTTTTGCAAGTGGAAGTAAAGGCCGGCTATCCAACCCGAACCCAACGGGACCTGGCGACATGTATTGGGTTTGGGTCGGGTCGGCTCCCTCTTCCAGGTCCGGCTTTTGGGCCCGGGATGGGTCGGGCCAAGTCCAGGTCGAGTCGGGTTGGGTCGGGCTGGACACACAGGGTAAGTGCTCTGCTGGTAAGTATTGAAATTTAAAAAAAAACTTACCTGAGCTGGGAGTCCGGGACAAAACTGAGTCAGCACAGTGAGCAAGTGACATCACTATGACCTCATCACGCATGCGCTGCAGCTTCCTGGAGATCCCGAGTAGGAAGGTAAGTGAAGGGATGGTCGGGTCAGGTCGAAATTGTAGGGGTTCGGGCTGGGTCGGGCTCGGGTCCGCTGTGGATCGGTCAGGTTCGGGTCGGGCTCTTTTTCCCGACCTGAGCAGGCCTTTAATTGGAAGCCTGTGACCAGTGGTGTACCGCAGGGATTGGTGCTGGGACCCTTGCTGTTTGTAGTGTACATTAATGATTTAGACGTGAATATAGGAGGTATGATCAGTAAGTTCACAGATGACACAAAAATTGGTGGTGTCGTAAATAGTGAGGAGGAAAGCCTTAGATTCCAGGACAATATAGATAGGCTGGTAAGATGGGCGGAGCTGTGGCAAATGGGATTTAATCCTGAGAAGCGTGAGGTGATACATTTTGGGAGGACTAACAAGGTAAGGGAATATACAATGGATGGTAGGACCCTAGGAAGTACAGAGGAACCTTGGTGTACTTGTCCATTGATCACTGAAGGCAGCAGCACAGGTCGATAATGTGGTTAGGAAGGCATGTGGGATACTTGCCTTTATTAGCTGAGGCATAGAATATAAGAGCAGGGAGGTTATGATGGAGCTGTATAAAATGCTAGTTAGGCCACAGCTGGAGTACTGTGTGCAGTTCTGGGAAGGATGTGATTACACTGGAGAAGGTGCAGAGGAGATTCACCAGGATGTTGCCTGGGCTGGAGCATTTCAGCTACGAAGAGAGACTGGATAGGCTAGGGTTGTTTTCCTTAGAGCAGAGAAGGCTGAGGGGGGACCCTGATTGAGGTTTACAAAATTATGAGGGGCATAGATAGGAAGAAACTTTTTCCCTTAGAGGAGGTGTCCATAACCAGGGGGCATAGATTTAAGGTAAGGGGCAGGAGGTTTGGAGGGGATTTGAGGGAATTCTTTTTCACCCAGAAGGTGGTTGGTATCTGGAACACACTGCCTGAAGGGGTGGTAGAGGCAGGAACCCTTACAACATTTTAGAAGTATTTAGATGAGTACTTGAAACGCCATAGCACACAAGGCTACAGGCCAAGTGCTGGAAAATGGGATAGAATAGGTAGGTGCTTGATGGCCTGCATGGACACGATGGGCCAAAGGGCCTGTTTCTGTGTTGTATAACTCTATGACTCTACTCCCTCCTCTGCACCGAGTATCCACTCTCACCACATTCTCAGCATCACTCTGTTTAGTACGCCGCTCTTTTAGCAGATTCACCCAACTCTCACCAAGCTCTCTGTGTCTGAAAGGTGATAAATCTGTTTATAAATACATATCTGCCTACTTAATTTAATATTTGATTTCAAAAATTTACTCTCTGCCACAGGCAGCACTGTACATGCTACCCTCCCCCATTTCAGAGCTGGTGGTAGTCATTTATTTTCACCACTTATTCCCCACTTGAATCCCATGATTACAGAATAACAGACATGTGTCTGGGGGTTAGTCACTGCAGAAGGCTGGTGGTCTGGTGACAGAGGAATTGGGGACAATGAACTCTAAGTTAGATTTATGGGTATAGGGCAGTAAAGTGGAGTTGATTTAGAAGACCAGCCAAAATGTTATTGAATGGCAGAGTAGGCTCAAAGGACCATATGTCCCACTCCTGGTTGTATTTCTTATACTCTTCTGTAACACTGAATGCTAAGTAACAGAATACACTAAGGCATACACTTTTCATCTGGCCTTTAGCCTAGGTCCCAGGAAATGCTGATGCAAGTCTTCTTTCATTAGCAGCCCTAGAGGGACATAATTAAGAACCAAACAGTTTGTGCTGAGAATGCATTTAGGCAGGAAATTAGATTGAGAATGCCTGTAGTAATGACACCAGAGCTGTGACATTCTGTGAGTAAACAGACATCAGGAGGTGAAAAGTATTTCCTGGAATCAGGATTTAACCTAGGAAAGGTTCCCTTATTTTAACTCCCCCACCCCACTGGCATACTTAGGTTGTAAAAGGCACCAAACGGAGTTAAGTTGCCCAGATTGGTATGTTTATTTAGAATTCTAAATCCAACCTTTTAATTCGTCACCTCAACCTCGAACTGAAATTATCTCCCTTCTCTCGAAGATGCTGATTCACATTAAAGTAAGAGGTTCCATAAGTACCAACAGATCGGCTGTACCTGCCCTAGGGTGACCATTCTTCACCTGTGAGCTTAGACACAAACTGTCAGGCAGCTATTTAACTGGTGGCGGGCGGATCAGGGCTGATCCTATCCTCACCCAATGTCTACAAGTGTGTACTTTCCAAAGGATTTACCGGACAGCAATCAGGAGAAGGAGCCATATCCGATTTTCTGCTCACTATCCTAGGATGTTAGAGCCAATTGAAATGCCCCTATTTCTAAATAGCTAAGATCAGCTCACTGGGCACAATATCGAGTGGAGTAATCTGGGGCAGTGGAAAGTGAAAGGTCACATTTAGTAACGCCCACAAGATCTCCTTCAAACGGCACCTTTTTAGTGGATTTGGTTAATAACCAGGTTAACTAAATTTTTCACCCATACTTAGTCACAAGAATAACCTCAGCAGCACAAAGGTTCAGCCAGGTCTCATTAACATGCTATCTGCCGACATCCCGACCAAAGTGACAAGGAAGCAGCTACCTGGCTGTTAAAGTCGGACTACAGGTAATAGTCCCTTGGACAAGGTCAGTGCTGGAGTTAGGAGTTGGGTGCAGTGCAGGGAGAAATCCGATGAAGAGGGACAGGGGAGACCCACTGTTTCAGAGGAGAATAAGGAAACTCAAAAATCATTTTAAAGTTACCTCTTCTGGCCTTTACTGCTGATCCCAGCAGGTATTACCTGGCAGGGAAGCCACCACTACTCTATCACTTAGTCGTCAGGTTTTAATGCAACATCAAGCCCCGATTATATCACCAGTGCTTGATCTGCATATTTAGAGGTTTCTGCATTAGAATGGCAGTGGGCCCAATCAGCATGGGAAAGGTGTGGCTAAATTCTCTGCTCTGCTTTAACTGCTCCTCCCCCTCCCACCCCTCATTTCCAGCCAGGCCTGGTGCAGTTAAAATCAACCCCTTCATTTGTTCTTCACATTTGCTTTGCCAGCTAAAAGGGAACAATCAATGTATGTTGGACGAACAAAATAGAGTTAACCTCATCAAGTTCACTACACCACAATTAATTGGTGCCTTCATCTATGCATGGAATTAGAAATTCATTCAGTTAGGCCTAATCTAATTCCAAGGTAGACCCTGGAACAGTTTTTTACTTCCACATCTCTGAAGTAATGTTAGATGGGTGAAAATGACACTCTCCCAATAAGCAAATTCCACCTTAAGCAAGTGACACGTGTGGAGGGAAGAAAATAAGTCAGTTCTGACCGGACTGAAATCCCTGCTGGGAGAATGCACATTTTACAGGAAGAGTTGGTTACAAATTTGTCAGGGGACAGAGGTATTTTATACGGTATACTGAAGGGTAACACTGTAAGCAAGTGTAGCTCTAATGGCAAAACTTTTAGTCCAGTATCTTGAATCAGTGATTTTTAGAATTTTAAATACTGAAAATTACCATAGAATCCAGCACCCAACACAAAGTAATCCTAAATCAAATATAGGAAGGACACAAAACTGGTTAAACTGTGCATAAAATCACTATTCAGTCCAGCACTGGAGAAATTCATGAATGGAAGTCAAATGGCAGATGAAGCAGCAAGCCTGTGAAAGGCCGCAAATTAAGGTCAAGTGGCCGTGGGGTTATATTGAGTAGTACTCCAAAGACCCATTAACATAGAACATAGAACAGTACAGCACAGTACAGGCCCTTCGGCCCACGATGTTGTGCCAAACCTTTAACCTACTCCAAGAGTAGGTTAAGTTACACATTATCGGATTTGTTGATTAAAAGAATGAAAGAAAGGAAGACTTGCATTTATATGGCACCTTTCACAACCTCAGGACATCCCAAGCATTTCAACCAATGAAGTACTTTTGAAGTATAGTTGCAACATAGGAAATGCAGCAATCTGCTACTATCCTGCTCACTATTTACTATTTTGCCAATTTTTAATATCATCCACAAACTTCAAAACTGTAGTCCCAATCACTTCTATAAAACAAGAAAAGCAATGGTTCCAAAACTGACTTCTGGGGATCCCATTGCATACTTCTCTCAAGACTGAAAAATGTCCCATCAGTACTACTCTCTACCTCCAACCATTAGCCCATTATGGACCTAAGTTACCACTGTTAGAACTCAAATATCTAGGCAACGAAGGATAAAACTAGAGCTTAGTTTTTTTTTTATATATATACAATTACAAGAGTTCATTTACCCCCAACTAACAGTCAGAGTCTCAGCCTGCTACTTATGTATGTGAGCACAGGTGTGTCCCCAATTAATGCCTACCACTTGAATATGATTAAACACCCAATTGAGGTGCAATTAACAACCACCTTCCCCTTAATACCATATGCTTCTGTTAAGTTTGTCATGAAGTACTTTATCAAATGCCCTATCATCACCTCATCAGTCAACTCCTCAAAAACTCACCCATGGCCTCTCTATCTTTGTAAACCTTCCTTTCCTCCCAAATCTGTGCTCATCTTTCCCAGAACTCCATGTTTGAATCCTTCCAATCAAGTTTCCATCCCTTCCACAGTACCAAAACAGCCCTTATCAAAGTCACAAATGATTTTCTATGTGACTGTGATCATGGAAAAATATTCCTATTCCTCCTTGTCCTTCTCAATCTGTCTGCAGCCTTTGACACAGTTGACCATACCATCCTCTTCTAATACCTCTCCTGCATCATCCAGCTGGGTGGGATTGCTCTTGTCTAGTTCCATTCTTATCTATCTAATCATATCCAGAGTAGAATCCAACAGCAATGGCTTCTCTTCTGCTCCCGTACCATTACCTCTGGTGTCTCCCAAATATCTATCCTTGGACCCCTCCTCGGTGACATAGAATCATTCGAAAACACAGCATCCAGTTCCACATGTACATTGGCAACACCTAGCTCTACCTCACCACAATCTCTCTTGACCCCTCCATTGCCTCTAAATTGTCAGAGGGCTTGACTAACATCAGGGACTGATTGAGCAGAAATTTCCTCCAACTAAATATTGGGAAGACAGAAACACTTGTTTTTGGGCTCCAACATAATCTTTATTCCCTAACCACTGAATCTATCCCTCTCCCTGGCAACTGTCAGGGGCCAGACCATACGCAGCTTTGGGAGTGTATTCAACCCCAAGATGATCTTCCAACCACATATCCATATCAGCACTAAGACAACCTACTTCCACCTCCATAACTCTGCCCCTGCCTCAGTTCATCTACTGCTGAAATCCTCATCCATGCCTTTTTTATATTTAGGATTAACTATGTCAATGCTCTCCTGGCCAACCACTCATCTTCTACCCTCCAGAACTTGAACTCATTCAATACTCTACCGCCCATAGCCTAACTCGCACCAAATCCTATTCACCTGTCACCCCTGTGCTCACTGATTTATATTGGCTCCCAGTCCAGTAATGCCTCAATTTTAAAATTCTCAATCCTGTTTGCAGATCCCTCCATGGATCCATCCTGTCCTATCTCTGTAACCTCACCCAGCCTGATAACCCTCCAACATATCTCTGCTGTTCCAATTCTGGTCTCTTGTGCATCCCCTATTTTAATTGCTCCACAATTGCCAGCCATACTTTCAGTTGTCTATGCCCTAAACTCTGGAATTCCCTCCTTAAACCTCTCCACCTGTCTAACTCATTCCTCCTTTAAGACGCGCCTTAAAACCCACCTCTTTGACCAAGCTGTTGGTCATCTGTTCAAATTTTTCCTTATGTGGTTTGGTGTCAAATTTTGTTTGTTAATGCTTCTGTGGAGCACCTTGGGATGTTTTACTACTTTAAAGGTGCTAGATAAATAAAAGTTGTTGTTGTTGTTTTGAAAGTCCATATACACATCTACTGCACTACCTTGATCAACCCGCTCTGATATTTCATCAAAGAACTCAACCTGGTTAGTCTGACATGATTTGCCTTTAACAAATCCATGCTGGCTGTCCCTTAGTAAATCTTGTTTCTCCAAGAAAGAATTAATTCTGTCCTTGACAATGCTCTCCAGTAGTTTTGCCACCACGAATGTCAGACTGATTGGCCTGTAGTGACCAGGTTTACCCCTCTCCCCTTTTTTGAACATAGGTATAACATTTGCAATCACTCCCATGGCCAAAGAGGATTGAAATATTGTGCTCAGAGCTCCAGTTATCTCCACATAGCTTCTCTCAGTAACTTTGGATGCATCCAATCAGGACCATGTGACATTTTAAATTTATGAGTTGTCCAATTGTATTCTTGTCAGAGCGTGAAATGTTAGTTCTTCTATTTTTCATGGAACAATTTTCCTAAGAGCTATTAAATTCTGCTCACGTTTCAATCCTTTAAGATAAGAGGTCATAGAAATATACAGCAACATGCACAAACGCTAAGCTTTGTTAGGTTCAGCCTTGGTCCTTGACTTCTCAAATATAAAAATCAATTCTGACAAGGGCAATTGTGCTGGTCTTTCATACCAAAACACTTAGTTTATTAATCTGCGCTGTAAGTGACAAGCAATGTTAATGGAAGGCATGGACTGATGCCAGTCTTTGCGACACCACTGTGAGCTATATTTTCTGCTTACTAATGCACAGGGAAAAGGAAAACTGAATAAAATTAATGACTTAGGTCATTTCAAATAGCTGAATCAGCTATTCAACTGTATGAAGTATTTACATTTATGGTTTCTATTTTTAACATATCTATCACAAACTCGGCGAATACTAATTCAAACAACACCACTGGATGAATATCATTAAAAATAGTGTTTAATTTAATTATACATTTCCTTGTCTATAAAATTGCAATTGCAAATACAATAAACGGGTTTCTGACAGTTCAATAAAAATGAACATGTTGATTATTAGAAGCTTTTGTGCTCAGAATAATTGTAGGTTAGTTTAGTTAAATTTTATCGGGTGCTGGTGATCTTTTCCTCCCATGTTATATAGGTTGTATAGTATAGTCTTTAATCCAAGGGATTTGATGGCTGTGTTTTTTTCACTTGTATTATTTTTCATTTCTGCCAGTTTAACTCCTTCCAGCAAGAAAGTTGATGATAAAGAAAGTTCACAACCTCAGGGTGTGCCAAAGTGCTTCACAACAAAGGAAGTACTCTTGAAATGTAGTCACTGTCATGATGGAGGGAAATGCGGCCAATTTGTACATATCAATGTCCCACAAACAGCAAACAGTAAAATATTCTTGAAGTGATCAAAGTCTTAAAATTAGAGCCAGGCCATTCAGGAAGCCCTTCTTCACATAAATAAAAATCTGGAACTCTCTCCCCAAAAAGGTTGTGGATGCTGGGCCAATTGAAGCTTTCAATTGATAAATTTTCATTAGATAAGGGCATCAAGGGATATGGAGCCAAGGTAAATGCGGCTGAGTTACAGATCAGCTATGATTTAAATGAATGATGGAACAGGCTCAAGTGGCTCAATGGCCAGTTCCTATGTTCCTAAAAGATCAGTTAATCTTTTTTAAAGTGGTGATTTTTAAGGGACAAAAGTTAGCCATGACACCTTCCATGTTCTTCTTCAGATATTGCCATGGATCTTTTAAATTTCAGTAATTACAAATCGAACACTCTTTCTTGCATGTGGGAAGTGTAGGCCAGCAGTGCATCACTTTAGCTAGAACGTTTATAATAAATCAAATCAATTGCTATAGCAGGGCATCTACTGGTGTCTGCCATTAGTTAGTCGTACCCCTGTACCTTCAGCTCAAAATACTTTTTCCCACTAAGCTGCTGAAAATGAGAGCTGATAATGAGGGCGGCACAGTGGCGCAGTGGTTAGCACCGCAGCCTCACAGCTCCAGCGACCCGGGTTCGATTCCGGTTACTGCCTGTGTGGAGTTTGCAAGTTCTCCCTGTGTCTGCGTGGGTTTTCTCCGGGTGCTCCGGTTTCCTCCCACAAGCCAAAAGACTTGCAGGTTGATAGGTAAATTGGCCATTATAAATTGTCACTAGTATAGGTAGGTGGTAGGGAAATATAGGGACGGGGGGGATGTTTGGTAGGAATATGGGATTAGTGTAGGATTAGTATAAATGGGTGGTTGATGTTCGGCACAGACTCGGTGGGCCGAAGGGCCTGTTTCAGTGCTGTATCTCTAATCTAATCTAATCTAATAACAACACAGCTAGAGAAACAGAGCATCTGAGTGAACAGGGCAACCAACATAGTTTAGTTTAGAGATATAGCACTGAAACAGGCCCTTCGGCCCACCGAGTCTGTGCCGACCATCAACCACCCATTTATACTAATCCTACACTAATTCCATATTCCTACCACATCCCCACCTGTCCTTATATTTCCCTACCACCTACCTATACTAGGGGCAATTTATAATGGCCAATTTACCTATCAACCTGCAAGTCTTTGACATGTGGGAGGAAACCGGAGCACCCAGAGGAAACCCACGCAGACACAGGGAGAACTTGCAAACTCCACACAGGCAGTACCCAGAATTGAACCCGGGTCGCTGGAGCTGTGAGGCTGCGGTGCTAACCAGTGCGCCACTGTGCCGCCCATAGTATCTCCTTAACTAATCAAATTTAAGGATTGGGAAATGAACAGCAGAAGGACTGAGAAGGATGAATTGGAGTGGGTGAACTTAATGTCAAATCAGCTACAGAAAGAGAAATAAAGAGAGGGAAAGAAAGATTGCATTGAGAGAGAGAGAAAAAAAGTGGTGATCACTAGTCAGTTCAAAATAGCCGGGGCAGTTATAGTTCGTATCAACCTCGCAATACAGCAACTTCATGACATTCAATGCAGGTCAATGGTGAGGCAGACGGCGAAATGCCGTCCTTGAGAAGCCAACAATGGAGTGGTGCAATTTTTGAATATTCACATTTAGCCATTCATTTATCTGCTCCTCGCCTGAAATTACTGTACCATTTATGTATAAATAACAGTGAGCACATTAGCATCACCGTTATTTTGACAGAAAAATCTGGCACAGTGAATTAGGTAAGTTTCTTTTTCTTACAGTTATGGTCTGGTTATGAGAAAGAAATATAATGTTGTGATCCAGGAAAGTGAAGACAATTCATATGCAGTTGCCACCAGAGGGAGTTGTATGTTCAGTCAACCATAACTGCTGCTCCTTACAATGCAGTAATTGTTGCTGTTACATTTTTGGATTCTTTCTATCCCTCTTAGTCTAGATTTTCTTCAGCCTCCTCATCTTAGAACACTCTCATAGCTAAGTTCCAAATCATTATGTGTCAAGAGCATTTACATTAGTCTTGATCTTTAGGCTAGCGTTCAATAACATGCTTAGAATAATGAACAACACAATTTTGGTGTTAAATATTTTTAGCCATTGGAATTATTCTAAGCTTTCGTAGGATCCTTCTGCAATTTTTGATAACTTATGGCTCATTGGAACTTCAGACCTAGTTTTAAGTTTGAATTAATAGGCAAATTTATTTTACGAAAGATGAACAAGCAAAAAATTAAACATGATATAATACACATATATTTTTACAGTAGAAATTCTATTATCCAACTCCACATATGGAAACAAGTAAATGATGTCAGATATATATATTTAGCAATTATTTTATAGATAACTTTTATGCATACATATATATGCAGGTCTTTTCTTGTAAATATAAATATGGGAGCTTGCTGGTTGAATGTATCTTTTTGTGAAAATTACACTCTGCTCAACTCTTCTACTAACTCTTAATAAACAGTTCCAGACACTTAAGTTACTTTCTTCTGTTTAATGAGGCATTTTGGATTTTAACAAATGACAGATTCAAATATAACTGGCTGTCATACACACAACTGAACCAATTGCACAGTGTGTACCTATTTGAAATGTATGGCTTGGCTCCTCTTTCAAGACTCACAGGAAATCAAATGAAGCATGTGTGTCATGTTAAGCTTAATAGAAGATTCTAGCTGCAATTAGATTTTGTTAATTTCCTATATATTGTGCCTGGATTTAAAGGAATAACTGTCAAGTCAAAATGAGTCAAAAAACTTCATTTTGTCACAATTACATTGCTCTTTTTCAAAGACAAGCATAATTTGAAATGTAAGGAAGATAACTGAAAAGAACTGGCATTTTTATAGCATCTTTCACATCCTCGGGATGTCCCAAAGCACTTCCCAGCCAATGAATTACTTCTGAAATGTAGCCACTTTTGTAGAAAATGGGGCAGCAATTTGTACATAGCAATGTCCCACAAGCAGCAATAGACTAAGTGATCAGATAATCTGTTTTAGTGATGTCAGTTGAGGGATCAATATATCATAAAATTTCAGACTATTTTATTAGTTTGATAATAAATATAATTACATTGTAGGCATTCTAATAGCTTTTTTTTATTTGTTCGTGGGATGTGGGCGTCACTGACAAAGCCAGCATTTATTGTCCATCCCTAATTGCCCTTGAGAAGGTGGTGGTGAGCTGCCTTCTTGACCCTCTGCAGTCCATGTGAGGTAGATACGTCCACAGTGCTGTTCGGAAGGGAGTTCCAGGATTTTGTCCCAGCGACAGTGAAGGAATGGTGATATAGCTCCAGGTCAGGATGGTGTGTGGCTTGGAGGGGAACTTGCAGGTGGTGGCGTTCCCATGCAACTGCTGCCCTTGTCCTTCTAGTTGGTAGAGCTCGTGGGTTTGGAAGGTGGTGTCTAAGGAGCCTTGGTGCGTGGCTGCAGTGCATCTTGTAGATGGTACACACTGCTGCCACTGTGCGTCGGTGGTAAAGGGAGTGAATGTTTGTGGATGGGGTGCCAATCAAGCGGGCTGCTTTGTCCTGGATGGTGTCAAGCTTCTTGAGTGTTGTTGGAGCTGCACCCATCCAGGCAAGCGGAGAGTATTCCATCACACTCCTGACTTGTGCCTTGTAGATGGTGGACAGGCTTTGGGGAGTCAGGAGGTGAGTTACTCGCCACAGGATTCCTAGCCTCTGACCTACTCTTTTAACCACGATATTTATATGGCTACTCCAGTTCAGTTTCTGGTTAATGGTAATCCCCAGGATGTTGATAATGGGGATTCAGTGATTGTAATGCCATTGAATGTCAAGGGGAGATGGTTAGATTCTCTCTTGTTAGAGATGGTCATTGCCTGGCACTTGTGTGGTGTGAATGCGAATGCATTATAAGTATAAGGTACAATATTCCTTGTTATTATTTGCAGCATGATACAGAACATTTTAATTGAATTCTCAAAATTGTACATTCATATATATATATATGTATGGGAGCTGTTCCCCCTTTTGATGCCTAATGTTTGCTTTGATACATTTTTTTTTACTGTGACTGTGGCTGTTACTGGGAGCAATCTGGGTCAGGGGTTAGGTTGTGTTGTTTGCTCTGGGCTTCTGTGGAGATATAAGTCAAAATACACACATGTTTCTCTATATAACCAGCTGTCATTTAACAGCTGTTGATACAGCAGACTTTCTCTCAGACTGCCTTTGAAAGCTATACAAATGAAGTGTGTTACAATTAAAAGTACATTATGGAGATTGTGTTTTACCCGGTTTCTCTATTAGTAAGAGAACAATAAACAATGTGTGCTGAATTAAGTTTTGATAACACAGTCGGCTATTGTGAATATTGCTAAAAATAAAACATTGTACTGTTTGGCCACCAGAGGGTATATTACCAAACAATAACAATGAACTATCACTAGCTTCAACAGCTTTTTATTTATGCCTCTCAATTTCTTTGTATATTTTTAGTTAAATACTGAATGTGGGTATTCACATCAGGGATGCTGACTTGTGGGAGTTAATAAGCTGAACAACTGCAGCAACTCACCAAGCCTCTTTCGACGGCACCCCTGGTGAGGCATGCCCATACTTACCCACTCTCTCGGGTCCATGGCGTTGGCTGGGCTGCAGTCCCAGCAGTGGCCACCGTTCCCAGTGGCGCTGCTGGGAGTAAGAGCTGCCGGTCCGCTGATTGGCTGGCAGCTCACTGAGGCGGCACCTCCTCCCTCAAGCGGGTAGAAGTCCCGCCTCAGGACAATTAAAGCCTGGGGATCTGTAAAATACTAGTCGGATCCCCAGGCTAGGCGGAAGCGGGTTCGCCACTGACTTTTGCGTCGGTGGCAAATTCCCATCCGCCTAGGGTAAAATCCAGCCCATAGGAACACCACCACCTGCAAGTTCCCCTCCAAGTCACATGCCATCCTGACTTGGAAATATATCACTGTTCCTTCACTGTCGCTGAGTCAAAAACCTGGAACTCCCTTCTTAACAGCACTGTGGGTGTACCTATCCCATATGAACTGCAGCGGTTCAAGATGGGGGCTCACCACCACCTTCTCAAGGGCAATTAGGGATTGGCAATAAATGGTGACCTAGCCAGCAACGCTCAAATCCCATGAAAGAATAAAAAAATGCAATAGAGCCTTATCAGCCTTCACCTTTTAAAGTTGAAACACACAAGATTAACAAGTTGTATTTCTGTTAATTTAACTCCCTCACACTACCTGCATCAGCAATCCATTCAGCAGGTTTTTAAAAAACAAAACGTAGTTAATATAAAATAAACCAAAAGAATATTAAAGTTAATGACAACTGAAACAGCAGGGTCCAATCTTAGTGAAGGAGAATTCTGTCGACCATGTGCTGTGTTGTCTGGACATGAAATACCTCATCTCCTGAATGATTTTGGCAGGAGTGTTTTGTTTCCTTTAAAGGATATTGCAGAATGCACTGAAGGTTTAAAATCCATCTTTTATCTTCCCTTCATTCACATGTTAAAGAAAAGCTTTTTAAACAACAAAATATTCCTTAAGAGTTGCACTGTTTCTCATGAACACCCAAACTAACCATCTTCTGCAGTAATCGGCTAAACAATTGGCTTTGAGAAAAAGACTATCTCTGATGTCATTACATGAGATTTCACATCACCTTAGTCTATTTTATTCATGTATTTTGAACAATTCTGTGTTATAAAATGTATTACTATTTAAGTGTGTCCACTGTCTCTGGTTTGTTATGCTGCTTCTCTGACATCCAGTCCTGGATCAGCAGAAATTTCCTCCAACTAAATACTGAGAAGACTGAAGCCATTGTCTTCAGTTCCTGTCACAATCTCCATTCACTGGACACCACTCCATCCTATTCCCTGATGATGAACCAGACTGTTATCAGCCCAGGTGACCTATTTGAACCTGAGATGAGCTTCCAGCCACATATCTGTGCCAGCACCAAAAAAGCCTACCTCCACCTCTGTAACATTTCTA